>NC_091077.1:11250000-11875000 GCF_032405125.1 Capricornis sumatraensis
TGGGAAATTCATTCTGTACTGGATACAGTTTAAGCAATGGCTCAGCCCTTTGCTGTGTGTTTCCCGTTGAATTATTTCATATCATATATCTTAGTTTCCTCAGCTCAATTCCTTCTCATTATCATCCCCCAATCATCTCTGCTGCCGCTCCAGATTTCCCTACCTAACTCCTTCAGAACATGATCCTCATTGCTCTATCAATCTTTCATATTCTCTCATCAAGACTCCTGAACCACAGACTGTCAATCTGGGTGATCAATTTAGACCCACAACAGTCTCTTTCATTATGTGACACTCAGTTTGCTTTCAGGCTCTACAATAGTCCAATTTTCACATCCACCAAGAGCAGATGGATTCTCAGTATCTCCAATGTTCAAGTGGATTCTTGAGTCACGCTCCTGGATTTTCACATATACAAGGTTTCAGTTCCCCTTATTCTCGTGTTTCCATTGACAGGAACAGAATGTGGTTTCCAGTTTACTCGTCACAAACTTCTGGTTTCCAGATCCCTGAGAATACCAACGTCTGGCAATCAGCAGAAAAGAAGTGTCATCTTAGCAAAGGTCCTTTGTTTTATCTATCAGACAATAGGAAGTCCCAGCTCTAAACACTTCTAAAGTAAGGAGCTCAAGGAGAAGACATTCATTGCAGCACTGTAAGAAGAAAACACAAGCTACTCAAATGAACCATTAATAAATTATAAAAAAATGAAAAGCCATCTCAATTTTAAGGAATGCCAGTCCACAGACCCAAAGACTGAATTACTTCTACCTATGTTGGCAAGGAAAAATTTCCTTGTAAGCAATAAAGAGTGATCAAGTTTTGGGGTGATTTTCAGTAAATGCTTCATAATTCCAAAAGTATACATTTATTAATATTTGAATATTTAAGGAATCTTATATAACTGTCAAGATTAAAATATAGATTCTGTGTATGCCAGAAAAAATATAGTTTTGTGATAGTTCAGTTCAGTTCAGCCACTCAGTCATGTCCGACTCTTTGCGACCCCATGAAGTGCAGCATGCCAGGCCTTCCTGTCCATTACCAACTCCCAGAGTTCACTCAAACTTATGTCCATTGAGTCGGTGATGCCATTCACCCATCTCATCCTCTATCGTTCCCTTCTCCTCCTGCCCCCAATCCCTCCCAGGATCAGAGCCTTTTCCAATGATCAACTCTTCGCATGAGGTGGCCAAACTATTGGAGTTTCAGCTTTAGCATCAGTCCTTCCAAAGAACACCCAGGACTGACCTCCTTTAGAATGGACTGATAGGATCTCCTTGCACTCCAAGGGACTCTCAAGAGTCTTCTCCAACACCACAGTTCAAAAGCATCAATTCTTCAGTGCTCAGCTTTCTTCACAGTCCAACTCTCACATCCATACATGACCACTGGAAAAACCATAGCCTTGACTAGATGGACCTTTGTTGGAAAAGTTATGTCTCTGCTTTTCAATATGTTATCTATGTTGGTCATAACTTTCCTTCCAAGGAGTAAGCGTCTTTTAATTTCATGGCTGCAGTCACCATCTGCAGTCATATTGGAGCCCAAAGAAATAAAGTATGACATTGTTTCCACTATTTCACCATCTATTTCCCATGAAGTGATGGGACCAGATGCCATGATCTTCGTTTTCTGAATGTTGAGCTTTAAGCCAACTTTTTCACTCTCCTCTTTCACTTTCATTAAGAGGCTTTTTAGTTCCTCTTCACTTTCTGCCATAAGGGTGGTGTCATCTGCATATCTGAGGTGATTGATATTTCTCCCAGCAATCTAGAATCCAGCTTGTGCTTTCTCCAGCCCAGCATTTATCATGATGTACTCTGCATAGAAGTTAAATAGGCAGGGTGACAATATACAGCCTTGACATACTCCTTTTCCTATTTGGAACCAATCTGTTGTTCCATGTCCAGTTCTAGCTGTTACTTCCTGACCTGTATACAGATTTCTCAAGAGGCATGGTGGTCTGGTATGCCCATCTCTGTCAGAATTTTCCACAGTTTCTTGTGATCCACACAGTCAAAGGCTTTGGCATTGTCAATAAAGCAGAAATAGATGTTTTTCTGGAACTCTCTTCCTTTTTCCAAGATCCAGCGGATATTAGCAATTTGATCTCTGGTTCCTCTGCCTTTTCTAAAACCAGCTTGAACATCTGGAAGTTCATGGTTCATGTATTGCTGAAGCCTGGCTTGGAGAATTTTGAGCATTACTTTACTAGCATGTGAGATGAGTGCAGTTGTGCAGTAGTTTGAGCATTCTTTGGCATTGCTTTTCTTTGGGATTGGAATGAAAATTGACCTTTTCCAGTCCTGTGGCCACTGTTGAGTTTTCCAAATTTGCTGGCATATTGAGTGCAGCACTTTCACAGCATCATCTTACAGAATTTGAAATAGCTCAACTGGAATTCCATCACTTCCACTAACTTTGTAGTGATGCTTTCTAAGGCCCACTTAACTTCACATTCCAGGATGTCTGGTTCTAGGTGAGTGATCACACCATCATGATTATCTTGGTCGTGAAGATCTTTATTGTACAGCTCTTCTGTGTATTTTTGCCACCTCTTCTTAATATCTTCTGCTTTGTGATAGTAGATAATAACTATTAAAGGGAGACTAGATCAGGCTAGGCTTCGATCATATATGTCTTGTGTTTTAGGTTTATTTTTTCAACCAATATTTATTCATGTTTTCCTTGTTATCAAAAATTTTTTTCAATTTAAATAATGCAAGAATATAGCTACTGAAAACCATCTAACACATGACATACCTCAACTCTGTGTGTGCTCTGCCAGATTCCTTATGCATACAGAATATCTGAGACCTTTTCTTAAATTACAATTTATAACTCAATAACCATTGAACTTTTACCAGTAAGGAAGCAAGACTTATTGTGCAACCTCATAGACCATTATTAAATGTTCATTTCAAAATATTTGAACACTGATACTTGAGTTGTCTCACAAATCTTTATCCTATCTCCAAACTCACACAAGTGCGATGAAAAAAGAAAGATACAAGTACTTGAAAGAAATACACAAAAGAGTCTTTATTTGCAGAGGGCAAGTTGTCTATCAAAGAAACTTCACAGAGTTTATTGAAAAATATTGAGTTCTACATCTATAGCAAGATCAACTTGCAAAATGCAGTGTTTTTTCTATCTAAAGAAAAAACAATTTAAAATACTATGGAAAAATTGTTTGAAATTTAAGAATAATACTAGGAACAATCCTCCAAGAATGCATGAAGTTCTTAAGCAAAAAACTGGAAAGTATAATTGAAAGAAATCATAAGCTACAGAGAGTGTTATATTGCAGGGGTTGGGAAATCATACTTTTTTAATATAAATTTATTTATTTTAATTGGAGGTTAATCATAGTTTTATAAGGAATCTATTACCTCCGAATTAATCTACAGAGCCAGTTCAATCAAAATCAAAGTCCCAAGACATTTTTTATGGAACTTGCTAATGTTTATATAGTATAAAAAATGTTTATATAGTATAAAAAATGTGAAAGAGAAAATAGCGCAGTTGTAAAGAATGACATTTATCAATTGCTATTTCTTACCCTTTGCTTTGTCTTGGTCAAGCTTGAAACAAGTGTTTCTCTTTTTCCTACAAGTCTCTGAACTAAGTTTATCCACAAGCCTGAGTAAGAACCAAAATAAAGTAGAACATGCCTTCATTTTTAACTTCTCCTGGGAAATGGCTGATCACATTAAAATCAATTTCCTGTCACAAACTGAGGATAATTTCCCCTTACTTGTCCAGCTTCCCCTTCCAAAAATTAAGTTTATCTCTGCCTCTTTCCTCCTTTACACTATAAAAGAAAAACTTTTTTCAGTATGATTTTGAGATCCTCACAGATTTCTGAGATCAGAGCATTCTCCCTATTTCAATAGACTTTCTGATGAAACTCTATTCTTATCCAACCAGATTCACACATTTAGCAGGCAATGCAGAAGTTTGCTTCATAGCACTTATAAAAAGAAAACTAAAGCATTTTAACTGTGTTACTGGTATGGAAATGGGAAAATGGATTCATGAAACAGAATAACAAATACGCCATGTATAGAAATTTAATGTTCAGTAGATATGGTATTTCAAATCAATGTATGAAAGATGGCATGTAAAGTCAGGAAAGTCACAATAACTCCTCCAATAAATCACATCAAGGTAGCAGGTTATTTATTCAGGAAAAATTATTGAATGAACAAATTCCAAGTATACTAACAATCTACCAAATGAACATTGGAAAATGAAGAACAATGCCCTAGGCAAGGCTAAAGCAAAATCCACATAGTAAATAATTGAAAACTAGACCAAACTAAAAGTTTGTATTGACATAGCTGTCAATTTCATCTTACTTCAATAGGAATGAGGATGATGTTTGCCCTTTTTTCTATCAACATGAGCACAGACAGGCAGCATCATCAAGTGAGCCTGATGTTAGAGATGCTCCTATCCACAGAGGTCAGAAAATGTGCAGTGAACAGGGTGTGCAAGTCATCTTGGACCCATTGCACAGCATTCAACTTTTTGATGGGTGCATCCTCAGTATCTGGCTCTCCTGCCAACATAGTTACTGATTCCCATCTCTGGAGGCAGCTGTGAGCTAGACAAGTCCATCAGCAATCAAATCCCAGTTTAGAAGAAGTGATTTGACTGTATCTGGTTAATAATGCCTTTGTTCTTCAGATTCCTGGGACTCCTACTATGGGCAGGAGACCAGCTGAATTCAGAAAGAATACAACTGTGACTTATACACATATTTCATTTTTAAAAATCTGCATTTGAAAGGAGTAACCTCACCATAATTTCTGTGTTAAAACCCTATTTGATGTTACTGAGCTTGCTTTTCTTCATTCTTTTATCCCAGTGAAAATGGATGATCTTGCTCTAGTTTCCAAAGTAAGATGATTCAGCATTCCCTTTACTGAGAATATTCTTAGGGACTTAAAATTATTGACACTGTTGCTTCCAGCATAGCTGCCTGTCAAATTAAAGTGAATATCTTCTTTCTTTTGTTTACCATTCTCTGGGAATAAAATAGGTAACAGGTTTTCAAGGGGGAAAAATATGGTAACAAAAGACACCACAATCAGAGCTTAAATGTGATACCATTAAAAATTTTACATTTTGTTTTTTCAAAACAAAGATATACACACACATCATGCACATGTATATATTCTTAACAATTTAAGTAAATACAATGAATAAAATAGTTTGCGAAAGATATGACTATATAATTCACAGAGTACCATGAAAATACAAAATATGTGAAAATTTCAACTACACAGATAATCAAAGAAATACAAATTTTTCTGAGATTACAGTTAATTGTTTATTCATCAGATCGGAGAAGGTAAAAGCATTTGATAATGCATTATTTCAAGATTCCTAAGTCTCTTAATGTTTAAATGCAAACCTTACAGAATCTTATAAATGTAAAATTGAATGTTCCTTTACAAATTATCTAGACTGATTCTTTACAAATTATATACTGTCATTCTATTGAGGAAAAAAAAAAAATCAAAACCTGTGCCTCCTTCAGAGACAGTGGCCCATAAGCTTGAAGTTTTGACCTTTCTGTATCCATAGATACATCAGATCAGTTTATTTTTCTCCCTTAGTTCTTGTCTCATCATAACAAAGATTTGAAATGACAGAATAATCACAGCTCAAGCAGGCAGGTTTTATTAAGGAGACAGCAGATAGTGCACCCTCAAGGTTATCATCTCATCAACAGACTAGTTACAGCTCAAGTAGTTGGAGTTAGCTCTTGAGTTAGAGCTCAAGAAGGCAGCAGGCAGTAGACAGTACACCCTCAAGATGGGAGAGCAGGCTGACCCCACAGGAGAGATTTGATCTCTCCTGTCTTCCCTTTTTATACTTTCTGTCTCATCCTCCTGGAGTCTCCCTGATTCAGCCTTATGCAAAATAGAACTTGTACCCACCACCAATCAAGAAAGGGAATGCAAAAAGGCATATGTTCAAGACCAATGAGGGAATGGAACATGTTCTGGGCATGTTTTCTTACCAGAGGCTCTCACTCCAGTCTTCAGCTTCCTCTTTTGCAGGTTTTTTCTTTGTTTGCCCTCTGCATGGCTTTTTCTAGCCACCATCTTGGACTCCCCTTTCCATTTTAATGACCTAATATATAATGAATTAACTTCCTAACATTTTTAAGTTCCTATATCTTCAGTTCAGTTCAGTCACTCAGTTGTGTCCGACTCCTTGCGACCCCATAGATCACAGCACACCAGGCCTCCCTGTCCATCACCAACTCCCGGAGTTCACTCATTTCACAGATGCCATCCTGCCATCTCATCCTCTGTCATCCCCTTCTCCTGCCCCCAATCCCTCCCAGCATCAGAGTCTTTTCCAATGAGTCAACTCTTCGCATGAGGTGGCCAAAGTATTGGAGTTTCAGCTTTAGCATCATTCCTTCCAAAGAAATCCCAGGGTTGATCTCCTTCAGAATGGACTGGTTGGATCTTCTTGCAGCCCAAGGGACTCTCAAAAGTCTTCTCCAATGCCACAGTTCAAATGCATCAATTCTTCAGTGCTCAGCCTTCTTCATAGTCCAACTCTCACATCCATACATGACTACTGGAAAAACCATAGCCTTGACTAGACGGACCTTAGTCGGCAAAGTAATGTCTCTGCTTTTGAATATGCTATCTATGTTGGTCATAACTTTTCTTCCAAGGAGTAAGCGTCTTTTAATTTCATGGCTGCAGTCACCATCTGCAATATCTTAGTCTTCTATTAATTTAATTCTAAGTGAGATAATGGAGAAGACAATAGCAACCCCCTCCAGTACTCTTGCCTGGAAAATCCCATGGACGGAGGTGCCTGGTAGGCTGCAGTCCATGGGGTCATGTGAAGAGTCAGACATGACTGAGTGAGCGACTTCACTTTCACTTTTCACTTCCATGCATTGGAGAAGGAAATGGCAACCCACTCCAGTGTTCTTGCCTGGAGAATCCCAGGGATGGGGGAGCCTGGTGGGCTGCCATCTATGGGGTCACACAGAGTCGGACACGACAGAAGCAACTTAGCAGCAAATGAGATAAATAATGGACTAGTACATATGTCACTTAAACCAACTGACAACAAAAATTTTTATGTTAAAAATGAAAAAAAATATGGCAGCAAGAGTGTTAATTGCATATAAGAAGTTGACCCTATCCTATAGCACCAATGGCACTTTGAGTACCGTTAATTAGAAGAGTTGTAGAATTTATCATAATGTAAACTATATATACTCTACAACCCAAATTTAGAACCACATAATGTCTCTTGCAAGGAAAATATCAAATGTTCCCCTTATGGTACTTTTGATATATTCACTGCAGCATTATTATATGGGCATAAAAATAGAGAATGGAAAATACATAATTTCTTCATGTTGTAAAATCTGGATACATGCAATAGCAGCAGAAAAGAAAAATGTGGATTTATATGCAATGACATGAAAGAACTCCCCAAGAATTATTGCTGACTAAAGAAACTTTGAAGACAAAGTTCATAGCATGAAAAACCTTATTTGAAACAAAATCACATCCAAAATATGTATAAACATCTTATATATCAGACAAACATAAGACTCAAAAAGATTTAGAGAAGCAAGATAGGACAAAAAACAAGTTTGTAAATATAGAGAACAGAGGTCAGAGAAGGGAAGAGGGTGAAGGGGATCAAAAGGTACAAGCATCCAGTTATATAATATCATATATGAAATGAATCGCCAGTCCAGGTTCGATGCATGATACTGGATGCTTGGGGCTGGTGCACTGAGATGACTCAGAGGGATGGTACGGGGAGGGAGGAGGGAGGGGGGTTCAGGATGGGGAACACGTGTATACCTGTGGCGGATTCATGTTGATGTATAGCCAAACCAATACAATATTGTGAAGTAATTAACCTCCAATTAAAACAAATAAATTTATATTTTTAAAAAAAGGAAAAAATAAAATAAAATAACTCATGTAGATATAACGTGCAACAAAGCAACAATAGCTAATAGTATTGTATTGCAAAGTTTCTAACAAAGTAAACCTTTTTCTTTCAATGTTCCATTCAGAAGTTAATGATTCTTCTGAATCAGACTTATCCATTGACAGTAATCACAGTGAGAGGCTCTCTCTCTCTTTCTCTTTCTCTCTCTCTCTCTCTCCATACTCACCAGATTAAGCAATCAGGAAATTTATTGTCTTACATATTTGAAAGTTCTGAGGTTAAACAAACTTCAGCGTTGGGTGATTCAGCTGATCAACAATATCATCAAGGTTCATTTTTCTGCTCTGCCTTTCTGACTGGACTGGTGCCCCTTTTCAGGCTGCTGGTTGGAGACATTCCAGCATTGCATCCAGAAATTGCAATGCCCAGAAAGAAAAAGGATGTCAGGAGTTTTTTCTTAGGAAGGACGAATCTTACTAGAAGCCCCACAGCTTTTGATCCTCATTGCAAGAATGGAGTCACCAATCCATTCTGAAACCAATCTCTGACTGGGGATGGGGCACCATAGCTGTTTATGGTCAAACAGAATGTAGCTTAGAAATGGGGGGTGGGGGTGGTGGTCATTGTTGTTCATAACTGGAGCTCTTGGACCTTGAGGACTAAGAAAATAAATGTGAGGGACATCAAAGAACACCTGCCTATGAATTAACTTACCTAATTCAGTTGAATTTTTTATTATTATTTTTTTTTTTTATTAAATTTTAAAATCTTTAATTCTTACATGTGTTCCCAAACATGAAACCCCCTCCCACCTCCCTCCCCATAACATCTCTGTGGGTCATCCCCATGCACCAGCCCCAATCATGCTGTATCCTGTGTCAGACATAGACTGGCGATTCAATTCTTACATGATAGTATACATGATAGAATGCCATTCTCCCAAATCATCCCGCCCTCTCCCTCTCTCTCTGAGTCCAAAAGTCCGTTATACACAGCTGTGTCTTTTTTCCTGTCTTGCATACAGGGTCGTCATTGCCATCTTTCTAAATTCCATATATATGTGTTAGTATACTGTATTGGTGTTTTTCTTTGAGTTAATATTGAATTGGCCAAAAAGTTGAAAGTTCCCATCACAAGCAAAAACAATTTGTAACTGTGTGTGGTGATGGATGTTAATGACTTACTTTGGTAATCATTTGGCAATATATACAAATAACAAATAATCCTGTTTCACATTTGAAACTAATATCGTGTTGTGTGACCATTACGACACAATTTTTAAATGTCCACTAATAAATAACAAATACATAATTCTGCTCACTCTGACCTAAGGGCCTCATAGAGGTAAAAAGTCCAGTATGATTATTCATGTTGGGGCCTTCAGAGAGTGAAAAAGTTGGTTTAAAGCTCAACATTCAGAAAACAAAGATCATGGCATCCGGTCCCATAACTTCATGACAGATAGATGGGGAAACAGTGGTTGACTTTATTTTTCTGGGCTCCCAAATCACTGCAGATGGTGGTTGCAGCCATGAAATTAAAAGACGCTTACTCCTTGGAAGGAAAGTTATGACCAACATAGATAGCATATTCAAAAGCAGAGACATTACTTTGCCAATAAATGTCCGTCTAGTCAAGGCTATGGTTTTTCCAGTGGTCAGGTATGAATGTGAGAGTTGGACTATAAAGAAAGCTGAGCACCGAAGAATTGATGTTTTTGAACTGTGGTGTTGGAGAAGACTCTTGAAAGTCCCTTGGACTGCAAGGAAATCCAACCAGTCAATCCTAAAGGAGATCAGTCCTGGATGTTCATTGGAAGGATTGATGTTGAAGCTGAAACTCCAATACTTTGGGCCCTGATGCAAAGAGCTGACTCATTTGAAAAGACCCTGATGCTGGGAAAGATTGAGGGCAGGAGGAGAAGGGGACAACAGAGGATGAGATGGTTGGATGGCATCACCGACTCAAGGACATGAGTTTGGGTGGACTCCGGGAGTTGGTGATAGACAGGGAGGCCTGGCGTGCTGAGGTTCATGAGGTCGCAGAGAGTCGGACATGACTGAGTGACTGAACTTAACTGAGCTGATACCAAAAAGATTCAAAAACCACCTTCAATGAGTATTTCAGTACAAATACTATGTGAAAGTCACTCAGTCATGTCCCACTCTTTGTGACCCCATGGACTATGCATTTCATGGAATTCTCCAGGCCAGAATACTGGAGTAGATAGCCTTTCCCTTCTCCAGCGGATCTTCCAGACCCAGGAATTGAATCGGGGTCTCCTACATTGCAGGCAGATTCTTTACCAGCTGAGCCACAAGGGAAGCCCAAATACTAATTCAGTATAAATACCATGCACATAGTTTAAAAATAGAACTGCAGTTTCTAAGAAACTAATCATAGGGCAGATTAAACGGGAAGAAAGAATCCAGATCAGCATTTTTCTCAGTCAGCTTCTTCAAAGTGCAAGTAACACTTAAAACAAGAAGTCTTTTCAATACACACAGACCAAGATCAGATGTCTTCTGTGGCTGGACTTGCTGGTCTCTACATCATGAAAAACAGCTATCTAAGGTTGCTCCCAGGTATGTAGAATTATAACATGGGGTATAGACAAATAAAGTTGTTTGGGGACACTATCCAGTCTGCGAATATTCTCTTCTTTCTTTCATCCTTGATATTTAACTTGCTTTCATACTATCTCTATAAGGGATAGACAAATAGAAATTTTAAGAATATTAGCACTTTGATGGTAAGTTTCAAAGGAGAAAACTTGTGAAACTTACTTCTAGGCAAATTGGAGACTTAAATATTTCTCATTTTGCCACCTGTATTAGTCCAGGTTTTCCTGAGAAACAGAATTCACTGGAATGTTTATAGAGAAGGAAAGAGAAAGGGATTTATTGAAGGAACTGGTTCATGGGACTGCAGAGGTTGGAAAGTTCAAAATCTACAGGACAGGGAGGCAGGCTGGAAACCCTGGGAAGACCTAATCCTGCTTCTCAAGTCCAAATGCAATCTGGAAGAATTCTCTCTTCCTCAGTGAGGTCAGTCTTTTTACTCTAAGGTTTTCAACTGTTTGAAAAAGGATCACCTATATAATGGAGAGTTACCTGCTTTAGTCAAAGTCTATGGATTTAAATGTGTGTGTGCATGCATGTTTAGTCTCAAAGTCGTCTCGGATTCTTTGGGACCCGATGGACTGTAATCCACCAGGCTTCTCTGTACGTGGGATTTCCCAGACAAAAATACTGGAGCAAGTTGCTAATTTCTTCTTCAGGTGATCTTCCCAGCCCAGGGGTTGAACCCGCATCTCCTGCTAGGCAGGCAGATTCTTTACCACTAAGTGACCTGGGAAGCCCTGATTTAAATGTTAATCTCATTCTTAAAAAGCAAAACAAAACCCCGCAGCAGCATCTAGACTAATGTTTGACAAAATATCTGGGTACTATGGCTGAGACTAGCCTGATAAACTTTTTTTTTTTTCCAGAAGAGTATAAAACCAACCTATGTGAAAATTCTAATGGCATAAGAAAAACACCATTACTTGGTCTATAGGCTTTATGTGGGATGGAATGATTTGAGGGAAACCACTCCAGTATTCTTGCCTGGAAAATTCCATGGACAGAGGAACCTAGTGGGCTGCAGCCTATGGGGAGGCAAAGAATCGGACACAACTAAGCAACCAACACTTCCAATAGTGAACTGGTGAAAAAACAGTATCAGAAAGGTCAGCTTAATTCTGATGAATCTTTATTTTCTTCACTGTTTAGAATAATACCTGTTACCTAGTAAGTCAAATGTTCCTTATATGTTGTCCTCATTGCTTGTAAATTGTTTTCTGGTTTTTATGAGAATGGCCATATTTCTTATCTTCTGATATGTGGAACAGAACTTTCTTAATGCTGGGCACATTTGGGGAAAATTCTGTGCAGACTCACAGATGATAAAATATTTTCATAGGGTTCACTGGCTCACATGGATAAGATGGCAGACTCTAATACGTGATCCACATATTGCCTATAAGAGTAAATTTTATCTTTGCATCCATAGTTATTTTCTTTTTTATTCATTTCTTTTAAAACTTTCATTTTGTATTGGAGTGTAGCCAATTAGGGGCTTCCCAGGTGGCACAGATGGTAAAGAACCCGTCTACCAATGCAGGAGACATAATGAGATGTGAGTTTGATCCCTGGGTCAAGAAGATCCCCTGGAGAAGGGAATGGCAACCCTCTCCAGTATCTTTGTCTGGAGAATTTCATGGACAAAGGAGCCTGACGGGCTGCAGTCCACGGGGTTGCAAAGAGTAAGACACATCTGAGCGATTAACACACACACACATGTCCAATTAATAATATTGTGATAGCTTCAGGTGAACAGTGAAGGGACTCAGCCATACATGTACATGTATCCATTTCCCCCCAAAATTCCTCCCATCCTGGTTGCCACATAACATTGAGCAGAGTTCCCTGTGCTGTGAAGTAGGTCCTTGTTAGTTATCCATTTTAAATATAGCAGTGTGTACATGTCCATCCCCAACTCCCTAAATATCCCTTCCTTCATTCTCCCCCACTTCCAGCAACTATAAGTTCATTCTCTATGTCTATGAGACTCTTTCTGTTTTGTAAGTTAATTTGTATTATTTCTGTTTAGATTTCACTTATAAGCGTTCTTTTCATAACAGAAAACTTGATCAGTAACTCATTTTCTCAGACCAAACTGGGGGATCAAGAAAAAAGGCTGTGCTCTTGATACACTATAGCAGGATCAGGAGTTCACTTGGAAGGAACCATAGAAGTCATTGGACTTCCCTGGTGGCTCAGATGGTAAAGAATCTGCTGAAATGCAGGAGACCCAGATTTGATCCCTAGGTGGGGAAGATCCCCTTGAGAAAGGAATGGCTACCTACTCCAGTATTCTTGCCTGGAGAACTCCATGGACAGAGGAGTCACCTTGTGGGCTACAGTCCTTGGGGTCACAAAGAGTCAGACTGAGCCACTAACTCTTTCAGTTTCATAGAAGTTATTGGTGCTATATGTGGAGAGGCCATTTAACATGGTGATAGTGACTCTACCTTAGTTCTTCTACCTTAGAAGTTGCCTTAGTTCTTACTTCTCACATGCTCTAAACTCCCTGTCTCCTGATTCCAGTGCTCCATGCCCTGCTGGCATAATTGTGAGCTAGAGCTCCTACTCAGGGCTGTTTCACTTCTACTACCCAAACTCATCTGTGTCATGTATGTTAAACATGAAGAGAGATCCTGAAAGAGAAATCTTCAGAGCAGATTTCTGCCACTGTCAGAGAACAAAGAACTTAGGTACAACAATCTAAAGAACTTTCTCCTCCACAAGTTAACGCTTCCACTGGAAGAGGTTGGAATTTCAAAGATGCATTTCATCAGCTGCCGGTCTATATATTGCCTGTCCTTTACCTGTAGCACCTGATTTTTCCATGATGACTGTGTCCATTGCTGACTGACTCCTCAGGGAGACCCAAGATTCAGGTGAAAGGCTGAGTTCTCGATTCTGAGTACAGTACAGGAGAATATGAGATGCCACTGGAAAGCTGAAGGATACAGGGCCCAGAAACACATCCCCAAGAGGCAATGGCTATGGAGACAGGAGGTGAAATTGAGTGTGACTCTACTCTGTCATCTTTCTGTTTTTTTTCCCCCAGGATTCTTGATTCTGCTGTTTTTGCCATTGGAATCCACATCCTTGAACAAGAAACGTAAGTTTGTTCAGCCAGCCCCATTAGTGACATGAGCTGTGGAGCATATGCTGGGGTCTGTGTCCTCTTACCAACAAAAGAAGAAGAAAGTAGGCTTATGCTGAATGTAAGGTCCAGACAGTTTTATGAATGTAGGAGAAGCTATTCCTCCCCACCCCAACATGCTCAGAAGTTTTTGTCTCTTCCTATTCCAAGAGAGGGCTTCCCAGGTGACTCAGTGGTAAAGAATATGCCTGCCAATGCAAGAGACACAGGTTTAATTCCTGGATCATGAAGATCCCCTGGAGGAGGAAAATGGCACCTCACTCAAGCATTCTTGCCTGGAGAATCCCCTGGAGCCTGGTGGGCTAAAGTCCATGGGGTCACAAATAGTCAGGCATGACTTAATGACTAAACAACAATAAATTCCAATGGAAGCCATCCCATCCATTCCTTCCCTTCCTCTACTATTAGATCACCAGCCTGAAGCAGGCTTTGTTCATTCCTTGACCTCCATCCCCACTGCTTCTTCCCTCACAGCCTGTGCTTGGTGGTGCCCTCCAAACCCTCCATGAGTCAACACGGATGCCTGCCGCTGCATTCCAGGATTCAGTTCTGCATCTGAGGACAGCTTCACCAGCCCCTTGAAGAGTTGCCATGGTACAGAGCCCTGGGGTGGTGGAAATGCTCAGACAGATTTGGGGAGAGGCTATGGTACATCTATAGCATTCAGCTCTGAGGGCAGCACAGAAGCACTTTGTTGAAAATAAGAAAGGAGACACTTTAAGAAAGCATGAAGGAAGTGAGCAGTCCCAGAGGAGCTGCAAATTTAATTGATACCAACAATGGGAAAAAAGTCCTTTCCTCCACATCATCACTAACACTTGTTCTTTCTTGTCTTTTTGATAATAGTTATTCTAACAAGTGTGAGGTGATATCTGGTTTTGATTTCCATTTCGTTGATTGGTGATGTTGAACACATTTCATGTACCTGCTGGCCATTTGGTAGTCTTCTTTGGAAAAACGTCTATTCAGATCATCTACCCATTTTTTACTCAATCACTTTATTTGGTTCTTTTTTTGCTATTGAGTCATATGAGTTCTTTATATATTTTAGATATTGACCCTTTATGTATGTATGATTTGTAAATTATTATCTGATATTGTAGATTTTCTTTTCATTTTTTGGATAGATTCATTTGCTGTACAGTCTTCCCTGATAGCTCAGTTGGTAAAGAATCTGCCTACAATGCAAGAGACCTTGGTTCAATTCCTGGGTCAGAAAGATCCTCTGGAGAATGGACAGGCTACCCACTCCAAAATTCTTGGGCTTCCCTTGTGACTCAGCTGGTAAAGAATCTGCCTGCAATGTGGGAAACCTGGGTCTGATCCTTGGGTTGGGAAGGTTCCCTGGAGAAGGGAACAGCTACCCACTCAAGTATTCTGGCCTAGAAAATTCCATGGGTTGTATAGTCCATGAGGTGGGACACAACTGAGTGATTTCACTTCATTTTGCTGTACAGAGCTGTGTAGTATGATGGAGTCCCACCTCTCTAGTTTGCTTTTGTTGCTTTGTTTTTGCTGTCAAATCCAAAAAAAAAAAAAAGCTATTGCCAAGACCAGTGCCGTCTCTGGGGTCACATAGAGTTGGACATGACTGAAGTGACTTAGCAGCAGTAGCAGCAGCAAGACCAATGTCAAGAAGCTTATGCAGTATGGTTTTTTCTATGAATTTTCTGACTTCAAGGTAGCCTGATTTTTGTAATTAGCAAATTCAGGCTCAAAGAGATTGAGTGATGTCCAAAGTTATATAACTAATAACGTAGTAGAAACAGACCATGTCTAAAGCCAAGGAGTTTTTATTCTTCAAAAACATGAACCACAAAAGGAAATCATTAAACATAAAGGTAAGATGAAAACTTTTGTTATGGACATTTTACTGCAATTTTTTAATGAGGAAGAAGAAAATTATATGATTTTTCATCAAGAAATATTCTTCATCTACTCAAAATAGTCTGAGTTATTGGTAATGAAATAAATTTATCCTAGCATATTTGAAACAATGAGTAAAAAAAAAAAAGAAAGAAAAACCTACAATATTCTAGAATACTAGACTTCTGGGTGATTTTTTCCCTTTTTTTTCTTTTTTTCACTTTTTCCCTGTTTTCTAAGTATCCATGTATGATTTAAAATTTGGGGGAAAGTAAATTTTATCAAATAAAGGAAAAGATGTTGTGATTACTGCACAGCCCTTACTTGACCCTGGGAGTATCTGAAAGATTCCTTTGTGAACTTGCATGTGTGTGTCTCAGGGAGATATGCAGACTCTTGAACATGGAAAGGAAATCCGGCTGCTGCTGTAACTGGATTTCAGCTCCTTTCTTGGACTACACTTGTCAGGTTGAGGAATCTCCCATCCTCATGTCTTCCCCTTCCAGCACTCATTCCCATGTGCCCCCACTCACTCTTCCCTATCCCTCAGCCTTTAATATGGGTTCGAGTTATTGCCATCATCTGAGAGGAGGAAATTTCAGCGATCAGATGGGGGCCGAACAAGAATATCTCAGGTGTGCATCCCTCCCCCTTCCATTCATATCCTTATGTTAATACTACCCACAACCTGGACCTGGGGCCTTAGAAGGGAATGTCAAGAGTCCAGATAAGAAACTCTGACCTGGGAGAGACCAGTTGTCTACCCTGACTGATCATGACCCTGTGAGTCCTTCCAGGCTCTAAATGTCTTTGGCTCCCTGACTGGAAGGAGATCATATATGTACAAGGGCCAAGCATTGTATTCCTGCATTTTTACTAAGTTGCTCTTGTTTTTAGCGTTGGTGCCCAGCACTTGCTCTATGGTTCCTTGACCTATTCCAAGGGGACCTGGCTCATGGGCACTTTTCCTCCTAAGTTTAGGTGCAGGGAGAGGTAAAATGTCAGAGAACACCTGCAGTGACTCAGCTGTGAGCTGCTTCCTCATTCCCATGCATGACAGGCTCTGATAAAATGGGATTTCTACAGAAGTGGAGAAAGCAAGTCTCCCATAGCAACATCCTGGGGCATCTCAAGAAGTCTTAACATGAGAGCTGAGGGAGTGCTTGATGAAGATTGTGGGGTGTACTAGGACTGCTATGACTAAAGTGGAGGTGGAGGGGATCGATGGGTAGGAGCCTGATCACCTACCCCTAACCTCAGCTGTAAATGATGGATATCACTCTGGACAATCCTCCAGTCATGACTGCCTCCGTTTCCTCAGCATCATGGGAAGACTACAGTGTCACTGTCACTCACAGTTAGGAATGACTGGAGCTCAAATGCATGTCCCTGATGATGCAAACAGCAACCAAGAGGATGGTCTGGAACCAAGTCATTTTTTCTGTCTACCCCAAAAGGCCTGCAGCAGGGATGCAGACCCCCTTCCAGTCCCCATA
The DNA here is from genome assembly GCF_032405125.1 of Capricornis sumatraensis. Taxonomy (NCBI): domain Eukaryota; kingdom Metazoa; phylum Chordata; class Mammalia; order Artiodactyla; family Bovidae; genus Capricornis; species Capricornis sumatraensis. The sequence goes on from NC_091077.1 coordinate 11,267,100, forward strand.
AGACACAGCAGAGTGTTTGAATCAAGGTACATGCAGATCCAGTCAGAGAGCAGGGATGAGCAGAACAGTAAGTGAGCTTTCTGGAGCAACTGGTGCTAGTTCAGCCTAACCCTACAAGAGCTAATGAGGAGCTGAGTCAGTTCAAGATCAGGATGGACGTGAGTGCCATGTGAATTCACAATGGAATTCATACCTTTGAGAGGTGACTTTTTGTCCTGTTGTGTTCCAGACATCAACAAGTGTGGACCATCATGGAAAGTGTCCTCTGGAATATATGTAGACTGCCAGAACTTTAACAACACACAGCGTCAATGCAGAGGAAACAGAACTCTTTCTCAAAAAGAATTTGAGAATGAGTGTACTAAGAAAACGTTTGGTAAGAAGGAACCCATTTCTTTCATTTCCTCATTCATTAAGTTTGGCCACTTACTCTAGGCCACAAAGGTCTGTTCTCAGCATCCACTGGTATCCCCTCTCTCTCCAAATCCCAAGGGTCAGAACCCCACATAGAGTGTCATTTCGGCAATATTGGATGCCCCCTTGACACTTGGCATCTTATTTTCTCAAAATAAACAGAGAAATGGTATTCAAGACATTTCAGGAGTTGACGTCCAATGCAATGAGTCCCAGGGCACTATCTGTACCCTTCATCATTAATTGCCATGATGAGACCTTTCTCACCTGGATCCCATACAGAGGTGAGCAAGCTAGGGGTCCTTTCAGACTCTTCTGGAATGATGGACCTGAGAACTCTGTCTAAAATGTTGGAAGGGGGATATTCGAGGGTGGTCCCATCTTCCCCAGCCAGCCCTTCCCCTGGGTAAACTTACCCAGTTCCTTGGCTACTCAGCCTTTGTCTATTTCACTATGCAAGTATCCACCATGCCCCTGACCAATAATTTCAATTAACAAGCTTATGGGAAACTCAAATGACTGGGACCTGGGAGGATGTTATGTCAGAATGGGTAGATGACATGAACCACAACACATATACTCAAAGTGGCTCCCATCTGGCACAGATGGAAAGAGAGAGTGTCACTGGGCTTCATTGTCCTAGCCCAACTCTCTACTTAGGAGGTCAACAAAGGCCCTACATTGACTCACACCACTTGAGCTTTGCGCAGAAGGAGCCCACAAGTTTGCATCCCTAGCTGGATGCCCAGGGCAAGGAAGAAAGAAACACCAGCCATTCCTTATCCATCAGCACCTGCTTCCTTCTTCAGCCACCCAGCCCTCACACAAAGCTGGCCTCACTCAGATGATGAGTCTTACCATTTCATTTCAGTTTGGAAAATGCCTTCCAAGGGTACAAGAAATGAATCCTTACAACACCAAGTCTGCATGGCTGGAAGTAGACCCCCATTGTATTCCTAGTCTGGTCCCCAGTGTCCAGGAGCCTCTGACCTGTCTGGCATCATCTTTACACTCCTTACCCCTTCCTGAAAGCATATTGAGGGTCCTGGCTCAGGGATGGGTCTTGAACCAGCTTCATGGAGCTAGAGTCTGAGCTAGCATGGATGAGAGAGCGCTATTCTTTCTACGAACGTGCAGCACATGAGGTTCCACAGGGGCTGTGTCTATCAGTGACTGATCCCTTAAGAGACCTAAGAAATGGAGGGAAAGTGTTGATTCCTTGGTTCCAAGTAAAGTACCGTAGCCTCAGGAATGTTGCTGAGAGCAATGGGCTATAGAGCCAGAGCCATCCACTAAGAAGGCAAAGGCCATGGGGATAGTGGTTGCAATTAGAGCTCAACTCTCTTCTCTTCATCATCTCTGTCTTTCTGCCACAGAATTGAGTCTACTACTGCTGAAGACAATGAACACTGCAGTCCAGAACCTTAAAAGTGAGTCTCTGCACCCAGCTCCATTGATGACATATGCTTGAGTGTGTATGCCATGGTCTGGGTCCTCTCACCAATAAAATGGGGAAAGGAGGTTTATTCTGCAAAAGTATCCTCTAAGGATACTAATAGCTGTTACTCTTCCCCATTATATCCAGAGTTTTCTGAGGCTTTTCACTCCTAGTGGCAGCCATTCAACACTTTCTTCCCCTCCTCTACTATTGGGTCTCTAGCATGCAGCTGACTTTCTCAGTTTCTTGGGTCTTCTGACCATAATCTTCATCCACACAGCCTCTATCACAACACGTTGTGCTCGGTGGTGCCCTCCAAACTCCAAATGTGTTGACGCCAACACCTGTCGCTGCATCCCAGGATTCACGTCTTCAACTGGGGAAGTCATCACCAGCCGCTCAGAGACTTGTGATGGTACAGAGGCTTGCGGGTGGCATAAACTTATGGGTGGTATATGCTTGGGGGTGGTATATAGAGATTGTGAGAGGACACAATAGGGCCTCCAGAGCCCTCAGTCATGGGAGCATCTCAGAAGTATTTTAACAAGTGTAACATAAAAGTGACAGCACAGGAAAGCATGAGGGGAGTGGAAAATCTTGTCTTCATGATCAGTTGAGAGAGGGCTGAGAGCTGACATAGCAGAGCTGAGCTACTTGGTGCAAAGTGTAGCTTGGACACAGGCTCTTTGACATTTAGGAAGTTGTTTCTCCTCTGTGCATTATTTGCTTGTCTGTAAACCAGAAGTAGTCATCAAACATTCCCGATATGGATGAACTTAGATTTAATATTTACCTTAGTGAAGAAAAGATAAAATTTCAGTTCAGTTCAGTTCAGTTGCTCAGTCGTGTCCAACTCTTTGTGACCCCATGAACTGCAGCACACCAGGCCTCCCTGTCCATCACCAAATGCCAGAGTCTACCCAAACCCATGTCCATCGAGTCAGTGATGCCGCCCAACCATCTCATCTTCTGTTGTCCCCTTCTCCTCCTGCCCTCAATCTTTCCCAGCATCACAGTCTTTTCCAATGAGTCAGCTCTTCACATCAGGTGACCAAAGTATCAGAGTTTCAGCTTCAACATCAGTCCTTCCAATAAACACCCAGGACTGATCTTTAGGATGGACTGCTTGGATCTCCTTGCAGTCCAAAGGACTCTCAAGAGTCTTCTCCAACACCACAGTTCAAAAGCGTCAATGCTTCTGCACTCAGCTTTCTTTATAGTCCAACTCTCACATCCATACATGACTACTGGAAAAACCATAGCCTTGACTAGACGGACCTTAGTGCGGAGAAAATTGTCAACACATGAGAGCTGTTATCATCATTCATACTGTTACACTATTAATATTTTTATGGCAAAAAGAAAGGGGAGAAATAAATGAACCAACAGAATTAAAGAAATGCCCAGGAGGAAGCTCAGGCTCTTTCACTATCTCAAGCTCACCAGGAACTCCTCCTCACTGACCACTGTGGTTTCCCACATCAATCCTCATAGCAGACCCAGGATGCTAGCACACTTCGATTTTTTTCCCCCACCTTCTCCCAGTTTGCTCAACTGTCATATTTTATTCTAGGAGTTTTACTTTTTCAGGGCAGAATCTTTTTTTCAATAATCGTATTTGGGCCCAAAGAGCTTAAGTTATATATCCAAAGTCACACATTTAGTAGAGGCATAGAACCAAGATCCAGATCTAAAATTTAAAGACTTTATTTTCAACAATATAAGATCATAATGGAAATTATATTGCTAAAAAAGTTGATAAGATGGTAAATTTTATGTTTTATGAATTTTACCACAATACTAAAAAGTAGGGGAGAATTATATGGTTTTTAAAAGAAATATTCCTTGTTTACTGATAAAAGTTTTTGATGGACATTTATTTCTACTAGAGAAAAATATTCCTAATATGTGCAATATGATGAGAAAAAAAATTCAAAGAAAGTTCCAGGGATCTGTGTAATGGACATAGGAGTGATTTACTTTCTTTCTTCCTTTTTTTTTTCATGTTTTAAATTATCTTTGTTTTCCAAGTATCCATGTGTTACTTAATATCTTTTATAAAAGTAGATTTTATCAGATTTTGTCTTTGACTGATGTTCGGTCTGTCACTCTAGAGGTATTCCCAGAGTTTCTTTTATGCATTTGTATGTGTGTCTCATGGAGATTTGTAAACTGCTCAACATGGAGACGGAGAAGGCAATGGCACCCCACTCCAGTACTCTTGCCTGGAAAATCCCATGGACGGAGAAGCCTGGAAGGCTGCAGTCCATGGGGTCGCTGAGGGTTGGACACGACTGAGCGACTTCACTTTCACTTTTCACTTCCATGCATTGGAGAAGGAAATGGCAACCCACTCCAGTGTTCTTGCCTGGAGAATCCCAGAGACGGGGGAGCCTGGTGGACTGCCATCTATGGGGTCGCACAGAGTCGTACACTACTGAAGTGACTTAGCAGCAACATGGAGAAGAGATCTGGCTGCTAGTCCCAGCTCCTTCCTAGAAGCACACTTGTCAGGATGAGGAATTCCCAATCCTCATATCCTCCCCTCCTCACACCCCATTTCCACTATCCTGCACTCAATTCCATCTCATCTCACCAACCTTTAAGACAGGTCTCCAGCGACTGCCACCATCTAAGAAGACAGGAAGAAGTCTCAATGCCCAGTTAGAGATTGAACTTGAATCCCTCAGTTGTGCATCCCTCCTACATCTTTTTCTGTCTTATTGCAGACCTTCCACCTGGGTCTGGGGCCTTAGAAGGGAAACCCTTAGGTCCAGAGATGAGGACTCTGATCTAGGGGGACCAGATGTCTGCCCCGACTCATCATGATGTTGTGAGTCCTCTGCAGCCATAAAGTCTTTGGTTCCCTAATTGAAATATACAGGACCAAGCATTCTGTTCCTTCTTTTTTATTCATTCTTATGTTCATGGTTCTTCTTAAACTATTACTCTGAGTAACCAAATATTCAGGGATTAATGTCTGGGATGGTACTTGGCCTGACCTGACCCCAGATCCCACTCACAACACACACACACAAATGCTCTCACCCCTAATGATCCACTGTACTGTTCCCTGCAGAGATCTCCATCCACACCTGGACCGCACCCTCAAGTATCAACAGCTCGGTGAGTGGCCCAGCAGACAACACGCAACAGGAAATGCCTCCATATAGCCCACCTATTTCCCCTAAGTTCTAACCTCCTCATATTCTTCCCCTCAGATGCTCTCCTGCTTCTTCAACAGAGTCCAGAATCTTAGTGAAAACATGCAGTCAGTCCCTGTCGAGGACACTATCCAGGTAAAGGTAGGACCCAGGGAGGCAGGTAGAGGCTTCCCACAGGTGCTGTGGGAAAATCTGGTCTGGGAGAAGATACCTCCACATAATGGTGCACTGCTCTGAGGCCCTGCCTCTCCCAGGGTGGGTGGGAAGTGTGGACATGTGTAGTCACTGTTAGACTCCCACGTGCACCTTCTAAAAACCTTTAATCTTGTAGCTCCTGAATATTGGGTTTATGTCATCTTTGACATTCATGTACAATATTGACCTCTGAATGGTTGGATTCCAGGAGCAAAGACTCCCCAAAGAACCCTACCTGGCACTGCCTTTATCACTCAAACAGTTTCCAAGCTCTGTTCTCTGTGAGTGAGTGGGTAATGTCTTCATACAACCTCTCAGGTGTGTGATCTATTGGCTCTGTGTCCTTATCTCTGCAGAACCTCATACAGGGGGTGGATGAAATGCTGGAAGCCCCCCGGGACCTGGAAACCCTGCCCAACTCAGAACAGCATCTTGTGGCCTCTAACCTGCTTATTGGCCTGGAAACTGTCTTGAGAGGACTGAGCAAGTCCCTGAACAATGAATCACTGCACTTCAGTTCACCTTCAGGCACAGGTAATTACCTGGAACAGCCTCCAGGCTCCTCCTCTGCTCATTCCTGGTTCATTCCTTTCCCAACCTCACTAGAGCCCAGTGACCAGGGTTGTATTTCATGTTGACCTCATAAATAAAAATAAATTTTAAAAAATAAGTAAATTATTGTGCTAAGCAAAACAATAAGACAGAGGAAGAGAAATACCCTGGCTTCTCTAATGATTCAGATGGTAGAGTCAGCCTGCAATGCAGGAGACCTGGGCTTGATCGCTGAGTCAGGAAGATCCCCTGGAGTAGGGAATGGCAACCCACTCCAGTACTGTTGTCTGGAGAATCCCATGGACAGAGGGAGCCTCGCCGTCTACAGTCCATGGGTTGCAGAGTCAGACACAACTGAGCCACTAACACTTTCAAAAAACTATACAAACATCAAGGTCATCAACATAGAGAACAGATTGGTGATTGCCAGAGACCAGGTTAGCAGTACAGGAAATGGTGCCAAGAAGTCAAAAGGTACAAGCTTCCAGTTAAAAATAAGTTATGGGAACGTACAACATGGTAACTATAGTTAATAGTACTGTACTGTGTATTTTAAATTGCTATGAAAGTACATCTTAAAAGGACTTGCCACAGAAAAATTTGGAACTCTGTTTGATGTTCCAAATCATACATATGTTAGTGGCTCAGTCTTGTCTGACTCTGCAACCCATGGACTGTAGACGGCGAGGCTCCTCTGTCCATGGGATTCTCCATACATATGTTCCATAATAACTAGTTTTTATGGTGACCGTTTTGCAATATATTCAAGTATGGAGTCACTATACCTGTCAATTATACCTCAGTAAGAAAGATATAAATGAATAAAATTGTATATAATATACACTTTCATTGTAAATAAATTATGAGCATAAAAATAATGATAATGAAAAGTTTAAGACAAAATAGAAATGGTTACAAAAGGGAAAATTTTTAATTTGGAATAACATAACTTTCTCATGTTATTTGTCATGTAGGTATAATCTGTTTCAATTGAGTATTTGTTTTGTTTAGCACAAGTATTTATTTATTTTTAAAATTTTATTTTTATTTATAGTAGTTTCAGAGTATAGCATAGTAATTTAGTATTTTTACAGAATACTCTCCATTACAAGTTCTTACAGGACAATGGCTATATTCCTTATCCTAACCAATATAGCCCTGTTGCTTATCTATTTTAAACATAGCAGTTTGCACTTAATCCCATAACCTTAACTTGCCCTTACACCCTACCATCTCCCTTTTGGTAACCACTAGTTTCTTTTCAATATCAATGAATCTGTTTCTGTTTTGCATATCTTGGTTTATGTTATTTTTATATTTCACATAGAAATGATATACAGTATTTGTCTTTCTCTAACTAGCTTATTTCACTAAGCATAATACTCTCTAGGTCTATCTACAACGTTACAAATGGCAGAATTTCATTCTTTGCTGTGATAGATTAATATTCTATTCTACATAATCACCACATCTTTTTATCCCATTCCTCCACTGACAGACACTAAAGTTCACAATTTTAATCAAAGTGTAAAATCTAGTAGCATTTAGCACATCATAAGGTTGTAATCATCACCTCTATTTATAAAATAACTTCAACTCTCCCAAGGTAAAAACTGTAGCCACTAAGCAAACACTCCTCAATCTTCTGTTCCCCTGGTCCCTGCCAACCACTGATTTGTTTTCTGTCTCTATGAATTTGCCATGCTGGAAATTTTGTATAAATAGAATTAACGATATATGACCTGAATGTCTAGCTTCTTTCACCTAGCATAATGTTTCCAGGGTTCATCCATGTTGTAGCATGTATCAGTATTTCATTCTTTTATGGCTGAATAATAATGTATTGTACATGGATGTACCTTCTTTTGTTTATCCATTCATCCATTGATGGACTTTGCCTGGCTGCCAACTTTTAACTGTTGTGACCAAAGCTACTATGAATTGGTGTTTCTTTTCTGCCCGCACCTCACAGCATATGGGAAGTAGGATCTTAATTCCTTGACCAGAGGCCAAAACTGTCTCTTGCATTGGAAGCACGGAGTCTTGGAAGCATTGTACTGCCAGGGAAGTCCCTGTAGCATAAGTTTTGGTTTGAATAACTGTTGAATAAAGTTCTTTTGGGCACATAATAGGGTGTAAAGTTGCTTTGTAATGTGGTAGTTCTACCTTCAGCTTTTTGAGGAACCACCAAACAGTTTTCCAAAGTGGCTATTTCTTCATTTAACATTATCAACAGCAATGTATGAGGATTCCAATTTCCTCATTCTCAGCAACACGTTACTTTCATTTTGCCTTCTTTTTCTTTTTTATTTTATTTTTTTTATCTTTTTATTTTTGCAGTTACCTCCTTCTGGAGGATTTTTTTTTTTTTTTTTAACTTTACAATATTTTGTAGCCCTTCTAGTGTGTGTCAGGTGATATCTCATCATGGTTCTATCTGCATTTCCCTAGTGACTAAGATGTTGAACATCTTTTCATGTCATTGTTGAATCTGTCTATATTTTATTGGAGAAACATCTACTAGAGTATTTTTCTTTCTTTTCAATTTCAATTTTTTACATTCGGTTGTTAAGCTATAAGAGATCTTCATAGATCTTAATTTAGATCCTATGAGATATGTCTTTGCCAATATATTCTCCCATTCTGTAGATTACCTTTTCACTTTTTTGTGGTCTTTTCATTTTAATGAATAGATATTTCCATTTTGATGAAGTCTATATAATCTATTGGCACTTTTGTTGCTTCTGCATACTTTTTCATATCTAATAATCCATTTCCAAATCCAAGGTCATGAAGAGTTACCCATGTGTTTTTGTCCTACTTGTTCTAGTTTTAACTTTTAAATGTAGATCTTTGACCCATTTTGACCCCAATGGGTCTCTGACCCATTTCTTTATTAAAATTTATTGTGTGAAGTAGGTCACTGAATTCCTTCATTTGTTTGTGGAAAGCTGGATGTCTCAGCATCATTGCTAAAGAGATTTTTCTTTGCCCATTGATGGTCTTGACACCCCTTAGTGAAAATCAACTGACCATAGATGCATGGATTATTCCTGGATCCTCAGTTCTCTTTTACTTCTCGGTATTCATATAGCAATTTCCCACCATTTTGAATGCTGTAGGTTGGCAGTATGTTTTGAAATCAGAAATTGTAATGCCTCCAAATTTGTCTTTCACCTATAAGATTGCTTTGTTTATCCAGGTCATTTGCAATCCATTATGGATTTTAGGATGAGCTTTCCATTTCTGCTGAAAATTGATTTAATGATGTCAGAATTTTGATGCAGATTGCATTGAATCCATAAATCACTTTGGGGACTGTTGAGATCTTAATATGATGGTTCTGATCCATGAACACAGGATGTCTTATGATTTATTTAGAGTTTCTAATTTCTTGCAACAGTCTTTTGTAGAGTTCAATATACAAGTCTTAAGTTTCCTTGGATAAAATTTTTCCTTGTATTTTGTTGACTATTTGTGTATCTATGTTCAAATTGACATTGATTTATTGGGATTACTGTGATACATTATCTTGTTTTGTTCTTGGGACAATGATGGTCTCATGGAACTATTTAGGTAGAGCTATTTCTCTTCTATTCTATAGAAAAGTTTACAAAGGATTAGTATTAATTTTTCCAGAATGCCTGGGAGCATTCACTGTAGAAGCCATCTGTTCTAATCTTTTCATTTTGGAAAGTTTTGGATACTGATTCAATCTATTTATCTGTTATTGAATTACTCTGATTTTCCATTTTCTTAAATCAATTTTTTGTATTTTGTGTCTCTAGGAATTTTGCCATTTTATTTAGGTTGCATTTCATGTTGTTGAATAATTGCTCAATGTTCTCTTACAATCCTTTGTAAATTTAAATGATATATGCATATACCACTATTATGTGTACCAAATGATATTGCTTAAAACAATAATATCATTATTTATAATATACATTATTATAAATATTATTATTTATATATCATTGATTAAATGATATATAATCATTTATATGCTTGCACAATCACATAAATGATTATACATATAAATCATCATATTTAGATATCATGTAAATCAATGATAAATTGATTTATCAATTATTTCCTGAGCTACCACGGAAGCCCATATAATATACATTATGTAATATATAAACTATCTACATATTTATATAATATATTAAGGGGCTTCCCTGGTAGCTCAGCTGGTAAAGAATCTTCCTGCAATACAGGAGACCCTGATTTAATTCCTGCATAGGGAAGATCCCCTGGAGAAGGGATAGGCTACTGAGACTAGTATTATTGAGCTTCCCTAGTGGATCAACAGTAAAGGTTCCAATATTAATCCAAAGTTTACAATGCAGGATACCTGGGCTCGATCCCTGGGTTAGGAAGATCTAGAGGAGGGCATGGTATCCCACTCCAGTATTCTGCCTGGAGAATCCCCATGGACAGAGGAGCTTGGTAGTCTACTGCCCATGGGGTTGCAAAGATTTGGACACGATTGACAAAATAAGGGCAGCACACAGTATATAATATATTAAAATATTTATTTTTATGTATGCAAATAATGGTAGTATGCATATCATCATAGGCACAATTACTAATCTAACTTCCTTCTATAACCCTCACAACTCTTAGAAATGTCACTGAAGGCACTGGATAAAGAAGATAAGAATGTCACCTTGATTCAGAATAACATAAAGATGATACTGATCTGGGATACAGTGCATGAATTTAATGACTCAGGTAATGGTTGTGGCAGGGTACAGATCCCTAGAAATTCAAAATGGAATATGATACTCAAAGAAGCAATAAACAGAAATGTATACTTTAAAGGAAACTATGGGTAATGGTGGGGCCACAGGGAAATAGTTCATTAAAGGAGGAGTCATGGATACCCCAAGGTATCAACCTTGCCCTTGTCCTGCAGGTCCCATTGTGGTGGGCCTTGTCTCCATACCTGGGATTGAAAAGTTGCTGGATAAAGTGCCCCTGATCGTGGATGCTGAGGAACAGGTAGTTCCACATGAGGCACACGGGGAATTGCTGCAGGAAATTCCCCCTATCCTGCTGTCTGATGTCATATCTGTTTTTATCAGCAACAGTAACACACAGAACCTCAGTTCTCCAGTCAAATTGGTCTTCAAACATGTGAGTCCTGGTGGATGAAGCTGTGGGTGTGAGAGAGACCTGAGTCCTGAGCACAGCCTTTGTACTTCAGGGATGTCTGTCACGGGTGCATCATATCCCAAGGAAAATCCATCACGAGCTAGATTTGAGTCAGCATTTCTGAGCAACAGAACCACCAGCTCAAACCTACTTCCTGTTTCTACAGTCAAGGACCTCTGAAACAAAGGGGAAGGTGCACTGTGTCTTCTGGGAGCAGGGCCAGAATGGAAGTGGCCACTGGGCAACCAGAGGCTGCAGGACGATGGACAGCAGAGACGACAGCACCACCTGCCAGTGCACCCACTTCAGCAGCTTTGCTGTCCTCATGGCCTACTACAATGTGCAGGTGACCCTCAGAGGGGCCGCATTCAGTATCTTGATGTGGAACAAAGTCTCACACGTGTAAAACCTGAAAAAAATACTGTCTCCCAGTTATCACAGGTCAGTGATCTGGCATGGTATAGAGGGGATGTCTGCTCAGGTTCTTCCAAGGCTGAAATCATTCTGTCAGCCTGGGCCGCATTCTGATCTGAGGTTTGCAGTCCTCCTCTAACCCTCTAATTTTTGGCACAATTCAGTTCCTTGTGGTGGTAGGGCTGAGGTCTCCTTGACTTCCTATCTGTCAGCAGGTGGCAATGTTTAGCTATTAGGGGCTATCTGCATTTCTTCCCATATGGACCTCTCTTGGGAACTTTAATACAGTACAAAAATTAATTTTATGCAATAAGCCAAACATTCTCAAATGTTAAAGTGCATCAGAATCATCTGGAGGGCTGGTTATTTATTTTTAAACATTTCATTCTTAAACAAAATCAAACATAGAGACATGGTGCAAAAATAAACTTGGTGCTACCATACTCAATTGCTTTTTATCCAGAAGCACCTAATTTGCAAATTTTAACATTCATTTTCTTCATCCTTTGTGCACCTCCCTCTGTCTTCTCCCTCTCTCTCTTCACCCAGACTTATTCTAAAAGGAAATTGGCAGATATTTTTTCCTTGTCCTCAGGTATTTAGGATGATTTCCAAAAAGAGGCGAGCTTCCCAGGTGGCTCAGTAGTAAAGAATCCACTTGCCAATTGAGAAGATCCAGGAGACTCAGGTTCAGTGCCTGGGTTGGGAAGATCCCCTGGAGGAGGAAATGGCAACCCAGTCCTGTATTTTTGCCTGGAAAATTCCATGGACAGAGGAGCTTGGCAGGCTACAGTCCTTGAGGTCACAAAAAGTCAGACACACCTGAGTGACTGAGAACACATGCATGCCAAAAGAGGCAGACACTATCAATTTTAAGCTACAGCCAACATCCAAGCATAGTAGTTTTTCTCTTTTACCCAAGAATTAGCTATAAATCTGTAAGTGGTCAATCATGAAGAAATATTACAGGGATAAACTGTGCTGAATTCACAGTTGGGGGTTGGAAATTGATACCTGGATCATGACAACGGGTAGAGACTTTGTCATAGATCATTACATTACGGGGATGGAGAATGGTGTTCAAAATGTAGTTTCTTGCCTTGTGAACCTATCGAGTTAACTGAGAAGCTTAGTCATGCTTTAAAGTCTAGAGGGAAATAAACCCTTGTGAGATACAGGTCTTGGTCTTCATTAGGACTCTCTTATCCTTCAGTCCTTCCAGGCACAGATTTTATCATTCAGATCCTATAAATTTCTATATTTTTTAACTGGGAGAAAATTATCCATAAACATAACACAAACATAACATATCCATAAACATATCCATAACATAATCTACTCAGTACCTCCATTCCTGATTTTTCTATGTCTACAAATAAAAATGGTGGAAGGATCACTACCCCACAGCAGGAAAGCATGACTGATCTTCTCTCTGCTGGGTCCCAGGAGGAGGATCTCACACTGACTGTGATCACCTATGTGGGGCTGAGCCTCTCTCTGCTGTGTCTCTTCCTGGCGGCCCTCACGTTCCTGCTGTGCAAAGCCATCCAGAATATCAGCACCTCGCTCCACCTGCAGCTCTCGCTCTGCCTCTTCCTGGCCCACCTGCTCTTCCTGACAGCCATCAACAGAACTGAGAGCAAGGTACGTATACTGTCCCAGAATATCCCTGCCCCAGGGATGCTGAGTTCATGGGGCCATACTGCATTGGACTCCTTAATATAATGGGATTCCAGGTAATGTTAGATGGATAAGTAGCCAATTCACAAGTACTGACACAACTAGAAAGCAAGCATTCAATTGATAATTCATTCATTTACATCAGAATTATCCCCAGTGGCAAGTCATAGAAGAAATTCTGGGGCCATGCTCCATCCTGACAAACCATCCAGGTGCCACCTTCCTCCTCCCTCAGGTGCTGTGCGCCATCATCGCAGGTGCCTTACACTATCTCTACCTGGCCTCCTTCACCTGGATGCTGCTGGAGGGTCTGCAGCTCTTCCTCACTGCACGCAACCTGACGGTGGTCAACTACTCCAATGTCAACAGGTTCATGAAGAAGCTCACGTTCCCAGTGGGCTACGGAGTCCCGGCTGTGATTGTGGCCATTTCTTCTGCATCCAGGCCTCATCTTTATGGAACACCCAAACAGTAAAAGCAAATTCCTGCCATCCTAACTTCTCATGCATGACTAAGGCCATCATAGAGCCAACATAGCACTTTCATTTTATCTTTCTCAATTTATTCATTTTAATTTAAGGATAATTACTTTACAATATCGTGGTGGTGGCTTTGCCATACATCAATATGAATCAGCTACAGGTGTACATGTGTCCCCCCATCCTTAACCTTCCTGCTTCATCCCTCCCCATCCTCTCCCTCTGGGTTGTACCAGAGCACTGGCTTTGTGTGCCTTGCTGCTTGCATCGAACTTGCACTGGTCATCTATTTTACATGTGCTAATATACATGTTTCAGTGCTATTCTTTCAAGTCATCCCATCGTCCTCTTCTCCCACAGAGCCCAAAAAGTCTATTCTTTACATCTGTATCTCTTTTGCTGCCCTGCATATAGGATCTCCATTACCATCTTTCTAAATTTCATATATAGGCATTAATATACAGTATTTGTCTTTCTCTTTCTGATTTACTTCACTCTGTATATAATAGGCTCCAGTTTCATCAACCTCACTAGAATTGATTCAAACGAGGTTCTTTTTACAGCTGAGTGATAGTCCACTCTGTATATGTACATCTTCCTTATCTATTCATCTGCTGATAGACATCTAGGTTGCTTCCATGTCCTAGCAATTGTAAATAATGCTGCAATGAACGTTGGGGTATATGAGTCTCTTTCAATTCTCATTTCCTTGGGGAGTATACCCAACAATGAGATTGCTGGGTCATACGACAGGTCTACTCCCAGTGTTAAAGGAATCTCCACACTGTTCTCCATAACGGTTGTACCAGTTTGCATTCCCACCAACAGTCCAAAAGTATTAGCTTTTCTCTATGCACTTTCCAGCATTTATTGTTTGTAGACTTTTTGATAATGGCCATTCTGACCAGGGTGAAATGATACCTCACTGTGGTTTGATTTGCATTTCTCTACTAACGAGTAATGTTGAGCATCTTTTCATGTGTTTGTTAGCCATCTGTATGTCTTCTATGGATAAATGTCTGCTTAGGTCTTTGGCCTACTTTTTGTTTGAGTTGTTCATTTTTCAGGTACTGAGCTGCATGAACTGCTTATATATTTTGGAGATTAATTCTTTGTCAGTTGTTTTGTTTGCTATTATTTTCTCCCATTCTGAAAGCTGTCCTTTAACCTTGCTTATAGCTTCCTTCAAAGGGCACAAGCTTTTAAGTTTAATTAGGTGTCACTTGTTTATTTCTGTTTTTATTTCCATTACTCTGGGAGGTGGGTCTTAGAGGATCTTGCTGTGATTTATGTCAGAGACTATTCTGCCTATGTTTTTCTCGAAGAGTTTTATAGTTTCTAGTCTTAACATTTAAGTATTTAATCAATTTTGAGTTTATTTTTGTGTATGGTGTTAGAAAGTGTTCTGGTTTCATTTTTTACAGGTAGTTGACCAGTTTTCCCAGCACCACTGTTGAAGAGACTGTCTTTTCTCCATTGTATATTTTTGCTTCCTTTGTTAAATATAAGGTGTCTATATGTGCATGGATTTATCTCCAGACTTTCTATTTTGTTCCATTCATCTATATTTCTGTCTTTGTGCCAGTACTATACTGTCTTGATGACTGTAGCTTTGTAGTATATTCTGAAGTCAAGAAGGTTGTTTCCTCCAGTTCTGTTCTTCTTTCTCAAGATTCCTTTGGCTATTTGAGGTTTTTTTGCGTTTCTATGCAAATTGTGAAATTATTTGTTCTAGTTCTGTGAAAAATAGCATTGAACTTTCATAGGGATTGCACTGAATCTATAAATTGCTTTAGGTGGTATACTCATTTTCACTATATTGAGTCTTTAAATCCATGAACATGGTATATTTCTCTATCTATTTGTGTCATCTTTGATTTCTTTCATAAGTATTTTCTAGTTTTCTATATATGGATCTTTTGTTTCTTTAGGTAAATGTATTTCTAAGTACTTTATTCTTAATGTTGCAATGGTGTATAGGATTGTTTCCTTAATTTCTTTCTGATTTTTCATTGTTAGTGTATATGAATGCAAGTGATTTCTCTTTATTAATTTTATATCCTGCAACTTTGCTATATTCATTGATTAACTCCAGCAATTTTCTGGTTTTCTATGTAGAGGATCATGTCATCTGCAAACAGTGACAGTTTTACTTCTTTTCCAATCTAGATTCCTTTTATTTCTTTTTCTGCTCTGATTGCTGCGGCTAGACTTCCAAAGCTATGTTGAATAGTAATGGTAAGAGTGGGCACCCTTGCTTTGCTCTTGATTTAGAGGAAATGCTTTCAATTTTTTACCATTGAGGATAATGTTTGCTGTGGGTTTGTCATATATAGTTTTTGTTATGTTGAGGTATACCTTCTATGCCTACTTTCTCAAGTTTTTATCATAAATGAGTGTTGAATTTTTTCACAGGCTTTATCTGCATCTATTGAGATAATCTATCGAGATAATCATACTGTCTTTATCTTTCAATTTGTTAAGATGCTGTATCACATTGATTAATTTGAGAATATTGAAGAATCCTTGCATCCCTGGAATAAAGCCCACTTGGTCATGATGTATGATCTTTTTAATATGTTGTTGGATTCTGTTTGCTAGAATTTTGTTGAGGATTTTTACATCTATGTTCATCAGTGATATTGGCCTATAGTTTTCTTTTTTGTGGTTTTTGTCTGATTTTGGTATCAGGATGATGGTGGCCTCCGTAAGGCTCAGACCCAGGTGTGCTGTGCATTTTGTGCCTTTCCCATGTCCAAGCAACTCTGGCAACCAGGTGCTTGGTGAGCACACTGTCCTGGGTGGGCCATGCATCTTATGCACTTCCCCAGTCCAAGCTGCTCAATTTCTCTGCTGTGTGAAGAGGGCACTATGCCAGGTGTGCTGTGTGTCTCCTCTGGGGAGCTGGTCTCAGGCTGTGACATTCCTTGCCAATGTGAACTGTCCAGGATCCAAGGAAGATATGGTGATCAACTGACAGCCTGCTCACAGTTTGGTGAGAAATGCAGTCTCTGGGGCCAAGATTGCAGCAGCCCCTTGCATTCCAGCTCTGGCTGTCACACACCTACCTCTCTGCCTCCAGGGAAGGAGGGTCGAAAATGGCAGCAGCTTACTCTTCTTTGGTTTTCACTAGGGCACAATATTTGTTCTGTGATCTCACCAGGTGTCAACATGGAGCACTTGAGCCTTCCTGCAGGAAAGGTCCTTTGATTTTCTTTGTCTCTCTGGTGTTCACATGGTTTGGGTTGCTGTGTTACATTAGCCCCTTCTGATTGTCCACAGGGCATTCAAACCCAGTCCTTACCCTAAGAACCAGCCACCAGCCCAAACCTCTGCACCCAGCCCCCACTAGCTGCTGGTGGACTTGAGCATCTGAGCTGTTTCTCCGCTAGTAACTGAGGTTCAGCACATATTCCGTGGTGAATTTTTGTTGTTGTTGTTATGTTGCCCTCTGAGATTCCTCTATCTCCCAGAGTTTGCTTAGGTTTATATCAGTTGCATTAGTAATGCTATCTAACCATTTCATCCTCTGCCACTCCCTCCTCTTTATGCCTTCAATCTTTCCCAGCATCAGGATATTTTCCAATCAGTCAGCTTTTCACATCAGGCAGTCAAGGTAATGGAGCTTCAGCCTCAGTCCTTCCAATTAATATTCAGGGTTGATTTCCTTTAGGATTGACCAGTTTGATCTCCTTGCAATTCAAGGGACTCTCAAGAGTCTTCTCCCACACCACAGTTTGAAAGTATCAATTCTTTGGCACTCAGCCTTCTTTATGATCCAACTCTCATACCCATACATGACTATTGGAAAAACCATAGCTTTAACTATATGAACCTTTTACAGCAAAATGCTGTTTCTGTTTTTCAATATACTGTCTAGGTTTTCCATAGCTTTCCTTCCAAGGAGCAAGCATCTTTTAATTTCATGGCTGTAGTCGCCATCCACAGTGATTTGGGAGCCCAAGAAAATCTGTCACTGAAAATCGGTTTCTGCTTCTGTTTGCCACAACATGATGGGACAGGATGCCATGGTGTTAGTATTTTTTAATGTTGAGTTTCAAGCCAGCTTTTTCACTCTCTTCTTTCACTCTCATCAAGAGACTATTTAGTTTCTCTTCACTTTCTGCCATTAGAGTGGTGTCACCTGCATATCTGAGGTTGTTGATATTTCTCCCTGCAGTCTTGATTCCAGCTTGTGATTCATCCATCCTGGTATCTTACATGATGTAATCTCAGCTTTGATGTACTCCTTCCCCAATTTTGAACCATTCACTTGTTCCATGTCCAGTTCTAAGTGTTGCTTCTTACCTACATACACGTATCTCAGGAGACAGGTATGGTGGTCTGGTACTCCCATCTCATTAAGAATTTCCCACAGTATGTTGTGAGGTACACAACAGACTGGTTCCAAATAGGAAAAGGAGTACGTCAAGGCTGTATATTGTCACCCTGCTTATTTAACTTCTATGCAGAGTACATAATGAGAAACGCTGGACTGGAAGAAATGCAAGTTGGAATCAAGATTGCCAGGAGAAATATCAATCACCTCAGATATGCAGATGACACCACCCTTATGGCAGAAAGTGAAGAGGAACTCAAAAGCCTCTTGATGAAAGTGAAAGAGGAGAGTGAAAAAGTTGACTTAAAGCTCAACATTCAGAAAACGAAGATCATGGCATCCAGTCCCATCACTCCATGGGAAATAGATGGAGAAACAGTGCAAACAGTGTCAGACTTTATTTTGGGGGGCTCCAAAATCACTGCAGATGGTGACTGCAGCCATGAAATGAAAAGACGCTTACTCCTTGGAAGAAAAGTTATGACCAACTAGATAGCATATTCAAAAACAGAGACATTACTTTGCTGACTAAGGTCTGTCTAGTGAAGGCTATGGTTTTTCCAGTGGTCATGTATGGATGTGAGAGTTGGACTGTGAAGAAGGCTGAGCACCGAAGAATTGATGCTTTTGAACTGTGGTGTTGGAGAAGACTCTTGAGAGTCCCTTGGACTGCAAGAAGATCCAACCAGTGCATTCTGAAGGAGATCAGCCCTGGGATTTCTTTGGAAGGAATGATGCTAAAGCTGAAACTCCAGGACTTTGCCCACCTCATGCAAAGAGTTGACTCATTGGAAAAGACTGTGATGCTGGGAGGGATTAAGGGCAGGAGGAGAAGGGGATGACTGAGGATGAGATGGCTGGATGGCATCACTGACTTGATGGATGTGAATCTGAGTGAACTCCCGGAGTTGGTGATGGACAGGGAGGCCTGGCGTGCTGCGATTCATGGGGTCGCAAAGAGTCGGACACGACTGAGTGACTGAACTGAATTGAACTGACACAGTCAAAGGCTTTAGTGTAGTCAGTGAAGCGGGAGTAGATGTTATTCTGAAATTCCCTTGCTTTCCCATGATCTAGCAGATATTGGCAATTTGAACTCTGGTTCCTCTGCTTCTTTGAAACTTGGCTTGTACACCTGGATGTTCTTGGTTCACATACTGCTGAAGCCTAGCTTGAAGAATTTTGAGCATAACATTGTTAGCTTGTGAAATGAGCGCAATTGTACAGTAGTTTGAACATTCTTTGGCATTTCTCTTCTTTGGGATTGGAACGAAATATACTATGATATTTGTCTTTCTCTGTCTGACTTACTTCACTCAGTATGACAATCTCTAAATCCATCCATGTTGTCACAAATGGCACTCTTCTCTATAGCTGAGTAATATTCCATTGTATATATGTACCACTTCTTCTTTATCCATTCCTCTATTGATGGACATTTAGATTGCTTCCATGTTCTGGCTATTACAAATAGTACTGCAGAGAACATTGGGGTGCAATTATTTTTTTAAGCCATGTGTTTCTCCAGATATATGCCACAGAGTGGGATTCCTAGATTATATGGTAGTGCTATTTTTGGTTTCTTAAGGAATGTCCATATTGTTCTCCATAATGACTGTACCAGTGCACATTCATAGCATTAGTGTGGGAGGATTGCCTTTGCTCCACTCCCTCTCCAACAATTTATTTTCTGCAGACTTTTTGATGAGGGCCATTCTGGCTGGTGTGAGGTAGTACCTCACTGTGGTTTTGATAACTCTTTTTCTAATAATTAGCGATGTTGAGCATCTTTTCATGTGTTTTTTCACTATGTATGATTTTTTTTTAAGAAATGTCTGTTTAGGTCTTTCTCCCATTTTTTCCTGGTTTATATATATATATATATATATATATATATATATATATATATATATATATATAGAGAGAGAGAGAGAGAGAGAGAGAGAGAGAGAGCTGTGTACATGAACTCTTTGTACATTTTAGAGATTAGTCCTTTGTCAGTTGCTTCATTTGCATCATTTGCAAATATTTTCTCTCATTATGAGGGTTGTCTTTTCATCTTGTTTATGGTCTCCTTTGCTGTGCAAAAGCTTTTAAGTTTAACTAGGCCCCATTTTTTATTTTAATTTTATTTTCATTACTCTAGGAGAAGAATGAGGGAAAAAGATCTTGCTGTAATTTGTGTGAAAGAGAGTTCTGCTTACGTTTTCCTCTAAGAGTTTTATGGCAGAAAGTAAAGAGAAACTAAAAAGCCTCTTGATGAAAGTGAAAGAGGAGAGTGAAAAAGTTGACTTAAAGCTCAACATTCAGAAAACAAAGATCATGGTATCTGGTCCCATCACTTCATGGCAAATCGATGGGGAAACAGTGGAAACAGTGTCAGACTTTATTAAGGGGGGCTCCAAAATCACTGCAGATGGTGACTGCAGCCATGAAATGAAAAGACGCTTACTCCTTGAAAAGAAAGTTATAACCAATCTAGATAGCATATTCAATAACAGAGACATTACTTTGCCAACGAAGATCTGTCTAGTCAAGGCTATGGTTTTTCCAGTGGTCATGTATGGATGTGAGAGTTGGAATGTGAAGAAAGCTGAGCGCCAAAGAATTGATGCTTTTGAACTGTGGTGTTGGAGAAGACTCTTGAGAGTCCCTTGGACTGCAAGGAGATCCAACCAGTCCATTCTAAAGGAGATCAGTCCTGGGTGTTCTTTGGAAGGAATGATGCTAAAGCTGAAACTCCAGTACTTTGGCCACCTCATGCGAAGAGTTGACTCATTGGAAAAGACTCTGATGCTGGGAGGGATTGGGGGCAGAAGGAAAAGGGGATGACAGAGGTTGAGATGGCTGGATGGCATCACCGACTCGATGGACATGAGTTTGAGTGAACTCCAGGAGTTGGTGATGGACAGGAAGGCCTGGCGTACTACAATTCATGGGGTCGCAAAGAGTCGGACACGACTGAGTGACTGAACTGAACTGAACTGAAGAGTTTTATAATGTCTGGCCTTACATTTAGGTCATTAATGCATTTTGAGTTTATTTTTGTATATGATGTTAGGGAGTGTTTCATATCATTCCTTCACATGTAGCTGTCTAGTTTTCCCAGAACAATTTACTGAAAAGATTGTCTTTTCCCCATTGATATATTGTCAATATTGTTCTGCAACACTCTACATGTTTTATGTGTCTGACATATGTCTGTGTTTGTATACCCTACAACCTGTTTACCACTGATAATTAGGTTTCCATCCATCACCATACAGTTGAACCACTTTGCCCATTTCACCTCTCCCCAAACTCATCTTTTCTCCTCTGTCAGTACTCTATTATCTTCATCTATGGGGAGAGGGCATTTGTTTGGTTTAGGTAGTTCATTTATTTTGTTTGTTTATTGGTTTGTTATATTCCACGTGTGAATGAAATCAGACTGTATTTGTCTTTTTCTGACTTCTTTCACTTAGCATAATAAACCCAGCATCCATTCATGTTATAACAAAGAGCAAGATTTCCTCATTTTTATGGCTAGGTAGTACTGCATGGCTGTACTTTGATAGGCACTTAGTATGCCTCCATATCTTTGCCATTGCAAATAATGCTGCAGTGAACATAAAAGTCTGCACATCATTTTGAGTTAGTGTTTTTGTAGTCTTTATAATTACCCAGGCATGGGATAGCTGGATCACATATTTAGTTCTATTCTTAATGTTTTTGAAGGTCTCAATACTGTCTTCCATAATGATTGCATCATATTACATTTCTAACAACAGTATATAAGAGTTCCTTTTTCTCCACATTCTCACTGACAGTGATTATTACATGCGTGTTTGATAAGAGCCATTCTAACAAGTGTGCTGGAATGTCTCACTGTGGTTTTGACTTACATTTCCCTAACATTAGTGATGCTGAACATTTTTCATGTGCCTGCTGATAGTCTCTATGACTTCTTTAGAAAATGTCTCTTTATTCCTGTGCCATTTTTTAACTAGGCTGTTGGTGGTAGAGATGTGATCAAATGCACACTGGTACTCACAACAAATTCCTATGCTAGACCATAAAGAAATCTAAATGCCAAAAATTGATGCTCTCGAATTGTAGTACTGTAGAAGACTCTTGGGACAGCCTTGGATAGCAAGGAGATCAAACCAGTCAATCTTAAAGGAAACCAACACTGAACATTCACTGGGAAGACTATGCTGAAGCTGAAGCTCCAGTACTTTGGCCACCTGATGCGAAGAGCTGACTCATTGGAAAAGACTCTGTTTCTGGGAAGATTGAGGGCAGGAGAAGGGGGTGACAAGGATGAAATTGTTGGATAGCATCACCAACTAGATGATATGAGTTTGAGCAAACTCAGGGAGATAGTGAAAGACTGGGAAACCTGGCGCACTGTGGTTCATGGGGTCACAAATAGCCGGACGCAACTTAGCAATTTAACAACTCACAACAAATTCTTATGCTGGTAAAAACTGATGTCAACCTGCATCAGATGGTTACTGGATCACTGGCCTTTCTAGATAGTTTAGCAAAAAAAAAAAAAAAAAGTCAGAAAACTTTCCCTATAAAACACAAGGTAGTAGATATTTTGGTTTTGTGGGTCAAACAGTCTCAGTTGCAATTGTTCACCTCTGTCTTTGTAGTTCAAAAGCAGCCACAGAAAAGATATAAGAAAATGAGTGAACTCTGACTCAGTAAAATGCATTACCAAAATCAGACAGGAGCCCAGTGTGGACCACAGGCTGCAGTATGCCAACTCTGTCTGTGTAGCTCTCTCTTTGGTTCTTCCTGGTGGATCCAACTAGCATGGTCCTAACACCTCCCAAATCGCACACAGTTCCTATTTGGGATCAAGCACCAATTCTATCATTTCTATCAGTGTGAACTTCAGTTACTGACTCTGTATCCTTATGCCTCAGATGCCTGATCTGTAATCATTTGATTACCCATGTTGTCATGAGGAATAAATTGTATAATGCCCATGAGCCCTGCCATAGCAATGTCAGGCTTACTGTTATTCTCTTTCTCTCTCTCTCTCTTCTCTCTCTCTCTCTCTCTCTCTCTCTCTCTCTCTCTCTCTCTCTCTCTCTCTCTCTCTCTCTCTCTCTCTCTCTCTCTCTCTCTCTCTCTCTCTCTTCTTGGCTGTCCCCAATTTTTTCATCCTATCTACACCTACGCGTCCTTCACCTCTCATCATAAACACAACAGAATTCTCTCAGGGAACTCTTCCCAGTATCAGAACCTCCTACAGGTCTGACTAGGTTATAGATCCACCTACATGTTCCCACAGCTTATTTGATCGTAAGCTTCATCATTTTGATTGTTTCTATTGTCTAACTATCAACAAGCCTACAGAGCTAGGAACTCCTTGAAGAAAGAGATCACTCTCTTAATCATAACTGGATCTTCAGAGCCAAGAACTGACCCTGATGGAGAAAGAGAGACTCAATATTTGTCTCATAAACCATAAATTAATTTTTATTGATTTTTTTAAAACATGTACATTCTTTTCTGCCAGCATATGAGGGCCAAGACTTAAAAGGACTTTTTTTTTTAGGGCTTTTTAAAATAAGTTTATATTTATTTAAAACCAGTTTTTTATGTTGTGATTTACTTGGGGAAAAGCTGTGCATGATTAATGTGTATAACCTGACAAATTGGGAATAAGTATACACCCATGGCCTTTACTAATATCAAGAACATACATAAGCTTTCAATTATGCAAAATAATAAGTTTAGGAAGTCTACTATAGAGCATAGTGCCTATAGCTAATATTGTGTTGTGTATTGAAATTTGCTAAGGGTGATCTTATGTGAAATATTCTGACCAAAAATAATAATAATAAAGGAGTCAGGAAAAACTTTGAGGAATGAGAGATATATTCGTCTCTCAATTCTTTATCCACAAAGGCTAATATACTCTTTATTCTGAACTGCTTCTCTTAGATGCTGGCTCAGCACAGAAAAAGGATTCATATGGACATTTCTTGGCCCTGTCTGCACCATCTTCTCTGTGAGTAATGGATGACATCAGAGGATCTTTCCTCCCTGGCTGAGGGTGAATTAAAAGCACAAGCAAAAGAGGGCTACAGACAGGGTGACCAATTATTCTAGTTAGCTCAGGAATGAGAGGGACCCGGGATGCAGAAATTTCCATTTTAAAACCAGGAAGGAGCATTTCCTTAGACATGGCACTTTCAGTGTTTAAACATGTAAATCCCCATGCAAAGTGAGTTACTGGGTGTTCAGTCTGGTTTTCTATGACTGTTATGAAATACAAACCCTTCCTACCTGCTGATTTAGATGTTGGATGAGCCACCAAGAAGGATTAGCAGATGTGGATGTACTTAATATCCCTTGTGATGTTTCTGCAGATTAATTTAGTTTTCTTCCTGATAACATTTTGGATTGTGAAAAAGAAGCTCTCTTCACTCAACAGTGATGTGTCCACTCTCCGGAAGACTAGGTGAAATGGATCAGAAGTACACATTGCCACCCTACCCCACCACACTTCCCCAACCCTGCACCATAAAAATCATGGTCCAGGAGCAAGGACATAGAGTTCCAAGCTCCTGATGTCCCTTCACAGGGTTTCAAGAGGACTTGAGAGGAGGAGTTCAGCCACCCTTCTTGGAAGCTCGAATACTGTTTTGTTGCTGATACCCAAGTCAAAAATATTCCATTCATCTCTAACCCAAGAATGGAACTATCTTAGCTACAGAGGAAATTGATTTTGTTCTGATAAACAGGGATTACCACCATGACCCTATGAGAAAATTCCTGAGAATATGTATATCCTTATAAATCACTTACATACCTGACACAGGCCCCAGCATGCCCTTTCTTGCCCATGTCTTTATTCACATTCATCCTGCTACCTTCATTTGCCCTGCTCTATCTGGTGAAGTCAGGTTGATTATCCACATATCATATCTTCTAAGAAGCCAAGGATATCCTTTGCTTTCTTTTCATTTACACAAAATGAATCATCTGACAAAGCATGCTCTGGGTCAATTCATGGAGATGGAAAAGATAGGGATTTCATTGGAGGGACCAGGGCAGAGGGACCTTCAATTTCACAAGTATAATTGACCATTTGTATTTATCTTCCCACTAGGTGGTAAGGTTTGTGAAATGAGAAATCTTGCCTTTGTTATTTTTAATGCACAGGGCCAGCACAAAGTCATGTGCACAGAACATCCACAGTAATATTAGTTGATTGAAACTTGGGATATTCATCCTATTACTGAAAACCACGTTATGAAGTATCACTACCAACTTCAGTCTAAGATAATATGCCATTCCAGAAACAAAAGGCATTTCTTTTAGATAATCATTCATAGTAAAGATCAGAGTGGCCACAACTGAGTCAGAGACATTCTTTGAGTTGAAAAGAGATGGACTTAATTGTGTTGGTCAGGGTGCATCGTGAACCTTTTTTGTTCTCCTACTCAGGATGCTAACATTTAAAGCCACAGCTCAGCTCTTTATCTTGGGATGTACATGGTGTCTGGGAATCCTGCAGGTGGGACCAGCTCCCCATGTCATGGCCTACTTCTTCACCATCATCAACAGCCTTCAAGGTTTCTTCATCTTCCTGGTGTACTGTCTCCTCAGCCAGCAGGTACCGCTGTCTTACTTCTACCCAGGACTCTTCTCATCCTCATTTCTGTCTGTGAGCTGATGCAGAGCATGCTTTGTCTCTACAGGTGCAAGAGCAATACAAGATATGGTTCAAAGGGATCAAAAAAACTGAGTCTGAGGAGTACACACTCTCCAGCAGGGCCGTGTCAGAACCCTCTAAACACAGTCAAGTAAGATCATGCATTGCCCCAGAGCACATCACTGATTGATTCATTGAGCAGCACATGCCTATCATACTGGACAATTGGGTATAAAGAAGGTGATACCCTATGATGACTCACACTGGTTTGTGATTAAACTCACTCAGGACATTCCTCTGTCATGAAAGAATGTCTTCCTCTTACTTCTGCTCATTGCATTTCTATTCTCATCTTGCCTCTCTTACATAACTATCTTCTTATTCTCCACCTGGGTTGAGCACCCATTTTGTCCATGCAGCATGGACTTTTTCATGCACAAACACTTAAGGAAGAGAATAGTCCTGTGTTAAACTCAATAAGCAGTAACTCTGGATCTGAAGCACAGATGCACAAGCTAACCAGAGTCACAGGACCATCATTTAACCCATGTTAACCCCAGTACCCCTCTATATGCATGTGTGTGTGCTAAATTGCTTCAGTCATGTTTGACTCTTTTTGACCCTATGGACCATAGCCTACCAGGCTTCTCTGTCTATGGGATTCTCCAGGCAAGAATACTGGAGTGGATTGCTATGCCCTTCTCCAGGGGATCTTCCAAACCTAGTTGTTGAATGCTTGTCTCCCGAATCTTTCTGCATTGGCAAATGGGTTCTTTACCACTAGCGCCACCTGGGAAGCCACTCCTGTACATAGAAAACAGTAAATACATGGTTTTTGTAGTCATAAAAGTAAAGTATAAGGATTACATTAGATTGGAGAATTTCTTTAAAAGTATGTAATCATTCCTGGGATTTGCAACACGCACAAATAATGCAAAATATAAGAAAATCACAGAGGTCATAGAGAGATCCTGGCAGTGTGAATCTTACCAAGAATTTGTATTTTTGAGTTTACAAAAACAGTTCTCATGTTTTCTGTTCATATATTCTTCACATCACCACTTGAAGATAAGGTATTACTATGTTTCTATTCGACAGGTGAAAACAGTGAGACCCATGGGGTCTATATGAATTGTGCAAGGACTTCAGCCCACCCTTTCTCTCAATGTTTTCACTCTCTCATAGTGTCAACTGATGCACAGAAGTTTTAATTTTTAACTAATGTATTTATTTTAATTGGAGGCTAATTACAATATTGTAGTGGTTTTTGCTGTACATTGACATGAATCAGCCACAGGTGTACATGTATCCACCCCCCCCAAACCGGTCCCACATCCCTCCCCATCCCATCCCTCTGGGTTGTCCCAGAGCAGCAGCTTTGAGTCCCCTGTTTCATGCATCAATCTTGGACAGGTGATCTATTTCACAAATGGTAATGTACATGTTTCAATGTTATTCTCTCAAATCATCCCATCCTTGCCTTCTCCCTCAGAGTCCAAAAGTCTGTTCTTTACATCTGTGTCTCTTTCACTGTCTCACATATAAGGTCATCGTTACCATCTTTCTAAATTCCATATATATGCATTAATATACTGCATTGGTGTTCTTCTTTCTGACTTACTTCACTATGTATAATGGGCTCCGGTTTCATCCACCTCATTAGAACTGACTCAAACGCATTCTTTTCAATAGCTAAGTAATATTCCACTGTGTATATGTACCAGAGCTTTCTTATCCATTCACCTGCTGATGGACATCTAGGTTGCTTCCATGTCCTAGCTATTGTAAACAGTGCTGTGATGAACACTAGAGTGCACGTGTCACTTTCAATTCTGGTTTCCTCAGTGTGTATGCCCAGCGGTGGTATTACTGTGTTGTATGGCTGTTCTATTTCCAGTTTCTTAAGGAATTTCCACACTGTTCTGAATAGTGGCTGTACTAGTTTGTTTTCCCACCAACAGGGTAACAGGGTTCCCTTTTCTCCACACCCTCTCCAGCATTTACTGTTTGTACACTTTTTGATAGCAGCCGTTCTGACTGGCATGAGATTGTACCTCATTGTGGTTTTGATTTGAATTTCTCTGATAATGAGTGATGTTGAGCATCTTTTCATGTGTTTGTTAGCCATCTGTCTGTCTTCTTTGGATAAATGTACATTTAGTTCCTTAGCCCATTTTTTGATTGGGTTGTTTATTTTTTGGAGTTGAGCTGCATGAGCTGCTTGCATATTTCTGAGATAAATTCTTTGTCAGTTGCTTCGTTTACTATTATTTTCTCCCATTTTGAAGGCTGTCTTTTCACCTTACTTATAGTTTCCTTCGTTGTGCAAAAGCTTTTAAGTTTAATTAGGTCCCATTTATTTTTGCTTTTATTTCCAGTATTCTGGGAAATGGGTCATAGAGGATCTTGCTGTGATTTATATCAGAGAGTATTTTGCCTATGTTTTCCTCTAGGAGTTTTAAACTTTCTGATTTTACATTTAGGTGTTTAATCCATTTTGAGTTTATTTTTGTGTATGGTGTTATAAAATGTTCTAGTTTCATTCTTTTACAGGTGGATTACCAGTTTTCCCAGCATCACTTGTTAAAGAGATTGTATTTGCTCCATTGTATATTTTTGACTCATTTGTCAAAGATGAGGTGTCCATAGGTGCATGGACTTATCTCTAGGCTTTCTATTTGTTCCATTAATCTGTATTTCAGTTTTTGTGCCAGTACCATACTGTCTTGATGACTGTAGCTTTGTAGTATAGTCTGAAATCAGGTAGGTTGATTCCTCCAATTCCATTCTTCTTTCTCAAGATTGCTCTGGCTATTCAAGGACTTAGTATTTCCATACAAATTGTGAAATTATTTGTTCTAGTTCTGTGAAAAATACCATTGATAGCTTGATAGGATTTGCATTTAATCTATAGATTGCTTTGGGTGGTACATTCATTTTCACTATATTGATTCTTCTGATACATGAACACTATTTCTCCGTCTATTAGTCTCATCTTTGATTTCGTTCATCAATGTTTTATAGTTTTCTATATATAGGTCTTTTGTTTCTTTAGGTAGATTTATTCTTAAGTATTTTATTCTTTCCTTCAAAATGGTGAATGGAATTGTTTCCTTAATTTCTCCGTTTTCTCATTGTTAGTGTATAGGAATGCAAGGGATTTCTTTGTATTACTTCTATGTCCTGAAACTTTTCTATATTCATGGATTAGCTATAGTAATTTTCTGGTGGTGTCTTTATGGTTTTCTATGTAAAAGATCATGTCATCTGCAAACAGTGAGAGTTTTACTTCTTCTTTTCCAATCTAGATTCCTTTCATTTCTTTTCTTTTCTGATTGCTGTGGCTAAAACTTCCAAAACTATGTTGAATAGCAGTGATGAGAGTGGTCACCCTTGTCTTGTTTCTGACTTTAGGGGAAATCTTTTTGATTCTTTGCTTTTGAGGATAATGTTTGCTGTGTGTTTATCATATATGGCTTTTATTATGTTGAGGTATCTTCTTTCTGTGCCTGCTTTCTGGAGGGTTTTATCATAAATGGATGTTGAATTTTGTTAAAGGCTTTCTCTGCATCTGTTGAGATAATTATATGGTTTTTATCCTTCAATTTGTTCATATAGTGTATCACATTGATTGATTTGTGAATATTGAAGAATCCTTGCATTCTTTTGATAAAACCCACTTGGTCATGATGTGTGATTGTTTTAATATGTTTCTGGATTCTGTTTGCTAGAATTCTGTTGAGGATTTTTGCATCTATGTTCATCAGTGATATTGGCCTGTAGTTTTCTTTCTTATGGCATCTTTTTCTGGTATTGGTATTAGGGTGATGGTGGGGCAATAGAATGAGTTTGGGAGTTTACCTTCCTCTGAAATTTTCTAGAAGAATTTGAGGATAGGTGCTAGCTCTTCTCTAAATTTTTGGTAGAATTCAGCTGTGAAGCCATCTGGTCCTGGGCTTTTATTTGTTGGAAGATTTTTTATTAGAGTTTCAATTCCATGCTTGTGATAGGTCTGTTAAGATTTTCTATTTCTTCCTGGTTCATATTTGGAAGGTTACACTTTTCTAATAGTTCATCCATTTCTTCCAAGTTCCATTTTATTGGCATACAGCTGCTGATAGTAATCTCTTATGATCCTTTGTATTTCTGTGTTGTCTGTTGTTTCTCCATTTTCATTTCTAATTTTGTTGATTTGATTCTTCTCCATTTTCTTCTTGATGCATCTGGCTAATGGTTTTTTATTTATCTTCTCAAAGAACCAGCTTTTAGTTTTGTTGATTTTTGCTATAGTTACTTTTATTTCTTTTTCATTGATTTCTGCCCTAATTTTTATGATTTGTTTCCTTCTGCTAACCCTGGGGTTCTTCATTTCTTCTTTTACTAGTTGCTTTAGGTGTAAAGTTAAGATATTTATTTGATTTTTCTCCTGTTTCTTGAAGTAAGCTTGTAATGCTATGAACCTTCCCCTTAGTACTGCTTTTACTGAATCCCATAGGTTTCAGGTTGTTGTGTTTTCATTTTCATTTCTTTCTGTGCATACTTTGATTTCCATTTTTAATTCTTCCATGATTTGCTGATGGCACCCCACTCCAGTACTCTTGCCTGGAAAATCCCATGGATGGAGGAGCCTGGTGGGCTACAGTCCATGGGGTCGCTAAGAGTCGAAGACGACTGAGCGACTTCACTTTGACTCTTCACTTTCATGCATTGGAGAAGGAAATGGCAACCCACTCCACTATTCTTGCCTGGAGAATCCCAGGGACGGCAGAGCCTGCTGGGCTGCCATCTATGGGGTCGCACAGAGTCGGACATGACTGAAGCGACTTAGTAGTAGTAGCAGTATGATTTGCTGGTTATTCAGAAGTGTGTTGTTTAGCCTCCATACGTTTCTATTTTTAATACTTTTTTCCCTGTTCAGTTCAGTTCAGTCACTTAGTCTTTTTAATAGATTTTTCCCTGTTCAGTTTAGTTCAGTTCAGTCACTGAGTCTTTTTAATAGTTTTTTTCGCTGTTCAGTTCAGTTCAGTTACTCAGTCGTGTCCGACTGTTTGCAACCCCATGACATGCAGCACGCCAGGCCTCCCTGTCCATCACCAACTCCCAGAGTTCACTCAAACTCACGTCCATTGAGTCGATGATGCCATCCAGCCATCTCATCCTCTGTCATCCCCTTCTTCTCCTGCCCCCAATCCCTCCAAGCATCAAAGTCTTTTCCAATGAGTCAACTCTTCGCATGAGGTTGCCAAAGTACTGGAGTTTCAGCTTTAGCATCATTCCTTCCAAAGAAATCCCAGGGCTGATCTCCTTCAGAATGGACTGGTGGGATCTCCTTGCAGTCCAAGGGACTCTCAAGAGTCTTCTACAACACCACAGTTCAAAAGCATCAATTCTTTGGTGCTCAGCTTTCTTCACAGTCCTACTCTCACATCCATACATGACCACTGGAAAAACCATATCCTTGACTAGATGGACCTTTGTTGGCAAAGTAATGTCTCTGTTACTGAATATGCTATCTAGGTTGGTCATAACTTTCCTTCCAAGGAGTAAGCGTCTTTTCATTTCATGGCTGCAGTCACCATCTGCAGTGATATTAGAGCCCAAAAAAATAGTCTGACACTGTTTCCACTGTTTCCCCATCTATTTCCCATGAAGTGATGGGACCGGATGCCATGATCTTCATTTTCTGAATGTTGCACTTTAAGCCAACTTTTTCACTCTCCTCTTTCATTTTCATCAAGAGGCTTTTTAGTTCCTCTTCACTTTCTGCCATAAGGGTGGTGTCATCTGCATATCTGAGGTTATTGATATTTCTCCCGGCAATCTTGATTCCAGCATGTACTTCTTCCAGCCCAGCGTTTCTCATGATGTACTCCGCATATAAGTTAAATAAGCAGAGTGACAATATACAGCCTTGACGTACTCCTTTTCCTATTTGGAACCAGTCTGTTGTTCCCTGTTCAGTTCTAACTGTTGCTTCCTCACCTGCATATAGGTTACTCAAGAGGCAGGTCAGGTGGTCTGGTATTCCCATCTCTTTCAGAATTTTCCACAGTTTATTGTGATCCACATAGTCAAAGGCTTTGGCATAGTCAATAAAGCAGAAATAGATGCTTTTCTGGAACTCTCTTCCTTTTTCCATGATCCAGAAGATGTTGGCAATTTGATCTCTGGTTCCTCTGCCTTTTCTAAATTCAGCTTAAACATCAGGAAGTTCACGGTTCATGTATTGCTGAAGCCTAGCTTGGAGAAATTTGATCATTACTCTACTAGCGTGTGAGATGAGTGCCATGGTCGTTTCAGCATTCTTTGGCATTGCCTTTCTTTGAGTTGATATCTAATCTTACTGCATTATGATCAGAAAAGAGGCTTGAAATGATTTCAATTTTTTTTAACTTACTAAGGTTAGACCTATGCCCAGAATGTGGTAAATCCTGGAGAATGTTCTGTGTGCACTTGAGAAAAAGGTGAAATTCATTGTTTGGGGGTTAAATGTCCTATAGATATCAATTAGGTCTACTGGTCCATTGTATCATTTAAAGTTTGTTTCCTTGCTAATTTTCTGCTTGGTTTATCTATCCATAGGTGTGAGTGGGATAATAAAGTCTCCTACTCTTATTGTGTTACTGTTAATTTCCCCTTTCATACTTGTTCGCAGTTGCTTTACGTATTGAAGTGCTCTTAAGTTGGGTGCATATATATTTATAATTGTTATATCTTCTTCTTGGTTTGATCCTTTGATCATTATGTAGAGTCCTTCTTTGTCTCTTTTCATGGCCTTTATTTGAAAGTCTATTTTATCTGATATGAGTATTGCTACTCCTGTTTACTTTCGGTCTCTATTTTCGTGAAATATCTTTTTCAGCCCTTCACTTTCAATCTGTATGTGTCACTTGGTTTGAGGTGGGTCTCTTGTAGACAGCATATATAGGTGGCTTGTTTTTGTATCCAGTCTTTGCCTTTTGGTTTTGGCATTCAACCCATTTACATTTAAAGTAATTATTGATAAGTATGATCCTCTTACCCTTTACTTTGTTGTTTGGGGTTTGAGTTTATACACCTTTTCTGTGTTTCCTGTCTAAAGAAGATCATTTAGCACTTATTGAAGAGCTGGTTTGGTGGTACTGAATTCTCTCAGCTTTTGCTTGTCTGTAAAGCTTTTAATTTCTCCTTCCTATTTGAATGAGATCCGTGTTAGGTATAGTAATCTAGGTTGTAGGTTTTTCTCTTTCATCACTTTAAGTATGTCCTGCCATTCCCTCTGGCCTGAAGAGTTTCTATTGAAAAATCAGCTGTTATCCTTATGGGGATCCCCTTGTGTGTTATTTGTTGCTTTTCCCTTGCTACTTTTAATATTTGCTCTTCATTAGTTTGATTAGTATGTGTCTTGGGGTGTTTTGCCTTGAGTTTATTCTGTTTGGGATTCTCTAGGTTTCTTGAACTTGGATGGCTATTTCCTTCCCCATTTTTGGGAAGTTTTCAACTATTATCTCCTCAAGTATCTTCTCATGCCTTTTCTTTTTGTCTTCTTCTTCTGGGATTGCTATGATTTGAATGCAAGGGTGGAGGTCTCTTAGGTTGTCCTCATTTCTTTTAATTCTTTTTTTCTCTTTTCTTCTTTGCTTCATTTATTTCCACTATTCTATCTTCCACCTCATTAATGCTATCTTCTGCCTCAGTTATTCTACTGTTGGTTCCCTCCAGAGTACTTTTCATCTCAGTGGTTGCATTGTTCATAGTTTATTGACTCTTCTTTATTTCTTCCAGATCCATTAAACATTTCTTGCCATCTTCTCAATCCTTATCTTTTATTTATCTGTAACTCCATTTTGTTTTCAAGCTTTTGGATCATCTTTACTGTCATTATTCTGAATTCTTTTTCAGGTAGAATCCTTACCTCTTCCTCTTTTGTTTGATCTGGTGGGCATTTATCATGTTCCTTTACCTGCTGAATATTTCTCTGCCTTTTCATTTTGTTTAGATTGCTCTGTTTGGGGCGTCCATTCTGTATGCTGGAAGTTTGTGGTTCCTCTTTATTGTGGAGCCTGCTCCCTGTGGACTAGTGGCTTGTGAAGGTTTCCTCGTTAGGGGAGCTTGCATCTGTGTTCTGGTGGGTGGAGCTGGATCTCTTCTCTCTGGTGTGGTATTTCTTGCTCTGGAACTTGTTGGCTCTTGGGTGGAGCTTGGTTTCAGTGTAGGTATGGAGGCTTTTGGATGAGCTCTTGTCTATTAATATTCCTTGAAATCAGTTCTCTAATGTTCTCAAGTTTGGGAGTTAAGTCTCCTGCCTCTGGCTTTCAGTCTTATTCTTACAGTAACCTCAAGACTTCTCCATCCATACAGCACAGATGATAAAAACATCTCGGTTAATGGTGAAACAGTTCTCCACAGTGAGGGACACCCAGAGAGGTTCACAGAGTTACATGGAGAAGAGAAGAGGGAGGGGGAAGATAGAGGTGACCAGGAAGGAGAATAGGGAGAGTCAAAAGGGGAAGGAGTAACCTAGCCAGTAATCAATTCCGTATGTGCTCTCCACAGTCTGGAACACCCAGAGAGATTCAGAGTTACATAGAGAAGAGAAGAGGGATGAGGAAGATAGAGGTGACCAGGAAGAGAAGAGGGGGGAGTCAAAAGAGGAGAGACCAATCTAGCAAGTAATCGGTTCCCTAAGCATTCTCCACAGCCAAGAACATCCAGAGAGATTGACAGAGTTAAGTAGAAAAGAGAAAGGGGAAGGAGGAGATGGAGGTGACCTGGAGATAAAAGGGAGAGTCCAAAGGGGAGAGAGCAACCAAGCCAGTAATCAACACCCCTAAGTGAAAATGGATACTGAAGGTTAGGTTCTTAAAGGTACAAAATTGATAACAAATACCAAAAGGCAAAGATTAAATATCTAGAGTAGAGGTTAGACTTTCAAAAATACAATATTAAAAATAAAAAACAAAATCAATCACAAAAATTATAAAATATATATTTATGAAATTTGCTTTTAAAATAGGGTCTTTTTTTTCCAAGGTAACAATAGGTTGTAAACATAAAAATTAAAGGAGTAATAAAGAATATAAATTTTTTTAAATTAAAAAGTGATGCTAGCAAAAGTATATCTAGGAATTTCTCTGGAGCTGTTGTGGGCAGTGTGGAGTCAGTTCAGTTTCAGATAGTTCCTTGTTCCAGCTTATAGTTGTTCTCAAGTTCCACAGGCCCCCTCCAATGCTTAGTCAATGTTAACTACAGGGTTTTAATCTGTTGCACCTGTCACTTCCAGTGGTTCCCTCTTCTTTGTTCATTTTGGCTTCCTCCGTTTGCAGGTCTCTTTGGTGTCTAATCTCTGCCCTGACACAAGGGGGTGAAGGCAGTCACTTATTTAGGCTCACTTGTTCAGCTGTGTTGTGGGGAGGGAGGAACACTGAAAAAAAATATCGCTGGCGTGTGTGGGGAGTGCTCACAGTGTATGGACCACACTGGGTTTGTTCCAGGTCACAGTGGCATGTGCTTTCCCAGTCTACACTGCTCAGGCTCCAGGGTGCTCTGCAGGGCACTGTCCAAAGTGGGCCCTGCATTTTGTGCATGTCCCAGGTCTAAACCACTCAGGTTCTGGTTCTCAGGTACTCCACAAGGGCACAGACTCGATTGGGCATGCATTTTGTGCAATTCCCAGGTCTGAGCAGCTCAGGCAACCAGGTGCTTGGCAAGTGCACTGTCCCAGATGTGCAATGCGTCTTAATCACCTCCCAGTCCTGGCTTGGTTTCCTGGAGCACGAGAGCACTGTCTCATGTGTACTGTGTGTCTCCTCTGGGGAGCTGATGTCAGGTTGTGACCTTCCTGGCAGATGTCAACCATCCAGGATCCCAGGAAGATGTGGTTAGCAACTGGGAGCCTGCTCACAGTTTGGTGGAGGATGCTGGTCTCTGGGGCCAAGATTGGAGCAACCCCTTGCCTTCCAGCTCTGGCTGTCACATGCTTGCCTCTCTGCCTCC
The DNA here is from genome assembly GCF_032405125.1 of Capricornis sumatraensis. Classification (NCBI taxonomy): domain Eukaryota; kingdom Metazoa; phylum Chordata; class Mammalia; order Artiodactyla; family Bovidae; genus Capricornis; species Capricornis sumatraensis. The sequence goes on from NC_091077.1 coordinate 11,302,570, forward strand.
AGCTGGGTGGCCTGTACACAGCCGGGGTGGTGGATCTGAGCTTCTGGGCTACTTCTCCGCTGGCAGTTGTGGTTAGGCGCCTACTCTGTGGGGTTTGTTTTTTTTTTTCCTCCCAGTTATGTTGCCCTCTGAGATTTAAAATCTCCCCACAGACCTGCCTGTGAGAGGGTTTCCTACTGTTTGGAAACTTCTCCTTCACAACTCCCTCCCCATGATGGGTCTCTGTCCTTAACTCTTTTGTCTCTCTTTTTGTCTTTTATATTTTGTCCTGCTGCTGCTACTGCTGCTAAGTCACTTCAGTCGTGTCTGACTCTGTGTGACCCCATAGACGGCAACCCACCAGGCTCCCCCGTCTCTGGGATTCTCCAGGCAAGAACACTGGAGTGGGTTGCCATTTCCTTCTCCAATGCATAAAGTGAAAAGTAAAAGGGAAGTCGCTCAGTCATGTCCGACTCTTCGTGACCCCATGAACTGCAGCCTACCAGGCTCCTCTGTCCATGGGATTTCCCAGGCAAGAGTACTGGAGTGGGGTGCCATTGCCTTCTCCGATATTTTGTCCTATCTCCTTTCAAAGAGAATAGAGTGCATTTCTGGGTGCCTGGTGTCCTCTGCCAGTATTCAGAAGTTGTTTTGTGGAAGTTGCTCAGCATTCAAATGATCTTTAGATGAATTTGTGGGGGAGAAAGTGGTCTCCCCATCCTATTCCTCCGCCATCTCGGGATCATCCCCCAGAAGTTTTAGTTTTTGAAGAAATTCAATTTCTCCATTTTTTGTTCATTTGTCCTTTGGGAGTCTTATGTTTAAAAAAAATAGCCTGCCACAAGGTCACAAAAATTTGCATGCATGTGTCTTCCAAGACTTCAGAACTTTTAGTAATTTCATATAGGCATTGTCTATAGTAATTGTATATAGGTATTGCTTGTAGTAATATAGTTTTACATATAGTCATTGTTTCCCAGGTGGCGCTAGTGGTAAACAATCTACCTGCAATGCAGGAGACCCAGGTTCAATCCCTGGGTCAGGAAGATCCCCCAGAGGAGGAAATGGCAACCAACTCCAGAATTCTTGCCTGGGGAATACCATGGGCAGTGGAGCCTGATGACCTACAGACGATGGAATCACAAAGAATTGGACATGACTGAGCAACTAACACTTTCACTTTCATAGGTATATCAATTTGTAATTAACATTTTAATTATATGAAGTTTATACTTTTTTTGTGAGGTCCACATTCTTTAGCATGTGGATATGCAGTTGTCCCGGCATCATTTGTTTAAAAGGTTATTCTTTCTCCCAGTGAACTGTACTGAAAACCTTGTCAAAATAAGTTACCCTAACAAGTTACCCTAATAAGTTACCCTTTGTGTCTGTACTCTAGGCTCTTTCATTCATATATCTTGATTCCAGTATTTTGTAGCAAATTTCACTTTGGAGAATTAACTCTATCAATAAGTTTTTCCTCAAGATTTTTTAACTATTTGGAACCCTATTCAGTTAAGTTCAGTTCAGTTCAGTCACTCAGTCGTCTCGGACTCTTTGCGACCCCATGAATCGCAGCATGCCATGGTCCCATGTAAATTGTAAGAAGTGCTTGTCAGATTCTAAAAAATGTTAGCTGAGATGTTTATAAGGATTGTGTTGAGTCTATAGATCGATTTGGGGGAATGCTGCCATATTAACTATATTGCCTTCTGATCCATGATCATGGAAAGTTTATTTATTTCTTTGGGTCTTCTTTGACTTCTTTTGACTATCTTTTATAGTTTTTGGTGTAAAAGTCTAGCACTTTCTAACAAAGTATTATTTTTAACACTTTTCTTCTCAGGATAATTGAATCAGTCAGTAAACCAGATTATCTGGTATCCTGGACAATGAGGAAAATTCTGAACTGTCATCTCTGAGAAGGAAAAAAAAAAAATACAATTTTTCGTGTTTGTTACAAGTAATTCTTCATGGAACCATTGTGGAAGAAAGCATGAAGGGAACGTCTGATATTCAGATTACTGGAGAATTGGGGTTTTCTGTTCCATATGGGTTGCTTACTTCACTAACAACATAATCAAGGAGATATGACTCAATTCCCCAGTTGCCTTGGGTTAAATCATCTGCTTTGACCTTTTTTTCTATAAAGTTCCTCTAATTGAAGATATATGACAAGGAGAATGAGCTTCAGAAGTCAAACTTAAAGTACAGTAAGAGAGGAAATAAGGTCAAACCCTACATACAGGGTAAACAAAAAATATGGTTTCCCAAGATTTTTCTGGATTATGTCCTAAAACACATTTGGGTTACAGGCAACGTAGGACAGATGGTCTCCATACATACATGCTTCAACTTCTTCACTCTCCATTTCTAAAGATTGCTAACTTATTCATTAGAAAAATACATATTAGCACTCACCATATGCTCCACCAAATTAAGAGATTTTCAGTTTCTAATTTTACTTATATGATAAATGAAGTGCTTTATCAGAGTAAAATCAGAACCCTGTGAATAAAATCTCTTAATTCGTATATCTTGTAAACTGAGCTGGGCAAAATAAAAGTGTATATTACTGTACAGTTTTGTTTTGTTTATGTATATAACAAATTATTTCTTTCTCAGAATGTGACCTATGCAAGATCTAAACCAGAGGATTACATCTACAATAAATGTCCTGCAAACACCCACTAATCTCTTTGTATCACTTTAAACAAAATGGAAAATGACTGTAAGTTATCATAATTTATAAACTTTAAAATATCCATGAGTTCTTGTTGTTTACTCACTGAGTAATGTCTGCCTCTTTTGAAACCCTATGGAATGTAGCCCACCAGGTTCCTCTGTCCACGGGATTTCCCAGGCAATCCATGGGAGTGGATTGCCATTTCCTTCTCCAAGGGATCCTCCCATCCCAGGGGTGAAACCCACATCTCCTGCATTAGCAGGTGGATTCTTTTCCACTGAGCCACCTGGGAAGCCCCATCAAGGAGTACATGTTGTTCTTCAATCAGTAAGACATGTCCAACCCTGCATCCCCATGGACTGCAGCACACCAGGCTTCCCTGTCCCTCATCATCTCCCAGAGTTTACTCAACTTCTTGTCCATTGAATCAATGATGCCATCCAACTATCTCATCCTGTCTTCCTCTTCTCCTTCTGCCTTCAGTTTTTCCCAGCATCAGGGTCTTTTCCAGTGAGTCAGCTGTTTGTATCAGGTGGCCAAGTATTGGAGTTTCATTTTCAGCATCAGTCCTTCCAAAGAGTATTTTCAGGGTTGATTTCATTTAAGATTGACTGGTCATCAAGACAGTATGGTACTGGCACAAAGACAGAAATATAGATCAATGGAACAATATAGAAAGCCCAGAAATAAATCCATGCACCTATGGACACCTTATGTTTGACAAAGGAGGCAAGAATATACAATGAAGAAAAGACAATCTCTTAAACAAGTGGCCCTGGGAAAACTGGTCAACCACTTGTAAAAGAATGAAACTAGAACACTTTCTAACACCATACACAAAAATAAACTCAAAATGGATTAAAGATCTAAATGTAAGATCAGAAACTATTAAACTCCTAGAGGAAAACATAGGCAAAACACTCTCCGACATATATCACAGCAGGATCTTCTATGGCCCACCTCCCAGAATATTGGAAATAAAAACAAAAATAAACAAATGGGACCTAATTAAAATTAAAAGCTTCTGCACAACAAAGGAAACTATAAGCAGGTGAAAAGACAGCCTTCAGAATGGGAGAAAATAATAGCAAATGAAGCAACTGACAACTAATCTCAAAAATATACAAGCAACTCCTGCAGCACAATTCCAGAAAAATAAATGACCCAATCAAAAAGTGGGCCAAATAACTAAACAGACATTTCTCTAAAGAAGACATACAGATGGCTAACACATGAAAAGATGCTCAACATCACTCATTATTAGAGAAATGCAAATCAAAACCACAATGAGGTACCATTTCACGCCAATCAGAATGGCTGCTATCCAAAAGTCTACAAGCAATGAATGCTGAAGAGGGTGTGGAGGAAAGGGAACCCTCTTACACTCTTGGTGGGAATGCAAACTAGTACAGCCACTATGGAGAAAAGTGTGGAAATTCCTTAAAAAACTGGAACTAGAACTGCCTTATGACCCAGCAATCCCACTGCTGGGCATACACACTGAGGAAACCAGAATTGAAAGAGACACGTGTACCCTAATGTTCATTGCAGCACTGTTTATGATAGCCAAGACATGGAAGCAACCTAGATGTCCATCAGTAGATGAATGGATAAGAAAGCTGTGGTACATATACACAATGGAATATTACTCAGCCATTAAAAAATACATATGAATCAGTTCTAATGAGGTGGATGAAACTGGAGCCGATTATACAGAGTGAAGTAACCCAGAAAGAAAAATACCAATACAGTATACTAACGCATATATACGGAATTTAGAAAGAAGGTCACAATAACCTTGTATGTGAGACAGCAAGAGACACAGATGTATAGAACAGTCTTTTGGACTTGGTGGGAGAGGGTGAGGGTGGGATGGTTTGGGAGAATGGCACTGAAACATGTAAAATATCATATGTGAAATGAATCGCCAGTCCAGATTTGATGCATGATACAGGATGCTTGGGGCTGGTGCACTGGGATGACCTAGAGAGATGGGATGGGAGGGAAGTGGGAGGGGGGATCAGGATAGAGAACACATGTACACTCATAGCGGATTCAAGTCAATGTATGGCAAAATAAATACAATATTGTAAAGTAAAATAAATAAATAAATTGATTTTTAAAAATTAAAATTAAAAAAAAAAAGATTGACTGGTTTGATCAGTTTGCCTTCCAAGGGACTCCCAGACTCCCAAGAGTCTTCTCCAGCAACACAATTCAAAAGCATCAATTCTTCAATGCTCTGACTTCTTTATTGTCCAGGCTCACATTCTTAGATGACTACTGAAAAGACCATAGCCTTGACTATACAGACCTTTGTCAGCAAAGTGGTGTCTTTGCTTTTTAATACACTGTCTAGGTTTGTCATAGCTTTCCTGCCAAGAAACAACTGTCTTCTAATTTCGTGGCTGTAGTCACTATCCACAATGATTTTATAGCCCAAGAAGAGGAAATATGTCACAGCTTCCACATTTTCCCCTTCTATTTGACTTGAAGTAATGGGACCAGAGGAGAAGGAAATGGCAACCCACTCCAGTATTCTTGCCTGGAGAACCCCAGGGATGGGGGAGCCTGGTGGGGAGCTGTCTATGGGGTCACACAGAGTCAGACACAACTGAAGCGACTTAGCAGCAGCAGCAGCAGCAGCAATGGGACCAAATGCCACGATCTTAGTTTTTAATATTGAGTTTTAAGCTGGCATTTTCCCTCTCTTCCTTCACCCTCATCAAGAGGTTCTTTAGTTCCTCTTCACTTTCTGCCATTAGAGTGGTATCATCCACATATCTGAGGTCCTGGTAATCTTAATTCCAGCTTGTAACTCATCAGCCCAGCTGACATATAGCATGAAGTGCTCTGTGTATAAGTTAAATAAACAGGGTGACAATAAACAGCCTCATCGTTCTCCTTTCTCAATTTTGAACCAGTCAGTTGTCCATACAGGGTTTCAACTGTTGTTTCTTGACCTGCATACAGGATTCTCAGGAGACAGTTAAGATGATCTGGTATTCACAACTCTAAGTTTTCCCAATTTGTTATGATTCACACAGTCAAAGGCTTTAGCATAGTCAATGAAACAGAAGTAGAAGTTTTGGGAGGAATACCCTTGCTTTCTCTATGATCCAGTGAATGTTCATAATGTTATCTCTGTTTACTCTGCATTTTCTAAACCCAGCTTGAACACCTGGAAGTTCCCAGTTCACGTAATGCTGAAGCCTAGCTTGAGGATAGTGATAAGAAAAGTATCAACCAATAAATATGGAAGATATGATAGAAATAGATCATGATAACTTTACAGTATTTAGTAAACCACCACTAAAAGCAAAGGGGAAAATCTTGTTGAAAGACAAGACTATCCCACAGAATTTCCTAACTGTGGGTTGGTTTTATATGTCCTTTTTCACAAAACTAAAACAAAAAGTTCAATTTGTATGGAATAGCAAAAGCAATTTTGGAAAAGGTAAACAGAACTAAATGAATCAGAGTCCCTGAAATAACACTGTACTAAAAATCTGCAGTTATTAAAACAGTATAGTGCTGGCACAAAAATAGAAATCTACATCAATGGAACAGGACAGAAAGTAGAGATAAACGCACACACATCTGTGGTTACATACTCTGACAAAGAAGGCAAAAATATACAATGGAGAAGAGATAATCTGTTCAATAAATGGTGCTGAGAAAACTGGACAGCTACATGCAAAAAAAATAAAATAAAGTAAAACAAAATACTCCATAACACCACACAGAAAAATAAATTCAAAATGATTTAAACACCCCAATGTAAGGCCAAATACTCTAAGACTCTTAGAGGAAAACATAGGCAGAGCACTCCTTGACATTGTAGCAATATCTTTATAATCCCTTGTGGTCCAGTGGGTAAGAATCTACCTTGCAATGCTGGAGATGTGACTCTGATCGCTGATCAGGGAACTATGATTATACATGCTTGGGGCGACTGAGCCCACATGCAACTACTGGGCCCACACTGCAACAAAATATCCCACATGATGCAATGAAGATCCCACATTTCACAACTATTAATAAGATCTGACATAGCCAAATAAACAGATACATAAAATTCTTTCTAAATGACAACTTCAGAGTGGGAGAAAATATTTTCTGAAGCAGCAACCAACAAGGCATTAATCTCAAAAATATTCAAACAGTTCATGCAACTTAATATTAAAATAAAATAAAAGCAAAAGTGGGCAGAAGACCTATATAGACATTTCTCCAAAGAAGACATTTGTGGGTGTGTGAGTCATGTCTGACTTTTTGTAACCCCATGAACTGTAGCCTCCCAGGCTCCTCTATCCATGGAATTCTCCAGACAAGAATACTGGAGAACTATGGCTGACTCATGTTGAGGTTTGACAGAAAACAGCAAAACTCTTTAAAGCAATTATCCTTCAATAAGAAATAAATTAATTTTTTAAAAAAAGAATACTGGAGTGGGCTGCCATGCCCTCCTTCAGGGGATCATCCCAACCCAGGTATCAATCCTGTGTCTCCTGCATTGCAGATATATTCTTTCCCATTGGGCCACCTAGGAAGCCTATGGAGCTACATAGAGATGGCCATAAAGGACATGAATGATGCTCAAGATCACTAATTATTAGATAGAGACATGCAAATCAAAACTATAAAGAAGTATCACCTCACACTGGTCAGGATGTCCATCAAAAATTCTACAAACAACAAGTGCTGGAGAGGATGTGGAGAAAAGGGACCCCTCCTACATGTTGGTGGGAATGTAAACTGGTACAACCACAATGGACAACAGTATGGAGATTTGGGGGTGTCAGTGGCACTAAGGAGCAGCACAGAAGCACTTCATCAGGAGGCCAAGGGAAGAGTGAAGCGAATAGGACACCGGTGTTGTCATGTCTAAGAGATGTAGCACGAAGCGTTAGATGGAAAATGTAGCTCAAGCATTAGAACTAGAGGACAGCAGTGATCATTGCCTTTCCACATAGAGGGGAAGGGTCATATGAGGACACAGTGAGAAAGGAGCCAGGTACAAGCCCAGAGAGAGCTTTCATCAGAAACCAGCCCTACCAGCACTTGATCTTGGACATCCAGCCCCAGAACTGTGAGAAAATAAATTTCTGCTGTTTAAGCCACTCAGTCCATATTTTATTGTGGCATCTCTAGCAGACCTAATAAACACAGCCACGTAGAAAAAATAAAGTTAAAAGCTGCAAACAAAGAAAATTATCATGATTCCATCACATAGACTACTGGAAAATTTCAGGAGTATGCTTTTCTCATCTTTAAAACATATCAGGAATATTTTCTTTCATCAACAAATATGAATCTCAGACTATATTGGGTCTTGTTGGAGAATAATATCCTTAGTTTTAGACTTGCCAAGGTTTAGGGATGCTACAGTGGAATGAGGGAGATCGCTGTGGTGATGGAATATTGATGTGTCTTGATTGCAGTGACAGTTACAAGAATCTACACAGCTGTCTGAGGAGGCCTTACAAATAGCTGTGAAAATAAGAAAACCGAAAAGCAAAGGAGAAAAAGAAAGATATAAGCATCTGAATGCGGAGTTCCAAAGAAGAGCAAGGAGAGATAAGAAAGCCTTCCTCAGTGATCAATGCAAAGAAACAGAGAAAAACAACAGAATGGGGAAAACTAGAGATCTCTTCAAGAAAATTAGAGATACCAAGGGAACATTTCATGCAAAGATGGGCTCGATAAAGGACAGAAATTGTAGGGACCTAACAGAAGCAGAAGATATTAAGAAGAGGTGGCAAGAATACACAGAACTGTTCAAAAAAGATCTTCATAAACAAGATAATCATGATGGTGTGATCACTCACCTAGAGCCAGATATCCTAGAATGTGAAGCCACGTGGGCCTTAGGAAGCATCACTATGAACAAAGCTAGTGGAGGTGATGGAATTCCAATTGAGCTATTTCAAATCCTGAAAGATGATGCTGTGAAAGTGCTGCACTCAATATGCCAGCAAATTTAGAAAACTCAGCAGTGGCCACAGGACTGGAAAAGGTCAGTTTTCATTCCAATCCCAAAGGAAGGCAATGCCAAAAAATGCTCAAACTACTGTTCAATTATGCTCATTTCACATTCTAGTAAGGTTATGCTCAAAATCCTTCAGTCTAGGCTTCACCTGTTTGTGAACCGAGAACTTCCAGATGTATAAGCTGGGCTTTGCAGAGGCAGAGGAACCAGAAATCAATTGCCAATATTTGTTTGATCATAGAGAAAGCAAGAGAGTTCCAGAAAAACATCAACTTCTGCTTCATTAACTACACTAAAGCCTTTGTGTGGATCACAACAAAGGGAAAATTCTTAAAGAGTTAGGAGTAGCAGACCACCTTACCCGTCTCCCGAAAAATCTGTAGGTGGGTCAAGAAGCAAGTTAGGACCAACATGTAAAAACTGTTTCAGAATTGGGAAAGGAATATATCAAGGCTGTATATTGTCATCCCACTCATTAAACTTATACACAGATTACACCATGCAAAATGCTGGTCTAGATGAATCACAAGCTGGAATCAAGATTACCAGGAGAAATATCAACAACTTCTGATATGCAGATACCACTCTAATGGCAGAAGGTGAAGAGGAACTAAAGAGCCTCTTGATGAAGGTGAAAGAAGAACAAAAAAAAGCTGGCTTAAAACTCAGCATTAAAATCTAGAATCTTGGCATCCAGTCCCATCAATTCACAGCAAATAGAAGGGGAAGTGGAAACACTGACAGATTGTATTTTCTTGAGTTCTAAATTCACTGCAGACATGAAGTGAAGGACAAGGAGGCCCGGCATGCTTCAGGTTATGGTGTCTTAAAAAGTTGAACACAACTTAGCAACTGAACAACAACCACACAAATTAATTGTCTTTTAATTGCTTCTTTGTCATGTTTATTAATTTGCCCCTTTGTCATAAATTAATACACACGTATCATATATATACATATATGTCACTAATTAATTATGTGTGTATTCATCTATCTGGAGCAGGAAATTGCAACCCACTTCAGTATTCTTACCTGGAGAATCCCCGTGGACAGAGGAGCCTTGCAGGCTACAATCCATGGGGTCACAAGAGTTGGACATGACTGAGCAACTAAATCACCACCATATTCACCTATGCATGATCAGTCATGTCAGACTCTTTTTCAACCCCATAGAATGTAGCCTGCCAGCCTCCTCTGCCCTTAGAATTTTCCAGGCAAGAATACTACAGTGTGTTGCCATTTCTTACTTCAGAGGATGTTCCCAACCCAGGGATCAAGCCTATGTCTCCTGGATTGGCAGGCAGGTTCTTTACCACTAGCGTCACCAGGGAAGCCCAGGACATATGCCACTTCTTGGCATACTACAAGGCTCTAGTAATCAAGAAAGCATGATATTTTCAGAAAAATTGATTCCCATATCAATGGAAAAGAATAGAAAGCTGATGGGTTTTCCCAGGATTGCTTTAACTATTAGAGGTCCTTTGTGTTTCCATATAAAGTTTAGAATTTTTTGTTCTATTTATGTGGGGGAAAAAATCCTTGGGATTGCTCTGAATCTGTAGATTGCTTTACAAAACATGGACATTTTAACAATGGTAATTCTTCCAATCATGAGCACATGATAAATTTCCATTTTTGTATGACAAGTTTTTTTTTTTTAACAATGCCATATCAGTTTCAATACACAGGTCTTTCACATTCTAGGTTAAATTTATTTCTAAGTACTTTTTATTCTTTTTTAACAGTTGAAATGGAATTGTTTTCTTAATTACTCTTTCTGCTAGCTTATTGTTACTGTATAGAAGTGCAAACCGATTTTTGTATGTTGATTTTGTGTCTTGCTACTAAACTTTTTTTATTTCTATTAAAATGTTGGTGATGTCTTCAGGGTTTTCTATACATACAGAATCAATTCATTCTCAGTGACAGTTTTAGTTCATCTTTTCCAGTTTGGATGGCTTTTAAAATTTTCTTGCCTAATTACTCTGGCAAGAGTTTCAAGCTCTGTTGTATAAGATGTTGAAACAGGGCATTCTTGTCTTCTTCCTGATATTAGAGGGATATCTTTCAGTTTTTCACCACTGAGTATGACGTCAGCTCTGGATTTGTCATATATGGCCTTTATTATGTTGAAATATGCCCCTTCTATACCAACTTGACTTAGAATTTTTTATCATAAATGGGCACTGATTCTTATCAAATGCTTTTTTGCATCTATTTAGATTATCATTTTTTATCCTTCATTTTATTAATGTAGTGCACCACATTGATCGATTTTCAGATGTAAGAAAAATTCTTGCATCTCCAAATTAAATCCTACTTGATCATGGCATATAATCCCCTTGATGGGATTCTATATTTAGCCTTCTAATATTTTGTTCAGGATTTTGGATATATGTTCATGAGAGATATTGGTCTTGTTTAATTTTTGTGTGTCGCTCTTTCTGGTTTTGGTATCAAGGTAATGTTGGCCTCATAAAGTGAATTAGAAAGTTTTCCCTCCACTTCAATTTATTGGAGAAGATTGAATAGGTATTAAATCATGAATATTTGGGAGAATTCACCAGTGATGCCACGTGGTCCTGGACTTTTGTTTGGGCATAGCATTTTGATAATGGTTTTAATCTCTGTGGTGATGGTTTTAGTTGCTAAGTCATGTCCAACTCTTGTGACCTCATGGACTGTAGCCTACCAGGCTCCTCTGTCCATGGGATTTCCCAGGCAAGCATACTGGAGTGGGTTGCTGTTTCCTTCTCCAGCAGATCTTCCCAACCCAGAAATCAAACCCAGGTCTCTTGAATTGCAGGCAGATTCTTTACCAACTGAGCTACAAGTTAATCCCTCATAATCTTTGTACAAGTAATCAATCTCTTCAGCTTTTCTATTGTTTCATGATTCAGTCTTGGAAGTTTGCATGAGTCTAAAAATTCATCCATTTCCTCCAGAAATATTCCTCCAAAAATTCGTTCGACTTGGTATTTAGCTGTTCATAATATTCTCTGATGATCCTTTGTATTTCCATGGTATCTATTATTATTTCCCCTTTTACATCTCTAATTTTATTTATCAGAGCCTTCTGTCTCTTCATATAGTTAAAGGTATTCATTTCCATGACCAGCTCCTAGTTCACTGATCTTTTCTATTGTCTTTTTAGTCTCTATTTCATTTATTTCTGCTCTGTTCTTTATTTCTCCCTTCTTTATACAGACTTTGGTCTGTGTGTTCTTTTTTTAGCCCACTTTGGTGTAAGCTTAGATTATTTCTTTTAGTATTTTTGTTTCTTTGTTAGGCTTTTATTGCTATAAGTGTGCTTTTTAGTTCCATTTCTGCTGCACCTCAAAGATTTGAGTGCATTGTATTTTCATTTTCATTTGCTTTTAGCTAATTTTTTATTCCCCATTGATTTCTTTGTTCAGTGCACGTGTTGTCCACTCTTCACATATTTGCAATTTTCCAGCTTTCTTCCCATAGTTGACTTCTAGGTTTTTATTATTGTAATCAGAGAGATGCTTGATATGCTTTCAATCTTATTAAATTTATTCAGATTTGCTTTGTGTCCCAGCATAGGCTCAATCCTTGAAAAATTCTCATGTGCACTTGAACAGAATGTATATTGTGCTGCATTTGAATGGAATGTTCTGTATAAATCTATCATATTCATCCTGCCTAATGCCTCATTTAGGCCACTGTTTCCTTGTTGACTTTCTATCTGGATAATCCATCCATTAATGAAAGTAGGGTGTTAAAGTTTCTTACTACTATTTTATTGCTGTCAATTCTCCCTTTGGGCCTCTTAATACTTGTTTTATATATTTTAACGCTCCTACATTAGGTTCATGAATATTAATATCTATGTCTTCTTGATGAATTGTCCTTTTTATCATTATGTACTGTCCATATGTGTCTCTTATTAATTTTTTGGCTTGAAGTATATTTTGTCTGATATAAGTATGGCTACACCATATTTTCTTGGCTGTCATTGACTATAAGTATCATCTTCTATGTCTTCAGTTTGAGCCTATGTTGTCCTTTAGAGCTGAGGTGAGTCTCCTGCAGGAGAACATAGCTAAGTCTTGTTTTTAATCCATCTAGCCACCCTGTTTTTTGAGTGAATTCAATCCATTTACATTTAGGAAGATTATTGGTAAATAAAGACTTAATATTGCCACTTTACCTTTCACTTTCTGGTTGTTCTATACATGCATTGTCCTTTTTTCCTCATGTTTCTGTCTGCCATTTTTGGTTTGTTGGTTCTCCTAAACATTCTTCTCAGTTTTCTCTATTTCATGTTTTGCTCCTCCACTTTAGATTTAGGTTTTGTGATTATTATAAAACTTGTGTATAATATCTCACAGGAAATAGTTTATTCTGTTGACAACATTTGATCTATAATTACCTATGTGAACTGCATCTTTTTCATTTTGTGTTTTTGTTGTCTTCAATTATCTGTGTGTTATCTTGTGAGTTCATTACCTAAATGTGGTGCTCACAGATATTTTTCTGTTTCATTTCCCCCTTTCACCTTTATGTTATAATAAATTTTTAGAAGATTATTCTGATATAGAGTTGCAACTCCCCAATCCTGTTTATATTTATCGTCTTGCTCAATTTACAATGCTTTTTAGTGCATTCTTCATCTTTTTTACTGAATTCCTAAGGTCCAGAATTTCTGTCTGATTCTTTTTTTAGAGACTTGATCTTTTTCAAAGTATTTTTTCTGTTCACTAACTTTATTCCTGAACTCATTAAACTACCTCTGAATTTTCTTGTAGCTAGTTGAGTTTCTTCTCGACAGGGGTTTGAATTCTCTGTCAGTTAGATCACTGTATTCTGTGACTTTAAGCTTGGTTTCTGAAGAACTGTCATTTTCTTTCTGTGATAATGTTATTCTGGTTCTTCATAGTGCTTGATGTGTTGTACTTCTGTACATTTCAGGCATGAACCACCTTTCTGCTTGATGCTAATAATTCAACAAATTAGAGGACTTTCTTTTATTTTCAACTAAGTGGAGATATAGCATTTTGTTTGTTCGTTTCTCTTATCTGAGCTGTCTGTGGTTATATTTGAAGAAATGGCACTTTTTACCCTACCCTGCTTCTGTCAGGTGTGGCTCTGTGCCTTCATTTTCACTTCTTGTGTCTCTGAGGTTGTTGGTGCCTTGTTGCTACCAATGTCACTGACATTGCTGTCTGGTGCACCAGGACGGTGGGCTCCTCCCTTTCATTCAGGATGGCATAATTTACAGGTACTACTGCCCTGGGGGAGCTGGGTTCATGCAGATGCCTCTCCTGTGTCGTGTTGTAAGATTCACAGGCTGTACTACTGCAAGGATCAGATGCAGATTCACAGTCATAGGCACCTCAGAAGTTGGAGGAACAGAGTCCCAGGCCCCACTGCTAAAGTTACCCAGTTGCCAGTAGCCACTGGTGTCTCTGTGATTAAGAGGCCAGAGTCTTGTGTTCCACCTCCCCTAACCCAGCCAGGTTCTCTGGGGCTGAAGGCTCAGCTATCACAGGCAGATGCTTGAATTGCAAGCACTGCCTCCATTGTTCCCTCAGTTTCACCTCTTCGATGCATTTCAGTCTACCCGCTTTTAGATGTACAAATTTGTGAATTAGCTACCTTCTTTATGTGATGGACAGAGACAACTGTGTTGCACTGGGTATGTTTTACTGAGTGTAGATTGGTTGGGAGAGCAAAGGCAGCTTTGCACTCCACCATGCTGCTGACATCACTCTCCATCTTATCTATTTTCTGAATTAGCACAGTACATATGAGAATTAATACCTTGGTATCACAAAGTACTTGATTGTAGAACTAATTTCTGAAATCCTTCCAGTAACAGAGCACTGCTTTAACGGATTTCTGCTTTCTGTCTCCTTGCCTCGAACCTGAACTGGGAATTAAAGCAGTTCAAGTCCCGAGTTCAATATTTCCTTCTCCAAGTTCTCCTGTGGCCTTAGAAGTAACCCACCAAAACAATATACTTCTTTCACTAAAAAGCTGTAAGGTAACAAATACTTGGGTATTGAGAATCTTGCTTTCTAAAGGCATGTATCTATAGTTATCTAAAAGTAATAATTTAAGTTTAAGTTAACTGTAGATTTGCCACAGCATGATGTGAAATATTGCTGTCTCTTTTAGCTACCACCCCCCACACATGCACACTAGAGTCACTAATGCCTTTAAATCTAATCAGAACACAGAACCTATTTCAGATGTCCAGCTCTGGAGTTATATTTCCTTGGAACCACTTCTGAAACCAGTAATTGCAGAAGTGAGCATTCAGTAATAGAACCAGGACTACTATGATTTAGGAATTATGAATTTATTACAGAAAGTAGACCTTACACATTTGAGAGAACAGCTCGGAGTGGAAGATTTGAAAGGGGTTGTGGTTTTCAAAATAACCACCAACCAGTTATTCAAAGAACATCTAACTGCTGGAGAGACACTGCAAAGTTTGAGTTTGTGATGAAGTTTTTGCAGATCTGTCATAACTCTGGCTCTGCAGCCAAATATCTGTTGATACATTTGAGGTCACTTTTGATCATCAGGAACATTAGTTGGGAAGAAGTGTTGACCAGAGCAGAATACAGTGAAGTCAAGCTAAAATTCATCACACACTTGCATCTATCTGTCAACTCATTGAATGTCAAGACCTTCAGAGAGCAATTATCATTACTTCACTTCTGCCTGCTAACTCACATACAACTTCTCTTTAGACAGAGCGGTGGCTGAGCGGGAGCAGGAGGGCCAAGAGGAGCTACTGCACGTTCAAGCTCAGGAGGGGCAACAGTGAGGAGGTACCCCTCATCCAAGGTAAGGAGCAGTGGCTGGAGCAGCTGTGAACAGACACCCCATGCCCAAGGTAAGAGAAACCAAAGTAAGACAGTAGGTGTTGCAAAGGGCATCAGAGGGCAGATACACCGAAATCATAATCACAGAAAACTAGTCAATCTGATCACATGGACCACTGCTGCTGCTGCTAAGTGGCTTCAGTCGTGTCCGACTCTGTGCGACCCCATACACGGTAGCCCACCAGGCTCCTCCGTCCCTGGGATTCTCCAGGCAAGAACACTGGAGTGAGTTGCCATGTCCTTCTCCAATGCATGAAAGTGAAGAGTGAAAGTGAAGTCGCTCAGTCGTGTCCGACTCTTAGCCACCCCATGGACTGCAGCCCACCAGGCTCCTCCACCCATGGGATTTTCCAGGCGAGAGTACTGGAGTGGGTAGCCATTGCCTTCTCCACACATGGACCACAGCCTTGTCCAATTCAATGAAACTAACCCATGCTGTGTGGGGCCACCCAAGGTGATGGGTCATGGTGGGAAGGTCCGACAGAATGTGGTCCACTGGAGAAGGGAATGGCAAACCACTTCAGTATTTTTGCCTTGAGAACCCCATGAGTGTATGAAAAAGCAAAATGAGAGAATACTGAAAGAGGAACTCCCCGGGTTGGTAAGTGCCCAATATGCTACTGGAGATCAGTGGAGAAATAACTCCAGAAAGAATGAAGGGATGGAGCCAAAGCAAAAGCAATACTCAGTTGTGGATGTGACTGGTGATAAAAGCAAGGTCCAATGCTATAAAGAGCAATATTGGGTAGGAACCTGGAACGTTAGGTCCGTGAATCAAGGCAAATTGGAAGTGGTCAAACAGGAGATGGCAAGAGTGAATGTCGACATTCTAAGAATCAGCAAACAGCAAAATAGACACAGATGTACCGAAAGGACTTTTAGACTCTGTGGGAGAGGGAAAGGGTGGGATGATTTGGGAGAATGGCATTGAAACATGTATAATATCATATGTGAAATGAACCGCCAGTCAAGGTTTGATGCAGGATACAGGATGCTTGGGGCTGGTGCACGGGGATGATCCAGAGAGATGATATGGGGTGGGAGGGGGGAGGGGGGTTTAGGACTGGGAACTCATGTACACCCGTGACTGATTCATGGTCAATGTATGGCAAAACCAATACAGTATTGTAAAGCAAAATAAAGTAAAAAGAAAAAATTTTTAAAAAGAGAGTGGACATGACTAAATGACTAACAAAAAAATAAAATAAAAAATAAAATGAACTAGAATGGGTGAATTTAACTGTGATGACCATTATATCTACTACTGTGGGCAGGAATCCCTTAGAAGAAATGGAGTAGCCAATATGGTCGACAAAAGAGTCTGAAATGCAGTACTTGGAGGCAACCTCAAAAATGACAGAATGATCTCTGTTCATCTCCAAGGCAAACCATTCAATATCATGGTAATCCAAGCCTATACCCCACCAGTAATGCTGAAGAAGCTGAAGTTAAACGGTTCTATGAAGACCTATGAAACCTTTTAGAACTAACACCCAAAAAAGATGTCCTTTTCATTATAGGGGACTAGAATGCAAAAGTAGGAAGTGAAGAAACATCTGGCGTAACAGGCAAATTTCACCTTGGAGTGCAGAATGAAGCAGGGCAAAGGCTAATAGAGTTTTGCCAAGAGAACGCACTGCTCACAGCAAACACCTTACCCAACAACACAAGAGAAGATTCTATACATGGACTTCACCAGATTGATTATATTCTTTGCAGCCAAAGATGGAGAAGCTCTATACAGTCAGCAAAAACAAGACCAGGAGCTGACTGTGGCTCAGATCACGAACTCCTTATTGGCAAATTCAGACTTAAATTGAAGAAAGTGGGAAAAATCACTAGACCATTCAGGTATGACCTAAATCAAATTCCTTATGATTATACAGTGAAAGTGAAAAATAGATTTAAAGGACTAGATCTGATAGACAGAGTGCCTGATGAACTATGGACAGAGGTTTGTGACATTGTACAGGAGACAGGGGTCAAGACCATCCCCATAGAAAAGAAATGCAGAAAGGCAAAATGGCTGTCTGAGGAGGCCTTACAAATAGCTGTGAAAAGAAGGGAAGCAAAAAGCAAAGGGGAAAAAGAAAGATATACCCAATTGAATGCAGAGTTCCAAAGAATAGCAAGAGGAGATAAGAAAGCCTTCCTCAGTGATCAATGCAAAGAAAGACAGGAAAAAAACACAATGGGAAAGACTAGAGATCTCTTCAAGAAAATTAGAGATACCAAGGGAACATTTCATGCAAAGATGGGCTGGATAAAGGACCGAAATGGTATGGACCTAACAGAAGCAGAAGATATTAAGAAGAGGTGGCAAGAATACACAGAAGAACTGTACAAAAAAAGAGCTTCATGACCCAGATAATCACGATTGTTTGATCACTCACCTAGAGCCAGACATTCTGGAATGTGAAGTCAAGTGGCCTTAGAAAGCATCACTACGAACAAAGCTAGTGGAGGTGATGGAATTCCAGTGGAGCTATTTCAAATCCTGAAAGATGATGCTGTGAAAGTGCTGCACTCAATATGCCAGCAAATTTGGAAAACTCAGCAGTGGCCACAGGACTGGAAAAGGTCAGTTTTCATTCCAATTCCAAAGAAAGGCAATGCCAAAGAATGCTCAAACTACCGCACAATTGCACTCATCTCACATGCTAGTAAAGAAATGCTCAAAATTCTCCAAGCCAGACTTCAGCAATACGTGAACCGTGAACCTCCTGATGTTCACACTAGTTTTAGAAAAGGCAGAGAAACCAGAGATCAAATTGCCAACATCTGCTGGATTATCGAAAAAGCAAGAGAGTTCCAGAAAAACATCTATTTCTGCTTTATTGACTATGCCAAAGCCTTTGACTGTGTGGATCACAATAAACTGTGGAAAATTCTGCAAGAGTGGGAATACCAGACCACCTAACCTGCCTCTTGAGAAATCTGTATGCAGGTCAGGAAGCAACAGTTAGAACTGGACAAGGAACAACAGACTGGTTCCAAATAGGAAAAGGAGTATGTCAAGGCTGTATATTGTCACCCCACTTATTTAACTTAAATGCAGAGTACATCATGAGAAATGCTGGACTGGAAGAAACACAAGCTGGAATCAAGATTGCTGGGAGAAATATCAATAACCTCAGATATGCAGATGACACCACCCTTATGGCAGAAAGTGAAGAGGAACTAAAAAGCCTCTTGATGAAAGTGAAAGAGGAGAGTGAAAAAGTTGGCTTAAAGCTGAACATTCAGAAAACGAAAATCATGGCATTCGGTCCCATCACTTCATGGGAAATAGATGGGGAAACAGTGGAAACAGTGTCAGACTTTATTTTTTTGAGATCCAAAATCACTGCAGATGGTGATTGCAGCCATGAAATTAAAAGACGCTTACTCCTTGGGAGAAAAGTTATGACCAACCTAGACAGCATATTCAAAAGCAGAGACATTACTTTGCCAACAAAGGTCCATCTAGTCAAGGCTATGGTTTTTCCAGTAGTCATGTATGGATGTGAGAGTTGGACTGTGTAGAAGGCTGAGTGCCAAAGAATTGATGCTTTGAACTGTGGTGTTGGAGAAGACTCTTGAGAGTCCCTTGGACTGCAAGGAGATTCAACCAATCTATTCTGAAGGAGATTCCTTTGGAAGGAATGATGCTAAAGCTGAAACCTCAGACTTTGGCCACCTCATGCGAAGAGTTGACTCATTGGAAAAGACTCTGATGCTGGGAGGGATTGGGGGCAGGAGAAGAAGGGGATGACAGAGGATGAGATGGCTGGATGGCATTACAGACTCGATGGACTTGAATCTGAGTGAACTCCAGGAGTTGGTGATGGACAGGGAGGCCTGGCGTGCTGCAATTCATGGGGTCGCAAAGAGTCGGACACGACTGAGCGACTGAACTGAACTGAACTGATACTAGTTTTCTATACCTCTGTATTACTTATCCATATTTTTGTGTAACATATTCTCCCACAAAACTTAGACAATGTACACATATCAATTATCTTAAAGTTTCTGTGATTCATGAATCTAGGCATGACTAAGTTGGGTTCTCTGAGCCCTGGTCTCTCACAAAGGTACAATCTACCTGTCACTCATTGTAGGAGAGCAAATGCAGATTATTGTGCTAAGTCATTTCAGTCGTGTCCGACTCTGTGCGACCCCATAGACGGCAGCCCACCAGGCTCCCCCGTCCCTGGGATTCTCCAGGCAAGAACACTGGAGTGGGTTGCCATTTCCTTCTCCAATGCATGAAAGTGAAAAGCAAAAGTGAAGTCGCTCAGTCATGCCCGACTCTTCATGACCCCATGGACTGAAGCCTACCAGGCTCCTCCATCCATGGGATTTTCCAGGCAAGAGTACTGGAGTGGGGTGCCATTGCCTTCTCTGGCAGATTGTTGTAAACTACATCAAATGGTGACTCCAGTTGCTTCTTCTATTGTGGATGTGATCTAGTTACAAATTGGATTAACCCAAACCCTGGCCATTGGTGTACAGACTCTGATATGTTAAATGGCCTGTCAACAGAAGATCATATGAAGGACAGTTACTTTCATCTGGTAGAGAAAGCATTACACAATTTCTTCAGCAATCCTGTCTTATTTTAAGCATTACATTTCCTGTATTACATATTTTATTTCTGAACACCGATGCAGTAGGTTCTATTTCCCACACTAAACCTAGAGTATATATTAAGAGATCAAAATTTTAAAGAAAATACAGGAAGAAACCACTGCTTATAATATATGGAAAACACCAATACAGTATACTAACACATATATAAGGAATTTAGATAGATGGTAATGATAACCCTCTATGTGAGACAGCAAAAGAGACACAGATGTATAGAATGGGCTTTTAGACGCTGTGGGAGAGGGAGAGGGTGGGATGATTTGGGAGAATGAAATTGAAACATGTATACTATCAGGTAAGTAATGAATCGCAAGTCTATGTTCGATACAGGATACAGGATGCTTGGGGCTGGTGCACGGGGATGATCTAGAGAGACGATATGGGGTGGGAGGTGGGAGGGGGGTTTAGGATTGGGAACTTATGTACACCCGTGACTGATTCATGTCAATGTATGGCAAAACCAATACACTATTGCAAAACAAAATAAAGTAAAAATAAAAATTAAAAAATAAAAGAAAGAAACTGAACTCTGTAAATAACTTAAATTTCAAATTGTCTTTCTTGTCACTGATATTAATTATGATTAGGATCTTTTAGGGATTTGAGAACTGTTACTCATGAAAAAGTCTCTATCTTCAGACAAATGCTTCCCTTATACCGAGAATGTTTCTCTACTGAAGAGTGTTTTAAGGGCTTGCTTTATGTCTTTGTTTTTAAGACTGTAGATAAAAGGGTTCAGCATGGGTGTGACCACAGTGTACATCACTGAGGCTATTGAAGTTTCCCTGGAGTTTTGTGTGCTAGCACAGCTAAGATACACCCCAAGGCTTGTACCATAGAACAAGAAGACAGTTGAGAGGTGAGACAGACATGTGGAAAATGCTTTATACTTGCCCCTTGTGGATGAAATATTCAAAATAGAGGATACAATCTTAGAGTAAGAAAAAAGGATACCAGTGAGTGGAACAATAACCAGAACTCCACTTGCAAAATATATCATCAGGTCATTGAGGAAAGTATCAGAACAAGCAAGATGAACAACCTCATAAATTTCACAAAAAAAATGGTGAATTTCCAATTTTGTGCAAAAAGAGAGTCGCAAAATCATTAAAGCATGTAACAGAGAGTCGAGGAAACTCACTAACCAGGATGTCAGAAGCAAGAGGTCACAAAACTCAGGTTTCATGATGATCATGTACTGCAATGGGTGACAGATGGCTGCAAACCGGTCATAAGCCATCACAGTCAAGAGGATGTTGTCTAACATCCCAAAAAGTGTGAAAAAATACATCTGTACGATGCAGCCTTCATAGGTGATAACTTGATTCTGAGTCTGGATGTTCCACAGCATCTTTGGGATGGTGGTAGAGGTGAAACAGATGTCTGAAAAAGATAGGTTGAAGAGAAAGAAATACATGGGTGTGTGGAGGTGGGAGTCAGTGATAATGGCCAAGATGATGAGAAGGTTCCCAATGAAGGTGACCAGGTACATGAGCAGGAAGAGCCAAAAGAGGAGAGGCTGCAATAATACCTCTTCTGAGAGTCCCAGGAGGATAAACTCTGAAATACGAGTTTGGTTTCCTGGTTCCATGTAGCCAGTGAAACTGCAGAAATAGAAACAGGAACAGTGCAAATTTAGCTAAAAAGAAGCCATCAAGAAATTAACAGAGAAGGAAGCAAGATGTTCTTCAGTAAGTGAAAATGAAATCGCTCTGTCATGTCCGACTCTTTGCAACCCCATTGGCTGTAGCCTACCAGACTTCTCCGTCTACGGGATTCTTCAGGAAATAGTACTGGAGTGGGTTGACCATTTCTTTCTCCAGGGGATCTTCCCGACCCAGGGATCGAACAGAGGTCTCCCGCCTTGCAGGCAGACGCTTTACCCTCTGAGCCACCAGGGAACCCAATTGGATAAGTAAACTTAGGCACATCCAAACAATGCACTATGGTGTCCCTGAGTCCTCCTGCATCTGAAGCAGAGTTGATAGGGTCAGCAGAAGCTTCTATGAAGTGAAGTGAAGTTGCTCAGTCATGTCCGACTCTTTGCAACCCCACAGGTTCCTCCATCCATGGGATTTTCCAGGCAAAAATACTGGAGTGGGTTGCCATTTCCTTCTCCAAGGGAACTTCCTGACCCAGGGATCGAACCCAGGTCTCCTGCATTGTAGGCAGACTCTTTACCGCTGAGCCACAGGGGAAGCCCAGAACCTTCTATAGGATAAATCTATTAGTTTGCTTTCCTCTGAGAATTCCGGTTTTTAGTTCAAGTATCCTAATGTGGTAGTCATGTCTACTGGGATCTCAAGAATGAGCCAGACATGAAGCAGGGAAATTTACAAGTCTCCTTCTATGTGCATGAAAAGAGATAGAAAATACAGAGAAGGAGAGAGAAATGAAATAGACAAAAAGGGAGGAAAAGAAGCAAAAGACTGTATTCCACTGAAAGAAGAAACGATGGGGAATCACCTTCTTTGGGTGATAGCTGCTTCTGCTGCTGCTAAGTCGCTTCAGTCGTGTCTGACTCTGTGCGACCCCATACACGCCAGCCTACCAGGCTCCAATCCCTGGGATTCTCCAGGCAAGAACACTGAAGTGGGTTGCCATGTCCTTCTCCAATGCATGAAAGTGAAAGGGAAATCGCTCAGTTGTGTCCGACTCTTTGCGACCCCATGGACTGCAGCCTACCAGGCTCCTTCATCCATGGGATTTTCCAGGCAAGAGTACTGGAGTGGGGTGCCATTGCCTTCTCCATTGGGTGATAGCAGTATTATTCATTCATCTTATAGCTCCCTAAATGCCTCCAACAATAATAATGTGAATACCCAACTAGATAAATATTTTCAATCTTTATGACCTAAAATTATTCATAGCCTCACAATACCATTTATCCTCACATTACTATTTATCTGTTTAAATAAAAATCAATAAATAATTTTAAATACATATAGTGAAATTGATAGAATTAAAGCAAAACATTTTAAAGCTTTTTTTTTTTTCAAAATGTAGTGATGTGGGAAAATGTTTTGATAGGTGAAACAGTTATTTTTTTTTTATTTTTTTTATTGGTTTTGCCATACATTGACATGAATCCACCATGGGTGTACATGCGATCCCAAACATGAACCCCCCTCCTACCTCCCTCCCCACAACATCTCTCTGGGTCATCCCCATGCACCAGCCCCAAGCATGCTGTATCCTGCATCAGACATAGACTGGCGATTCGATTCTTACATGATAGTATACATATTTCAATGCCACTCTCCCAAATCATCCCACCCTCTCCCTCTCCCTCTGAGTCCAAAAGTCCACTATAGCCATCTGTGTCTCTTTTGCTGTCTTGCATACAGGGTCATCATTGCCATCTTTCTAAATTCCATATATATGTGTTAGTATACTGTATTGATGTTTTTCTTTCTGGCTTACTTCACTCTGTATAATCAGCTCCAGTTTCATCCATCTCAACAGAACTGATTCAAATGTATTCTTTTTAACGGCTGAGTAATACTCCATTGTGTATATGTACCAAAGCTTTCTTATCCATTCATCTGCTGATGGACATCTAGGTTGTTTCCATGTCCTGGCTATTATAAACAGTGCTGTGATGAACATTGGGGTACATGTGTCTCTTTCAATTCTGGTTTCCTCGGTGTGTATGCCCAGCAGTGGGATTGCTGTGTCATATGGCAGTTCTATTTGCAATTTTTTAAGGAATCTCCACACTGTTTTCCATAGTGGCTGTACTAGTTTGCAATCCCACCAACAGTGTAGGAGAAAATATTGCTGAAATGATAGTGAATTCTAGCAGTGATTTCAGAAAGAAATTACTTCAATGCCCCACAATGTTTCCAGAAAGTAGAAACAGTTAGGATACTTCCTAATTCATTCTGTAAAGCCAGCCTTAACTAACAGAAAACGAGGTAGACATATTACAGGAAAAGAAAAGTGCAGATCAGTATAACTCACAAATATAGGTACAAACGTCCTCAACAAAATATTAGCAAATCAAAACAAACAATAGAGGGAATTTTATACCAAGACCAAGGAGAATTTATTCCAGGTATGCAGGGTGGGTTCAAAATTTGAAAATAAATGTAATCTATTCCGTCCTTCGGGAGAAAGCAATGGCACCCCACTCCAGTACTCTTGCCTGGAAAATCCCATGGATGAAGGAGCCTGGTAGGCTGCAGTCCATGAGGTCTCTAAGAGTCGGACACGACTGAGCGACTTCCGTTTCACTTTTCACTTCCATGAATTGGAGAAGGAAATGGCAACCCAATCCAGTGTTCTTGCCTGGAGAATCCCGGGGACGGGGGAGCCTGGTGGGCTTCCGTCTATGAGGTCACACAGAGTCGGACACGACTGAAGCGACTTAGCAGCAGCAGCAGCAGCATTCTTTCCTTCCGTTAACAATAGTGTTAACTTTAAATTTTGTTAATTACCTCATGTTAATTTTCAAAATACTAATAAGAAAATCAATTTAATCTACTATGTCAACAAGCTAATGAAGAGAAATCATATCAATTGATGTAGAAAGAGCAGTCGACAAAACCCAAAACACATTCATAATAATAAACCTGCAGTAGATTGAGTATAGGAACTTCCTCTATTTTGTAGAGAACGTGTAACACAAAGCCAACAACTAAAAATTCTACTTGATGGTGAGAAAATGGGACAAAGCCTTTTCACAAAAATTACCTCAAGATGTATCATATACTTAAAACACAAAACCATCAGTCATTTGGAAGAAAACACTGAGGGAAATCTAGAGTGTCTTAGATTTGACAATAAGGTTTTAGACACAGCACCAAAAGAATAATTCATGAAAAAATAAGTTGTATTTCATTTCCTAAAAATTCCACTTTGTAAAAGTCGCTAAGAGTGACAATAGTCAATCAGCAATCTTAGAAATAGTACTTGAAAACCATGTGTCTAATAAAGGACTTGAATCCAAATTATACATAGAACTCATAAATTCAACAATAAGAAACCAAGTAACCCAGTTCAAAATGGACACCACTGCTGACTTAGCATGAACAAAGGCAAAGACATCTCACCAAAGAAACACTGATGGCAAGAAAGCTTCTGGAAAAATGCACAGCATCTTTTATCATTAGATAATTAGAATATACAACAACCAATATACACCAATTAGAATAGATGAAAACAAACCAAAAAACTCTATACACCAATTGACAAGTATGTGAAGCAATACAAACTCTCATTCATTGCCAATGGGATTAAAAAATAACACAGCCACTTAGGAGGACAGTTTGGTAGATTCTTCTGAAGTTAAATATAATCTTACCATACAATCCAGCAGTGTAACTACTAGGTATGTGCATGCCTATGTAGTCACTTGTCATGTCCTACTCTTTGTGACCCCATGTACTGTAGCCTGGCAGATCCTCTGTCCATGGAATTGTTCAGGCAAGAATAATGGAGTGGGTTGCCATTTCCTCCGCCAAGGTATCTTCCTGACTCAGGGATCAAACCCGCATCTCCTGCATTGGCAGGCAAATCCTTTACCACTGTGAAACCTGGGATGTACAACTAAGGTATATACCCAACTAATCCAAAAACATGTCCACACAAAAATCTGCATTCAAATGATTATAGCAGCTTTACTCATGGTCTCTAAAACTGAAAGCAACCAAGGTGCACTTCAATTAAGTAAATGTATAAACACACTGTGGTACATCTGTACAAACGAATAAAAATAAATTAGTGATAAAAATAAATTAGCAAGCCATAAAATGGCGTGGATAAATCTTATATGCTTGTTTCTAAATGAATAAAGTCAGATTGAAACGTTAAGGTTGTATGACTCTGAGGAAGAAACAGTGAAAAGTTAAAAGACAAGGAATTTTTCACAGCACTGAAACTATTCCATAAGATACTGTAATTGTGAACATGTGACAGTGTGTATTTGTCAAAATGCATTAAACTTTACAAAAAGTAAATATCAAGGTATGCAAATAAAGACATCAGTTAGAAGGTTAAGGGAATTCCAGGATGGAACGCAGACTGTGGAGAAAAAAATCTAACTGTATTCAAATAAATGGAACACCTTCACTGAAGGAAGAAGGGGAAACAGTGGTGAACTTAGTATTACTGGAAATGAGTAGAGACTATGAAATTAAAGGCAAAGAATTGTACATAATTACTGTACTCAAGTTGATACAGTTATATTCCACCATAATATGAGTTAACAATTATGATGCTCCTATAGGTGTATACCGAAATGGAACAATTAAGTAAGTGGATGACAGATGTGGAAACTCAGAATCTGACTACTGCGGTGGTTTTTACACATAAGAAAGGAGAAGGGGCTGGAGTAACTCTATGGTAATAAATTCAAGTTAGAGACATAAATGCACAGGTTTTATATATGTGTATATAAACATGTATATATATATATATATACATACATACATACACAGATTGGTATAGGGCTTCCCTGGTGGTTCAGAGGTAAAGAATCTGCCTGCCAATGCAGGAGACCTGGGTTTAGTCCCTGGGTCAGGAAGGTACCCTGGAGGAGGGCATGGCAACCTGCTCCAGTATTCTTGCATGAAGAATCCCATGGACAAGAAACCAAGAAGGCTACCGTCCATGGGGACCCAGAGTTGGACACAATTGAATGACTAACCATACATGCAGGCACATAGATTCGTATACACACATGTGTTGTTGTTGTTGTTGTTGCTTAGTCACTAAGTCATGTCCAAATCTTTTGTGACTCCATGGACTATAGACCACCAGGATCCTCTCTCCACAGGATTCTCCGGGAAAGAATACTGGAGTGGGTTGCCACTTCCTTTTCCAGGGGATCTTCTCTGCCTAGGGATAAAATTTGCATTACCTACATTGCAGGCAGATTCTTTACCACTGAGCCACCAGGGAAGCCAAACACACATACATTTATCTCATCAACTGAGAGGGCTAATGACTCTTGTATAAACAGACAAGCGGAATCCAGATCTTGTTTTGTTTGTGTTGTGCCCATGTTGTGTAAGTTGTGGGAACTTAGTCCCCTAACCAGAGTCTTAGCTCCTCAACCAACGATCAAACCAGAGTCTCAACCACTAAACCACCAGGGATGTCCCAGATATTGATTTCTAATACCACTCTCCAATAGAAGGAACCAGGGCTCCTTGGAGGAGTAACAATTTCTAGGCCTGGAGCTGGAAAGATGAGATGAGCCAGGAGCATCTGATGGTTCCATAAAGTAATGGAGTATTTTTTAAAAAAACTCTATAATAATTGGGATATATTATATCAAAGGGACATAGGTGCCATCTGAAAGAACTCCCAATACCCAAAGCTAGAAAATTCTGAGCAACAAGCTAAATAAAGTGGTATTGGATTATAATTAAGCATTTAAAATAAATATCCTTAGGTTCACACTGATAAAGTAAATGATAAATAATATTGATAGAGACAAATTCCTAATGCAAAAGAATTCCAATAAATTATGTAGACACTGTACTCTAAAAGAGGTGGAATGTAAATTGTCATTCTTGAAATGGAAGGTATATACACTAACTCTCTTACAAAGAATACAGTTTGAGAGGAGGAAAAAGAGTAAATTTACAGCAAAGAAACCTGACAGTCAGCCAGGTAATCAATGTCAGAGTGAACAGTGATTACTTGTGCTGATATATATGTATCCTTAATATGGTATGATGAATAAAGCATTTCACTTGTGTAGTCTTCCTCTTCAAAATCATAAACCACTCCAAACATGAGAAAAACATCAGACTACTTCCAATCAAGGAATGTTTTATAAAATACCTGATCAGTACTCCTCAAAATTTAAGTTCATTGAAAACAAGGGAAATCTGAGAAACTGTCACTGCCAAGAAGAATCAAGAAGAAAGAAGTGTCTAAATGTAATGTGGTATCCTAGACAGAGGCTATAAATAAGGGAAACTGGGTACAGAGTTTACAAAACTCTGTGCACTATCTTTATAATTTTTTTAAGTCTAAAGCTGTTTAACAAATAATGTTTATTTAAAAATTTAAATTTTAGTGAAATGTAAGCACCTTGGAAACAGCAGGTTCTGAATTCGACTCCAGAGTCTAATACTTGCCTTGGACAAGCAATATCACTGCAGTGAGTCTCACATTCTTTACCCATAAAATTGGAACAATGACATCCAATTGTATAACATTATTGCAAGAAAAGGACTTCCTGGGTGACTCAGTGGGTAAAGAATCTGCCTGCCAATGCAGGAGATGCAGGAGACATGGGTTCCATCCCTTGGTCAAGAAGACTCCCTAGAGGAGGGCATGACAACCCACTCCAGTATGCTTGCCTGGAGAATACCATGAACAGAAGAACCCAGTGGACTATAGTCTATACAGGTGCAAAGAGTCGGACACGACTGAAGCAACTGAGCACTGCAAGATATAAATAAAACAACTAATATACATGCCCTTGTATGACTACTATTAATCAGTGAATTTTCAGACATACTGTTTCAATCACTCACAGATATGTTTCCCACCTCACAATCCTACTTCCTTTTTTCTATTTCCACTCATCATCTATAAATGGCTTTGACAGCTTTAATACTCTGTTGCTCACATTGACCTGAGTGATCTTTACACAGAGTGAGCTGATCATGAGCACCATCCGCTATAAATCTTGCCCTGACTCCCCTAACTTTAGAATTATCAGGACTGGCTTCCCAGGTGGCTCCAGTGATAAAGAATCCACCTACCAACGCAAGAGACCTAAGAGATGCAGGTTCAATCTCTGGAGTCAGGAAGATTCCCCTGGAGAAGGGCATGACAACCCACTCCAGTATTCTTGCCTGAGAAATCCCATGGACAGAGAAGCCTGACAAAGTGTCAAACATGACTAAAGCAACTTAACATGCCCTGGTGGTCCAGTGGTTAAGATTCTGGGCCTCCACTGCAGGGGCATGGGGTTCCATCCCTGGCCAGGGACCTAAGATTCACATGCCATCCATCCAAAAAACTAATTTTTTTAATTAAAAAAAGAATTAAGTATCAATTCAATAATGAAAATATAAGGTCTCTATTATCAGCCTGCTGCTTCACTGGCCCAACTCATGCTTTCAGTTTTCTTTCATGGCCCTCATTATTGGTCCAATATTAAGAACTATTTGCAATTTCCTAAAACACTTTACAATTTAATTAATCTCCGCATTTTTCCCATGCCACCTCACACCCTTTCCCCACTGGAAGAATTCAAGTCCAATTTAAAGTTCAGTAAAAGTATGTGCTTGCTTGTGAAGCCTTCACTAATCTCCTCAGAAAAAATCAAACACTTTCACATCCACTGCACCAGGATTGCAGCACTGGCTTAGGGTATAGCTTTCTTTTCATGTCGCTCACCCCTGTTTAAGCTGCAATCTCCTTGAGAAAAGAAACAATGTTTTCATTGTTTCCTTCAACTCTAGAATACAGCTTGGTGCCTAACATACAGTAATTACTAAATAAAAATGTGTTGAACATCTGAAAGGACAAGTAGTGGAATGAGATTAGATGTATATTTCCATCAGTGAAGAAGAAGAAGGAGGAGTGAGGCCAGAGGAAATGCTCTGAGAGAGAGCCAGCAACCAGAGGAGATAGATTGAAGAAAAAAGTTATTTTAGTGCATATGGAATCAGGACCAGTAGCGCCACAGGGCTTTGTATCATCAAGGTTTTACTTGTCTCTGTGGATTACCCCCAAGGTTACTACCAAGAAAAGGAGTCCCTTGTGCTATGCCACACTCCCAACACCTGTGAAAATTCTGTACCTCACCCAGAAATTATCAGGTAACAGCCTGAATTCAGTGATCCAGTTTCTCTCTTGGATGATGGCTGGGGTTGGTGGCTCTACGCTCAGCAAGGGCAGCAAGATGGACCCACTCATAAGCTCCTGGAAGACACTGCTGAGTTTTCTCACCATCTGATATTAGTAGAGTAGTCCTAAGGGAATGTAGCAGAAACATTTACAGTTTCTGTAACTTTAGGGGATGAATTCACAAGACTTTCAATAATGAGGTTTTTGTTTTTGTTTTATTTTTAATCATTTACTGTCTGAGAGACCTTGTTCTCTGGAGGAAATAACTATAGAATACATACTTGTGACAGTTTTGAACCTTGGTATATATCTTTGGAACTCATGTGCATTTCTTATCCCACTGGACTCTTCCCTCCCAGGAGGAAGTTACTTTTCTTTAGGTGTGATCTCTAATATGCAGAGTACTCCATGATTGCCCTATCCATCTCTGAGGAGCATTTCCTTCTCCAAAGATCTAAAGAATAAAGTTGGACATCTCAATGTTGTGGAAAATATCCACTGACAAAAGAATGTCCACCCAAATGTCTAGCCAAATACCTACCAGTTAATACATCATTAAAGAAAATTTGGTACATCCATATGATGAAATGTTATCAACAGTAAAATATAAACTGCTGATAACATACTGTTCTTCACTTGCTAAGCTGTGTCTGACTCTGTGACCTCATGGTCTGCAGCATGTCAGGCTTCCCTGTCCTTCATTATCTCCTAGAGTTTTAGTCACATTCATGTCCATTAAATTAATGATGCTATCTAACCATCTCATCCTCTAACATCCCCTTCTGTTTTTGCCTCCAATCTTTCCCAGCATCAGGGTCTTTTCCAGTGAGTCAGCTCTTCACATCAGGTGGCCAAAGTACTGGAGCTTCAGCTTCAGCATCAGTCCTTCCAACGAATATTCAGGGTTTATTTCCTTTAGCATTGACTTGTTTGATCTCCTTGCTGTCCAAAGGACTCAAAAGAGTCTTCTCCAGCATCACAGTTGGAAAGCATCAATTCTTTGGTGCTCAGGCTTCTTTATGGTCCAACCCTCACATCCATACGTGACTATTGGGGAAAAAAATATGTTCCACAACATGGGCAAATCTCAAATACATCACGTTAAGTGAAAAAAGCCAGAAACTAACATAATATTGTGTGATTATACTTATATGAAATACCCCAAAGAGGCAGATCCATAGTAACAAAAAGAAAATTAGTTATTTTCAGAGGCTGGGAGAATGTGAAAATTAAAAAGGAAAGCTAGTGTGTACTGAGTTTTCTTGAGGGTGATAAAAATGCTTTGGACTACATAGACATGAGGTTGAACATTATGAATGCACTGTCACTGGATTGTATACTTTTAAATGCTTAATTTTATGTTTTGTGAAGTAAATGGCATCACTCTGTATATATGATTCAGAAAATTGTTTTGTTTTTCACTCATACTTTCAAGATGTATCTATATTATTATAGTTAACTGTAGATCATAGACTGGAACACTGCAGTGTATGGGTCAAATTGAGCCCACTGCTGTCCCCTCCCTACCCCCCCCCACCCCACCTTTGGTAACCTTCTCTAAAAGAACATTGATGGGTTATTGGAATCAGACTCTCTAGGTGAGCTTTTGGTTGTTTAAAAATTAGAACAGAACATAGAGGTCAAGTGATTTAGTGATTTACATCTTGTGTGGAAAACATTATTTAATTGCCACTAAAATAAGACGTCATTTTTAGCAGAATCAGAATTATTTAAATGCACCTCCAGTAGATTGAGGTTTTCATTTTCTTTTTAATCTGAAGACATTGGACTACTAGAAGCAAAGAAGTGATGAAACTTGGCTGTCTTAACTTTATCTTTAAGGAAGTATTAAAGAAAATATTCCACCATAATGGGGCTATATCAAAGAGACATAGGAGCAGTCTTAACTCTATCTTAACTTTGTCTTTAAAGTTGACAAGAGTGACTCACTGATAGAATAAAGTCCAGAAATATAGTCTAGCCAAACCTAGGGGTAATAATTTCATCAGAGTTAGAACAGCAGAATCTGCAGTTAGAATGTTATTGTTGTTTAGTTGCTAAGACCTCTCTGACTCTTTGTGATCCCATTGACTACAATCCCTTAGGCTCCTCTGTCCATGAGATTTTCCAGGCAAGAATACTTGAGTGGGTTGCCACTTCCTCCTCCAGGAGATCTTCTCCACCCATGGATCAAACCCTAGTCTCCTGCGTCTCCTGCATTGGCAAGCAGATCCTTTACCACTGAGCCACCAGGGAACTGTTTTCTCTGGAAACTCCAAATCAGCAAAGGACGTGGCTTTCCAAATGACGTACTGGTAAAGAATCCACCCACAAAGCAGGGGATGTAGGAGACTCAGGTTCTAACCCTCAGTCAGTAAGATCCCCATGGAGGAGGAAATGACAATGCCTCCAGTTTTCTTGCCAGAAAAATCCCACGGACAGAAGAGCTTGCTTGGCTATAGTCCATAGGGTCACAAAGAATCAGGCATGACTGAGCAATTAAGCAGGAGCACATGGATAAAGTAAAGAAGTTGATGTTGCCTCAGAAACAGTGAGAATCATATTTGTATTCTTTCTGTTGCTCTTTCTTCCTTTTTGATGTCCCAGGATCCCTCTATTTCAAAATCAAAATGCTATTATTTTTATTCCTTCTTACTTAATAACTTCCTTTTCAAAAAAATCCACCAACAATTCATTGAAACATACTTGAATGCCTGTGTTGGTGTGTGTGTGTGTGTGTGTGTGTGCACATGTATGTGTGTGTGTGTGTGTGTGTGTGTGTGTACAAATGATTGGAAGCATTTCAGCAATATCCTGAAACTTCAGTTAATGATGTTCAATTATTTTCTTTAATTCTTTGCAAAAGGAGATGCATCCCAGAGATGGATATAACATTTCATTACAGATACTTTGTACTCCAGAGATCATATCTAAAAAGAGATGGGCTCTTCCTGGGAGAAAAAAGAGTCTAATGAGATAGAAGAAATATATGGAGATTCATAATTGCTTCCCAAGAGTCAAAATTGGCAAAACAATTTACACATTTTTTTTTCTCCCTTGGTCTTTAAAGAACCAACTCTCATTATTTCAGGAGGCAATAAGATATTTAATTAGGCTCTGTGGGAATTCAGCCCTTGAAGATGAACACTAAAAATGTGAACTCTTTCCCTACATTTACATGAGAATACAAGACCAAACTTAGGTGATGAAGAAATACAAATGCACCTTTCAGAACCGCCATGAGAGGCTCCATCTCCCTACACTTTCTGGGTCAGAGATTTTTACTTCATCTATCATCCAAGGAAGAAACTGGATCACTGAAATGAGGACTTCTCTCTGATAATTTCTGGGTGAGCCACACTTCACAGGTATATGCGGATATGATGTGGCCGTTTAAATGCAGCAACTTTAAGGATGTCAGCAGGAATAAGAAGAAAAGTTTAACCCACAATCCTGAAAACTGCAGTTCAGTTCAGTTCAGTCGCTCAGTCGTGTCTGACTCTTTTCAACCACATGAACTGCAGCACACCAGGCCTCCCTGTCCATCACCAACACCTGGAGTTCACTCAGACTCAGGTCCATCGAGTCAGTGATGCCATCCAGCCATCTCATCCTCAGTCGTCCCCTTCTCCTCCTGCCCCCAATCCCTCCCAGCATCAAAGTCTTTTCCAATGAGTCAACTCTTCGCATGAGGTGGCCAAAGTACTGGAGTTTCAGCTTTAGCATCAGTCCTTCCAAAGAAATCCCAGGGCTGATCTCCTTCAGAATGGACTGGTTGGATCTCCTTGCAGTCCAAGGGACTCTCAAGAGTCTTCTCCAACACCACAGTTCAAATGCATCAATTCTTTGGTGCTCAGCTTTCTTCACAGTCCAACTCTCACATCCATACATGACTACTGGAAAAACCATAGCCTTTTTTTTTTTTTTTACCCACAGCAAACATTATCCTCAATGGTGAAAAATTGAAAGCATTTCCCCTAAAGTCAGAAACAAGACAAGGGTGCCCACTTTCACCACTACTATCCAACATAGTTCTGGAAGTTTTGTCCATAGCAATCAGAGCAGAAAAAGAAATAAAAGGAATCTAAATTGGAAAGGAAGAAGTAAAACTCTCACTGTTTGCAGATGACATGATCCTCTACATAGAAAACCATAGCCTTGAATAGACGGACCTTAGTCGGCAAAGTAATATCTCTGCTTTTGAATACGCTATCTAGGTTGCTCATAACTTTTCTTCCAAGGAGTAAGCATCTTTTAATTTCATGGCTGCAGTCACCATCTGCAGTGATTTTGGAGCCCAAAAAAATAAAGTCTGACACTGTTTCCCCATCTATCTGCCATGAAGTGATGGGACCAGATGCCATGATCTTCATTTTCTGAATGTTGAGCTTTAAGCCAACTCTTTCACTCTCCTCTTTCACTTTCATCAAGAGGCTTTTTAGTTCCTCTTCACTTTCTGCCATAAGGGTGGTGTC
Organism: Capricornis sumatraensis; assembly: GCF_032405125.1. Classification (NCBI taxonomy): domain Eukaryota; kingdom Metazoa; phylum Chordata; class Mammalia; order Artiodactyla; family Bovidae; genus Capricornis; species Capricornis sumatraensis. Next base: position 11,337,010 of record NC_091077.1, read on the forward strand.
ATCTGCATATTGGGGACTTAAAGAGTCCTCATTTTACCACAAGTATTAGTCCAGGTTCTCCTGAGAAACAGACATCACTAGAATGTGTATAGAGAGCAAGAGAGAAAGGAATTTATTTAAGGGATTGGCTCATGGGATTGTGGAGACTGGAAAGTTGAAAATCTGCAGGGCAGACAGGCAGGGATGACCTGATGCTGCTTCTCAAGTCCAAATGCAATCTGGAAGAAGAATTCCCTCTTCCTCGGTGAGGTCAACCTTTTTACTCTGTTTTTCAACTGCTTGAAAAAAGGATCACCTATATAACAGAGGATAATCTGCATTAGTCAAAGTCTATTGATTTAAATGCTGTGTGTGTGCATGCGTGCTCAGTCTCTCAGTTGTGTCGGACTCTGGGACCCCGTGGACTACAGCCCTCCAGGCTTCTCTGTCCATGGGACTTCCCATGCAAGCATATTCCAGCAAGTTGCCAATTCCTTCTTGAGGGGATCTTTCCAGCCCAGGGACTGAACCCACAACTCCTGCTTGGCAGGTGGATTCTTTACCACTAAGTGACCTGGGAAGCTCTGATTTAAATGTTAATCTCATTTTAAAAAAAAAAGAAACCTTCACAGCAACATCTAGGCTAGTGTTTGACCAAACATCTAACACTGTGGCTGAGAAAAGCTGATAAAACAACTGTTTTGTTTTGTTTTTCACAAGAGTAGGAAACCATACTATTTGAAAATTCTAATGGGATAAGAAAAAGCAAGATTACATAGTCTATAGGCTTTATGTGGGATGAAATGATCTGAAGGAAGCCAGTATTCTTGCCTGGAGAATTCCATGGACAGAGGAGCCTAGCAGGCTACAGCCCATGTGGAGGCAAAGAAGTGGACAGAACTGAGAGACTAACACTTTCAACAGTAAATTGACGAAAAAACTCTATCAGGTCACCTTAATTCTAATGTGTCTTTATTTTCTTCACTGTTTAGAATAATTCCTTTTGCCTAGTAAGTCATATTGTCCTCCTTGGATGTAAATTGTTTCCTGGTTTTTATGAGAATAGCCATATTTCTTATCTTCTGATAAGTGGAACATGACATTTCTTAATGCTGGATACATTTGGAGGAAATCCTGTAGACTCACAAATTATAAGAGGTTTTCATGGGGTTCACTGGGTCATATGGATACGATGAAAGACTCTACCAAGTGGTATACATATTGCCTCTAAGAATAAATTCTATTTATTTGCACCCATAGTTATTTCCTTTTTATTTTTTTTTAAACTTTTTATTTTGTATTGTAGTAAAGCCAATTAACATTGTTGTGATAGTTTCAGGTGAACAGTGAAGGGACTCAGGGACTTTAGGGACTCAGCCATACAGAAACATGTATCCATTCTCCCCTAAACTCCCTCCCATCCAGAATGCCACTTAACATTGAGCAGATTTCCATGTACTCTGCAGTAGGTCCTTGTTGGTTATGCATTTTAAATATGGCCATGCATACATGCCCATCCCCAGCTCCCTAACAATCCCTTCCTTCCATCCTTCCCCCTGGAAACTATAAGTTCATCTCTATGTATATGAGATTTTCTGATTTGTAAGTTAGCTCATTTGTATCATTTCTGTTTAGGTACCACATATAAGGGTTGTTTCCATAACCTTGATCAGTAACTCATTTTCTCAGACTGAACTGGGAGATCAAGGAAGAAGGCTGGGACCTGATGCACAGGACCATGAACTCACTTGAAAAGAACCAGGGAGGTCATTGGACTTCTCTCGTGGCTCAGATGGTAAAGAATGTACTTGCAATGCAGGAGACCCAACTCAGATTTGATCAACCCAGGTTTGACCCCTGGGTTGGAAAGATCCCCTGGAGATAGTGAGAGGGTAACAGGCAGGAAGGCCAGGGGTCTCCAAACGGAGGAAATAGGCTTCAAGTGTCAGACGTTTTTTATCTTTCCCTCAAGCAGCAGGAAGAAACAAACTACAAATGTCAGATTTTTTTCCTTCTCCATACAAAATCAAAAGGCGGTTACTCTATGGAAATGTTTTTCTTAAGCTATGTTAATGAAACTATGCATTTGCTTTGGAATTTGCCTTTCTTTAAAATGGTTCCACCTAAGACTAACTTTTTTTCTTTTTCCAAACCTTGGGTTAATAATAGCTCAACAAACCAGTATTCATATCAATTGTTGTATGGCTGGGAGACGGCACATCTCGCGTCATCCTATCTCAAAAATTCATATTGTAGGAGAGGGGCTTGGTGAAACTCCTTCAGCCTTGAGGTGTCTCTCTTATCTGATTAATAGCTTTCTTTTTTTTTAATTTTATTTTTACTTTATTTTACTTTACAATACTGTATTGGTTTTGCCATACATTGATATGAATCCGCCACGGGTGTATACGAGCTCCCAATCCTCTAACAGACATAAAACAGCTTGCTAAAACTAGCGGGGGGACACTCTCCACCCCACTTCTGATGTCTATGTCAGAAGCTTTCTCTGCCCATTTTTATAATTTAATAAAACTCTGCTGTACAAAAGTTCTTGAGTGATCAAGCCTGGTCCTTGGTCCCAAAGTTAAATCTTCTTTGGAGATCATGAATCTGACACCGTTACCACAAGCTATCAGTAGGAATGGCTACCCCCTCCAGTATTCTTGCCTGGAGAATTCCGTGGACAGAGGAGCCTGGTGGGTTACAGTCCATGGGGTCACAAAGAGTTGGACATGATTGAGTGACTAACATTTTCCTTCAGTTTCATAGAAGTCATTTGTGCTATACATGGAGAAGCCACTTAACCAGGGGATAGTGACTATACCTTAGTTCTTCTACCTTAGAAGTTGCCTTAGTTCTTACTTCTCACCTGTCCTCAACTCCCTGTCTCCTGATTCCAGGGCTCCACAACCTACTGACATAATTGTGAGCTCGAGCTCAAACTCAAGGCTGTTTCACTTCTACTATCCATGCTCATCTTGTGCATGTATGTTAAACCTGAGGAGAGATCCTGGAAGAGAAATCTTCAGAGCAGATTGCTGCCATTGCCAGAGAACAAAGAACCTAGGTACAGCAATCTAAAGAACTTTCTCCTCTACAGTTTAACACTTCCATTGGGAGAGGGTGGAGTGTCTAAGATATGCTGCTGATATCAGCTGTCAGTCTATGTATGCTCTGTCCTTTACCTGTAGCATCTGAGGTTCTATGAGGACGGTGTCCATTGCTGACTGACTCTTCAGGGAGTCCCAAGAGTTGGAGGTGAAAGGCTGAGTTCTTGATTCTGAGTACAGTACAGGAGGATATGGGATGCCGTTGAAGAAGAAGGATGCAGGGCCTGGAGCCACCTCCCCAGGAGGCAATGGTTGTGGGGACAGGAGGTGAAATTGTTTGTGACTCTATTATTTTTGTCTTCTTTCTGTTTATCTGTCTCAGGATTCTTGATGCTTATGCTTTTGCCATTGGAATCCACATCCTCAAACAAGAAACATAAGTCTGCTCAGCCAGGCCCATTAGGGACATAAACTGTGAAGTGTTTGCTGGTGTCTATGTCCTCTTACCAACAAAGGAAGAGGAAGGCAGGATTATCCTGATTGTAAGGCTCAGTCACAGTTTTATGAATTTAAGAGAAGCTATTCCTCCCCACCCCAACATGCTCAGAAGTTCTTGTCTCTTCCTGTTCCAACGGAGGGCTTCCCAGGTGACTCAGTGATAGAGAATGTGCCTGCCAATGTAGGAGACACAGGTTTAATCCCTAGATAATGAAAAGCCCCTGGTAAAGGAAATGGCAACCCACTCCAGTGTTCCTGCCAGAAGAATCCCATGGAGTCTGGCGGGCTAAAGTCCATGGGGTCACAAAGACTCAGACACGACTTAGTGACTAAACGACAACTTCTAATGGAAGTCACCCCATCCATTCCTTCCCTCCCTCTGCTACTATATCACCAGCTTGAAGCAGGCTTTGTTCATTCCTTGACTTTCTGACTAAGCCTTCATCCCCACTGTTTCTTCCCTCACAGCCTGTGCTTGGTGGTGCCCTCCAAACCCTCCATGTGTCAACACGGATGCCTGCCGCTGCATTGCAGGATTCAGTTCTGCATCTGAGGACAGCTTCACCAGCCCCTTGAAGAGTTGCCATGGTACAGAGCCTTAGGGTGGTGGAAATGCTCAGACAGACTTGGGGAGAGGCTGTGGTACATCTACAGCATTCAGCTCCGAGGACAGCACAGAAGCACTTTGTTGAGAATAAGAAAGGAGACACTTTAAGAAAGCATGAAGGAAGTGAGCAGTCCCAGAGGGGCTGCAAATTTAATTGATACCAACAATGGGAAAAAATCCTTTCCTCCACATCATTGCTAACACTTGTTATTTCTTGTCTTCTTTATAATAGTTATTCTAACAAGTGTGAGGTGATATCTGATTCTGGTTTTGATTTCCTTTTCGTTGAACACTTTTCATGTAACTGTTGGCCATTTGGTAGTCTTCTTTGGAAAAACGTCTATTCGGGTCATCTACCCATTTTTTACTCACTTTGTTTATTTTGCCATTGATTTGTATGAGCTTTTTATATATTTTGGATATTAACCCCTTGTGTATGTATGATTTGTAAATTATGCTTTGAAGTTGTAGATTGTCTTTTCACTTTTGATAGTTTTCTTTGCTGTACAGAGCTTTGTAATTTGATGGGGTTCCACCTCCCGTGTTTTTGCTTCTGTTGTGTTTTCTGCTGCTGCTGCTGCTAAGTCGCTTCAGTCGTGTCTGACTCTGTGCGGCCCCATAGACGGGAACCCACCAGGCTCCCCCGCCCCTGGGATTCTCCAGGCAAGAACACTGGAGTGGGTTGCCTTTTCCTTCTCCAATGCAAGAAAGTGAAAAGTGAAAGTGAAGGTGTTCAGTCGTGCCCGACTTTTAGTGACCCCATGGACTGCAGCCTACCAGGCTTCTCCGTCCATGGGGTTTTCCAGGCAAAAGTACTGGAGTGGGACACCATTGCCTTCTCCTGTTGTGCTTGCATTTGCTATCAAATTAAAAAAAAAAAGTGATTGCCAAGACCAGTGTCAAGGAGCTTACACATTTTGATTTTTTTAATGAATTTTATGATTTCATGATAGTCTTGATTTGTAATTATCAAATTCAGGCTCAAAGAGATTGACTGACTGGTCCAAAGTTATATAACTAATAAGGTGGTAGAAACAGACCATGCTTAAAGCCAAGGAGTTTTTATTTTTCAACAAAATAGAATCAAGAAGGAAATTATTAAACATAAATGTCAAGATGAAAACTTTTGCTATGGGCATTTTACCATAATTATTTTTTTAATGAGGGGGGAAAATTATATGATTTTTCATTGTGAAGTGCTCTTCATCTACTTAAAATAGTCTTTAATACTGGTAATAAAATGAATTATTCCTAGTATATTTGAAACAATGAGTTACAAAAAAAAAAAACCTACAATATTCTGGGATACTAGACTTCTGGGTGATTTTTTTTTTCATTTTTTTTTTTACTTTTTCTCTATTTTCCAAGTATCCATGTATTATTTAAAATTTGGGAGAAATTAAATTTTATAAAAGAAAAAAAAAGATGTTATGGTTACTGCACAGCCCTTACATGACCCTGGAGGTATCCTAAAGATTCCTTTGTGCACTTAGATAAAGTGTGTGTCTGTGTCTTACAGAGATATGCACACTCTTGAACATGGAAAGGAAATCTGGCTGCTGCTGTAACTAGATTCCAGCTCCTTCCTTGGACTACACTTGTCAGGTTGAGAAATCTCCCATCCTCATGTCTTCCCCTTCCAGCACTCATTCCCATATGCCCCCACTCACTCCTTCCTATCCCTCAGCCTTTAATATGGGTCTCCAGCTATTGCCATCATCTGAGAGGAGGAAGTCTCAGTGCTCAGATGGGGGGCGAACAGGAATTCCTCAGCTGTGCATCCCTCCCCCTTCCATTCATATTCTTATGTTAATACTACCCACAACCTGGACCTGCGGCCTTGGAAGGGGACATCCAGAGTCTGGATAAGAAATTCTGACCTGGGGAAGACCAGTTGTCTTTCCTGACTGATCATGACCCTGTGAGTCCTTCCAGGCTCTAAAAGTCTTTAGTCTCCTGACTGCAAGGAGCTCAAACATATGCAAGGGCCAAACATCCTATTCCTGCATTTTTACTCAGTTGTTGTTGTTCTTAGCATTGGTGTCTAACACTTGCTCTATGGTTTCCTGACCTATTCCAAGGGGACCTGGGTCATGGGCACATTTTTTCTTATGTTTAGGAACAGGAAGAGGTACGATGCCAGAAAACACTCGCAATGACTCAGCTATGAGCAGCTTTCTGCTGCTTCCTCATTTCCCATGCATAGCAGGCTCTGATAAAAATGGGATTTCTCCAGGAGCGGAGAGAGCAAGACTCCCCCAGAGACTTCCTCAAGCATCTTGAGAAGTCTTAACATTGAGAGCTGGGGAAGTGCCTGATGAGGATTGCAGGGTATTCTAGGGATTATATAGCTAAAGGCGAGATGGAGAAGAGCAATGTGTAGGAGCCTGACCACCTAGATCTAACCTCAGTGCAAATGATTGATGTTACTCTGGATGATCCCCCAGCCATAACTTCCCTCCATTTCTTCAGCATCATGGAAAGCCTTCAGTGTCACTGTTACTCACACTTAGGACTGGCTGGAGCTCACATGCACATCCCTGATGATGCAAACAGTACCAAGAGGATGGTCTGGAACAGAATCATTGCCCCTGTCTACCCTGAAAGGCCTACACTGGGGATGCAGACTTCCTTCCAGCCCCCACATGGGTGTCTGAATTGAGGTACACTCAGATACAGCCAGAGAGCAGAGATGAGCAGGATAGTAAGCCAGCTTTCTGGAGCAGCTGGTTCTAGCTCAGCCCAACTCTAAGAGAGCTACTGAGGGGCTGAGTCAGTTTAGTCCTTGTGTCAGGATAAGGATGGAGGCCAGAGTCATGTGAATTTGCAATGGAATTCACACCTTTGTGAGGCGACCTTTCGTTCTGCTGTGTTCCAGAAATCAACAAGTGTGGACCGTCATGGAAACTGTCCTGTGGAATTTGTATCGACTGCCAGAACTTAAACAAGAGCTACCATCAATGCAGAGGAAACAGATCTCTGTCTCAAGAAGTGTTTAAGAATGAGTGTACTAACAGATGTTCTGGTAAGAAGGAATCCATTCTTTCATTTCCTCTTTCACAAGATTTGGCCACTTACTCCAAGCCAGAGAGGTCTGTTCTCAGCATCTACTGGTATCCCCTCTCTCTCCAAACCCCAAGGGTCAGAACCTCTCACAGAGTATCATTTCTGCAATTATGGAATGCCCCCTTGACACTTGGCCTCTTATTTTCTTAAAACAAACAGAGGGGTGGTATTAAAGACATTTCAGGAGTTGACCTCCAGTGCAATGAGTCCTAGGGCACTATCTGTGTTCTTCATCATTAATTGCCAAGATGAGACCATCCTGCACTGGATCCTACACAGGTTTTGCAAGTCAGGGGTCCTTTCAGGCTCTGCTGGGATGATAGACCCAAGAACTCTGTCTAGAAATGTTGGAAGGGGAATGTTCAAGGTGGTCCCATGTTTCCCAGCCAGCCGTGTCCCTGGACAGCAACCACATCTGGCCCCTGGTCCAGTTCCCTGGCCACTTAGCCTTTGTTTATTTCTCCTTGCAAGGATTCACCATGTCCCTGACCAATAATTTCAATTCACAGGCCTATGGGAAACTCAAATGACCTGGGAGGATGTTATGTCAGAATGGGTAGGTTGACATGAACCACACCACACATACTCTAAGTGGCTCCCATCTGGAGCAGATGGAAAGAGAGAGTGTCACTGGGCTTCATTACCCTAGACCAACTCTCTACTTAGGAATTCAACAAAGACCCAGACCACTTGAGCCTTGTGCATAAGGAGCCCACAAGTTTGAATCCCTAGTTGGATGCTCAGGGCTAAGAAGACAGAAGCACCATCCACTCCTCATCCATCACCACCTTCTCCCTAGCTTGGCCACCCAGCCCTCACACAAAGCTGGCCTCACTCAGATGATGAATCTTACCACTTCATTTCCATTCAAAAAAAATCCCTGTAGTATAAGTTTTGGTTTGAATAGCTGTTGAATAAAGTTCTTTGGGGCACATAATAGTGTTTAAAATTGTTTAGTGATGTAGTAGTTCTATTTTCAGCTTTTTGAGGAAACACAAAACTAGTTTTCCAAAGTGGCTATTTCTCCATTTTATATTTTCAACAGAAATGCACGAGGGTTTCAATTTCCTCATCCTCAACAACACTTGTTACTTCCATTTTGCTTTCTTTTCCTTGTAGCCATTCTAGTGTGTATCAGGTGCTATCTCATGGTTTCATCTACATTTCCCTGTAACCAAAGATGTCAAAACACCTTTTCATGTCATTGATGAATTTGTCTATTTTTATTGTAGGAATATCTACTCAACTATTTTTTCTTTCTTTTCAAATTCAGTTATTTGGCATTTGGTTTTTAAGCTGTAGGAGATCTTTGTATATTCTAAAGTAGATCCTATCAGATACGTCTTAACAAATATGTTCTGTGGATTGCCTTTTCACTTTTTTGTGATCTTTTCACTTTAATGAATAGATGTTTCCATTTTGATGGTCTATTGGGACTTTTGCTGCTCTGCATATTTTTTCATATCTAATAATCCATTTCCTAATCCAAGGTCATGAAGAGTTACCCCTGTGTTTTTGTCCTACTTCTTCTAGTTTTAACTTTTAAGTGTAGATCTTCAACCTACTTTGAGTTAATTTTTTAAACATTTATTTTGTGAAGTAGGTCACTGAACTCCTTCATTTGCTTATGAAAAGCCAGATGTCTCAGTATCATTGTTGAACAGATTTTTCTTTGGCCATTGAAGGGTCTTGTTACTGCTTCTTGAAGATCAACTGACCATAGATGAATGAATTTATTACTGGATCCTCAATTCTGTTTTACTGGTCTGTATTCAAATGGCAATTTCACACTGTTTTGAATACTGTGGGTTGGCAGTAAGTTTTGAAATGAGGAATTATAACTCCTCCAAATTTGTTTTTCATTTTTAAGATTGCTTTGTTTTTCCAGGCTACTTGTAATCCTTTATAGATTATAGGATGAACTTTCCATTTCTAACAAAAAATTAATTAAATGATGTCAGAATTTTGGTACAGATTGTATTGAATCTATAGATTATTTCAGGGACTTTTGAGATATATGATGGTTACAATCCATAAATGTAGGATGTCTTATGACTTATTCAGAGTTTCTAATTTCTTTCTACAGTTCTTTTGTAGTTTTCAATATACAAATCTTGAGTTTCCTTGAATAAAAATTTTCCTTGTATTTTGTTGACTGTGTATCTATGTTCATAATAGATATTGGCTTTCTATTGAGATTTCTGTGATATATTATCTTGTTTTGTTCTTTGGTAATGATGGTCTCATAGAATTATTTAGGTAGTGCTCTTTCTCTTCTATTCTGTGGAAGAGTTTACAAAGAATTAGTGTTAATTCTTTCATGAATGGCTGGGAAAATTCACTGTAGAAGCCAGCTGTCGTGGTTTTTTCATTTTGGAGAGATTTGGATACTGATTCAATGTACTTACCTGTTACTGGATTATTCTAATTTTCTAATTTATTAAGCCACTTTTTGGTATACCATGTCTCTAGAAATTTCTCCATTTTACCTAAGTTTCCTAACATGTTGTTGAATAATTGCTTATAATGTTCTCTTACAATCATTCATAAATTCAAATGATATACACATATGCCATTATTATGTGTACTGAATGGTATTAGTTATAACAAATAATACCATTATGTGTATATAATATGCATTATGTAATATATAGCATGTTTACATATTTATAAAATTTTTATTTTTATGTATGCAAATAATGCAAGTATATGTTCCACTATTAGCACAATTACTAATTTAACTCCCTTCTATAACCCTCACAATTCTTAGAAATGTCACTGAAGGCACTGGATAAAGAAAATAAGAATGTCACCTTGATTCAGAATAACATAAAGATGATACTGATCTGGGATACAGTGCATGAATCTAATGACTCAGGTAATGGTTGTGGCAGGGTACAGGTCCCTAGAGATTCAAAGTAGGACACAATACTCAAAGAATAAACAGAAATGTATACTTTAAAGGGAACCATGGGTAATGATGGGGCCACAGGGAAATAGTTCATTAAAAGAGGAGTCATATTGGATACCCCAAGATATCAACATTGCCCTTGTCCTGCAGGTCCCATTGTGGTGGGCCTTGTCTCCATACCTGGGATTAAAAGTTAAGCCCCCCGATCGTGGATGCTGAGGAATAGGCAGTTGCACATGGGACACACAAGGAAATGCTTCAGGAAATGCCCCCTACCCTGCTGTCTGATGTCGTATCTGCCTTTATCAGCAACAGTAACACACAGAACCTCAGTTCTCCCGTCAAATTTGTCTTCAAACATGTGAGTCCTGGGGGGATGAAGCTGTGAGTGTGAGAGAGACCTGAGTCCTGAGCACAGCCTTTGTGCTTCAGGGATGTCCGTCATGGGTGCATCATATCCCAAGGAAAGTCCATCATGAGCTAGATTTGGGTCAGTATTTTTGAGCAACAGAACCACCAGCTCAAACCTACTTCCTGTTTCTACAGTCAAGGACCCCTGAAACAAAGGGGAAGGTGCACTGTGTTTTCTGGGAGCAGGGCCAGAATGGAAGTGGCCATTGGGCAACCAGAGGCTGCAGGACGATGGACAGCAGAGACGACAGCACCACCTGCCAGTGCACCCACTTCAGCAGCTTTGCTGTCCTCATGGCCTACTACAATGTGCAGGTGACCCTCAGAGGGGCCGCATTCAATATCTTGATGTGGAACAAATTCTCACACGTGTAAAACCTGAAAAAAATACTGTCTCCCAGTTATCACAGGTCAGTGATCTGGCATGGTATAGAGGGGATGTCTGCTCAGGTTCTTCCAAGGCTGAAATCATTCTGTCAGTCTGGGCTGCATTCTGATCTGACGTTTGCAGTCCTCCTCTAACCCTCTAATTTTTTGGCACAATTCACTTCCTTGTGGTGGTAGGACTGAGGTCTGTTTGACTTCCTATCTGTCAGCAGGTGTCCATGTTTAGCTCTTAGGGCTACCTGCATTTCTTCCCATGTGGGCCTCTCTTGGGAACTTTAGCACAGTACAAAAATTAGTTTTATGCAATAAGCCAAGTATTCTCAAAAGTTAAAGTGCATCAGAATCATCTGGAGGGCTGGTTATTTATTTTTAAACATTTTATTCCTAAAAAAAAAAAATCAAATGTAGAGACATTTTGCAAAAATAAATTTGGTGCTACCATACTCAATTGCTTTTATCCAGAAACACCTAATTTGCAGGTTGAAATGTTCGTTTTCTTCATCCTTTGTGCATCTACTTCTGCCTTTCTCTCTCTACCTACCCAGACTAGTAATAAAGGACAATTGGCAGGTATTTTTTTCCTTGTCCTCAAGGACTTTGGATGATTTCCAAAAAGAGGGGAGCTTCCCAGGTGACTCAGTAGTAAAGAATCCACCTACCAATGCAGAAGACGCAGGAGACTCAGGTTCAAAAACCTGGGTTGGGAAGATCCCCCAGAGGAGGATATGGCAACCCACTTCAGTATTCTTGGCTGGAAAATTCCATGGACAAAGGAGCCTGGCAGCCTATAGTCCATGAGGTTGTAAAGAGTCAGACACAGTTGAGAGACTGAGAATACATCCAGGCCAAAAAGAGACAGAAAATATGAATTTTAAGCTAAAGCCATCATCTAAGTATAGTAGATTTCCTCTTTTACCCAAGAATTTACTTCTAAATCTGCACGAATCAGTGGCCTCTTTTACCCAAGAATTTAGTTGTAATTCTGCCTCTTGATGAAAGTGAAAGTGGAGAGTGAAAAAGTTGACTTAAAGCTCAACATTTAGAAAATGAAGATTATGGCATTTGGTCCCATCACTTCATGGGAAATAGATGGGGAAACAGTGGAAACAGTGTCAGACTTTATTTTTGGGGGCTCCAAAATCACTGCAGATGGTGACTGCAGCCATGAAATTAAAAGACGCTTACTCCTTGGAAGAAAAGTTATGACCAACCTAGACAGCATATTCAAAAGCAGAGATATTACTTTGCCAACAAAGGTCCATCTAGGTAAGGCTATGATTTTTCCAGTGGTGATGTATGGATGTGAGAGTTGGACTGTGAAGAAAGCTGAGCACTGAAGAATTGATGCTTTTGAACTGTGGTGTTGGAGAAGACTCTTGAGAGTCCCTTGGACTGCAAGGAGATCCAACCAGTCCATTCTGAAGGAGATCAGCCCTGGGATTTCTTTGGAAGGAATGATGCTAAAGCTGAAACTCCAGTACTTTGGCCACCTCATGCGAAGAGTTGACTCATTGGAAAAGACCCTGATGGTGGAAGGGATTGGGGACAGGAGGAGAAGGGGACGACAGAGGATGAGATGGCTGGATGGCATCACTGACTCAATGGACATGAGTCTGAGTGAATTCCGGGTGTTGATGATGGATAGGGAGGCCTGGCATGCTGCAATTCATGGGGTCACAAAGAGTCGGACACGACTGAGCGACTGAACTGAACTGAACTGAAGGATTAGCGGTCAGCCATGAAGAAGTATTACAGGGATAAAGTGTGTTGAATTCAGAGATAGGAGTTGATACTTGCACATCATGACTACAGGTATTTCAGTTCAGTTCAGTCACTCAATCGTGTCTGACTCTTTGAGACTCCATGGTCTGCAGCATGCCAGGCCTCCCTGTCCATCACCAACTCCCAGAGTTTACTCAAACTCATGTCCATTGAGTCAGTAATGCCAACACATTTTTTTTTTAATGCCATCTAACCAACTCATCCTCTGTCGTCCCCTTCTCCACCTGCCTTCAATCTTTCCCAACATCAGGGTCTTTTCAAATAAGTCAGCTCTTCGCATCAAGTGGCCGAAGATTTGGAGTTTCAGCTTCAGCATCAGTCCTTCCAATGAACATTCAGGACTGATTTCCTTTAGGATGGACTGGTTGGATCTCCTTGCAGTCCAAGGGACTCTCAAGAGTCTTCTCCAACACCACAGTTCAAAAACATTAATTCTTCAGCGCTCAGCTATCTTTATAGTCCAACTCTCACATGCATACATGACTACTGGAAAAACCACAGCCTTACTAGACAGACCTTTGTTGGCAAATTAATGTCTCTCCTTTTTAATATGCTATCTAGGTTGGTCATAACTTTCCTTCCTTTTTATTTCATGGCTGCAATCACCATCTGCAGTGATTTTGGAGCCCAAAAAAATAAACTCAGCCACTATTTCCACTGTTTTCCCATCTGTTTGCCATGAAGTGATGGGACCAGATGCCATGATCTTAGCTTTCTGAACGTTGAGCTTTAAGCCAACTTTTTCACTCTCCTCTCTCACTTTCATCAAGAGGCTTTCTGTCATAAGGGTGGTGTCATCTGCATATGTGAGGTTATTGGTATTTCTCCCAGCAATCTTGATTCCAGCTTGTGCTTCATCCAGCCCAGCACTTTGCATGATGTACTCTGCATATAAGTTAAATAAGCAGGGTGACAATATGCAGCCTTGACGTACTCCTTTTCCTATTTGCAACCAGTCTGTTGTTCCATGTCTAGTTCTAACTGTTCCTTATTAACCTGCATACAGGTTTCTCAAGAGGCAGGTCAGGTGGTCTGGTATTCCTATCTCTTTCAGAATTGTCCACAGTTTCTTGTGATCCACACAGTCAAAGGCTTTGGCATAGTCAATAAAGCAGAAATAGATGTTTTTCTGGAACTCTCTTGCTTTTTCAATGATCTAGTGGATGTTGGCAATTTGATCTCTGGTTCCTCTGCCTTTTCTAAAACCAGCTTGAACATCTGGAACTTCATGGTTCACGTATTGCTGAAGCCTGGCTTGGAGAATTTTGAGCATAACTTTGATAGTGTGTGAGATGAGTGCAACTGTGTGGTAGTTTGAGCATTCTTTGGCATTGCCTTTCTTTGGGATTGGAATGAAAACTTACCTTTTCCAGTCCTGTGCCACAGCTGAGTTTTCCAAATTAGCTGGCATATTGAGTGCAGTACTTTCACAGCCTCATCTTTCAGGATTTGAAATAGCTCAGCTGGAATTCCATCACCCCCACTAGCTTTGTAGTGATGCTTTCTGAGGCCCACTTGACTTCACATTCCAGGATGTCTGCCTCTAGGTGAGTGATCACACCATTGTGATTATCTGGGTCATGAAGATCTTTTTTGTATAGTTCTTCTGTGCATTCTTGCCACCTCTTCTTAATATCTTCTGCTTCTGTTAGGTCCAGACCATTTCTGTCCTTTATCAAGCCCATCTTTGCATGAAATGTTCCCTTGGTATCTCTAATTTTCTTGAAGAGCTCTCTAATCTTTCCCATTCTGTTGTTTTCCTCTATTTCTTTGCATTGATCACTGAAGAAGGCTTTCTTATCTCTCCCTGCTATTCTTTGGAACTCTGCATTTCACAAACCTTACCATCTAGTGGTAAGACAAATACAATGGTATTTTATATTTGTTAATTTTATTTGACAGTAGTCAATTATATTTGTTAAATGGGAGGTCCCTCTGCCCTTGTCCCTTCAATGATGTCCCTATCTTTTTCCTCTCCATGAATTGACCTAGACCGTTCTTTGTTCAGATGATTCACTCTATGTAAATGAAAAGAAAGCAAAGGACATACCTAGCCTCTTAGAAGATGTGATATGTGGATAGTCAACCTGGTTTTACCAAGTGGTTTGTGAAATCAGAAATCTTGCCTTTGTTATTGTTAATGCACTGGGCCAGCACAAAACATCTACAGTAATATCAGTTGATTGAAACAGAATATTCATACAACATCATATTACTGAAACTCACATTATGAAGTGTCACTACCAACTTCAGTCTAAGATAAATGCCATTCTGAACCCAAAAACTATTTAGAGAATCATTCACAGTAAAGATCAGAGTGGCTACAACCGAGTCAGAGACATCAGCAGTAGAGAAGAAAAGGCCTTGATTGTATTGCTCAGGGTGCATTGTGAGCCTCTTTTCTCCTCCTATGGATGCTGACATTTAAAGCCACAGTTCAGTTCATCTTGGGATGCACATGGTGGCTGGAAATCCTGCAGGTGGGACTGGTTGCCCACGTCATGGCCTACCTCTTCACCATCATCAACAGTCTGCAGGGTGTCTTCATCTTCCTGATGTACTGCCTCCTCAGCCAGCAGGTACCACTATCTGACTCCACCCCAGGACTCGTCCAATCCTCACTCCTCTCTGTGAGCTGATCCAGAGCATGCTTTGTCTCTATGGGTGCAAAAACAATACAAGATAAGGTTCAAAAGAATCAAGAAAACCAAAGCTGAATCTGAGGAGTGCACACTCTCCAGCAGGGCTATGTCAGAACCCTCTAACACAGTGAGGTAAGATCATGCACTGTCCCCCATAGGGCTTCACTCACTGATAAATTGAGCAGCACACGCCTATCACACTGGACAATTGGGAATAAGCAGGCGATACCTATTATGACTCACAGTGGTTTGTATCTAGGGTCACTCAGGACATTTTTCTGTCATGGAAAAAGGTCTTCCTCTACTTCTGCTCACTGTGTTTCTATGCTCATCTTAACTCTTGTACATAACTATCTTCTTATTCTCCACCTGGGTTGAGCACCCATTTTCTGTAACATGCTGCATGGACTTTTTCATGCACAAAATATGTTAAAAAACAGAGAATGGTCCTATGTTAGGCTCAACTTAAACAGTAACTCTGGATCTGAAGCAGAGATGCACAAGCAATCCAGAGGCACTTATGTCAACCACGGTACCCCTTATATGTGTGTGTGCCTGCCAAATTTCTTCAGTTGTGTCTGACTCTTTGCAACCCTATGGACCATAGCCCATCAGGCTTCTCTTTCCATGGGATTTTCCAGTCATGTATACCGGAGTGGGTTGCCATGTCCTCATACAGGGAATCTTCCCGACCCAGATATCAAATGCTTGTCTCTAGCATCTGCCTGCATTGGTAGGTGGGTTCTTTACCACTAACACCACCTCTATATAGAAAACAGTAAATACATGGTTTATATAGTCATAAAAGTAGGGTGACATAAGCATTACATTAGATTGGAGAATTTCCTTCAAATTATCCAGTTAGAACTGGACATGGAACAACAGACTGGTTCCAAATAGGAAAAGGAGTACATCAAGGCTGTATATTGTCACCCTGCTTATTTAACTTCTATGCAGAGTACATCATGAGAAACGCTGAGCTGGAAGAAGCACAAGCTGGAATCAAGATTCCCGGGAGAAATATCAATAACCTCAAATATGCAGATGACACCACCCTTATGGCTGAAAGTGAAGAGGAACTAAAAAGCCTCTTGGTGAAAGTGAAAGAGGAGAGTGAAAAAGTTGGCTTAAAGCTCAACATTCAGAAAACGAAGATCATGGCATCCGGTCCCATCACTTCATGGGAAATAAATGGGGAAACAGTGTCAGACTTTATTTTGGGGGGCTCCAAAATCACTGTAGATGGTGACTGCAGCCATGAAATTAAAAGACGCTTGCTTCTTGGAAGAAAAGTTATGACCAACCTAGATAGCATATTGAAAAGCAGAGACATTACTTTGCCGACTAAGGTCCGTCTAGTCAAGGCTATGGTTTTTCCTGTGGTCATGTATGGATGTGAAAGTTGGACTGTGAAGAAGGCTGAGTGCCAAAGAATTGATGCTTTTGAACTGTGGTGTTGGAGAAGACTCTTGAGAGTCCCTTGGACTGCAAGGAGATCCAACCAGTCCATTCTGAAGGAGATCAGCCCTGGGATTTCTTTGGAAGGAATGATGCTAAAGCTGAAACTCCAGTACTTTGGCCACCTCATGCAAAGAGTTGACTCACTGGAAAAGACTGTGATGCTGGGAGGGATTGAGGGCAGGAGGAGAAGGTGACGACCAAGGATGAGATGACTGGATGGCATCACGGACTCGATGGACGTGAGTCTGAGTGAACTCCGGGAGATGGTGATGGACAGGGAGGCCTGGCATGCTGCAATTCATGGGGTCTCAAAGAGTTGGACACAACTGAGCAACTGAACTGAACTGATGTAGTCATTCCTGGGATTTGCAACAAACACAAACAGTGCAAAACAGGATGACAATCACAGGGTGCACAGGAGAGATCCTGGCAAGGTGAATCTTACAAATCAATTTTATTTTTGTATTTACATAAACAGTTGTCCTATTTTTTGTTTATGTATTCTTCATAGCACCACTTGAAGGTAAGGTAAGTATTATTATGTTTCCCTTTGATAGGTGAAAAAACTGAGAACATGGGGTCTATATAAATTGTGCAAGAACGTTAGCCCATCCTTCCTCCCAATATTGTTATTCTCTTGATGGTGTTCATTGATGCACAGAAGTTTTAATTTTTAAGAAGTCCAGTTTCTCTACTTTTTGTTCACCTCTCCTTTGGCTGTCTTATCTTAAAAAACAATGACCTACCACAAGACCACAAAAATTTACACTTATGTTTCTTCCAAGACTTTAGTAGTTTTAGTAACTGCATATAGGTATATCCATTTGGAATTAACTTTTTATTGGTATGAGTTTCATAACTTTTTGTGAGATCCACCTTCAGCATATGGATATACAGTTGTCCCATCATCATTATTGAAAAGATTACTCTTTCCCCAGGGACTTGTACTGACATCCTTATTAAAATAAGTTACCATCAATAAGTTTTTATGCCTGCATTCTTGGCTCTTCCACTCATCTATCTTGAGTCATGTTGTTTTGTAGTAAATTTTTCTTTGGAAAATTGACTCTACCAATTTGTTCTTGTCAAGATTTTTCAACTATTTTGGATCCCATGAAGTCCCATGTAAATTCAAAGATGTGCCTGTCAATTTCTGAGAATAATTAACTGAGATATTGATAAGAACTGTATTGAATCTACAGGTCAATTTGGTGGAATGCTGCCATATTAACTGTATTATCTTCTGATCCATGAACATGGGATGTTTATCTATTGCTTTGAGTCTTCCCTGGCTTCTTTTGATGATCTTTTATGGTTTTTAGTGTAAAAGTCTACTACTTTCTAACAAGGTATTATTTTTTACACATTCCTTCTCAGAATTGGATTAACCAGTAAACCACATAATTTGCTGTCTTGAATGAGAGGAAAATTCTGAACTGTCATCTTCGTGGGAAAAAAAAAAAAGACACTTTTTCATGTTTTTTACAAGTAACTCTTCATGGAACCATTGTGGAAGAAAGCATGAAGGGAATGTCTGATATTTAGATTGCTGGAGAATTTTAGTTTTCTGCTCCACATGGTATGCTCACTTCACTCCCAGCATAGTCAAGGAGTCATGACCCAATTCCCCAGTTTCCTTGGATTAAATCACCTGCTTCAATCTTTTTTTCCTACAAAGTTCTTCTAATTGAAGATATATGACAAGGAAATTGAGCTTCAAAAGTCTATCTTTAAATGCAATAAGAGAGAAAATAAGGTGAAACCCTACATAGAGGGTAAACAACTAATATGGTTTCCCAAGATTTTTCTGGATTATGTCCTAAAAAAGCTTGAGTCACAGGCAACCTAGGGTAGTTGGTCTCCATACATGCATGCTTCAACTTCACTCTCCATTTCTAAAGATTACTAACATTTTCCTCAGAAAAAATATATTTTACTACTCATCATGTGCTGCACTAAATTAAGAGAGATTAGCATTCTAATTTCACAGAGCTTAAATGATAAATAAAATGCTTTATCAGAGTAAAATTGGAACCCTGTGATTCTTACATCTTATAAGCTGAGCTGGATAAAAAATATATATTGTTACTGCACAGTTTTGTTTTGTTTACTTATATAACATATTATTACATATATAACAAATTATTTCTTTCTCAGAATGTTACCTAAGCAAGATCTAAACCAAAAGATTTCACCTACAATAAATGCCCTACAAACAGCCACTGACCCCTTTGTATCTCTTTAAACCAAATGGAAAATGACTGGAAATGATCATAATATACTAAATTTAAAATGCCCTTCAGTTGCTGTTGTTTGTCACTAAGTCATGTTCAGCTCTGTGGACTGCAGCCCACCAGGTTCTTCTGTCCATGGGATTTCCCAGGCAAGAATACTGGAGTGGGTTGCTGTTTTCTTCTCTGGGAGATCTTCTCATCCCAGGGACCAAACCCATATCTCCTGCATTGGCAGGCAGATTCTTTATCACTGGGTTTCCTGGGAAGTCTCATCAATGGGTATATGTTGTTCAGTTGATATGTCATGTCTGACTATTTGTGACCCCATTGACTGCAGCATACCTCACCACCTCCTGGAGTCAGAAGATGTCCCTCATCATCCTGTCCTTCACCATCTCCTGGAGTTTGCCCAAGTTCATATCCGTTGAATCGGTGATGCCATCCAACCATCTCATCCTCTGTCTTCCTCTGCTCCATCTGCCATCAATCTTTCCCAGCGTCATAGTCTTTTCCAATGAGTCAGCTCTTCACATCAGGTGACCAAAGTGTTGGAGCTTCAGCTTCAGCATCGTTCCCTTCACCATCAGCATTCAGAGCTGGTTTCCTTTAGAACTGACTGGTTTGATCTCCTTGCTTTCCAAGGGACTCTCAAGAGTCTTCTCCAGCACTACGGTTTGAAAGCATTAATTCTTTGGCACTCTGCCTTCTTTGTTGTCCAGTTCTCACATTGGTACATGACTACTGGAAAGACCATAGCCTTGACTATACATGACTTTGATGGCAAAGTGATGTCTTTGTTTTAAACACACTGTCTAGGTTTGTCATGTCTTTCCTGCCAAGTAGCAGTCATCTTCTAATTTCATGGTTGCAGTCACTATCCACAATGATTTTAGAGCCTAAAAAGAGGAAATATGTCACTGCTTCCACCTTTTCCCCTTATATTTGCCATGAACGGATAATACCATATGCCATGATCTTAGTCTTCTAATATTAAATTTTAAGCCAGCTTTTTCACTCTCCTCCTTCACCCTCAAGAGACTTTTTAGTTCCTCTTTGCTTTCTCTCATTAGAGTGGGTATCATCCACATATCTGAGGTTGTTGCTACTTCTCCCCAAGAACTGAATTCCAGCTTGTAACTCATCCAGCCTGGCATATAGCATGATGTGCTCTGTGTATAAGTTAAGTAAACAGAGTGACAATAAACAGCCTTATAAAGTATCTCAATCCTTTCTCAACCCTGAACCAGTCAATTGTTCCATACAGGGTTCTAATGCTTCTTGACCCATATTCAGGCTTCTCAGGAGACAGGTAAGATGGTCTGGTACTCCCATCTCTTGAAGAGTTTTCCAGTTTGTTACAATCCACACAGTCAGAGGCATAGTCCATGAAATAGAGGTAAATGTTTTTCAGGAATTTCCTTGCTTTCTCTATGATCCAGCAAATGTTGGTAATTTGATCTCTGGTTACTTTGCTTTTCTAAACCCAACTCAAACATATGGAAATTCTCAGTTCATGTAATGCT
Source organism: Capricornis sumatraensis (assembly GCF_032405125.1). Classification (NCBI taxonomy): domain Eukaryota; kingdom Metazoa; phylum Chordata; class Mammalia; order Artiodactyla; family Bovidae; genus Capricornis; species Capricornis sumatraensis. The sequence continues at coordinate 11,357,561 of NC_091077.1, forward strand.
GAAGCCTAGCTTGGAGGATAGATATTAGTAAAATACCAGCCAATAAACCTGCAAGGAGATCTAACCAGTCCATTCTGAAGGAGATCAACCCTGGGATTTATTTGGAAGGAATGATGCTAAAGCTGAAACTCCAGTACTTTGGCCACCTCATGAGAAGAGTTGACTCATTGGAAAAGACTCTGATGCTGGGAGGGATGGGGGCAGGAGGAGAAGGGGACAACCGAGGATGAGATGGTTGGATGGTATCATGGACACGATGGACGTGAGTCTGAGTGAACTCCGGAAGACGGTGATGGACAAGGAGGCCTGATGTGCTGCGATTTATGGGGTCTCACAGAGTCAGACACGACTGAGCGACTGAACTGAACTGAACTGAAATATAGAAGATATCACAGAAATAGATCATGATAACTTTTCAGTATTTAGTAAACGCCCAGTAAATGCACGGGGGGAAATTTTGTTGAAAGACAGGTCAATCCGACCAAATTTCCCAAGAGATTACTGATTAATTACAAGGAACAAAGTGTTTTTTTTTAATAATGTTAGATCAGACAGCCACCAAATGAACTAATGATCAATCTCAACATTAAAATTATCAGTGTGACATTGAATATTTCCTGATAAGATATGAATTTAAAGCATCTCGTTTGTGATAAATAAAGGATTGTGACAAATACATCTGTCCTAAAGCTAATCCAGCCTTTACCCCAAGGTTTGGCAAACTACAACTTTCAGGAAAAATCTGGAAATAAACTGCCTGTTTTTGTAAATAAACTCTTATTGGGTCCTAACCACACCATTCACTGGTTCATTGCCCATAGCTGCTCTCAGGTTACAATATCAAATTGAGTGCTTATGAAAGAGAATGCAAGACCACAAAGCCAAAAATATTTACCTTCTGGCTCATTCTAGAAAAAGCTTACAGAAACCTATTCTTTGAGACCAGGTTTTCAGTACACTTGAAATACAGGGGGAAAGCACACAAGTTAAATGACATCATGAGGAAACAATCAGGCAATTACAGAGCATAGGAAACTCCTCTAATGGCAGTATCATTGTGAAAAGTTCATAAGGCTATTCTAGATCAAAGTGAGAAAAGTGACATGACAATCAAATTCAATGTCAATTTTAGTAGGACTCTGGTTTGGATATATGCTATAAAAATATTTTGGAGACAGTTGGGATAATTTGAGTATGCATCAGATATTTAAAGTTAGTTATGAAACTATTTATTTTCTTGGGTGAAATAATAGTATTATAATTATGTAGAGCATATTCTATAAATTCTTCAATGTTTGATGAAGATGTATTAAAGAATAAAGTGTTGCAATGTCTCCACTGAAAATCAAGTATCAGCAGGAAAATATACATATGTGTATATGTATTGTGAAATATTTTATGATGTGGCACTATATTAAAAACTGTGGTTTCAAGGTATAGCCTATACAAGATTTTAGTGTGTCGTTGTGCCAAATTCTCTCTGTTTAAAATTATAAATAAGATCTATCATAAAAATAAATAAATTTATAATCAGTTATTAATTCCTTAAAAACATACATACTCATGAATTTTTAGGTAGGCAAAAATGTCTTTTTAAATAGAAAACTAACTTAGTAAATAGATACCTTATAAATATATGAATGGGTATGGCTATGTAGTGATGATTTAAAGTTTAAAACTTAGAAATAAAATTATTAAAATATAGAAGAAAATAGAGAATACTTAGATTTCTGACTAGAAAATAGAAAATGGAAACAGGTAACACCAAACTAGTAATGAGAAATATTCATAGAAACTACAAAGTCATGCCTTCCCTTGGACCCAGAGAGAGCTAATATACAACAAAGAAGCCTAAACTCTAAGAAAAGATCATCCACAAATATACCATCAGGAACACTGGTTCACACATACAGTGCACACACACACACAAATGATATGACTGTTACAGAAATGATTAAGGGGATTCATCAAAATTTTCTCAATTAAAGAAAGTGCTCTCAGCTTTTCACTGTTGAGTATGATGCTAACTGTGGGTTTGTCTTATATGGCCTTTTTCACAAAACTGAAATAGAAAAAATTTAATTTGTATGAAATAGCAAAACCAATGTTGAGAAAGAAAACAGAACTAGAGGGATGAGGGTCCCTGAAATCAGACTATACTAAAAATCTACAGTTATTCAAAGCAGTATGCTACTAGCACAAAAACAGAAATATACACCGATGGAACAGGATATAAAGTCCAGAAACAAACACATACACCTGTGGCTATGTACTCTATGACAAAGAAAGCAAAAATATACAATGGAGAAGAGACAATCTCTTCATTAAATGGTGCTGAGAAACTGGACTGCCACATGAAAAAAAAAATGAAATTAGAACATTCTCGAACACCATGCAGAAAAATAAACTCAAATGGTTTAAACATCTAAATTTAAGGCCAAATAGTATAAGACTCTTAGAGGAAAACATAGGCAGAACACTCCTTGACATAAATTGTAACAATATCTTTTTTGATCCCTGGTGGTCCAGTGGTTAATGCTGGAGAAGTGGGTTCAATTCCTGGTTGGGGAACTATGATTACACATGCTGGGGGCAACTGAGCCCACATGCAACTACTGAACCCACATTGCAATGAAATATCCCACATGATGCAATAAAGATCCCACATCCCACCACAATTTATAAGATCTGACATTGCCAAATAAACAGACAAATAAACATTTTTCAAAAGAAAGACCTTTTCAGAACTGGAGAAAATATTTTCCAAAGAAGCAAACAACAAGGCATTAATCTCCAAAATATTCAAAGAGCTCATGCAGCTCAATACTAAAATAAAAGAAAAACAAAAACGGGCAGAAGATCTACATAGATATTTCTCCAAAGAAGATATGCATAGGTGTGTGCTCAGTCACTTCAGTCATGTGGGACTCTTTGCACCCCCATGGACTGCAGCCCACCAGCTTCCTCTATCCAGGGAATTCTCCAGGCAAGAATACTGGAATGGAATGCCCTCCTCCAGGGGATCTTCCCAAGTCAGGGAGTGAACCTGGGTCTCCTGCATTGCAGGAGCATTCTTTATCCACTGAGCCGCCTAGGAAACCTACCCCAAATACCCCACATAGAGATGGCCAAAAAGGACATGAATGATGCTCAACATCACTAATTATTAGAGACATGCATGCAAATCAAAACTGTAAAGCAGTATCACCTCACACTGGTCAGGATGGCCATCACCAAAAATTCTACAAACAAGTGCTGGAGAGGATGTGGGGAAAAGGGACCCCCTCCTGCATGTTGGTGGGAATGTAAACTGTTACAGCCCACTATGGACAACAGTATGGAGATTTGGGGGTGTCAGTGGCACTAAGGTGCAGCACAGAAGCACTTCATCAGGGGAACAGAGGCCAAGGGAAGAGTGGGGGAATAGGACACCGGTGTTGTCATGTCCAAGAGATGGAGCATGAAGAGCTTCACCTTTAGAACTAGAGGACACCAGTGATAACTGCCTTCCCACATAGATGGGAAAGGGTCATATGAGGACTCAGTGAGAACAGGGCCAGGTACAAGCCCAGAGAGGGCTTTCATCAGAAACCAACCCTGCCAGCACTTGATCTTGGACATCCAGCCCCAGAACTGTGAGAAAATAAATTTCAGCTCTTTGAGACACTCATTCTATATTTTGTTGTGGCAGTTCTAGCAGAAATGACAATCATGGCCACATAAAAAACAGTAAAAGTTTAAAAATGCAAACAAAGAAAATTATCATAATTCCATCACACAGACTACTAGAAAATTTGAGGGATATATTTTTCTTATCTTTAAAAACATATTAGGAATATTTTCTTTCATCATCAAATATGAATCTCAGACTATGTTGAGCTTTGTTGGAGAATAAAATCCTTAGTTTTAGACCAGCTAAGGTTTAGGGATGCTGGGGTGGCATGAGAGAAATCTTTGTGGTGATGGAATATTGATGGATCTTGAATGCAGTGACAGTTGCAGGAATCTACATATGTAATAAAATGACATGGAATTACACACACACATCGTACTAATGTCAGTTTCTTCATTTAAGTATGGGACTATCATTATATAAAAATGTAATCTTTGTGGGAAAATGACTGAAGATTACACAAGACCACTTGGTACTGTTTTGCAATTTCCTTTTAATCTATATTTCAAAATAAAACTTAAAAATAAAAAAGTCTGAGTTCTCTGAGCTTGCAGTACCGCTCTGCTCCCCGAGAGGATTCTTGGCTTTTTTTTTTTTCCCAGCTAGCCCCCAAACACCAGTCTTCACTCCCACCCCAAGCGAAGAAACCAAAGAAAGCAAGGCTGACTCCTGCCTCCAGGCCACACGAGGCATCTGCTTCTTCAAATTTGCTGAAGGAAGAAAAAGAATAGCAAGAAGCAATTGAACATATTGATGAAGTGCAAAATGAGATAGACTTAATGAACAAGCCAGTGAGGAGATTTGGAAAGTAGAATAGAAACATAACAAACTTCACTGTCGGGATCCGCTTTAGGCATTACTGATAAAATGGAGGCACGGTCCCCAGCCACCGCTCCTCATTCTGCAGGCATGGATCCTGGGATGAAGGAGTTATGCCTTGCAATTCTGACTTGTCTTTTCCTCTCCTCGGCTGAGTTGACTGAAAAGGAATATTAAGGTGCTTATTGTTCTTGAGAGGAGCATGAGAAGGCACAATGCCTTCTGCAGCATTGCTCAGAAAATAACTCATAAAGTTAATCATTGACATTTGTTCAAGGACTTTTACAAAAGAGTGTTCCAGGATGAGCACATAGGCCGTAGCTTGAGGCCATGGGAGGGATTGATATCTAAGCCCATTTGTGAGGAGAATGTTTATGCCAAAGGAGTTTACTGAATTTAGGGCTTAGAAATAATTTAAATAGTTAGAAGTTAAAGATTTAAGGAATGTTGTAAAATTAGCATATTTTACTATAGCTTATAGAAGTTAGGAATTTTTAGAGACACTATAGCTAGAAGCCTTTTTAAGAGATAGTGAGCTCAGGATGTTGGAGGCAAACAGGACTTAGGAAGATAAGTAGTAAACTGAGGAATGTAGCATGAGTTACAATGTAATCACAAGTTAACTATAGGACACATTAGAAGAGGTAGATAACAGATGATAAGGCTGATTCCAAGAGATTCACTGAAGCAGGAACTCTGTTTGAAGAGCAATAATGATTTATGCAGATAAGAAATCTGGGAGAGGGGGATCTGAAAATGTCAAACTTCTGGCCTAATGTTTTTGTAAAAGTATAAAAGAGAATCTTAAACTTGGAATAGCCTTTGACTGTGTGGATCACAATAAACTGTGGAAAATTCTGAGAGAGATGGGAATACCAGACCACCTAACCTACCTCTTGAGAAATCTGTATGCAGGTCAGAAAGCAACAGTTAGAACTGGACATGGAACAACAGACTGGTTCCAAATAGGAAAAGGAGTATGTCAAGGCTGTATATTGTCACCCTGCTTATTTAACTTCTATGCAGAGTACATCATGAGAAACCCTGGGCTGGAAGAAGCACAAGCTGGAATCAAGATTGCTGGGAAAAATATCAATCACCTCAGATATGCAGATGACACCACCTTTATGGCAGAAAGTGAAGAGGAACTAAAAAGCCTCTTGATGAAAGTGAAAGAGGAGAGTGAAAAAGTTGGCTTAAAGCTCAACATTCAGAAAACGAAGATCATGGCATCCGGTCCCATCACTTCATGGCAAATAGATGGGGAAACAGTGGAAACAGTGTCAGACTTTATTTTTTTGAGATCCAAAATCACTGCAGATGGTGACTGCAGCCATGAAATGAAAAGACGCTTACTCCTTGGAAGAAAAGTTATGACCAACCTAGATAGTATATTCAAAAGCAGAGACATTACTTTGCCGACTAAGGTCCATCTAGTCAAGGCTGTGGTTTTTCCTGTGGTCATGTATGGATGTGAGAATTGGACTGTGAAGAAAGCTGAGCGCCAAGGAATTGATGCGTTTGAGCTGTGGTGTTGGAGAAGACTCTTGAGAGTCCCTTGGACAGCAAGGAGATCCCACCAGTCCATTCTGAAGGAGATCAACCCTGGGATTTCTTTGGAAGAAATGATGCTAAAGCTGAAACTCCAGTACTTTGGCCACCTCATGCGACGAGTTGACTCATTGGAAAAGACTCTGATACTGGGAGGGATTGGGGGCAGGAGGAGAAGGGGACGACCGAGGATGAGATGGCTGGATGGCATCACGGACTCGATGGACGTGAGTCTGATTGAACTCCGGGAGTTAGTGATGGACAGGGAGACCTGGCGTGCTGCGATTCATGGGGTTGCAAAGAGTCAGACACGACTGAGCAACTGAACTGAACTGAACTGAACAAAAGAAAAATGAGAGGCTGTCTCATTGCTGACACCGTTCACCTCTTCAGGTTGAATCCCTGGCTGCTGGAGTTGGACTCTGGCACTTCACCAACGATTTTTTCAAAAGAGGCCAGAATTGATGGCAAAAATCCAAAAATGTTGGGTAACAATAATTGATAACCATCCACAAGTGTCTGCACAGCTTGGGGAGGAGGATGAAGAGGCACTACATTATTTGACAAGAGTCAAAGTGACAGAATTTGAAAACACTAAATCAGGTTTCAGAATAGATTTTTACTTTGATGAAAACCCTTACTTTGAAAATAAAATTCTCTCCAGCGAATTTCATCTGAATGAGAGTGGTGACCCATCTTCAAAGTCCACTGAAATCAAGTGGAAATCTGAAAAGGATTTGATGAAATGATCAGGTCAAACAGAATAAAGCCAGCAGGAAGAGACAGCATCAGGAAGCAGAAAGCTTCTTCATCTGGTTTACTGATCATTCTGATGCAGGTGCAGATGAGTTAGGAGAGGTCATCAAAGATGATATTTGCCAAATCCATTACAGTACTACTTGGTTCCTGACATGGATGATGAGGAAGGGGAAGGAGAAGAAGACAACGAAGATGAAGAGGATGAAGGATTGGAAGATACCGATGAAGAAGGGAATGAGAATGAAGGTGGAGAAGATGAGGGGGAGGAAGGAGAGGAAGATGAAGAAGAAGATAGATGACTAATGGAAGGAACCATGATGGATTCCAACCTTTTTTTGTTTTCTCCAGTCCCTGGGAGCAAGTAGCAGTCTTTTTTATTTTTTTCCTCTCTCTCTCTCTCTCCTCTTCTTCTCAGTCACCCTGCTTTTGAAGTCTCTTTTCCCTTTATACCATGGTTCAAAACTTATTTGGGGGGTCGGGGGGAGGGGGGTTGATGGGGAATACCTTCAGCACAATTCAGTGATACTAGAAGAATACTAGATTCTTCAGTAAAAAATCTCTACCCATTTCTGTTCCAAATTCATTTTTATCCCTTCCTGTCTCAACAAAAATTTTATGGAATCAATACCACCATGCTCTGTGAGAAGAAAAGAAAAACCTTCTGCTCCCTTAGCTCTGCTGGAAGCTGGAGGGTGCTAGGCCCCTGCGTAGTAGAGCATAGAATTCTAGCTCTTTTCCTCCCTTCTCTGTATATTGGGCTCAGAGAGTACACTGTGTCTCTATATGAATATGGACAGTTAGCATTTACCAACATGTATCTGTCTACTTTCTCTTGTTTAAAAAAATGAAAAAATACTTTAAAAATGGGGTTTCTAGAAGGTTAGTGAAGGGTAGGTTTCAGATGTTTGGGTGGGTTAAGTGGGCATTTTAACAACATGGCTTCTCCTATGGCATGTTTCGTTGTGATGTTTAATGGAAATCCTTGCAGTTTAAGATGACATTTTAAAATAAAATTTTCTCCTAATGATGACTTGAGCCCTGCCTCTTGCTTGGAGAATCAGCAGAACCTGTAGGATCTTATTTGCAATCAAAATTCTCTATTGTAATTTTGCTTCTGTTTATTCTTTTTTTTTGGGGGGGGGGGATTGCTAGAATGCATCTTTTACTATTTTTTTATTTTTTTAATTTTATTTTTACTTTATTTTACTTTACAATACTGTATTGGTTTTGCCATACATTGACATGAATCTGCCACGGGTGTATACGAGCTCCCAATCCTAAATCCCCCTCCCACCTCCCACCCCATATCATCTCTCTGGATCATCCCTGTGCACCAGCCCCAGGCATTCTGTATCCTGTATAGAACATAGACTGGCGCTTCGTTTATTACATGATAATATACATGTTTCAATGCCATTCTCCCAAATCATCCCACCCTCTTCCTCTCCCTCACAGTCCAAAAGTCCGTTCTATACATCTGTGTCTCTTTTGCTGTCTCGCATACAAGGTCATCATTACCAACTTTCTAAATTCCACATATATGTGTCAGTATACTGTATTGGTGTTTTGCTTCTGTTTATTCTTTAATTTTTCTTTTTGTTTCACTGGAAAGGAGAGATAATGCTCAGTTTTAAACATTAAAAGTGTACAAGTTGCTTGGTTACAATAAAACTAAATGTACACAAAAAAAATTTTTTAATCTGTTAATATATAGCAAATAAATAATTCTATTCACTCTGAACCAACGTCCTCATACATGCAAAAAGACCGATAAAATGAGTCTTCATGTTTGATATAGGAGGTCTTCATCTATCAAAAATACATAAAAACCACTTTTGAAGAGTCTTGCGGTACAAATACCAGTAATGCTATGCAAATGCTTAGAAATTTCAGAGAAGTAATCATCAGGCAAAACAGGAGGAAGAAACATCCAGACCAGTGATTTCCTGTTAGGTAATGAAAAGCAGCATGCGTGTGCGCTAAGTCACTTCAGTCATGTCTGACTCTTTGTGACCCTATGGGCCAAAGCCTGCCAGGCTCCTCTGTCCACAGGATTCTCCAGGTAAAAATACTGGAGTGGATTGCCATGCCCTCCTCCAGGGGATCGTCCCAACACAGCTATCCAACCCATGTCTCTTCAGTCTCCTGCATTGGCAGGTAGGCTCTTTTCCACTAGTGCCACCCGGAAGAGTCCCATGAAAAGCAGAAGTCATACTGAAAGCCAGAAGTCCCTCCCCGACACACAGAGGAAGAGAAGACATCTACTGTGGCTGGGCTTGCTGGTCTCTGCACCATGAGAAACAGGTATCTAAGTTTGCTTCCAGGTAAGTAGAATTATAACGATGGAGTTAGACAAATAAAGCCGTCTGAGATTCTTTATCCAGTTTGAGAATTTTCTCTGTTCTTTACTTTTAAAAGCTTTTGCTTTATTTCTGGTTTTGCAGTATCTTTACAAAGAAAAGCAGGGAAGGAAATTTAAGAAGGGTACTAACTCATTATGTTAAGTTCTCAAAGGAGAAAGTTGGTGAAACTTTTAATTAGTTAATTAATTTATATTTTTGGTTGTGCTGGATCCTTGCTGATGTATGTGGGCTTTTTCTGTTTGCCGTGCATGGGGGCTCCTCTTGGCTGCAGTGCATGGGCTTCTCATTTTTTTGGCAACTCTCTCTTTTATTTTTTTAATATAAATTTATTTATATTAATTGGATGCTAATTACTTTACAACATTATAGTGGTTTTCCATACATTAACATGAATCTGCCATGGGTGTACATGTGTTCCACATCCTGAACACGCATCCCACCTCCCTCCCCATCCCATCCCCCTGGGTCATCCCAGTACACCAGCCCAGAGCACCCTGTCTCATGCATTGAACCTGGACTGGTGATCCATTTCACATATGATAATATACATGTTTCAATGCCATTCTCCCAAATCATCCCACCCTCAACCTCTCCCACAGAGTCCAAAAGACTGTTCTATACATCTGTGTCTTTTTTGCTGTCTCGCATATAGGGTTATTGTTACCACCTTTCTAAATTCCATATATATGCATTAGTATACTGTATCAGTGTTTTCCTTTCTGGCTTATTTCACTCTATATAATAGGTTCCAGTTTCATCCACCTCATTAGAACTGATTCAAATGTATTATTTTTAATGGCTGAGTAATACTCCATTGTGGATATGTACCATGGCTTTCCTATCCATTCATCTAATGATGGACATCTAGGTTGCTTCCATGTCCTGGCTATTATAAACAGTGCTGCTCTGAACATGGGGGTACACGTGTCTCTTTCAATTCTGGTTTCCTCAGTGTGCATGCCCAGCAGTGGGATTGCTGGGTCATATGGCAGTTCTATTTCTAGTTTTCTAAGGAATCTCCACTGTTCTCCATAGTAGCTGTTCTAGTCTGGATTCCCACCAACAGTGTAAGAGGATTCCCTTTTCTCCACACCCTCTCCAGCATTTATTCTTTGTAGACTTTTGGATAGTAGCTATTCTGACTGGCGTGAAATGGTACCTCGTTGTGCTTTTGATTTGCATTTCTCTGATAATGAGTGATGTTGAGCATCTTTTCATGTGTTTGTTAGCCATCTGTATGTCTTCTTTGGAGAAATGTGTGTTTAGTTCTTTGGCCCATTTTTTGATTGGGTCATTTATTTTTCTGGAATTGAGCTGCGTATGTTGCTTGTATATTTTTCAGATTAATTCTTTGTCAGTTGCTTCATTTGCTATTATTTTCTCCCATTCTGAAGGCTATCTTTTCACCTTGCTTATAGTTTCCTTTGTTGTGCAGAAGCTTTTAAGTTTAATTAGGTCCCATTTGTTTATTTTTTCTTTTATTTCTAATATTCTGGGAGGTGGGTCATAGAGGATCTTGCTGTGATTTATGTCAGAGAGTGTTTTGCCTATGTTTTCCTCTAGGAGTTGTATAGTTTCTGGTCTTACATTTAGATCTTTAATCCATTTAGAGTTTACTTTTGTGTGTGGTGTTAGAAAGTGTTCTAGTTTCATTCTTTTATGAGTGGTTGACCAGTTTTCCCAGCACCACTTGTTAAAGAGATTATCTTTTCTCTATTGTATATTCTTGCCTCCTTTGTCAAAGATAAGCTGTCCATCGGTGCATGGATTTATCTCTGGGCTTTCTATTTTGTTCCATTGATCTATATTTCTGTGTTTGTGCCAGTACCATACTGTCTTGATGACTGTGGCTTTGTAATAGAGCCTGAAGTCAGGCAGGTTGATTCCTCCAGGTCCATTCTTCTTTCTCAAAATTGCTTTGGCTATTCACGGTTTTTTGTATTTCCATACAAATTGTGAAATTATTTGTTCTAGCTCTGTGAAAAATACCGTTGGTAGCTTGATAGGGATTTCGTTGAATCTATAGATTGCTTTGGGTAATATACTCATTTTCATTACATTGATCCCTACAATCCCTGAACACTGTATATTTCTCCATCTATTAGTGTCCTCTTTGATTTCTTTCACCAGTGTTTTATAGTTTTCTATATATAGGTCTTTAGTTTCTTTAAGTAGATATATTCCTAAGTATTTAATTCTTTTCATTGCAATGGTGAATGGAATAGTTTTCTTAATTTCTCTTTCTGTTTTCTCATTATTAGTGTATAGGAATGCAAGGGATTTCTGTGTGTTGATTTTATATCCTGCAACTTTACTGTATTCACGGATTAGCTCTAGTAATTTTCTGGTGGAGTCTTTGGGGTTTTCTATGTAGAGGATCATTTCATCTGCAAACAGTGAGAGTTTTACTTCTTTTCCAATTTGGATTCCTTCTATTTCTTTTTCTGCTCTGATTGCTGTGGCCAAAATTTCCAAAACTATGTTGAATAGTAGAGGTGAGAGTGGGCACTCTTGTCTTGTTCCTGACTTTAGGGGAAATGCTTACAGTTTTTCACCATTGAGGACAATGTTTCCTGTGGGTTTGTCATATATAGCTTTTATTATGTTGAGGTATGTTCCTTCTATTCCTGCTTTCTGGAGGGTTTTTATCATAAATGGATGTGGAATTTTGTCAAAGGCTTTACTGCATCTATTGAGATAATCATATGATTTTTACCTTTCAATTAGTTAATGTAGTGTATTACATTGATTGATTTGTGGATATTAAACAATCCTTGTATCCCTGGGATAAAGCCCACTTGGTCATGATGTATGATCTTTTTCATATGTTGTTGGATTCTGTTTGCTAGAATTTTGTTAAGGATTTTTGCATCTATGTTCATCAGTGATATTGGCCTGTAGTTTTCTTTTTTGTGGCATCTTTGTCAAGTTTTGGTATTAGGGTGATGGTGGCCTCATAGAATGAGTTTGGAAGTTTACCTTCCTCTGCAATTTTCTGGAAGAGTTTGAGTAGGATAGATGTTCAGTTCAATTCAATTCAGTCACTCAGGTGTGTCCCACTCTTTGCGACCCCATGAATTACAGCACACCAGGCCTCCCTGTCCATCACCAATTTCCGGAGTTCACTCAAACTCATGTCCATCAAGTCAGTAATGCCATCCAGCTATCTCATCCTCTGTCATCCCCTTCTCCTCCTGCCCCCAATCCCTCACAGCATCAGAGTCTTTTCCAATGAGTCAACTCCAAGGAATAAGCCTCTTTTAATTTCATGGCTGCAATCACCATCTGTAGTGATTTTGGAGCCCCAAAAACTAAAGTCTGACACTGTTTCCACTGTTTCCCCATCTATTTCCCATGAAGTGATGAGACCAAATGCCATGATCTTAGTTTTCTGAATGTTGAGTTGTAAGCCAACTTTTTCACTCTGCTTTCACTTTCATCAAGAGGCTTATTAGTTCCTCTTCACTTTAGCCCTTCTCTAAATTTTTGGTAGAATTCAGCTGTGAAGCCGTCTGGTCCTGGGCTTTTGTTTGCTGGAAGATTTCTGATTACAGTTTCAATTTCCATGCTTGTGATGGGTCTGTTAGGATTTTCTATTTCTTCCTGGTTCAGTTTTGGAAAGTTGTGCTTTTCTAAGAATTTGTCCATTTCTTCCAAGTTTTCCATTTTATTGGCATATAGCTGCTGATAGTATTCTCTTACGATCCTGTCTATTGTGATCTCTCTGTTTTCATTTTTAATTTTGTTGATTTCATTCTTCTCCCTCTGTTTCTTGATGAGTCTGGCAAATGGTTTGTCAATTGTATTTATCTTCTCAAAGAACCAGCTTGGCTTTCTTAATTTTTGCTATGGTCTCCTTTGTTTCTTTTGCATTTATTTCTGCCCTAATTTTTAAGATTTCTTTCCTTTCTGCTAACCCTGGGGTTCTTCATTTCTTCCTTTTCTAGTTGCTTTAAGTGTAGAGTTAGGTTATTCATTTGACTTTTTTCTTGTTTATTGAGGTAAGCTTGTACTGCTATGAACCTTCCCCTTAGCACTGCTTTTACAGTGTCCCATAGGTTTGGGGTTGTTGTGCTTTCATTTTCATTCATTTCTGTACATATTTTGGTTTCTTTTTTATTTCTTCTGTGATTTATTGGTTATTCAGCAGCGTGTTGTTCAGCCTCCATATTTTGGAATTTTTACTAGTTTTTCTCCTGTAATTGACATCTCATCTTACTGCATTGTGATCAGAATAGAGGCTTGGAATGATTTTAAATTTTTTTAATTTACCAAGGCTAGATTTATGGCCCAGGATGTCATCTATCTTGGAGAAGTTTCCATGTGCACTTGAGAAAAAGGTGAAATTCATTGTCTTGGGGTGAAATGTCCTATAGATATCAATTATCTCTAACTGGCTATTGTATCATTTAAAGTTTGTGTTTCATTGTTAGTTTTCTGTTTAGTTGATCTATCCATAGGTGTGAGTGAGGTATAAAAGTTTCCCACTATTATTGTGTTATTGTTAATTTCCCCTTTTTTACTTCTTAGCATTTGCCTTACATATTGCAATGCTCCTATGTTGGGTGCATATATGTTTATAATTGTTATATCTTCTTCTCGGATTGATACTTTGATCATTATGTAGTATCCTTCTTTGTCTCTTTTCACAGCCTTTCTTTCAAAGTCTATTTCATCTGATATGAGTATTGCTACTCCTGCTTTTTTTTTTTTTTTTGGTCTCCAATTGCATGAAATATCTTTTTCCAGCCCTTCACTTTCAGTCTGTATGTTTCCCTTGTTTTGAGGTGGGTCTCTTGTAGACAACATATATAGGGGTCTTGTTTTTGTATCCATTCAGCCAGTTTTGTCTTTTGGTTGGTACATTAACCCATTTACATTTAAAGTAATTTATTGATAAATATGATCCAGTTGCCATTAACTTTGTTGTTTTGGGTTCGAGTTTATCCACTTTCTCTGTGTTTCCTGTCTAGAGAAGATCCTTTAGCATTTGGTGGTGCTGAATTCTCTCAGCTTCTGCTTGTCTGTAAAGCTTTTGATTTGTCCTTCATATTTGAATGAGATCTTTGCTGGGTACAGTAATCTGGGTTGTAGGTTTTTCTCTTTCATCACATTAAGTATGTCCTGCCATTCCCTTCTGGCCTGAAGAGTTTCTATTGAACAATCAGCTGTTATCATTATGGGAATCCCTTTGTGTGTTATTATTGTTTTTCCCTTGCTCCTTTTAATATTTGTTCCTTCTGTTTGCTCTTTGTTTCATTTAATTAATATGTGTCTTGGGGTGTTTTGCCTTGGGTTTATCCTGTTTGGAATTCTCTGGGTTTTTTGGACTTGGGTGGCTATTTCCTTCCCCATTTTAGGGAAGTTTTCAACTATTATCTCCTCAAGTATTTTCTCATGGTCTTTCTTTTCATCTTCTTCTGGGACTCCTATGATTCGAATGTTTGGGTGTTTAACATTGTCCCCGAGGTCTCTGAGGTTGTCCTCATTTCTTTTAATTCTTTTTTCCTCTCTGCTTCATTTATTTCTACCACTCTATCTTCTACCTCACTTATCCTATCTTCTGCCTCCGTTATCCTACTTTTGGTTCCCTCCAGAGTGTTTTTTATCTTATTATTGCATTATTCATTATATATTGACACTTTTTCATTTCTTCTAGGCCCTTGTTAAACATTTCTTGAATCTTTTCGGTCCTTGTCTCCAGGTTATTTATCTGTAACTCCATTTTGTTTCCAAGATTTAGGATTATTTTCACTATCATCATTTGGAATTCTTTATCAGGTAGATTCCCTATCTCTTCCTCTTTTGTTTGGTTTGGTGGGCATTTATCCTGTTCCTTTACTTGCTGAGTATTTCTCTGCCTTTGCCTCTTGTTTATATTGCTCTGTTTCGGGTGGCCTTTCCGTATGCTGGCAATTTGTGGTTCCTCTTTATTGTGGAGGGTCCTTTGCTGTGGGTGGGGTTGGACGGGTGGCTTGTCAAAGTTTCCCAGTTAGGAAATCTTGTGTCGGCTTTCTGGTGGATGGAGCTGGATTTCTTCTCTCTGGAGTGCAATGAAGTGCCCAGTAATGAGTTTTGAGATATCTATGGGTTTGGTGTGACTTTGTGCAGCCCGCATATTGAAGCTCAGGGCTATGTTCCTCTGTTGCTGGAGAGTTTGCGTGGTATGTCTTGCTCTGGAACTGGTTGGCTCTTGGGTGGTGCTTGGTTTCAGTGTAGGTATGGAGGCTTTTGGTGAGCGCTTATTGATTGATGTTCCCTGGAGTCAGGAGTTCTCTGGTGTTCTCAGGTGTTGGACTTAAGCCTCCTGCCTCTGGTTTTCAGTCTTATTCTTACAGTAGCCTCAAGACTTCTCCATCTATATAGCACCAATAATAAAACATCTTGGTTAATGATGAAAAGTTTCTCCACAGTGAGGTACACCCAGAGAGGTTCACAGTGTTACATGGAGAAGAGAAGAGGAAGGAGGGAGATAAAGGTGACCAGGAGGAGACAATGGGGGATCAAAAGAGGAGAGAGAAATCTAGCTAGTAATCACTTCTCTATGTGCTCTCCAGAGTCTGTACTGCTCAGAGATGTTCATGGAGTTACACAGAGAAGAGAAGAGAGAGAAAGGAGACAGAGATGGCCAAGAGGATAAAAAGGGGAATCAAAAGGAGAGAGACAGATCCAGCCAGTAATCAGTTCTCTAAGTGTTCTCCACAGTTCAGAACACACAAAGAGATTCACAGAGTTGGATAGAGAAGAGAAGGGGGAGGGAGGAGATAGAAGCGACCTGGTGGAGAAAAAGGAGAGTCAAAAGGGAGAGAGAGCAGTCAGGCTAGTAATCTCACTCCCAAGTAAAACTGGGTACTAAAGATTGGGTTCTTTTTTGTTTTTTTTATTTTTACTTTATTTTACTTTACAATACTGTATTGGTTTTGCCGTACATTGACATGAATCCACCACGGGTGTACATGTGTTCCCAAACATGAACCCCCCTCCCACCTCCCTCCCCATTACATCCCTCTGGGTCATCCCCATGCACCAGCCCCAGGCATGCTGTATCCTGCATTGGACATAGACTGGTGATTCGATTCTTACCTGATAGTATACATGTTTCAATGCCATTCTCCCAAATCATCCCACCCTCTCCCTCTCCCTCTGAGTCCAAAAGTCCGCTATACACATCTGTCTTTTTTGCTGTCTTGCATACAGGGTCATCATTGCCATCTTTCTAAGTTCCATATATATGTGTTAGTATACTGTATTGTTGTTTTTCTTTCTGGCTTACTTCACTCTGTATAATCGGCTCCAGTTTCATCCCTCTCATCAGAACTGATTCAAATGTATTCTTTTTAAGGGCTGAGTAATACTCCATTGTGTATATGTACCACAGCTTTCTTATCCATTCATCTGACGATGGACATCTAGGTTGCTTCCATGTCCTGGCTATTATAAACAGTGCTGCGATGAACATTGGGGTACATGTGTCTTTCAATTCTGGTTTCCTCAGTGTGTATGCGCAGCAGTGGGATTGCTGGGTCATAAGGCAGTTCTATTTGCAGTTTTTTAAGGAATCTCCACACTGTTCTCCATAGTGGCTGTACTAGTTTGCATTCCCACCAACAGTGTAGGAGGGTTCCCTTTTCTCCACACCCTCTCCAGCATTTATTGCTGGCAGATTTTTGGATCGCACCCATTCTGACTGGTGTGAAGTGGTACCTCATTGTGGTTTTGATTTGCATTTCTCTAATAATGAGTGATGTTTAGCATCTTTTCATGTGTTTGTTAGCCATCCGTATGTCTTCTTTGGAGAAATGTGTGTTTAGTTCTTTGGCCCATTTTTTGATTGGGTCGTTTATTCTTCTGGAATTGAGCTGCATAAGTTGCTTGTATATTTTTGAGATTAGTTGTTTGTCAGTGGCTTCATTTGCTATTATTTTCTCCCATTCAGAAGGCTGTCTTTTCACCTTGCTTATATTTTCCTTTGTTGTGCAGAAGCTTTTAATTTTAATTAGATCCCATTTGTTTATTTTTGCTTTTATTTCCAGAATTCTGGGAGGTGGATCATAGAGGATCCTGCTGTGATTTATGTCGGAGAGTGTTTTGCCTATGTTCTCCTCTAGGAGTTTTATAGTTTCTGGTCTTACATTTAGATCTTTAATCCATTTTGAGTTTATTTCTGTGTGCGGTGTTAGACTGGGTTCTTAAAGGTACAAAATTGATAGAAAGTGAAAGTGAAAGTAAAGTTGCTCATTCATGTCCGACTCTTTGCGACCCCATGGACTGTAGCCTATCAGGCTCCTCCATCCATGGAATTTTCCAGGCAAATGGAGTGAATTGCCATTTCCTTCTCCAGGGGATCTTCCTGACACAGGAATCGAACCCAGGTCTCTGCCTTGCAGGCAACACTTTACTGTCTGAGCCACCAGGGTCTAACAAATACCAAAAAGCAAAGATTACAAATCTAGGGTAGAGGTTAGACTCTCAAAAATACAACATTAAAAAACCAGAACAAAGTCACAAAAATTATAAAATATATGGGTGAAGTTTGCTTTAAAAATAGGGTCTTTTTTTTTCAAGGTAATAGTAGGCCATAAAAATGAAAATTAAAGGAATAATAGAGGACTTAAATTTTTTTAATTTTTCTTTAATTTAAATAATGATAATAGTAAAAATATATCTAGGAATTTCTCTGGACCTGTTGCAGACAGTGTGGGGTCAATTCATTTTCAGATAGTTCCTTGATCCAGCTTATACTTCTCAAGATCTATAGGCCCCTTCCTATGTAGTCAGTGCTAACTACAGGGTTTTAATCTTTCACACCTGTCACTTCCAAAGTGGTTCCTTCTGTTTATTTTAGCTTCTTCTGTTTGCTGATCTCTTCAGTGTCTAATTTCTGCCCTGACAGAAGGGCGCGATGGTGATCACTTTTTTAGGCTCATTTGTTCAGTCGTGCTGTGGGGAGGGAGGAACACTGCAAACAAATATCACTGGCATGTGTGTGGAGTGCTCTCAGTGTCTCAGCCACACTGGTTTGCCCCCGCTCACAGCGTGGGTGCTTTCATGGTCTACACTTCTCAGGCTCTAGGTTGCTCTGCTGGGAACTGTCTGAGGCGGACCCTGGGTTGCTTGCACTTCCCAGGCCTAAGCCACTCAGGTTCAGGTTCTCGGGTACTCCACAAAGGCACCGACTGGGTTGGACCTGCAGTTTGTACCCTTCCCAGGTCCAAGCAGCTCAGGTGATCAGGTGCTTGGTGAGCACAGTCACCCCCAGGTTGGGGTTGCATCTTATCCTCTCCCCCCATCCCAGCCGCTCAGTTTTCTGGGTGTACAATGGGCGCACCTTCTCAGATGTGCTGTGTGTCTCTTCTGGGGAGCTGATCTCTGGCTACAACCCTCCCGGTGAATGTCAACCATCCAGAATCCCAAGAAATCTTGGTTAGCAATGAAGCGTGCTTGCAGTTTGGTAGAGGATGCCTCTCTGGAGCCACAGTTGCCCCCTTCCAGCTCTGGCTGCCCCAGCCTGCCTGTCTCTGGTGGGGGATGGGCTGGTCCGCAGCTGGCTAGCTCTGCTCAGTCCTTTGCTCTGTGAGCATGCCTGGCAGTGTCTTAGGATAGGGCTTTTCACGGAATAGTTCTCTCTCTCTCTCTCTCTCTCTCTCTGGCTATCCCCCAGTCTGGGTTGATATCTCATGTTAGTTCCCTCAGATTGCCCTTCAGGGCATTCAGGCCTTGTCCTTACCCTAAGAAATGCAGCCCTCGCCTCCCTGCCCAGCCCTCCCACTTGCTAGCGGTGGATGCCAGCATCTGGGCTGCTTTTCCGCTGGAAGTTGCCATTAGGCATGGAATCTGTGGGGTTTAATTATTTATTTATTTATTTTTCCTCCCAGTTATGTTGCCTTCTGAGATTCCAAGACTTGCCACAGACCCACTGGTGAGAGTGTTTTCTGGTGTTTGGAAACTTCTCTCTTTTTTCAGACTCCTTCCAGGGACAGATCTCTGTCCCTACCTCTTTTGTCTCTCTTTTTATCTTTTATATTTTGTCCTATCTCCTTTCGAAAACAATGGGCTGCCTTTCTCGGTGCCAGATGTCCTCTGCCAGCATTCAGAAGTTCTT
Source organism: Capricornis sumatraensis (assembly GCF_032405125.1). Lineage (NCBI taxonomy): Eukaryota > Metazoa > Chordata > Mammalia > Artiodactyla > Bovidae > Capricornis > Capricornis sumatraensis. The sequence continues at coordinate 11,376,828 of NC_091077.1, forward strand.
TTGTGGAATTTGCTCAGCGTTCAAATGTTCTTTCGATGAATTTGTGGGGGAGAAAGTGGTCTCCCGTCCTACTCCTCAGCCATCTTAGGACCGCCCCTAACTCTCTCTTTTAAAACACTTTGTATTTCATATTGGCATATAGCTGATTAAGGGATAGGCTAGCCACTCCAGTATTCTTGGGCTTCCACTGTGGTTCAGCTTGTAAAGAATCGCAAGCAATGTGGGAGACCTGGGTTTGATTCCTGGATTGGAAAGATTCCCGGGAGAAGGGAAAGGCTGCCCACTGTACTATCCTGGCCTGGAGAATTCCATGGACTGTATAGTCCATGGGGTCCAAAGATTTGGACACAACTGAGCGGCTTTCACTTTTACTTTTCATAGCCAATTAACAATGTTATGATAGTTTCAGGTGGGCAGCAAGGGACTCAGCCATACATCTATATGAACCCATTCTCTCCAAACTCTGGTGGCTTCTCATGCAGAGCATGGGCTCTAGGTGTGTGGGCTTCAGTAGCTGTGGCTCATGGGGTTAAGTTGTTCTGCAGCACGTGGGACCATCCGGACCAGGAATTGAACCTGTGGCCTCTGCATTGGCAGGCAGATTCTTGCCCATTGGACTACCAGGAAAGTCCCAAGTTGGTGAAATGCATTCCTAGTGAAACTTAACTAAGAGTTCTCATTATACCACCTGTATTAGCCCAGGTTCTCAGAAGGAACAGAACCAATCGGATGAATCTATTGAGGTGAGAAAGGATTTTATTTAAGAAACTGACTCATGAAATTGTGGAGGTTGGAAAGTCCAAAAATCTCAAGGACCAGCAGCACACTGGAAACCCAGGATGACCTGATGTTGCATCTCACACTCAAGGGCCTCCAGGAGCGATTTCTTTTTTCTTCAAGGAGGTCAATTTTGGTTTTCCTCTTAGGCCTTCAACTGATTGGATGAGGTTCACCTAAATTATGGAGGGCAATGTGCTTTATTTGGAGAAGGCAAAGGCACCCCACTCCAGTACTCTTGCCTGGAAAATCCCATGGATGGAGGAGCCTGGTAGGCTGCAGTCCATGGGGTCGCGAAGAGTCCAACATGACTGAATGACTTCACTTTGACTTTTCACTTTCATGCATTGGAGAAGGAAATGGAAACCCACTCCAGTATTCTTGCCTAAAGAATCCCAGGGATGAGGGAGCCTGGTGGGCTGCCACCTATGGGGTCGCACAGAGTCGGATACAACTGAAGCGACTTAGTAGCAGCAGCAGCAATGTGCTTTATTCAGAGTCTACTGATTTAAGACTGTTAACTCAGAAACAGACTCACTGACTTAGAAAATAAGCTTATGATTACAGGGGGGAAGTGGGGGATGAAAGATAGATTGGGAGTTTGGGATTCACATGTACCCACTGCTATATTTAAAATAGATAATCAACAAGCACCTACTGCATAGCACAAGGAACTCTGCTCAATATTCTCTAATAGCCTAAATGGTAAAATAATTTGCACAAGAATAGATACATGTATATGTATAACTGAATCGCTTTGCTATACACCTGAAACTAACCTAACATTGTTAATCAACTGTGGTCCAATATAAGATAAAGAGGAAATAAATGAATCTTCCTGCCAAGCAATGCTAGTTCATGTAAAACCTTCACAGCAATATCTAGACTAGTCTGAGACCAAATATGTGGGTGCAGCAGCCCAGCCACATTGCTACATAAAATTAACCATAATATCAACTAAACCCTATTAGTCGTCAGTCATCTACAACTGAAATAAAGCTCATGCTATTATGCTATTACTACCATTACACTCATTTGATCAAACCACTCAATTCTAAAGAAAATCCACTCTGAATATTCATTGAAAGGACTGATGCTGAAGCTGAAGCTCCAATACTTAGGCTACCTGATGCAAAGAGCTGACACACTGGAAAAAACCCTGATGCTGGGAAAAATTGAGGGCATGAGGAGAAGGGAGCAATAGAAGAGGAGATGGTTGGATAGCATCATTGACTCAGTGGACGTGAGTTTGAGCAAACTCTGGGAGGTAGTGGAGGACAGAGGAGCCTGATGTGCTGCAGTCTAAGGGGCCACAAAGAGGTGGACACGACTTAGCAACTGAACAACAACTCATTTTGCATTAGGGAAAATTGTGATTCAAAGGACAGGTGGGATTTCGATAGACACGTGGCCACCAAGTGAAAGTTTGTATGCAGACTTGGGTCTTCAAATCCATTCTCCACCAGGATTCTCTGTCGCATAACAGTGTTGAAATGGCAGTACAGCCTGGAAGAGGAATTCTTTTTTATCTTTGCCTATGAAGAAAGATCCTGTAAGGCACACAGCTCTGAAAAGATTTTCTTAGGGTTCAACTGGTCACTTGGATGGGATGACAGACCGGGTACTAATTGTAGGGTAGACTTCATCCCTTTACACCCACAGTGGTTTCATATCACAAAGCCTACTGCTGTCAGTGATTCATTTCAGGGCTGGACTGAGATTAAGAAGAGGAGCTGTGACCTCAGTGCACTCTAGAAAGGCCAGGTGCTCATCTGCAGGCAACCATAGCAGCCACGGCTGCTGAACCTAGAGAGGCCCCTTACCCAGGGCAGACTGGTTCTACTTGCAGATACCTTAGCTCTCATATCTACCTGTCCTCACCCTCTCCTGATGCCAGGGTTCCATGTCCGGCTGACATCCTCATGAGGTAGGGCTTGGACTGTCTAACTCCAAACTTGGACTGCAATATCCATGCTCTTCCTTTGTGTCCTGAAACATGCAACTTCAACAGGAGAAACCATCCTGGAGAGAAATCCAGAGAGATTTTGACCATTGCCAGAGGACCAAGAACCTGAGTATGGGCAAAGGCACCAATCTGAGGACTTTCTTCCTCCTTCAAATATGCCCCCTCATTTGGGAGAGGTTGGAGTTTCTAAGATGTGTCCTTGTCATCAGCTGTGCATACTCTGTCCCTTTACATCTAGCACCTGAGGTTCCATGAGGGCTGTGCCTGTCAGTAACTGATTCCTTGGGGCATCCCAGGAGATGCAGGGGAAAGGCAGAGTCCTCAGTTCTGTGCAAAGCACAGAAACCTTGGGGAGGCTGCTGGAAAGTGGTGGGCATCAGAGACACCACCATCTCCCCAGGAGGCAGTGGCCACATGGAAAGTGTTGAAATCGAAGCTCCATTTTCCTGTCTTTGTCATCTCTGTCTTTCTGCCCCAGGACTCTTGGTGCTGCTGCTGTTTCCAATGGGATCTACAGCCCAGAACAGTAAAGGTGAGTCTGGGGAAATGTGGAGAATGCATGCCAGGGTCTGGGTTCTCTCACCGACAAGAGAGAGAAGGAGACTTATTTTTCAAGTGAGGTTCAGAAGTGGTTCTCTGGGAACAAGAGAAGTTGTTTCTTCTACCCAAATGCCCAGAGTGTTCTGAGCTCTTCCCCTTTGGATAGCATTGTCTCTCCCTCTTCCTCCCTCCCTTCCCCCCATTCATGCTTCCTTCCCTTCTTCTGCCCATGGACCCCGAGAGGATAGCTTTCTTTCATTCTCTGGAATTTCTGATGACGGTCTCCATCCCCACTTCTGCCCCTCACAGCCTGCGCTCTGTGGTGCCCTCCGAACTCCTCATGTGTCAATGGCACCGCCTGCCGCTGCGCTCCAGGATTCATTTCTTTTTCTGGGGAGATATTCACGGACCCCTTGGAGAGCTGTGACGGTACGAAGACTTGGGGTGGTGGCAGGACATGCAGAGAAGGTGGGGTACAGCCCAGTACCCATGGGAGACATGGATATTCAGTGGGTGCTTCAGTCTTTGTCCTCAGAACAGTCAAGCACAGGAAAAAGAAAAACAAAAAGACGCAAAGGTGGAGAAATGAGACATGAATAATCCTGGCTTCCTGGAGAGGAGCTAAGTCTCCAGGAGTCTGGAGTCTGAGCCTCAGTTTGTCCTTTCAAGACTGAGGAGGGAGATGCAGAACTTCTACCCACTCCCCACTTCAGCACTGCCCACTGTGTCCCAATCTGGGGTGCCAGTCAGAGGGCTAGGAAGATCAGAGCTGACGGCACAAGCTTCAGGGGTAGCTTATTCCAGCTGCATCCTAGACTCAGCAGTATTGACCAAGAGTCTAAATCATTCCAAAAAGACATGGATTACATATCAGGCCCAGTGCTGCAGAGTCAGGTAGGGATGGGGATCTCTGTCTTGAGGGGACACACATCTTTGGGCGGTGACCCTTTGCCCTGTTGTGTTCCAGACATCAATGAGTGTGGACCACCCTCACCAGTGGACTGTGGAGAAGCTGCAGACTGCCAGAACACGGAAGGGGGCTACTACTGCACATGCAGCCCAGGATATGAGCCTGTTTCTGGGCCAGCGGTCTTCCGGAATGAGAGTGAGAACACATGTCGAGGTAAGAATGCTGCTGCATTTTCCGCCTCTCATTTTTGAGGTTTCAGGGCCGAAATGCTGAGTCATTTCTGAAGCATCCAGGGGACAGGACCTTGGTTACAGGTGTAACACCCAGGTCTGAGTTGGGACAGTTTAAAGGTACCTGTCCCACCTACACAGAGAGGTAGATGGTATGAGCCAGGGACCAGGTCCCAGCTTTGCCACCTGAGAGCTGCATGTGTGACACTAGCCAGGACACTTATTCAGAAATCACTGTTAACATGGGAGATGTGATAATATTATTGTGATTTTCTATTCTTTTTTAAGTACCCCTATCTTGCACAAATAAAAACAAAAGCAGCTTTGCCAAGATCACTATGAGATCTTGGAAAAGTTACTTCACCTCTCTCTGTGCCCCACCTTACCTAACTATATAGTCTCTGTGCCCCAGCTTACCTAACTATAAAAAATAGGGGCAGGGGGAATTATGGTGTTTACCTCATAGAATTGCTGGAAAGGTATATGAGGTCACAAAGCACAAAACACTGATGGCTGTTGGGCTTTTAAATTATGCTCATAATGATCTAACATACCCTCTCCATGATGAGCATCCCTGGGAGCTCTGCCCCAGGGTGGGTGCTCAGAGGCAGCTGTCCTGCTCACTCCCTCACCAGGACCAGGAGGAGCATGGCCTCCATACATCACCAGGCTTTGCCCCACTTCCAGGGGGAGCAGGCAGGTAGGGAAAGGTGCAGGGGGCCAGCAGTGGGTCAGACAGGACTCCAGAGAGGGGTCCATGAAGAGGGATAGACCTGAATACTGAGGATGGGGAGGGGAGGAGAGTGAAGGCGGGAGGTGAGAAGGGGGCTGAGCTCAGGGTTCAGAGGACTCTGAAGAGGGTTCTTTGACCCACTCTGCTACAGGGGGAAGAGCCAGCAACCGTGGGCCCAGTCCCTTCTCTCCTGCCCTGCAGACAGAGGGCAGCAGAGCCTCCCTGGTGGGAGGGAAGAGGGGATCTGCATCTGTGTGGAGTCTCTGTGAGCCCATAGCAGCCTTGGTGGGTGGCTGTTGTGCTGAATTCATGACCTGGTCAGAAGACAGAGCCTTCAGTAAATTAGTAATGGTCCCTCATCTCCAGGCCTACTGTGTGTTTGGAGAATGGAGATTGAGTTGACTTTCCTCCCCCAGTTTGCCTCATTGGCCAGATACTCCTGTGCAGTGAGCAACCTGCACAACTGCACATGATGATCATTGATCCCACTCAGTGTGTCTGCACTAAGGGGGCTGCTCACCCATTGTTGTAAGACCCTCCAGAGACAAAGATGTAGAAGACTGAAGTGCGGGGGGGCGGGGAACCTCAACACACCTCAAGGTGGATGACAGGGAGTCACCCGCTTGCTGGTTTGCATCAAAACCTTCTGCCAAAGACCTAGATCTGAGACAGGCTCAGCTTGATTGTCTTACACTCCCCACCTCAGCATTCCAGCCCTCGCTGCATCCAAGTTCATGTCCATCCATGTTCAGGCTGTGAGGTCTGCTATGAGATGAAGACCTGGGCTGGGTCCATGGGATCCTTGTTCAACTTGTCCAGGCATCAGACAGCTGTCCTGTGTGCCTATCTAGTCTCCCAACCCTCTCTGAACCCCAAGACTCAGAGCCTCTGCAGAGGGTCTCTTCTGGATGTTCAGAACATCCCACTGTCACATGGCATCTTATCCTCTTAAAAGAGGAAGTGACATTCAAGATACTCAGTGTGGTCACAGCACTGTGTGTTCCAGAACACTATCTGTCCTCATTGCCACTGTTAGCGCCATCTGGGAGAAGACTTGCCCACACTGGGGCCTCTGAGATCCTGGGTCATGGTGGACTCTGGGGCCCCATCCAGAAATGCGAGAGGAGGAAGATCAAGGAATGCTCCACTGTCCCCAGCCATCACTGACCCTGCCAGCAACTGCCTGGAGAAGATGCCTCCTGGCACCCTGACGCAACATCTCAACTGCTCAGCTTCCATTTATTTTCCCACCCAAGGCTCCACCTGACCCTCTCCCATAACTTCAGTTCATGGACCTAAGGTAGCTCTGATGACTGGGACCTAGGAGGATGTTGTGTCAATGATGTGGCAGGGTAACATCAACCTCCAACCCACTGGAAGAATCAGGTAAGTGAAGAGGTTTCCATCTGGTCTCAATGAAAAGTTGTCACCAGCGACCAGTTCCTCTGGTCTGACCCTCTATTAAGGAGGTCAACCCAAATTGCACAATGACCCAGACCATGTGAGGACAGAAGGTGGAGGTTGAGCCCCACCCAGCAGTGTGCACATGTCCACATCTCTAGTGGGAGGCCAAGTGTCAAGATGGCAGAAATACCTGCCACCCTTTGCCCTTGAGCACTTGCTCCCTGCTCCAGCCACCCAGCCCTCACTCATCACGAGCCCTGCTCAGCTGTGGATTCTCATCACTTCCTGTCAGTCTGGGGGATGCCATCATGGGAATCAGATAAAGGCACCTTCACAGCCCTAAAGCAGACTAGCCAGACATTAAACCTACTGTCCAGCACAGCCTGGTGCCCACTGCTCAGATGGCCCTGGCCTGTTTATCATCATCCTCATTTTCTGTGCAACTGCCCACAAGCGTCATCCTTGAGCTGCATGACTCAGGGGTGGGTCTTCGTCCATGTCCATGGAGCTGGAGTCTCAGAGTTAGCATGGATGGAAAAGCGCTGTCCTGCTAGAGTCAGCAGGATCCAAGGACAATTCAGCTGGCAGCATTCGCCTTGGGGAAATCAGGACAAAGTGCATCACCTGGAGCCAAGATGGGCCCTGCTCAAGGAACACAGCTATACTCAGATACCAAGAAGACTCACCCAGGCCTTTGTCCAAATATTTAGCCTGGGACACGGGCAGCTGTGATGCCCCTGTCCAAGCTGGGTTCTTCCCAGGGAGGCTCACGGAGTCAGAGATAGCAGATTGGGTAACTTGGGCCACTTCTGGGCAACAGAACTTCCGGGTCACCATGCTCATCCATAGGATACCTCCATATGAATGAGGAGAGGCCCCCACTCACCAAGGAAGAGAGAGCGGGCCCTTCTGGATGCTTCTTTGCTGAGAAAAGTGGCTGGCATCCAGGCTGGAAGACTGTCCACCATAGCAGGTATCCATCACCTTCCCCTTGCAGACGTGGACGAATGTCAGCACAGACCCCGAGTCTGTAAAGGCCGCAGCATCTGCATCAACACCGAGGGCAGCTACACCTGCCAGTGCCCACCCGGCTTGGAGTTCAACCCAGAGGACCCGAGGCATTGCACAGGTAGACCCTCAGAAGACAGTGTGAGGCAGGCCTGGAGCTGGGGAAGGAGCTGAGGTGGTTCAGGGACCCAAAGAAGGAGGGAGAAAAGACTCAGGATCCTGTGACACCAAGGGCCTGCTGGGGCCCTGCCCAAGGATCGCCTCCTCGAATGGTCCCACCACAGACCAGGGAGACAGCAGAGCCTTCTGGGCCTGGGGTTTCTTTGTAGAGTTCCCTGCCCCCCAAGAATATCCACAGACCTCACCCCTTCCGCATCTGCCACATTCGAGCAGAGGGAGGTGTCACCTCTGGCTTTCAGAGGGGGAACCTCGGTCCAGGGCTAAAGAGAACATGAGTAAGAGCCTTGATGGGAGAGTCGAGCTTCCATGACTCAGTTTCTATCTTTGCCTCATTTTTCTTCTTAAAAATAGGGACAATGTCCCGGCTGGAGTCATCTTCAGGGAAGCTGCCATGACAAGCTTTGGCAGTGAAGACGCAGCTGCACTATGAGGAGAGCTGTGTCCTCAGCGCAGACAGTGAGGAGCTGGGAGACCTGGGCTGCACAGGACTGGTCCTCTGGGTCCTGTTCTAATAAAGGCAGGGATGCAGCTCCAGATGGCAGTGGTGCCTCCCCCTCACCCACCACATCACATGTGGGTCGTGATCAGTGCTACAGCCTCCCTGGTTAGAAGCCCACAGAGCCTCCTGCACCAGACGTGAAGGGATTCAGCTTGGTCTGGGATTACACCTGCACCCACAAAGTTGTGCCCTGTCCACCTTGCAGGGAGGATCTGAGCTTATGGAACTTTTACATAGAAAATGCTATCACACATTTGTATCCCAACAGGACAGGTAACTTGCAAAGAGAGGGTGTCCTCAGAGAACAGCGCTAAGAAATTTGAGAAGGGGCTTGAAGAATGGGTGCAGTGAGTGAAGGGGGGTAGCTCTGACCCTCTGGCTTTGTCCTCAAATGTGAATGAATGCACCTCTGGGAAAAACACATGCCACAGCTCCACGCACTGCCTCAACTCCGTGGGCAGCTATGAGTGCCGCTGCCGCCCCGGCTGGAAGCCTATTGCTGGATCCCCCAACGGCCCAAACAACACAGTCTGTGAAGGTTTGGAGCTCAGATGCTACACTCTTGAAGACCCACACTCAAAACATCTGACCACGTACTCATTGGTACCACACAAACCAAACAGAAAGATCATTGGGGGTCCCCTGCTATGTAAGGTGTTCAGCATTTTGAGGCTAAATGTGAAAAGATCTTGGAGGGGTTGGGGGGCTCCTAGAGAAGGAGCTGGGGTACCAAGAAGAAGGCTCCCAGGGACCCCAGGCAACAGCTAATTACCAACTGGAAAGAGGATATTTCAGTATTTTCACAAGCTGTACTTGTCTCATCTGCTGTCTGTCAGAACCCTACACACTTCCTATATATATTTTCACAGCATCCACTACTCAAGGATGTGCTGTCCTTGATTGTAGGAGGTGGCATCACCTCCTGGGGAACTAATATGGGGAATAAAAGAGGAGCCCAAGGAGGACAGGGGCCTCACAGGGCTGGGGCAGAGTCTGACCCCCTCCTTCTTGTCCCCAGATAAGGACGAGTGCAGCTCCGGGCAGCATCGGTGTCACAACTCCACCATCTGCGTCAACACTGTGGGTTCATACACGTGCCACTGCCGCCAAGGCTGGGTGCCTAGACCTGGATTCCAGGATAAGCAAAAGATCACCATCTGCGAAGGTACCTGTACTGCCCTGATCTAAGACCCGCCCACAGCAAACAGAGACACTGCCGCAGCTAATGAGTTGCTCCCCTGTCCCCTGCAGAGATCTCCTTCCCTGCCTGGACGGCTCCCTCTGGAATCAAGAGCCAGGTGAGTGGCCCCAAACGGACAGGCAGCAGGAAATCTCTCTGCAAAGCCCGTTCATTTCCCCCAAGCTCCCACACTCACATGAGGCTCTCTGACCACCTTGTCTTCTCCCCTAGGCACTCTCTCACTTCTTTAACAGAATCCAGGATCTGGGCAGCAACTTCAGTTCGGCCTCTGTCCTGAACACTGTTCGGGTAAGGGCAGGACCCAAAGGAGGCAGGTAGAAGCATCCCATAGAAGCCTTGGGAAACTTTGGTCTGGAAGGGGACACCCCAACAACAATGGCGCACTCTCCCACAGGGTGGGTGGGAAGAGTGGACACGTGTAGTGACTACTGAACACCACGGCACACCTACTAATGCCTTTTCCTTTCCCTATTTCTGGGTATTGGGTTTACATCATCCTTGACACTAATGAAAAATCTTGACCTCTGAGTGGCTGGATTGCAGGGGCAAAAATCACCCGGGAATCCCATCCAGTACCACCTATATCACCCAGACAGTCTCTTTAGTCTGTCCTCTGTGACTGGGTCATAGCATCATACGGCCTCTCAGATGCATGGGCTACTGGCTTTGTGTCCCCATCCCCCCAGGACCTCGTACAGGAGGTGGGTGATCTGCTGGAGACCCCCGGGGACCTGAAAACCCTGCCCTTCTCAGAGCAGCACTTTGTGGTCACTAACCTGCTCTTTGGCCTGGAAAATGTCCTGAGAGGGGTGAGCAAGGCACTGCCGAAAGGGTCATTTAACTTCAGTTCATCTGCAGGCGTAGGTAAGTCAGTACCTGAGTCTGACCGCAGGTTCCTGCTTTGCTTGTTCCCTGCCTCCTTGCTGTTCCAATCCCACTAGAGCAAAGTGACCATTCTTATTTCTCCCAGTTAATGTCATAAACAAACTAAAATAAAAGATTAAGAGCAAAATAGTTGAGAGGGATTAATAGGTACAAACTTGTAGTTGTAAAATAAATAAAAGGATGTAAGGTACAGAATCTGGAGAAGAAAATGGCAACCCGCTCCAGTATTCTTGCATGGGGAATTCCATGGACAGAGGAGCCTGGAGGGCTAGCGTCCAGGGGGTCGCAAAAGTCAGACACGACGTGGTGACTAAACCACCACCAATAATGTTCAGCATAGGGAATGTAGTCAATGATATATGGAAATGAATGGTAACTAGAGTTAGTGTGGTGATCACTTTGTAATGTATGATAATATCAAATCATTATATCAAACACCTGAAACTATTATAATATTCTAGTTCAATTGCACTTCAGTGAAAAACAGAGAGAAAAAAAGGTTAAAAAGAAATGAAAAACTAAACTTTCATTGTAAAATTAAGTATCAGCACAGGAAATAACTATACTGAAGAATTTACGATAAAATATAAATGGCTTCAGAACAAGACCACCTGGTGTCTCAGACGGTAAAGAATCTGCCTACAATGCAGGATACCTGGGTTCGATCCCTGGGTCAGTAATATCCCCTAAAGAAGGAAGTGGCAATCCCCTCCCAGTCCTCCTGCTTGGAGAATTCCAAGGACAGAAGAGTCTGGTGGGCTACAGTCCATGTGATCGCAAAGAGTCAGACAACTGAGTCACTAATACTGTCACTTTCTTTTCAAAAGAAAACAAGGTATTAAATTTGGAAGTGTATAAATCTAGTATTATTTGCCATTAAGTCTGATTTGTTTTATTAAGTTGAAATGCACTTAATATAAATTCACCATTTTAACCAGAGTGTACAATTTGGAGATATGTAGTAATGTATTCACAGAGGTATATAACCTTCACCTCTATTTCTGAAACATTTTCATAATTGCAAAGGTATTCTCTGTCCACTAAACAGTCACAAATTTCTCCTTTCCTTCAGCCCTGAAAATCAGTTATTGGTTTTCTGTCCCTATGGATTTCCATCCTCGATAGTTCCTATAAATAGAAATAAATATATTTCCTATAAAATTTGGGTTGTTTCTACTTTTTAACTGTTGTGAACAGTGCTACCGTGCATATTGATGTATAGGTATTGGCTTGAATATCTATTTTCATTCATTTGAGTCACAAAGCTAGGAGTGGTATTGCTGAGTTATGTGGTAGTTCTTTTTTCAACTTTTTGAGAAGCTACCTAACTATTTTCCCAAAGTGGCTATTTTTCCATTTGCCATTGTCAACAGCAATGTACAAGGGTTCCAATCTCCTTATTGTCAGTGACACCTGTTGCTTCCATTTATTTTCTTTCATTATAGCCATTCTAGTAGCTTTCAGGAGAGATTGCATCATGGTTTAATCTGCATTTCTCTAGTACCCAAGGATGTTTAATATTTTTATGTCATTGTTGAGCATTTTTGTACCTTTTCTGGAAATATGTCTATCTACTCAAGTCCTTTTGCCTATTTTTTTTCCTTTTGGCCATGGCATGCAGCATGCAGGATCTTAATTCCCTGACCAGTGATTGAACCCAGGTCACCACAGTGAAAGCCCAAGTTCTAACCACTAGACGGCTAGGAACTCTCCATCATAATAATTAAACAGATATACTATATAAAAACATATAGTATATCTGTGTCTCATTGAAAAAGACCCTGATGCTGGGAGAGATTGAAAGCAAAAGGAGAAAGAGACAGCAGGGTATGAGATGGTTAGATAGAAATTACTGACTCAGTGGACATGAATTTGATCAAACTCCATGGGTTAGTGAAGCACTGGGAAGCCTGACGTGAAACAGTCCATGGGGTTGCAAAGAGTTGGACACGACTTAGCAACTGAACAGCATGTTGTTATAGTCATCGAAACAATCACAATTACTAATCTAACTCCCACAATTCATAGAACTGTCACTGGAGGTACAGGCACCAAGCTACAGGAATATCACCTTGATTCAGAATCAGACAAAGATGATGTTGACCTGGGATACAGTGCATGATTCTGGTGACTCAGGTAATGGCTGAGAAAGCAGGTAAGTCTTCACTGTGTGTCAAGATGCCCGAGGATATGACAAATGGGATATTGAAGTTTAAAGGGAATTGTGGGGTATGGTGGAGCAAAAGGAAATAGTCCATCTGTAGAAGAAGAGGTCCTTTCGGGCACTGCAAGATGTCAACCTTAGCCTTCTCCTGCAGGTCTTGCTGTGGTGGGCCTCCTGTCCACTCCAGGGATGGACAGATTCCTGGCTGAGGCCCCTCTGGTCCTGGATGCTGAGGAACCGACAACTCTACGTGAGACACACAGGGGTTTGCTGCAGGAAACCTCCCACATCCTGCTGTCAGATGTCATATCTGCCTTTATCACCAACAAGGACACTGAGAACCTCAGGTCCCCAGTCACCTTTGTCTTCCAACATGTGAGTCCAGGTGGGATGGAGTGGTGAGTGCAGGACAGGCCTGAGTCCTGGGCCCAGCCTTGGGTTTCGGGGGGCTCCGCCATGGGTGCATAAACTGTTTAGGAAAGCCCTTCACGAGCCAGCTTTGGGTCAGCATTTATGAGCAACAGAACCCCGAACTCACACCTACTTCCTCTTCCTGTTAACACAGTCAGTGACCCCTGGGCCAAGAGAGAAGGTGCACTGTGTTTATTGGGAGCATGGCCAGAATGGAAGTGGTCACTGGGACACCAGAGGCTGCTGGGTGACCAGCACCAGAGACAACAGCACCACCTGCCAGTGCACCCACCTCAGCATCTTTGCTGTCCTCATGGCCTACTACGGTGTTCAGGTGAGACCCCTCGGACAGGCAGCATTCGAGGGCTACTGCTGTGTAACAAACTGCCCCCCCACACACAGCAGCTTTAGAAGCATAGATTTATTATTGTCTCATAGTTTCTTCAACTTTGCAAATAGTCATGGTTCAGATGAGCTTTCCGTTCAAGTTCCTATGAGTCTTATAATCCTTTCATCAGAAAATTGGGGTCATCCCCTAACTCCCTGATTTCTGGCAGATATCAGTTCCTGGTGTTAGTAGGACTGAGGTAGTGTTTTCTTTATCTCTGGCAGCAGAGAACCAGGCTCAGTTCCCATGGTTGCCTGCATTCCTTCTCATCTGTTGCTGTTGTTCAGTTGCTAAGTCATGTCCCACACCTTGCGACCCCATATACTATAGCATGACAGGTTCCCCTGTCCTTCAGTATCCCAGATTTTGCTGAGATTCATATCCACTGAGACATCGATGCCACCCAACCATCTCATCCTCTGCTGTCCCATTCTCCTTTTGCCTTCATTCTTTCCCAGCATCAGGGTCTTCTCCAATGAGTGGACTCTGTGCGCATCAGGGACCAAAGTACTGGTGTTTCAGCTCAGTCCTTCCAATGAATATTCAGGGTTGATTTCCTTTAGGACTGACCGGTTTGATCTCTTTGCTGTCCAAGCGACTCTCAGAGGTCTTCTACAGCACCACAATTCAAAAGCATCAATTCTTCAGCGCTCAGCCTTCTTTCTGGTCCTAATTCTCCTCTCGGACCTCACACAGTGCACCAGTGAATCTGTCTGGAGATCAGCAGGAGAAACTCCCTCATGTCAGAACTCTCTCAAACTCTGAATCGTTTTCTGCAAGAAGAGCCTACCTCTTCTGAGGGCTCTTCTGGTTACAACAGGTCCAACCAGGATAAACGCTCTAATTCAGTTGATGGAGGGCTTGAATTTCACCTGCAACACTCTCTTCACAGCAGCACCTGGGTTGGCTCTTGACTGAACATCTGGCGGAAGATGGAGATGAGGGTGTGGTTGCCAAATTAAAATTCTGTTTACCCCAGGGGTCTTCACAACAGGGTGCTCAGGGGCTGCAGAAAATATGAATTTTATGCTACTACCATTGCCAAAATACAGTAGACTTCCTCCATCAAGGGTTCAGTTCTAATCTATAATCATTAGTTCCCTTCTAAGAATGGATATTTCAGGGATGGGTGAGTGGCATCCAAGGCAGGTGGTTAATACCTGGACAGAGAGTCTCAGGTACAGACTCTGTCACACACCATCACATGGTGGGGATGGAGGGTGGTGCTCAGCATGAAGTTTCATGCCTCTGTGTACCTACTGTGGTAACCAGGAGGCTGAGTCATGCTCAGAAGTCTACAAGACAATAAACCCTTGTGAGTTCCAGAGTTTGTTCTTGACTAAAGTTTCTCCTGTCCCTCTGTCCTTCCAGGGGCAGAATTAATCATTCAGATCCCATAAAATTCTAACGTTCAGAACCTGGAGAAAACTATCCACAAATATACCAACTCCATCTAGGTCTTCTATTCTGATTTTTCTATGTCTAAAAATAAAAATGGTGGAAGGGTCATTACCCAGAGCAGGAAAGCATGACTGTGGTCCCCTCTCTGCTGGGTCCCAGGAGGAGGATCCCGCACTGACTGTGATCACCTACGTGGGGCTGAGCCTCTCTCTGCTGTGCCTCCTCCTGGCGGCCCTCACCTTCCTGCTGTGCAAAGCCATCCAGAACACCAGCACCTCGCTCCACCTGCAGCTCTCGCTCTGCCTCTTCCTGGCCCACCTGCTCTTCCTGACAGCCATCAACAGAACTGAGAACAAGGTTCGTATAATTTTCCAAAATACTCCTGCCCCAGGGGATTCAGAGTTCATGGAGCCACACTGCTTTGAACACTTTAATAAAATGACTTGGGTTCCAGGTAAGGTTAAATTGGTAAATAACCAGTTTCATATTGACTGCCACAACTAGAAGACACTTTGTTGACAACTCCTTCATCTACATCAAAGTTCTCCCTAGTGGCAAGTTATAGAAGTACCGGGCCGTGCTCCACCCTGACAGTCCCTCCTGGTGACACCTTCCTCCTCCACAGGTGCTGTGTGCCATCATCGCAGGTGCCTTACACTATCTCTACCTGGCCTCCTTCACCTGGATGCTGCTGGTGGGCCTGCACCTCTTCCTCTCTGCACGCAACCTGACGGTGGTCAACTACTCCGGTATCAACAGGTTCATGAAGAAGGCCATGTTCCCTGTTGGCTACGGAGTCCCGGCTGTGATTGTGGCCATTTCTGCAGCATCCAGGCCTCATCTTTATGGGACACCCACCAGGTAAATTAACTTCCAACTGTTCTTATCTCTCCAGCACAATCCTGTGTTGTAGAACAAATGTAGTATTTGTTATGACAGATCATAATTTATACACACTGAGTTATCATCCTTAGGTTATCTTTGGTAGAGGATGATAATAATTAAGGAGAATACCTTCAACCTCTGTTCGTGAAATAACAAAGAGGAAATCCAAGGAAGTGCTTAGGGCATCATTTAGAAAAATATAACCTGCTTTTTTATCCTAATTCTATAGGATGTTTCAATTTTTCATTTGTAATAGTAGAGCTGATATAAATAATTAAAATATTAGACTATTTTAATTTAGCATTTACAAGGTGCTTACTTTGTGCCAATGCATTTTTCTAACCATTTTAATGTATGTCATTCAATTAATCCTCATAACAATACTATAAGGTAGACACTGTAATTCACCCCACCTTACAGATAAGTAAAAGTGAACTGAGCTTGCTCAGTCGTGTCCGACACTTTGAGACCCCATGGACTGTAGCCCACCAGGCTCTTCCATCCATGGGATTCTCCAGGCAATGACACTGGAGTAGGTTGCCATTTCCTTCTCCAGGGGAACTTCCCGACCCAGAGATCGAACCCAGGTCTCCCGCATTGCAGGCAGGCATTTTACCCTCTGAGCCACCAGGGAACTGGCACAAACAGTTCAAGTAAATAAGGAAACGTGCACAGTTTAATTCAGTTTAGTAGGTAGCCAAGCCTAATTCAAATTCAGAGTCAAGCTTCTTAGCTTACACTTTTATTTTCAGCTTTAATACTAGACTTAATGTTTTTGCATTCTTATTGACATATACTACATATATTGTAGGGCTTCCCTTGTGGCTCAGCTGGTAAAGAATCTGCCTGAGATGTGGGAGACCTGGGTTCAATCCCTGGGTTGGGAAGAAACCCTGGAGGAGGGAAAGGCTACCACTCCAGTATTCTGGCCAGGAGAATTCCATTGATTGAATAGTCCAGGGGGTCACAAAGAGTCAGACATGACTGAGCAACTTTCACTCAATCACTGCAAAATTCACCCTTTAAAAGTGTACAAATCAGTGGTTTTTAGAATAGTCACAGAGTAGTGCAGCTATCATCACAGTCTAATTTTACATTTTCAACTCCCCAAAGAAACCTCATACACAATAAACTTCACTTCTCATTCCTTCTACCCACTCCTCTGCCCCAACCCCTGAAAAACACTTATCTACTTTCTGTCTCTACTGGATATTTCACATAAATGCAATTATGCATGTGGTCTTTTGTGGATGTTTTTACTTAGCCTGAAGTTTTCAAGGTTCATTCATATCGTAGTATGTATCATGACCTCACTTTTTGTTGTTGTTTTTGTTGCTATCCTTTTAAAAATAATATTCCATTATATGGATATGTCACATTTTGTCTATCCATCCATCAGCTGATAGACACTTAAATTATTTACCTTTTTGTAAAGCTATTATGAATGAGATCACTACAAACATATATGTACAAGTTTCATTTCTCCTGGTTATATATCTACCCTACAAGTAGAATCCTGGGGTCAAATGGAAGATCTGGTTAGCCTTCTGACAAACCACCACTTGTTTTCCAAAGCTTCTGGAACATTTTACATCCCAACTAGCAATATATGAGGGTTTCAGTTTCTCCACGTCATTATCAATAGTTATATTCTATGTTTAAAAATTTATGTTACAGGACATGGTCTAGTAATACAATCATCCTTCTTTGAGTAAAAACTACCTCGAGATTGTGGTAAGCTTTTCCTGTCCCATAAAACAGAAGCCACAAGTACCTTAAGGATGCAAAACTGTAACTCCCTGCATATCTTTCCATACAGAAATTGTCTTGTTGGTGTCCTGGGCTATTTTGAAAAGTTTCCACCTGTAGGCTTTTTAAAACATCATCATTAGTAGCTTCCCCCCATTCCCACCCCACAGCTTTGATAAATCTTCACTACTCATTCTTTTGCTCAGACTATGCCATTGTAAATATAGTTCCTAACATCTTGAAATTGCTTTTTCCTCAGTTTTCAAGGGTGAAGTCACTTGTAAAACACGTAGTTAAAGTTATTGTGGTCTTTTCTTTACTGCAAGCCTTTTTAATTACTACAGGCTGCATTATGCTCTATATAGCCTTTCTCTCTTTAAGTCTGCTCCCGTCACTAGCTTCTGTTGTAAGCTAATCCTGCCTCTTACTTTAAATCTGTTTCAGTGACCAAGGGCAGAATTCTCTGTGGCCTTATCTTTCTTTGTTTTAACTGTTGACTGGCTTTTTCTTGCAAGCTTGCTTATTTCTGAGTAGTATTTTTTCTGCTCTCTGTTGAGTCTGGAAGTAGCCTTCACACAGTGCTTTTTGTTCAGAGCGCAGAAATGTTTTCCATGCTGCTGAAATGGGCCACATGTTTCCTCCACTTCCCAAGTTTGTTATTTAGTTAGCAACTTATATTAAATTGACTGATAACAAATTAGATGCTTTTGAAGCACAAACTATTCCTACCCAGCACTGCAACTCAAAATATTTTTTTTCAGGTTTATGACTTTATTAATTTGAACTTTTGCTTTTTCACTGTTTAACTATGTCTAATTTTGGCTCTGTTTATTTTAATAAGATAATTGAAATATTGGACTGTAAACCCTTTTCATTGCTGGTTCTTTTTTTAAGATTTAAGAGTATACTCCTACAGGCCCCCACCTCCACCCCCTGCCACTGTTTTATGCCATTCTACATACCACAAACTGAAATGATTTGTCTGCTATGGCTTATCATTTATCAGTAGTTCTTTTGTCAGCTGCTTAAAAATTTTTTTGTGAATTATTTTCAGTGTAAAATTTACAGGAGCCTCGTCCTCCAGTTATAGTATTGTAGAACGTGGCCCTTCCTCCAATTGTGGCATTATTAGAGATGCTGATCATTTCCCTCATAAAGGCTCTCAGAATGGTAACCACTTCAGTTAAAGTATAGTACGTTCAAGATTTTTTTTTTACGTCATGTATTAGAAGTATATCCTGTGCTTTTATGATTCTATGCAGTTTCTGAAAATATGCATAGACGCTGTCTCTTATCTAATATATTGTTTTAATTGATTACATAGATTGAGAAGGTAAACAAAAAGCTATAAATATAAAATGCCTTTTTTATTTTGAATGGTTTCAGAGTTGAACTCTAGTATAATCTGCTGCTGACTTTTCTTAAACCATGACAAGTAAAGATATCCGTATGTGTGTATTAACTGGTAAACTATTTGTCACTCTTACTGCACAGACTTATTTGCAATATTAACTGATTTTGCTTTTTTTTTTTAACAAAACTGGTACTGTCTGTGCCCTCACAGGAAATTGTCAACAGTTTTTAAGAACTAAACTATTCAGGCTTAATCAAATAATCCATGAGGGGGTGGGGATGGTGGGGTTCTTTTTGAATCAAAATGTTATTCAATTATTAACTAAGTTACTTACTTTTGATTTCAAAAGCAGCTGTGTTTCTGATGAATACTGAACAAATGTGTGTAATTTTCTGTGCCAGACTTTTGACTTTGTTTTCAAGCGCTGTAACGTGGTAGAAACAATAATATATTAGGGTTTCTATTTAACCCTTTCAGGAATGAACTGTATTTCCTTTTATTAATTTTTGCCTGTGTTGTGATAAATATTTGCCAGCATTCAGTACTGTGTTGGTCCAGATATAGGTTTATATGCTCATTTTTAGCTTATTTCTTGTACCTTGCATCATGCTTTATGCATTCAGTCCTTAAGGGGTTTATTTTACAAACTGTGCACCTGTAAGGTTTATTAGCAATAAGATAGAAAATTGAGCAAGTTTATACCATAATTTTGTAGAAAAAAGAATCTGCTCAGTTCTATATTTCATCCATGAGAAACCTGCAATATGAGCAGTTTCAAGAAATAAAAAGGAAATGTAAAAACTAATAATAATAAAAATTTAGCTATCCTAATGAGAATGGAGTCAAATTTCACTGTGGTTTCCATTTGTGATTTCTCCAATGTCTACTGATGTTGAGCATCTTTTCACCTGCTTATTGGCCATTTGCATGTTTTCTTTAAAGAAAAACATATTCAAATATTTTACCTTTTTTGGAAACTTTTATTTTATTAATATTGGCATTGAAAATACCAGGTAATGCCTTTACAGAAAAAAAAAATGGCATTGGATTATCGTAAAGTTGTGACATGAATCCAGCTCTCAAGGAAGAAATGTCTATCGGGTCAAATGAAACTGCAAAGCAGAACAAAGCAGGATGTTATTGCAGTCAACAGGCAAAAAGTTAGTAACTTCTAGAATCCACTCCTTGGGCTCCTTAGAACTATGTACATATTTCGACACATATTTGAAGAAGATATCCACATATCCATCATCAACAGCGATATAGATTTTGTTTCTACCTTATGGGATGCAGTCATCCATCTTAAGTGAAAATGATTTTCACTCTTCTCAGAATAAAAAGTCACATCCTCCCAAAGGGTATCATATTAATTACTGGCCTATATCAAGTATTTCATAATTTCTTGGTTTATTTTTAAACTGAAATATAGTTGATTTACAATGTCGTGTTAGTTTCCTCTGTACAACAGACTGATTCAGTTATATATGAACATATGCATATATAGTCTTTTTAATTTCTTCTTTGAAATTAAATATTGAATTAAATATTCAGTCTAGATATTGAAATTGAAATATTCTTTTCAATTATACATTTTTTAAAAGTGGAGGATAATTGCTTTACAATGTTTTGTTGGTTTATGCCATACAACAGGGTGAATCAGCCATAATTACATACATATATACCGCGCCCCCTTGAGTCTCTCTCCCCACCCCCATCCCACCCCTCCAGGTCATCACAGAGCACCAGGCTGGGCTCCCTGTGTTATACAACTTCTTATCAGCCATTTGTTGTACACATGGTGGTGTATATATGTCAATGTTATTTTCTCAGTTCGTTCTACTTTGCTCTTGCCTCACTGTATCCACAATTCCATTCTCCACGTCTGCATCTCCATTCTTTCCCTGCAAATCGCTCCATCAGTACTATTTTTCTAGATTCCATATAACCGCATTTCTATATGACATCGGTTTTCTCTTTTTGACTTACTTCACTCTGGGTAACAGTCTCTAGGTTCATCCACCTCCTGACAACTAATTCAAATTCGTTCTTTTTACATCTGAGTAAGATTCCATTGTATATATATACCATAACTTCTTTTATCTATTCATCTGTCAGTGGATATCTAGGTTGTTTCCATGTCTTGGCTATTGTAAATAGCACTGCAGTAAACACTAGGGTACATGTGTTTTTTTAATTATGGTTTTCTCAGGGTAATTGCACAGTAGTGAGATTGCTCGGTCATATGTTTTTTTTTAACTCTAGATTTTTAAGGAATCTCCATACCATTCTCCATAGTGTCTGTATCAATTGACGTTCTCATTAACAGTGCAAGAACGTTCCCTTTTCCCAACACCCTCTCCAGCATTTGTTGTTTGTAGATTTTTTTGATGATGGCTATGAATTTAACTCAGATGATCATTATATCTATTACTGCGGGCAGGAATCCTTTAGAAGAAATGGAGTAGCCATCATGGTCAACAAAAGAGTCCGAAATGCAGTACTTGGATGCAATCTCAAAAACGACAGAATGATCTCTGTTTGTTTCTAAGGCAAACCATTCAATATCACAGGAATCCAAGCCTATGCCCCAACCAGTAATGCTGAAGAAGTTGAAGTTGAACGGTTCTATGAAGACCTATGAGATCTTTTAGAACTAACACCCAAAAAAGATGTCATTTTCATTATAGGGGGCTGGAATGCAAAAGTAGGAAGTCAAGAAACACCTGGGGTAACAGGCAAATTTGTCCTTGGAATACTGAATGAAGCAGGGCAAAAGCTAATAGAGTTTTGCCAAGACAACGCAGTGCTCATAGCAAACACCCTCTTCCAACAACACAAGAGAAGACTCCACATATGGACATCACCAGATGGTCAACATCGAAATCAGATTGATTATATTCTTTGCAGCCAAAGATAGAGACACTCTATACAGTCAGCAAAACAAGACCAGGAGCTGACTGTGGCTCAGATCATAAACTCCTTATTGCCAAATTCAGACTGAAAATGAAGAAAGTAGGGAAAACCACTAGACCTTTGAGGTATGACCTAAATCAAATCCCTTATGATTATACAGTGGAAGTGAGAAATAGATTTAAGGGACTAGATCTGATAGAGTGCCTGATGAACTATGGATGGAGGTTCGTGACATTGTACGGGAGACGGGGATCAAGACCATTCCCATGGAAAAGAAATGCAAAAAAGCAAAATGGCTATCTGAGGAGGCCTTACAAACAGCTGTGAAAAGAAGTGAGGCGAAAAGCAAGGAGAAAACGAAAGATATAAGCATCTGAATGCAGAATTACAAAGAACAGCAAGGAGAGATAAGAAAGCCTTCCTCAGCAATCAATGCAAAGAAAGAGAGGAACACAACAGAATGGGAAAGACTAGAGATCTCTTCAAGAAAATTAGAGATACCAAGGGAATACTTCATGCAAAGACGGGAACAATAAAGGACAGAAATGGTCGGGACCTAACAGAAGCAGAAGATATTAAGAAGAGGTGGCAAGAATACACAGAAGAACTGTACAAAAAAGATCTTCATGACCCAGATAATCACGATGGTGTGATCACTCATCTAGAGCCAGACATCTTGAAATGTGAAGTCAAGTGGGCCTTACAAAGCATCACTACAAACAAACTAGTGGAGGTGATGGAATTCCAGTAGAGCTATTTCAAATCCTGAAAGATGATGCTGTGAAAGTGCTGCACTCAATATGCCAGCAAGTTAGGAAAACTCAGCAGTGGCCACAGGACTGGAAAAGGTCAGTTTTCATTCCAATCCCTAAGAAAGGCAATGCCAAAGAATGCTCAAACTACCACACAATTGCACTCATTTCACACACTAGTACAGTAATGCTCAAAATTCTCCAAACCAGGCTTCAGCAATATATCAATCATGAATGTCCAGATGTTCAAGCTGGCTTTGGAAAAGGCAGAAGAACCAGAGATCAAGTTGCCAACATCAGATGAATCATCGAAAAAGCAAGAGAGTTCCAGAAAAACATCTACTTCTGCTTTATTGACTATGCCAAAGCCTTTGACTGTGTCGATCACAAGAAACTGTGGAAAATTCTGAAAGAGATGGGAATACCAGACCACCTGACCTGCCTCTTGAGAAACCTGTATGCAGGTCAGGAAGCAACAGTTAGGACGGGACATGGAACAACAGACTGGTTCCAAATAGGAAAAGGAGTACATCAAGGCTGTATATTGTCACCCTGCTTATTTAACTTCTATGCAGAGTACATCATGAGAAACGCTGGGCTGGAGGAAGTACAAGCTGGAATCCAGATTGCCAGGAGAAATATCAATCACCTCAGATATGCAGATGACACCACCCTTATGGCAGAAAGTGAAGAGGAACTAAGAAGCCTCTTGATGAAAGTGAAAAAGGAGAGTGAAAAAGTTGGCTTAAAGCTCAACATTCAGAAAACGAAGATCATGGCATCCGGACCCATCACTTCACGGGAAATAGATGAGGAAACAGGGGAAACAGTGTCAGACTTAATTGGAGGGGAGGGGGACTCCAAAGTCACTGCAGATGATGATTGCAGCCATGAAATTAAAAGACACTTACTCCGTGGAAGGAAAGTTATGACCAACCTAGATAGCATATTCAAAACAGAGACATTACTTTGCCAACAAAAGTCTGTCTAGTCAAGGCTATGGTTTTTCCAGTGGTCATGTATGGATGTGAGAGTTGGACTGTGAAGAAAGCTGAACACAAAAGAATTTATTCTTTTGAGCTGCGGTGTTGGAGAAGACTCTTGAGAGTCCCTTGGACTGCAAGGAGATCCAACCAGTCCATTCTAAAGATCAGTCCTGGGTGTTCTTTGGAAGGATTGATGCTAAGGCTGAAACTCCAATACTTTGGCCACCTCATGTGAAGAGTTGACTCCTTGGAAAAGACTCTGATGCTGGGAGAGATTGGGGGCAGGAGGAGAAGGGGACGACAGAGGATGAGATGGCTGGATGACATCACTGACTCGATGGACATGAGTTTGAGTGAACTTCAGGAGTTGGTGATGGACAGGGAGGCCTGGTGTGCTGCGATTCATGGGGTCACAAAGAATCAGACATGACTGAGCAACTGAACTGAACTCAACTGAACTGAATTCTGACCTGTGTGAGTTGATACTTCACTGTAGTTTTGATTTGCATTCCTCTAATAATGAGTGATGTTGAGCATCTTTTCATGTGTTTATCAGCCATCTGCTTTATTCAATAGGATATTGAACAGAGTTCTGTGTGCTACGCAACAGGGCCTTGTTGTTTATCCATTCCACATGTAATCACTTACATCTGCTAACCTGGACCTCCCATTGCATCCCTCCCCCAACTCCCCCCCCCCCCCCCCGCGCCTTGGCAACCACAAGTCTGGCCACTACGTCCACGAGTCTGTATCCGTTTCATAGATAGGTTCATTTGCGTCATATTTTAGATTCCATAGATAAGTGATGTCATATGGTATTTATCTTTCTCTGTCTGACTGACTTCTCCAGTGTGATCATTGCTAGTTGCAGCCATGTTGCTGCAAATGGCACAGCTTCATTATATTTGTGGCAGAATAGTATTCCACTGTGTATACGTACCACATCCTCTTTATCTGTGCCTCTCAGAGACAGTTCTTTTTTTTTTTTCCCTCTGTATGTAGCATATTTTCCTGTTTCTTTGTATGTTGCTTAGAAGTAAGTCTCAGTCATGTCCATCTCTTTGCAACCCCACAGACTATAGAATCCATGGAATTCTCCAGGCCAGAATACTGGGGTGGGTAGCAGTTCACTTCTCCAGGGGATCTCCCCAACCCAAGTATCGAACCTAGGTCTGCTGCATTGCAGGCAGATTCTTTACCAGCTGAGCCAACAGGGATATTATAGTTATTGTTTAAAACTAGATGTTTTAGATAATACATTGTAACACTCCAGCTATCCGATCCCTCTGCCTTCCAAAGTTTCCTGTTTTTAGTTTGCTGCTGTTTGTTTAATAGTTTAATGACATTCCTAGACTACTTCTGTGTATTGATCATTGCCTGCAGTGTGTGGCCTTTGAGTTCTAGTTTAGGTTCTTATTTTTATTTTTTTAGGTCTAGGTACCTAGGAGCTCATATCTGGTTCAGTATAATCTAGTGGCCGAACAGTGTTTGGCCATAAGATTTCCTTAAATGCCTTGCCTATATGTTTCACACACTTCCACAAAGGCATCTGAGTGAAAGGCCACACCTTCAGACTTCAGGAAGATTACTTAACAGTCTGGGCTTTCACTTCCTGACTGCACAAGCCTCAAGATCAGCCAGAGATGAGAGACTGTTGTCTTCTTTCTCAGGTCTTCACTGAGAATGGGCATATCCTTGTGCATCCAAGGATTTCTGAGAATATTTCAGAGCTTTTCAAAATTCCCCATGTCCCTGATTTTCTCCAGTACTTCCTTTAAATTCACAATCTAGTTGACTGCACCTGAGATCATATCTTTGGGAAACTGGAGATGTGACAGTAATTTGTATTATTTTGGTAATGTCCTAAAGGTGGGCTTTTGTTATGTCCCTCACTAAGATGAGCTGTCACTCAAATCAAAAAACCACCAAATTTGGAGACTAAAGAGTTCTCAGGGAGCCAAAATTGAAAAAAATAAATGTACCCCAATGTTCGTTGCAGCACTATTTACAATAGCTAGAACACGGAAGCGATCTAGATGTCCATTGGCAGATGAATGGATAAAGAAGCTGTGGTACATATACGCAGTGGAATATTACTCAGTCATGATAAGGAATGTATGTGAGTCAGTGCTAGTGAGGTGGATGAACCTAGAACCTAGTATACAGAGTGAAGTAAGTCAGAAAGAGAAAACAAAAATCATATATTAACACATATACATGGAATCTAGAAAGGTGGTACCGATGAACCTATTTTCAGGGCACCAATGGCTTCCCAGAATCAGCCTCCCAATAAAGGAGACACGGGTTCAATCCCTGAGTCAGGAAGATCCCCCGGAGAAGGAAACTGCAACCCTCTCCAGTATTCTAGCCTTCTAAATCGCATGGACAGAGGAGCCTGGTGGGCTACAGTCCAGGGCATCACAAACAGTCAGGCATGACTGAGTGACTAAACAGCAGTGGGGACACAGATACAGAAAAGAGACTTATGGATGGTGTTGGGAGGAAGGAGGTGAGGGTGGGATGTATGGAGGGTGCAACATGGAAACTTATACATTACCATATGTAAAATAGATACTCAGTGGGAATTGGCTGTGTGGCTCAGGGATCTCAAATTAGGGATCTGTAACAACCTAGAGAGGTGGGATGGGATGGGAGAGAGGTGCAAGAGGGAAAGGTCATAGGTATACCTATGGCTGTGTCAACTACAAATCGGCACTTACCAAGAGCATTGCTAATGACTGAGCAACAAAGGCATTTGCCATCTGCCTCTAGGGAGATGGAACCCCATGCTGCTCTAGTGTTGACCTGCAACAGTCCCTGAGGGAGTTTAGGGTGGAGTGAGGCACTCTGTGCTCCAGGGAATCTGGTGAGACAGGTCTTTAGATAGTTGGATGCTTTTAGGAACAGATTTTATGATCTCAATCCTTGCATCTCCTCATTTAGTGCTTCTCATCTAGAGAAGCTCTAAATCCCTTCATGGTGACATCCTCATAACTAACAAAAGCCTTTTGTAAAATGAGTGCTTCATGGCATTAAACTCCCCCTTCACCAAAACCTTATATATTGACTTTCCCCCACTGATGCTTTGGAGAAGTCTCTCAGAGCTGTCTGAGATGCTGCCCCTCCCCCCAGGCTGGAGCCCTCATTTTGCCCCAAATGAAACTAAACTCGCAACTCTCAAGTTAAACATCTTTTTTTGTTGTTGACAGCTGATTCATGTTGATATATGACAAAAACTAACACAATAGTGTAAAGCAATTATCCGTCAATTAAAAATAAACTTAGTTATTTAAAAAAGAGTTCCCAGGGAGCTAAAGGGTCAGAGAAAGATATTGACTGTGCTCTGGGTATAATGATGATGCTTTTAATGAAGTTCCAAAAACAGTCCCACATCTTTACTGCCTGCAATGCTCTTAGCTTTTGGCTGCTGCATCACTTAGCTGGGGAGAGATGGAATGGAAATAGTTCAAAGGGAAACATTACAGACTTTTTTCCCCCATCTTATTGAGGTTTCACAGTTTCTCTTGGATCAACGATTTTCAGTTTGTTCTGTGGCCTTGGATAAATGCCAGAGTTTTGAAATGGTTGGTTTCAGTTGTTTTGCTTGTATTTTGGTTTTTTTAGGAGGAGTTCAAGTTTACCAAGGTTGTCAATCTCCTGATCAGGAAGTCATTTGCCCAGAATGTGCATGCTTAATCATACCATACTGCTAAAGATGATGTTTATCTGTGTCAACTGAGCTCTCTCCAGGAATCCTTGAACACTTCAGATTTTTCATGCTTAATGCAATGAAGTGTACTTCATTCTTCTCAGCGGCTGCTATATTTTCCTGAAATGTCCCACCATGCTCTCTGCTGTTCTAGAATGTCTCACTCTCTAGTTTACTGTAATGTAAGACCAAGAGTGATTTCTATCTGTAAAACTTTGAACAATAGACTTAAGTTCTCTATGCTTCAGTTTCTAATCAGTTACTCGATAAGACAACTTCTGCTTTTCACTGTTGTTAAAATTAAATTGAATAACTCAACAGGAAAAGACAAATAACTCAATTTAACAATGGACACAGCCTTTGGGAGTTGGGAGAGGACAAAGTCTTAACACCTCATAAGAACCTCCCCTGCCAAGCCATGACTCTCCACCCACATTCCCCACACAAACTATCCCAGGATGGGTTCACTCTCCAGGCTCATAGTGGGAACAGCCTCTCTCACCAGACTTGACAGTGCTGGAATCTGAGACAAATTAACCCATCAGTCTCTGCGGACATGCTCATTTTCTTTAATTTATTTATTTTAAATGAAACAAACATTAATATTTTAATGATAAAAGGTACAATTCACAAAGACAGTATATATCATAAACCATTAAATACCTTATCAACAAAGAAACAAAGACATATAAAGCAAAAATAAAAAGAAATATAAAGAAAAAATATATAATTATAGTAAGACATTAATATTTCTCAGAATATTTTATCAACTGCATAAAAAACAATAGGGGCATCTTGAATGATGTCTTAATAATTTAAATAGTTCAGTTCAGTTCAGTCGCTCAGTCATATCCAACTCTTTGCAACCCCATGAACCGCAGCATGCCAGGCCTCCCTGTCCATCCCCAACTCCCGGAGTTCACTCAAACCCATGTCCGTCAAGTCGATGATGCAATCCAACCATCTCATCCTCTATCGTCCTCTTCTCCTCCTGCCCTCAATCTTTCCCAGCATCAGGGTCTTTTCCAATGAGTCAGCTCTTCACATCAGGTGGCCAAAGTGTTGGAGTTTCAGCTTCAACATCAGTCCTTCCAATGAACACCCAGGACTGATCTCCTTTAGTATGGACTGGTTCGATCTCCTGGCAGTCCAAGGGAATCTCAAGAGTCCTCTCCAACATCACAGTTCAAAAGCATCAATTCTTCGGTGCTCAGCTTTCTTTATAGTCAAATCTCACATCCATACATGACCACTGAAAAAACCATAGCCTTGACTAGATGGACATTTGTTGGCAAAGTAATGTCTCTGCTTTTCTATATCCTGTCTAGGTTGAGTCATAACTTTCCTTCCAAAGAGTAAGCTTCTTTTAATTCCATGGCTGCAATCATCATCTGCAGTGATTCTGGAGCCCAAATAATAAAGTCAGCCACTGTTTCCACTGTTTTCCCATCTATCTGCCATGAAGTGATGGGACCGGATGCCATGATCTTAGTTTTCTCAATGTTGAGCTTGAAGCCAACTTTTTCACTCTCCTCTTTCACTTTCATCAAAAGGCTCTTTAGTTTCTCTTCAATTTCTGCCATAAGGGTGGTGTTATCTGCATACCTGAGGTTATTGACATTTCTCCCAGCAATCTTGATTCCAGCTTGTGTTTCGTCCAGCCCAGTGTTTCTCATGATGTACTCTGCATATAAGTTAAATAAGCAGAGTGACAATATACAGCCTTGACGTACTCCTTTTCCTATTTGGAACCAGACTGTTGTTCCATGTCCCATTCTAACTATTGCTTCCTGACCTGCATACAGATTTCTCAAGAGACAGGTCAGGTGGTCTGGTATTCCCATCTCTTGCAGAATTTTCCACAGTTTCCTGTGATCCACATAGTCGCACAGAGTTGGACACGACTGAAGTGACTTAACAGCAGCAGCACAAGCAAAACTTTTGTACTACACTTGATAAAGCCTTGAGAAGAATGTCAAAAAAAGAAGAGATGAAGAAATTGGAAAAGATAAACTTAATGAAATGGGAGCCTTGAATATCAAATAGAAAAAGTGAAACAAACTAGATGAAAGTAAAAGGTCCAGATGTTTTTAAATGTGGCTGCTCATTAGAAACATATCTGGAGCTCTGGCAAAAAAAAAGAAATGCAATACCTGGACACCTGTATCTTCCAAATATTCCAAGATAATTCTGATATATATATGGACTTTAAAAAGTGATTACAGATTTTTCTAATAAATGCTAGTTTTGGTGATATAGAATTCTATAATGTTTCTGCTGGCCAATCATGATACAATAATACTAAGTGAGTAATAGTTCCGTTCAGTTCAGTCACTCAGTCATGACTGACTCTGCGATCCATGGACTGCACAACTTCAGCCTTCCTGTCCATCCTCAACTCCTGGAGCTTGCTCAAATTCATGTCCACTGAGTCAGTGATGCCATTCAACTGTCTCATCCTCTGTCTTCCCCTTCTCTTCCTGTCTTCAATCTTTCCCAGCATCAGGGTCTTTGAGTCAGTTCTTCGCATCAGTCTTCAGCATCAGTCCTTCCAATGAATATTCAGGACTGATTTCCTTTAGGATGGACTGGTTGGATCTCCTTGCTGTCCAAGGGACTCTCAAGAGTCTTCTCCAAAACCACTATACAAAAGCATCAGTTCTTTGATGCTCAGCTTTCTTTATGGTCCAACACTCACATCTACATGACTACTGGAAAAAGCATAGGTTTGACTACAGGGACCATTGTTGGCAAAGTAATGTCTCTGCTTTTTAATATGCTGTCTAGGTTGATCATAGCTTTTCTTCCAAGGAGCAAGTGTCTTTTAATTGCATGGGTGCAGTCACATTTGGCAGTGATTTTTGAACCCTAGAAAATAAAGTCTGTCACTGTATCCATTGTTTTCCCACCTATTTGCAATGAAGTGCTGGGACCAGTGGAGAAGGCAATGGCAACCCACTCCAGTACTCTTGCCTGGTAAATCCCATGGATGGAGGAGCCTGGTAGGCTACCGTCCATGGGGTCGCTAGGAGTCAGACAGGACTGAGCAACTTCACTTTCACTTTTCACTTTCATGCACTGGAGAAGGAAATGGCAACCCACTCCAGTGTTCTTGCCTGGAGAATCCCAGCGATGGGGGAGCCTGGTGGGCTGCCATCTATGGGGTTGCACAGAGTAGGACATCACTGAAGCAATTTAGCAGCAGCAGCAGCAGCTGGGACCAGATGCCATGATCTTAGTTTTTGAATGTAGAGTTTTAAGTCAGCTTTTCTCTCTCCTCTTTCACTTTCATCAAGAGGCTCTTTAGCTCCCCTTGGCCTTCTGCCCTAAGGGTGGTGTCACCTGCATATCTGAGGTTATTGATAATTTTCCCTGCAGTCTTGAATCCAGCTTGCGCTTCATCCTGTCAGGCATTTCACTAGATGTATTCTGCATATAAGTTAAATAAACAAGGTGACAATGTTCAGCCTTAAAATACTCCTTTCCCAACTTGGAACCAGTCAGTTGTACCATGTCTGGTTCTAACTGATGCTTCTTGACCTGCATACAGATGTTTTCAGGAAGCACGTATGGTGGTCAGATAATCCCCTTTCTTTAAGAATTTTCCACAGTTTGTGTTGATCCACACAAAGGCTTTAGCGTAGTTAATGAAACAGAAGTAGATGTTTCTCTGGAATTCTCTTGCTTTTTTCTATGATCCAACATGTGTTGGCAATTTAATAGTTACAGAATCACAGAATAGAGGCTCATCCGTTTTCACTATTGATAGCCAGACAAAAAATAAAAGATGGTTACAATTGCAAACCATAATGGGAACATGATTAATCTAACAATATTAAATAATTACATACAACTCGGGGGGTCAAGCAGATTGATTTGGTAAGTGGAAAGATATACCTGGACATGTTTTCATCTGCTCAGCCAGTCTATGTCTTTTGGTTGGAGCGCTTAATCCATTTACATTTAAGATAATTATCGATATATATGATCCTATTACCATTTTTGTAATTGTTTTGGGTGCATTTTCTCTAGGTAGGGCTTTTCCTTTTCTGTTTCCTGCCTAGAGAAGTTCCTTTACCATTTGTTGTATAGCTGGTTTGGTAGTGCTGAATTCTCTTAACTTTGGTTGTCTGGAAAGCATTTGAGTTCATCAAATCTGAAGGAGAGTCTTGCTGGGTAGAGTATTCTTGATTATAGATTCTTCTCTTTCATCACTCTAAATACATCATACCATTTCCTTCTGGCTTGTAGCGTTTCTGTTGAGAAATCAGCTGATAGCCTGATGAGAGTTCCCTTGTATGTTATTTCCTATTTTTCCCTGTTGCTTTTAATATTTTATCTCTGTCTTTAATTTTTGCCAATTTGATTACTACGTGTCTCAGTGTGTTCCTCCTTGGGTTTGTCCTGCCTGGGACTCAATGTGCTCCTTAGACTTGGTTGACTATTTTCTTTCCCACGTTAGGGAAGTTTTCAGCTATTATCTCTTCAAATATTTTCTCAGGTCGTTTATCTCTCTCTTCTCCTTCTGTGACCCCTATAATGTGAATGTTCATGCCTTTAATGTCCCAGAGGCCTCTTAGGCTGCCTGCATTTCTGTTCATGCTTTCTTCTGTATTCTGTTCTATGGCAGTGATTTCTACCATTCTGTCCTCCAGTCATTTATCCATGCTTCTGCCTCAGTTATTCTGTTATGGATTCCTTCTAGAGTATTAGTCATCTCTGCTTCTTTGTTGTTTAGTTCTTGTAGGTCTTTGGTAAACATTTCTTGTATCTTCTCAATCTTTGCCTCCATACTTTTCCCGAGATCCTGAACCATATTCATTATCATTATTCTGAACACTTTTTGTGGACTGTTGCCTACATCCACATCATTTAGCTGTTTTTCTGGGGTTTTATCATGTCCCTTCATCTGGGATGTAACTTTTAGCTTTTTTTATGCTGATTAACTTTCTGTGGTGTGGTTTTGTTTTGGTTGCTGTGGGACTGTGGTTCTTCTTGCTGCTTCTGTCTGTCCTCTGATGGAGGAGGCTAAAAGGCTTGGGTAAGCTTGGTAGGGACTGGTGGTGGGAAAACCTGGGTCATGATTTGGTGGGCAGGGCCTTACTCAATAAATCCAATTATCTGCTGATGGATGGGGTTGCACTTCCTCTCTGGTAGTGTTTTGGCTGAGGTCTATGGGCTCTGTGGTCAGGTTAATTTCTCCAAGTGGGTTTACACCAAAGGAGACATTTCCAGACAGCTGCCGCCAGTCCCCTCTGTCCCTGTGATGAGCCCCTGCTGACCCACACCTCCACAGGATACCCTCCAACACTAGCAGGTAGTTTTGGTTCAGTTTCCTGTGGAGTCATTGTTCTTTTCCTTTGAGTCTTGGTGCATGCAAGGTTTTGTTTGTGCCCTCCAAGAGTAGAGTCTCCATTTCCCCCAGTTCTGTGGAAGTCTTGTAATCAAATCCCACTAGCCTTCCCAGTCAGAGAGATTCCCTGAGGATTCCCAGTTCCTTTGTTGGGCCCCCAGGCTAGAAGCCTGACATGCGGTTTCAAACCTTCACAATGGCGGGTGATCTTGTTTTGTATTATTGTTCTCCAGTTTGTGGGTTACCCACCAGGTTGGTATAGGATTTGATTTTATCATGATTGTGCCCCTCCTACCATCTCCTGCCATTTCTTCTTTGTCTTTGGGCATGGAGTATCTTTCTTTGGCAGGTTCCAGCATCTTCCTGTCTGTGGTTGTTCAACAGCTAGTTGTGATTTTGGTGCTTTCACAGGAGGAGATGAGCAGAATCCTTCTACTCCTCCATCTTGAACCAGAAGCCCTGGACATGCTCGCTTCAACTTGTAGGTCTTTTCTTGGTTGTGACTCAGAAAGGCCAAGTCGTCTTTTGGTTTGACTCCAGGTCTGTATCTTCAATTTTTCTGCCTGGTTGCTAGTTATGACCCTCTCCTCAATCTGGTTAAGTATTCATGTCAAGTATTGTTCTTCTGAAAACAGAATTTCTGTCTCTAATACCAAGTTCAACAGTGATTCCTTGCCTGCTTGCTTAGTCACTAAGATGTATCCAACTCTTTGCAACCCCATGGACTGTAGCCTTCCAGGCTCCTCTGTCCATGGATTTCCCAGGCAAGAATACTGGAATGGGTTGGCATACCCAGGGAATCTGCCTGACCCTGGGTCAAACCTGAGTCGCTTGCATCTCCTGCATTGGAAACCAGATTCTTTACCACTCGCCACCATTCCCCAAAAAAGGACACTAATTTTGAATAAAGATTTCTCCAAAGATAAGTAAATGACAATAAGTGCATGAAAAGATGTTCAACATCATTAGTCATTAGGAAACTACAAATCAAAACTCAGAAAAGGACACATCACTTCTTACTCATTCACTTAAATAATTAAAGGAACTAAAGACTGAAAAGACAGCCTTCTGAATGGGAGAAAATAATAGCAAATGAAACAACTGACAAACAACTAATCTCAAAAATGTACAAGCAACTTATGCAGCTCAATTCCAGAAAAATAAACGACCCAGTCAAAAAATGGGCCAAAGAACTAAAAAGATATTTCTCCAAAGAAGACATATGGATGGCTAACAAACACATGAAAAGATGCTCAACATCACTCATTATTAGAGAAATGCAAATCAAAACCACAATGAGATTTCACACCACTCAGAATGTCTGCAATCCAAAAATCTGCAAGCAATAAATGCTGGAGAGGGTGTGGAGAAAAGGGAACCCTCCTACACTGTTGGTAGGAATGCAAACCAGTACAACCACTATGGAAAACAGTGTGGAGATTCCTTAAAAACTGGAAATAGAACTGCAATATGACCCAGCAATCCCACTGCTGGGCATACACACTGAGGAAGCCAGAATTGAAAGAGACACATGTACCCCAATGTTTATCACAGCACTGTTTATAATAGCCAGGACAAGGAAACAACCTAGATGTCCATCAGCAGATGAATGGATAAGAAAGCTTTGGTACATATACACAATGGAATATTACTCAGCCATTAAAAACAATACATTTGAATCAGTTCTGATGAGATGGATGAAACTGGAGCCGATTATACAGAGTGAAGTAAGCCAGAAAGAAAAACACCAATACAGTATACTAACACATATATATGGAATTTAGAAAGATGGCAATGATGACCCTGTATGCAAGACAGCGAAAAAAACACAGATGTGTATAACGGACTTTTGGACTCAGAGGGAGAGGGCGAGGGTGGGATGATTTGGGAGAATGGCATTGAAACATGTATACTATCATGTAAGAATCGAATCACCAGTCTATGTCCAATGCAGGATACAGCATGCTTGGGGCTGGTGCACGGGGATGACCCAGAGGGATGTTGTCGGAGGGAGGTGGGAGGCGGGTTCATGTTTGGGATCACATGTACACCCGTGGTGGATTCATGTCAATGTCTGGCAAAACCAATACAGTACTATAAAGTAAATAAAGTAAAAATAAAAAAATTTTTAAATAAAATAAAATAATGAAAAGTTATGGAAATATTATAACCCTCATACAGTGCTTGTTGAAATGAAATTAGTGCAACCACTTGTAGAAGACAGTTTCTCAAAAGGTTTGATATGTAAGTACCACAGGGCCCAGCAATTCCGCTCTTAGGTATATATCCTAAACATATGAAAATCCACACAAAAAATTACATCAATATTCATTGCAGCATTATTCGGAATACCCAAAGCCTGAGAATGACAGAAATGTCTATCAACTGATGAAGGCATACCAAAATGTAGCATAGCCGCATAATAGAATATTATTCAGCTATGAAGAAAAACTAAAAATGAGTTTTCAGCCATAAAACCATGTTGCAACATGAACAAACCTTGAAAACATTAAGTGAAAGAATCTAGTTGCAGAAGACTACATACTGTATGATTCCATTTATGTGAGTATCCTGAACAGGCAGATCCATAGTGACAGAAAGTTGATTAATGGTACCCTAGGGCTAGGATCAGGGTTGGGATGCATGGAAGTGGGAATGAGGATTTCCTCATGCTAATGTGAATGCAGTTTCTTTTTGAGGAGTTGAAAGTGTTCTGAAGTTAGACTGTGGTGATAGTTGCACAACTCTGTGACTATCCAGAGATCACTGAACTGTACAGTTTTAATGGGTAAATCTCATTGGATGTGAAATCATACCTCAATAAAACCATAATTTTTTTAAAAAAGCAGTGGATGAGTTTTACAGCAGATAAAAAATTAAATTGAATCATCCAAGAAAGGCTCTTAAAACTATGTTAGGTTTAGAGGACTCTCAAAAACTAGCACATTTACAGACTTCCCTGCTTCAACCCTGTTTATCTCAAGAACATCTACTCATTGGTCTTGTTTCTACTAAAACTTGATTTCTTCGGAAATCTTCTTTAACCATTCTATTTCCTTAGACCCAAAACTGAGCATTACATTCAAAGATACATTGTCATAACCTCCCTTTTTTATCATTAAATTGTGTATCTCCTGCCAATATGGGATTTACATGTATAGTCTCTTCACCACTGTATTGTCAGAGACAATCACAGAACCTGTCAAAAAAGAGACACTCAATACTTTTAGAGTAATGAGTGAATTATATAATTATTATAGATCCCTAATGATAAATGCATTTTTTAAATTTTTTAAGGGAGTCACTTTTTAAATATCTGTTTTTAATTGGAGGATAATTGCCTTGCAGTGTCCTGTTTGTTCTGCCGTACAACAATGTGAATCATTCGTAAATATGCATATATTTCCCCCTCTTGATACTCCTTCCCGCCCACCACCATCCCACGCCTCTAGGTTGTCACAGGGCATTGGGTTGAGCTCCCTGTGTTATGCAACAACTTCCCACTATTTTACACATGGTAATGTATACGTTTCAATGCTGCCCTCTCAATTCACCCCACATTCACCCCTCATTGTGTCTGCAAGTCTGTCCTCTATGCCTGTATCTCTATTTCTGATCTACAAATAAATTCACCAGTACCATTTTTCTAAATTCCATATATATGCACTAATATGCAATGCAAATTCATTTTAAAATTAATTTTCATTGGAATGTAGTTGATTTCCAATATTGTGTTAGTTTTTGCTGTACAGCAAAGTGAATCAATTACCATATACATATATTCAGCCCCTTTTCAGATTCTTTTAGCATATAGGTCATTACAAAGTATTGAGAACAGTACCCTGAGCTCTATAGTAGGTCCTTATTACTTATCTGTTTTAAATATAGTAGCAGAAGCTTTTAATTTTAATTAGATCCCATTTGTTTATTTTTGCTTTTATTTCCAGAATTCTGGGAGGTGGATCATAGAGGATCCTGCTGTGATTTATGTCTGAGAGTGTTTTGTCTATGTTCTCCTTTAGGAGTTTTATAGTTTCTGGTCTTACATTTAGATCTTTAATCCATTATGAGTTTATTTTTGTGTGCGGTGTTAGAAAGTGATCTAGTTTCATTGTTTTACAAGTGGTTGACCAGTTTTCCCAGCACCACTTATTAAAGAGATTGTCTTTACTCCATTGTATATTCTTGCCTCCTTTGTCAAAGATAAGGTGTCCATATGTGTGTGGATTTATCTCTGGGCTTTCTATTTTGTTCCATTGATCTATATGTCTGTGTTTGTGCCAGTACCATACTGTCTTGATGACTATGGCTTTGTAGTAGAGCCTGAAGTCAGGCAAGGTGATTCCTCCAGTTCCATTCTTCTTTCTCAAGATTGCTTTGGCTATTTGAGGTTTTTTGTATTTCCATACAAATCTTGAAATTATTTGTTCTAGTTCTGTGACAAATATGGCTGGTAGCTTGATAGGGATTGCATTGAATTTGTAAATTGCTTTGGGTAGTATACTCATTTTCACTATATTGATTCTTCCGATCCATGAATATGGTATATTTCTCCATCTATTAGTGTCCTCTTTGATTTCTTTCATCAGTGTTTTATAGTTTCTGCACAACAAAGGAAAATATAAGCAAGGTGAAAAGACAGCCTTCTGAATGGGAGAAAATAATAGCAAATGAAGCAACTGACAAACAACTAATCTCAAAAATATACAAGCAACTTATGCAGCTCAATTCCAGAAAAATAAACGACCCAATCAAAAAATGGGCCAAAGAACTAAATAGACATTTCTCCAAAGAAGACATACGGATGGCTAACAAACACATGAAAAGATGCTCAACATCTCTCATTATCAGAGAAATGCAAATCAAAACCACAATGAGGTACCACTTCACACCAGTCAGAATGTCTGCGATCCAAAAATCTGCAAGCAATAAATGCTGGAGAGGGTGTGGAGAAAAGGGAACCCTCCTACACTGTTGGTGGGAATGCAAACTAGTACAGCCACTATGGAGAACAGTGTGGAGATTCCTTAATAAATTGCAAACAGAGCTACCTTATGACCCAGCAACCCCTCTGCTGGGCATACACACCAAGGAAACCAGAATTGAAAGAGACACATGTACCCCAATGTTCATCGCAGCACTGTTTATAATAGCCAGGACATGGAAACAACCTAGATGTCCATCATCAGATGAATGGATAAGAAAGCCGTGGTACATATACACAATGGAATATTACTCAGCCATTAAAAAGAATTCTTTTGAATCATTTCTGATGAGATGGATGAAACTAGAGCCGATTATACAGAGTGAAGTAAGCCAGAAAGAAAAACACCAATACAGTATACTAACACATATATATGGAATCTAGAAAGATGGCAATGACGACCCTGTATGCAAGACAGCAAAAAAGACACAGGCATGTATAACGGACTTTTGGACTCTGTGTGAGAGGGAGAGGGTGGGATGATTTGGGAGAATGGCATTGAAACATGTATACTATCATGTAAGAATCAAATCGCCAATCTATGTCTGACGCAGGATACAGCATGCTTGGCGCTGGTGCATGGGGATGACCCAGAGAGATGTTATGGGGAGGGAGGTGGGAGGGGGGTTCATGTTTGGGAACGCATGTAAAAATTAAAGATTTTAAAATTAAAAATATATATATATATAGTAGCATGTATATGTCAATCCCAGTCACCCAATTTATCCCCCCTCCTTTCCCCCTTGGTAACTATAAGCTTGTTTTCTACATCTGCGACTTTATTTCTGTTTTGTAAACAGGCTTATTTATACACTTTTTTTAAGGTACTGCACATAATCAATATCATATGATATTTGTCTTTCTCTGTCTGACTTACTTCACTCAGTATGATCATCTCTAGGTCCATTCATGTCACTGCAGATGGCATTATTTCTTTCTTTCTGACTCAGTAATATTCCATCATAAATATGTACCATCTTCTTGATCACAAATGCATTTTTTATTCTCTCCCTTCTCAGCTGCTGGCTCCACTCAGAAGAGGGATTTAAATGGGGTTTCCTTGGACCAGTCTGTGCCATCTTCTCTGTGAGTGATGACATCAAGGCATCTTTAATACTCAGCTAAGCATCATTTAAAGAGGAGAACTAAAAGTGGGGGGGAGGGGGGGCGTGGGTTGGTGACAGAGGTGACAAGAACAGGAGTATTCCTGGTTACCACGGGTTTGGTTGCATTTTCTAAGACCATTCTTAAAACTTAACACACTAATATGGTTAAAAATAGAAACTACTTAAGTGTGGAAATGATGTTGGACAGGCTGGACAATGGACTGAAATTTTATTCAATAAATCTTTTATGGTTTCCTGAAGGTCAATTTAGCTTTCTTTCTGATGACCCTTTGGATTTTGAAAAGCAAACTCTGTTCCCTCAACAGTGAGGTGTCCACCCTCCAGAACATGAGGTAAGATGGAGAAGAGACTGTCAGCCCTGCCGATGTGTGGTTGCAAAAGTGAAGGCATGTGCCTGAACAGTTGCTTGTGTCCATTCTCAGGTTTTCTAAGGAAACCCAGAGTAAAATGAAGGGAGGTGTCCTAAGGTAGCAAGTTCAGACCCAGTGGTGTTCTCGATCCATCTCTAATTCCAGTTTGTGACCTTGTGACTCCCTCAGCAACATTCTCTGGACTTTGTCAGCAGTCCTATGACAAATGTGCAGAGAACAATTATGTTCCCATGAAGCGCTTAGAGGAATCTGTGACCACTTCCACAGTCTAGTACACTTTCACACCCCACATTTCAAGCTCGTTCTCACCTCTCTCCGACTCCTCTTCCTGGTAAAAACCCAGTGAACACTAAATCTTCCAGGAGGTTTAGGCAGTGCTTTGTTCCAGGAAATCTTGTGCATATCTGATGCTCTCTCTTTTGCATTTCTACCATTATCTTCTCTAAATTAGGCATCTTACTGTTTTGTTGTATTAGTCATTTGAGTAGATCATGAGCTTTATGAAAATAGAAATCTCGCCTTTGCGATGTTTAATGCCCAGGACCCAACACAGAGTGTGATGCATGGTACTTCCTCTGGAATGTTGGTTGAATGAAATTAGGTATCTCCACAGAGGACCATAAAGCTTTTGCAACTTATGAAGTGTCGCTTGCTTCCCTTTCCATCCAAATCAAAATGTCATTCTAGACCTCAGTGGCATTTCTGTTGTGGAGCATCATTGACAGCAAAGAATAAAACCAATCACAACCCAATCTGAGAAGTCATTACCAACAGGAAAGGAAGGAGCATCCATGGGTGAAGATGAGAATGGCTCTGGTTGTATCAGGAACTTACTTTCTCCTCCCACCCAGGATGCTGACATTTAAAGCCACAGCTCAGCTCTTCATCTTGGGATGCACGTGGTTTCTGGGACTCCTGCAGGTGGGACCGGCTGCCCACGTCATGGCCTACCTCTTCACCATCATCAACAGCCTGCAGGGTGTCTTCATCTTCCTGGTGTACTGCCTCCTTAGCCAGCAGGTACCACTGTCTTGACTCCCTCTCAGGACTCGTCCCAACCTCAGTCCTCTCAGGTGAGCTGACTCAGAGCATGCTTTGCAGGTCCGTGAGCAATACAGGAAGTGGTTGAAAAGAATCAGGAAATCCAAAGCCAAGTCTGAGAAGTACACGCTGTCCAGCAGGACCATGTCTGATGATTGCAAACACAGTGAGGTAAGATCATGCACTGCCCCCAGAGCACTTCACTAACCAATTCATTGATCAGCACATGCCTAGCACACTGGACAACTGCATATGAGCTGTTGCTGTCTTAGGATGGCTTACCCTTTGTTTACTATTTGACTCATTCTCAAGTGGCATTGGTGGTAAAGAATCTGCCTGTCAATGTAGGAGATGCCAGATACCTGGATTTGAACCCTGGGTCAGGAAGATCCCCTAGGTAGAAAATGGCAATGAACTCATATTATTCTTGCCTGAAAAATTCCATGGACAAAGGAGCCAGGCAGGTACAGTCCATTGGGTTGCACACAACTGGACACTACTGAGCTTGTGTGTATGCACACACACACACACACACACTAACCATTAGCAGTGGTCTCAGTTTGGTTACAAAATGTATTTCACTTGTATTCCTTCGGGAACTGTGTCCACCTTGATTCATATCAGTATTCTTATTGAACACTTACTATGTGCCATGCATGGTTAACTAAATAAGCAACTACCAATGATCTGAAGTGGTGAGGTACATTCTATTCAGAGTCACATTATCCTACCATTTTTCTGTACACCTGTCTCTTTGTAACACTCAGAAGCACCCCTCAAAAATGCAGAAAATGGGGGGAGATTATGTACTTATGTGTGCACCAAAGAGAAAAGTGTTAGCTGGAATTTTAGACTTTCTTAACAAGACTGCCTGATATGTTGGGCACTCTCCGTGCTGTGCTGTGCTCAGTCACTTCAGTCACGTCTGACTCCATGCTATCCCATGGACTGTAGCACGCCAGGATCCTCTGTCCATGGGATTCTGCAGCAAGAATACTGGAGTGGGTTGCCATGCACTCCTCCAGGGGATCTTCCTGGTCCAGGGATACAATGCAGGTCTCCTGCACTGCAGACAGATTCTTTACCCCCGAGACACTGGGGAAGCCCCTTGGTACCCTCTACCCACCACAAAACCAAAAAAAGATAAGCAGTAGTGACACAAGATAATTCATGGCAGTGAGGACCAAGAAACAACACTTACTGGTTTAGACTTACAAACGTATTTTCCTTATATTTTCTGACCTCTTCCATCTTCTATTTAATGCCTTCAATCTCCATCTTATTGAAAGGAAACTACTATTTGTGTGAAGCCCTTCTGCTTTTCTCACGTTACCTGTCCCCCCAACTTCCATAAGCACTGATTCCACCATTGAATCTTGTACCATTTTGCCCTTTCTCAACAAATGTTCTCAGCACTTATTTCACAAAGAAAATCAACATTCTCGTGTTGATACTTTGTGAACTCTATGCCATAACAAATATCAGCATGCATCCTCTTGTATCATTGAGACAATGATCCTTCTCCTGGCTGAAGACAATTATTCCACCTGCATTGAATACCATTATTAATGCTTATCAATTTTCCTTGCATTCTTTTTCACACATATGCTCTCATTCTCTCTTCCCCTTACCCTTCTTCCCTCACTCGTGCCTCTCATTTTCAACAGTATTTTCCCCATAGCCATGGATACATGTTTGGTTCTCTTCTGTCTTACAAACATGTACTACTTGGCCATCTTCTAGCTACCAGCCAACAGTTGACATTTCTGTCTTTATTTCCCTGCCTTAAACTCATGCCTTCAGCCCATGCAAATTATAGTTTCTTTCCCCATATTTCACCAAAATAAATATCTCTTAAATTTACAATGATCTCCATCTCCTAGAAAGTCTTTCAGAATTTCTGATCATTCTCTGCTGTTTTCTCATAAAACACTCCATCCTTATCCTCATTAGATTCTACTTATACATTCTTCTTTGTCTTTCTTCCATTCTCTCTTGCTATTCTCTGTCTCCTTTGTAATTCCATACAAGGGATTGATTCCAGAACAACGTTAATTCCTGTTTTATTCTTTTCTCTTAGACAACAACATTTATTCCTTAGATTCAGCCACAATAGCTGCAAATGGTGACCATTAGTTTCTTTATCTCTTACTTCTCCTCTGAAATCTAAAGGAGTATGGAGTATTTGACATTTTTGGTATCTCAAAGTGATCATCAACTCAGCTTTCCAATTTAAGGCTTGCAATCTTTACCCTAATCCAGTTCTTTCCCATGATGTCCTTCTCAATCTTCATGATACCACATTCATCCTTTGGCACAAGTTTGGATCCTGAAAGATACTCTCAACAAATATCTTATTACCATCACAATCTACCACCTTTGATCTTTTTGTTCTTATCTTTTCAATATGTCCACAATCTCTCCTGCTATCTCAACTTCCATCACCTCTTCCTTAGCCAGGCTGCCAGTTTGCCTAAACACCCGCTGTGCTCACCTAACTGACTGTTCTTTCCACCCTTGTCACCTCCCAGTACATCCTTTACCCAGAAATCAGAAAGATCTTTTCAAAACACAAAATCATTGCACTTTTTGGTAAAATCATTACATATAGGGTCAAAACCAAGAGCCATACATCAGTGAGAATTTGTTTGATTCATCTGCTTTCCTCTCCGGCTTCATATACCATGTACTCACCATTATTCCAGCCACATCAAATTTCTTTCAGTTTTGAAAATTCAATGTGCCTCTTTGGGACAAAGGTTTTGCACATATTCCTTCTCTTTAAAAACACTCTTTTTTATTCCTTGACTCAAAACTATGTATGCCTTTAGACATGTCTCTATATGTTGATTCCTCCATGAAGCCCGTACCTGCTCAGATTAGATCAGATTCTTCCATGTTTCTCTCCAATAGCCCCTAGAGAGCTTTGTCAGAGTCGCTTTGCTCT
This sequence comes from Capricornis sumatraensis, assembly GCF_032405125.1. Classification (NCBI taxonomy): domain Eukaryota; kingdom Metazoa; phylum Chordata; class Mammalia; order Artiodactyla; family Bovidae; genus Capricornis; species Capricornis sumatraensis. The sequence continues at coordinate 11,419,696 of NC_091077.1, forward strand.
TAATTTTCTCTATTTGATTAATATCTGTTTCCTTCTAGATTTACTGTCTGCAGGCACCATTTTGCTTTCCCTGTCTGTTATATCTTCAACATTTCACACAGTGCCAGACATGTAGAAATACTCAATGCATATTTGCTACATGATTGGTTAAATTAATGAGTGAATAATCTGCACCTGCAATAAGGGGCAGAAACTGTCTTATTCATCAATCTCTCTCTCCAGTGTTTAACATTTTCCAAATGATCAGAAATTCTTTACTAAACAAAGGTGAATGAATGAATGAACTCCCTGATCATTAAGAGGGTAAAATATCAGAAAAAAAAAATTGTTGATTATTTTATGGTGCCTCTTTCCTTTGGAAATATCAAGGTAATTATCTGTCCTATTTTTTTTTTATTAACCATTCTGTCTACCAATTAAACCAAAGAATTTCCTCATGATCCCAGAACATTGTGTAGATCCTAGTTCCCAGGCTGCAACAAATCTGGAATGGAATATGAGCTCAACAAAGTGTTTGCTGTGTGAGCTTGGTCAAATTGCTTTTCAAATTGTTTCCAAATTGTGAAACATTTTAAACCCTCAGTTGCCTCATTTGTCTCCTCCCTCCAAATTAAGACCATTTTCTTAGATTAACTCAATCAGGACTAACCACACGCTTCCCTTTGCAGACTCTAAGTGGGTCAAGTCTTGGTAGGAGGGGCTGGACATCCTCCTCACACTAAATTTTGATTCAGCCAAGGTTGCAGAGTGTAACCTAGCGGGAGTTTATGTGGCTTCCCTCATACAACTGATGCTGTCCACATGGGAAGGACCCCACAGATCTGAGATTCAATGCCTTGCTCTACCACAGCCCTGTCCCACTCATAGATTACACTCATTCAGAGAGAACAGAACAAATAACTCATGAGTGTCTGCTTAAGGGAATGCTAATGGTGTGTGACTCTCCATGTTCTTGAGTCAACTCAGCCTCAGCAAGGACATAACCCTGTCCCCGGGAGACCCAGAACAGAATCTGAGCTTCCTTCACCTTAGAATCCAAGAAAACTTGCACATCCATAGGGTAGTTTCCTACCATTGCTGTAACAGGTTACCACACACTTGCTGCTAAAAACAAACAAATTTATCCTACAGATCTAGAAGTCAAAAGTTCAAAATGGATCTTATGGGACTAAAATCGAAATGTCTGTATCCCTTCTGGAGGCTTTAGGGAAATACACATTTCTTCACCTTTTTTTAACTTCTTGGTGCTGCCTGCATTCCATGGTTAGTGGCCTCATGATTCACTCAATCTTCAAAGTCTGTTTACTGTACTTCTCAGATCAATCAGCTCACCTCTATCCTCCTCCTCCTTCTTCCCCTTCTTCTTCTCCTCCTCCTTCATCTCTCTCTCTCTCTCTCTTCCTCACCTCCGTCATTATATCTTTCCCCGCCTCTTACTCTCTTTCTTCTCTCTCTCCTTTATGAAAACCCAGATCATTACATTGGCTCATCAGGGTAATCCAGGATAAATTTTCCATCTCAAGATCATAAAAGTTCATTTTCCATGTAAGCTAATATATTTGCAGCTTCCAGAGTGAAGATGTTGACATCTTTTTGGGATCATTATTCTGCTAGCACATCTATTGTACATGGGTTTGATTTATAGTTCAGGTCAGTCCCTCAGTCATGTTCAACTCTTTGCAACCCCATGGACTTCAGCACGCCAGACCTCCCTGTCCATCACCAACTCCTGGAGTTTACTCAAACCCATCTCCATTGAGTCAGTCATGCCATCCAACCATCTCATCCTCCGTCGTCCCCTTCTCCTTCTGCCTTCAATCTTTCCCAGCATCAGGGTCTTGTCAAATGAGTCAGCTCTTTGCATCAGGTGGCCAAAGTATTGGAGTTTCAGCTTCAACATCAGTCCTTCCAATGAACACCCAGGACCGATCTCCTTTAGGATGGACTGGTTGGATCTCCTGGCAGTCCAAGGGACTCTCAAGAGTCTTCTCCAACACCACAGTTCAAAAACATCAATTCTTTGGTGCTCAGCTTTCTTCATAGTCCAATTCTCACATCTATACACGACTACTGCAAAAACCAGAGCCTTGACTAGACAGACCTTTGTTGGCAAAGTAATGTCTCTGCTTTTTAATATGCTGTCTAGGTTAGTCATAACTTTCCTTCTTAGGAGTAAGCATCTTTTAATCTAATGATTTATAGTAGAAACACTGAAATCTTCTTCATATTATATATATATATATGAATAAATATTTGCCACTCTCCCCTACTTCCTGCAGAGATGATATACATGGTGAAAAAATGAAATATACTTTCTCTATAGAGAAACACAGTAATGGCATCAGATAGCCATTGAAGCATTCCAAACTTCAAGTAATATGGTCAGCTATTTCTACTATCTACGGGCAAAGGACCAAACAAATCCACGGCTTAATGTAATTACATCTCCTACTGTCTCCTAAGATTTGGTGTCTCTTGGGTTTAAAAGTTAGGGATGTCTTTCTTTCATCCTGGAATTTCTTCTATGGTGTCTTGTCATCTTGTTCAAGAAAAACAAAATAATTTATTGGTATTCCATTGTGTATAATTTCCTGAAGCACAATATTTGAAACCTTCTTGAGTGAAGTTGCCCGTCCCAAACACCAGAATTTTCCCTGAGCTTTCGATAGACCTAGGAATAAATAACTCATACTGGGGGTGGTAAGGATTGTCCAAAGGACTTTAGTGTTTTTTCCTTTACATCTCAGGTGATTAACAACAGATAACATTCCTAGACTTTTATCAATCTTTTCAAATTGCCCTATTTTATGACTCCATGAAGAAAACATTTCCCAAACTCTGAGCAGACATACATTTAGAAACAGATGGATTTTTTCTTGGAAGGACATTTAACTGTTATTATATTCTATAACTTCAGGGTTAGGAAACCTAGGGAGATGGGACTTCTGAGAAAGACTAGGCTCAACCAAATTTCATCCTGTCTGATAGGCATTTTGATCTTATCCTGACAAGTCCATCTGACAAGGAGATTTTTTTTTGACTAAACTCTCCTTAAATTTCTTTTCTTTTTTCAAAAGAAATATTTATCTTTCTATGATCTTATGTATCATTTCTAAAATATTACCTTTCCAAGTTACTTTAAAAGATCTTTGCTTTTTCACAGAGCTAGGACAAATAATTTTCCAATTTGTATGGAAACATAAAAACTTCGAGTAGACACAATAATCTTGAGAAAGAAGAATGGAACTGGAGGGATCAACCTTCCTGACTTCAGACTACGCTACAAAGCTACAGTCATCAAGGCAGTATGGTACTGGCACAAAGACAGAAATATAGATCAATGGAACAAAAGAGAAAGCCCAGAGATAAATCCATTCACCTATGGACAGCTTATCTTTGACAAAGGAGGCAAAATATATATAATGGAGAAAAGACGATCTCGTTAAAAAGTGGTGCTGGGAAAACTGGCTGACCACCCATAAAGAATGAATCTAGAGCACTTTTTAACACAGTACACAAAAATAGACTCAAAATGGATTAAAGATCTAAACATAAGACCACAAACTATAAAACTCTTAGAGGAAAACATAGGTAGAACATTTTCTGACATAAATCACAGCAGGATCCTCTATGACCCACCTCCCAGAGTAAAGGAAATAAAAACAAAATAAACAAATTGGGCCTAATTAAACCTAAAAGCTTCGCACAATGAAGAAAACTATAAACAAGGTGAAAAGGCAGCCTTCCAAATGGGAGAAAATAATAGCAAACGAAGCAACTGACAACAAAGAATTAAACTCCAAAATATACAAACAGCTCATGCAGAAAAACAAATGACCCAATCAAAAAATGGGCCAAAGAACTAAACAGACATTTCTCCAAAGAAGACCTATAGATGGTTAACAAACACAGGAAAAGATACTCAACATCGCTCATTATCAGAAAATGCTAATCAAAACCACAATGAGATACCATCTCACACTTTTCAGCATGGCTGCCATCAAAAAGTCTACAAACAGTAAGTGCTGGAGAGGGTGTGAAGAAAAAGGAACCCTCTTATACTGTTGCTGGGAATGCCAACTAGTATGGCCACTATGGAGAACAGTGTGGAGAGTCCTTAAAAAGCTGGAAATAGAACTGCCATATGACCCAGCAAGCCCACTGCTGGGCATACACACCAAAGAAACCAGAATTGAAAGAGACACGTGTACCCCAGTATTCATTGCTGCACTGTTTGCAATAGCTAGGGCATGGAAGCAACCTAGATGTCCATGGGCAGATGAATGGATAAGGAGGTTGTGGTACATATACAGAATGGAATATTACTCAGCTATAAAAAAGAATGCATTTGTGTCAGTTCTAATGAGGGGGATGAAGCTGGAGCCTATTATATAGAGTGAAATAAGTCAGAAAGAGAAACACCAATGCAGCATATTAATGCATATATATAGAATGTAGAAAGATGGTAATGATGACCCTATATGCAAGACAGCTACAGAGAGGCAGAGGTAGAGAACAGACTTTTGGACTATGTGGGAGAAGGTGAAGGTGGGACGGTTTGAGAGAATAGCATTGAAACATGTACATTACATATGGAAAATAGATGACCAGTGCAAGTTTGATGCATGAAACAGGGCACTCAGAACCAGTGCTCTGGGACCACCTGGAGGGATCAGGAAGTGAGGGAGATGGGAGAGGGGTTCAGGATGGTGGGACCCATGTACACCCACAGCTGATTCATGGCAAAAGCCACCCCAATACTGTAAAGTAATTAGCCTTCAATTAAAATAAATTAATTAATTTTAAAAGATCTTTGGAGGGATTCTCTGACAGTCCAGTGGTTAAGACTTGGCACCTTCACTGCTCTGCACCCAGCTTCAGTTCCTGCTCAGGAAATTAAGATCCCTCAAGCTGCACAGAGTGGCAGAAAAATAATCATTTGAACTGTATCTTCTTTTTTATTATTTTACTTTATTTTACTTTACAATACTGTATTGGTTTTGCCATACATCAACATGAATCTACCACAGGTGAACACATGTTCTCAATCCTGAACCACCCTCCCACCTCCCTCCCCATACCATCTCTCTGGGTCATCCCAGTGCACCAGCCCCAAGCATCCTGTATCCTGCATCGAACCTAGACTGGTGTTTCATTTCTTATATGATATTATACATGTTTCAATGCCATTCTCCCAAATCATCCCACCCTCTCCCTCTCCCACAGAGTCCACAAGACTGAGCACTGTATCTTCTTATCCCATGGACAACCTGAAGTGTTATTCTTTGAGCCATTAAGTGAGGACAAAAGATACTTAGTTGTATGTGTTTCAAGAAATTCATCATCTCATCAGTGTGAAAGAAGTCATGCTGGTGGACTCTTGGTTACTCAATTCCTGCAAATCTGGAATTTTACTGTGTCCCAAGGACTGATGTTGAAGCTGAAACTCCAATACTTCGGCCACTTGGTGTGAAGACCTGACTCATTTGAAAAGTCCCTGATGCTGGGAAAGATTGAGGGCAGGAGAAGAAGGGGACGACAGAGGATAAGATGGTTGGATGGCATCACCGACTCAATGGACATGGGTTTGGGCGGACTCCGGGAGGTGATGATGGACAAGGAGGCCTGGCGTGCTACAGTTCATGGGGTCGCAAGAGTTGGACACGTCTGAGCAACTGAACTGAACTGAACAGTGCATTCAAAAAACTTTAAACACCTAAGATAAATCATAATGGAAAATAATATATAAAGAATGTATATATGTGCATAACTGAGTCACTTTGCTGTATCTAATTATTAGAGAAACCTTGCCCCACTTAGAGCAGCCTCTTGTGGCCACTAACCAAGAAACAAAATTAAAGTTTAAAAGGAATTGCAGGTTATGATGGGGCTACAAAGAAAGAGCCCATCTAAAAGAGGGGTCATGTTGGGCACTCCCAGATGTCAATCTTGTCCTTGTCCTGCAGGTCCTATAGTGGCAGGGCTTATCTCCACACCGGGAATGGGAAAGTTGCTGGATAAAGTCCCCCTGGTCCTGGATACTGAGGAACAGGCAACTGCACATGAGACACAAGGGGGTTTGTGTGGGAAGTCCCCCCCATCCTGATGTCAGACGGCATATCCACCTTCATCAGCAACAATAACACCCAGAACCTCAGCTCCCCTGTCACCTTGGTCTTCCAACATGTGAGTCCTGCTGGGATGGAGCTGTGGATGTGGAAGAGTCCTGAATCCTGGGCAGAGCCTTGGGTTTCAGGGGGGTCCCCCACAAGTGCATCATATCCCCAGGAAAGCCAGCATGAGCTAGCTTTGGGTCAGCATTTCTGAGCAATAGACCCACCTGCTCACACCTACTTCCTGTCCCTATAGTCAGTGATCCTTGGGCCAAAGAAGAAGCTGTACTGCATCTTCTGGGAGCGTGGCCAGAGTGGAAGTGGTCACCAGGCCACCAGAGGCTGCAAGATGGTGGGAACCACCTGCCAGTGAACCCACCTCAGCAGCTTTGCTATCCTCATGGCCCACTATGATGTGCAGAGGAGAACCTTCAGAGTGGCTACATTCAATGTGTGCTACTGGGTAACAAATTCCCACCCATGTAAAACTAGAAAACATTAAATCTTGCATGGTACAACTGGGATGGCTGCTCAGATTTTCACAATGCTGAAATCATTCTGTCCACCTGGACTGCATTCTTATTGAGGCTTGGAGTCCTCATCCAACCCTCTGACTTCTGGCACAGTTCAGTTCCTTGCGGTTGTCGGACTGAGGCCTCATCTTCCTATCTGTCAGCAAGGGAGCTGGTATAGCTGTCAAGGCCTATAGGTGTTCCTTCTCAGGTGGCCTCTCCTGGACCCTCTCACAGTGTCTCTATCTGGAGGCCATCAGGAGAAGCTCCCTTACATGAAAACTCTCTAAACTTTGAATCTTTTCTCCAAAAAAAAAAAAAAAAGCTCAGTTTGTGGTTTTGCTTTCTTTTGTAAAGAAAGTTCTCTTTTTGTTTGTTTGTTTCTTTTTTTCTCAAACTGGAGGATAATTGCTTTACAATGTCGTGTTGGTTTCAGTGATAAAACAATGTGAATTAGCCATGGTGGTTTAGTCTCTAAGTTATCTCCAACTCCTGCAACCCAATAGGCTGTAGCCCCTCAGACTGCTTTTCCATGGACTTTCCCAGGAAAGAATACTGGAGTGGGTAGCCTTTCTCTTCTCCATAGGATCTTCCCAACCCAGGGATGAAAACCCTGTCTCTTATGTCTCCTGTGTTCTTTACTGTGTTTTTTATCACCACCTGGGAAGCCCACCCAGATTCGCATTTGACTTCAAACCTGGAAGTGGTTACGTATACCGCAGGGGACAGTGATATGGTTGTCAGTAGAATTCTCAATACCACGAGGGTCTTCTGGAACAGAGTGCGCAGGGGCTGTAGAAAGAAAGATTTGATGATGGCAGAGGTCAGGGGGGACAAGAGGAACCAGTGAGTACAGGTGATTCAGGAGAAATCTTTGCCTCTTCACCTGACCAAGTGAGCTGCTTCCTTTCTGTGGTTCATCAAAACCAACACTCTCTGGCAACCTGAAACAATTCAGAATTTACTGAAATAAAAGTGGCACTCACATGAAAGTAAGCATGAAATGACTGTAGCACAAAATGCTTAAGAATCACAGGAGCCCCCAGAAGTTTGAACAACAATCCAAGGCCATGTTTCTTACAGCCATGTGACTAGATGTCAAAATATCCCTACTTAATACACCATTTTACATTTCTTGAAGACTTAAAATATTGGGGCTTGGAATGCCAAGACAATAAGAAAGGAACCATCTCCAGCTCACTTCGAATCCCAGACACTGAGTTCCTCTTGGTCCAAAAACCAAATTTGGTTTCTCCTGCACGTGTCAATAGATATTTTACACAGTAAATACAATCTATGTATTTCTTATTTGTTCCTTCTTTTTTCACACATCTGATAGATTATTCTCTTGAGTCTACAAAGAGATTCTCCACTATTTTTTGACCATGTGGCGTTCTGTTGTATAAATTACACATCAAGGCTCTTATAGTGAGTGTTTTTGTTAGATCATTTGCTAATACAAATAATGTTGCAACTGTTTACACTTACTTCATTGATCTCATTTTTGATTATGCAGTTAGGTTGGATACTGCATCAAATTCACAACTGCATGTTTGTAGACACTTCCATATTTCAACATCTTGAGGTCACTCCATCAACCCTGCCACCAGTGGTATGTGTGTGTGTGTGTGCTCAGTTTTGGTGAACTCTGTTGTGATTCCATGTACTGTAGCCTGCAAGCTCCTCTATCCATGGGATTTTCTGGGCAAGAATACTAGAGTGGGTTGCCATTTCCACTTCCAGAATCTTGCCAACCTAGGGGTCAAACTCACATCTCTTGCATTTCTTGCATTGGCAGGCAGATTTTTTATCCTGAGCCACATGTTTCCCTACAGCCTCACCACAAGGTTCTTATCAAGTTTTGTACTTTTACCCATCTGAGATGTAAATAGCATATCTAGGGAAAGATGTGTATCTTTGTATCCTTTTTATTATTAGCGGAAGGGAACATCTTTCTTTATGAGTCAGTAATATTTCAATCTCTGGAAACAATTTGTTCATATCCTTGGTATATTTTTCTATTAGCTTGTAGTACTTTTCTTATGGGTGGGGGGACACTCTTTAGATATGCTGCTGGTGAAACTAAAGACTCTCAAGTCTTACAGGACATCAAAAATCATCTGGAAGTCTTGTTATTTATTTGACATTTTACTGATAGATGTCATACCTGACCTAGGACCCAGCATACCAATTCATGCCCATATCTTTATTCATGCACTTCCCACTACCCTCATCCACACTCCTGTACCTGGTGAAATCAGGTTCACTATCCACTTATCACATTTTCTAAGAAGCCAAGGAGGTCCGTTGTTTTCTTCTCATTAACACAGAGAGAATCATCTGGACAGAGAATGCTCTAGGTCATTTCATGGAGAGGAAAAAGATAGGGACATCTTCGGAGGGACCAGGGCAGAGGGACCTCCCACTTCACAAATATAACTGACCATTTGTATTTGTCTTCCCACTAGATGGTAAGATTTGTGAAATCAGAAATCTTGCCTGTCTTATTTTTAATGCACAAGGTCAGCACAAAGCTATATGCACAAAACATCCACAGTAATATCAGTTGATTGAAACTGGGGATATTTATTCAACATCATAAGGTTACTGAGATTTGATAAGGAATCCATTGAATCTATAGGTCAATTTGCTGCAATGCTACCATATTAACAATATTGTCTTCTGATCCATGAATGTGGTGTGTTGATACATTTCTTTGGGTCTTCTTTGACTTCTTCTGACAATCTTCTTTAGTTTTCGGTGTAAAAGTTTTGCACTTTCTAACCAAGTGTCATTTTTACATATTCCTTCTCAGGAGACTTAAATTAACGGCTAAATCAGATGATCTTGTATCCTGTTCGGCAAGGAAAATTCTGAACCGTCATCTTTGGGCAAAACTTTCAAAATATGTTTTCATGTTTGTTACAGGAACTCTTCACAGAACCATTGTGTAAGGAAGTATGATGGGAATTCTTGAAATTTAGATTGCTGGGAGAATTTTGCTTTTCTACTCCATATGGTATGCTCTCCTCACTCTCAGCATAGTCAAAGGGATCTGATGCAATCCCTCAGTTGCCTTAGGTTAAATCACCTGCTTCAACCTTTTTCTACAAAGTTCGTCAAGTTTATAGGTATATGAAGATATTTGAAGGTATATGATAAGGAAAATGAGCTTCAGAAAACTGTCTTAAAATACCATAAGACAGGAAAGTAAGGTTCAAATACCTACATGGAGGGTAAACAATTGCTATGATGTCCCAAATTTTTCCTGGATTATGTCCTAAAAACACTTGAGTTACAAGCAAGCAGGACAGTTGGTTTCAATACATACATATTTCAACTTCTTCACCCTCCAGCTAAAGATTACTAACTTATGCATGAGAAAAATATATTTTACTACTCACCATATGTGTGGGTGTTTGTAAGTCACTCAGTAGTGTCCGACTCTTTGTGACCCCGTTGTCCATAGCCCACCAGGCTCTTCTGTCCATGGAATTCTCCAGGCAAAAATACTGGAGGGGATAGCTATTCCTTTCTTCAGGGGATCTTCCTGACCCACGGATTGAAGTCAGGCCTCCTGCATTGCAGGCAGATTCTTTACCACCTGAACCACCATGGAAGCTCGGTACACACCAAGTACTGCACTAAATTAAGAGATCTAATTTCTAATTTCACAGAGCTTACATGTTAAAGAAAAGGCTTTGTTAAGAGTAAAATCAGAACCCTGTAAATAAATAAAATCTCTACATCCTGACAATTGTAAGATGTGCTGGGTTAGAAAGAGTATATTGCTACTGCCCATTTTTTAAGTTTTACTTACATGTATAACAAACTGTTTCACTCTCAGAATGTGATCTTGGCAAGATGCAAGTCCAGTGGGACAGAGAAATGTCCCATGGACATCCACTGACAAGATTTGTATCAATTTAAACCAAATGGATGATCATAACGTGTTAAGTTTTAAACATCCGTGAGTACAAAATGATACTTAACATATCTGAAAATAAGTAAAAGATATGAGAGAAGGCGATAATGACAATTTTTCAGTAAATCACCACTAAAAGCACTGGGGGAAATCTTGTTGAAAGACTGGCCAACCTCACAATGCTAAAGTATTCTCTTAAATGATTATTGATTTATTACGAGGACCAAAGTGTATTTTTATAATGTTAGACCAGATAGGCACCAAACGAACTTAATGATCAATCTTAACATCAATAATATCACTCTGATGTTATATATTTCCTGATAAAACATGAACTGAAAACATCCCGTTTGTGCTAAATAAAGGTTTGTGTCCATATCAAAAGAATGTGTGTGTGTGTGTGTGTGTGTGTGTGTGTGTGTGTGTGTGTTTGCTGTCGCTTCAGTCATGTCCAGCTCTCCAGGCTCTTCTGTCTATGGCATTCTCCAGGCAAGAATACAAGAGTGGGTTGCCTCTCGTATTGATCTCTTCCAGGGCATCTTTCTGATTGAGGGATCAAACCCTCATCTGCCTGTGTCTCCTGCATTGCAGGCAGATTCTTTACCCACTAAGCCATCGGAGAAGCCCAATCAATTTCACCTATATCTAATCTAAGCTTTAGACCAAGACTTAGCAAAGTATAACCTGCAGGCAAATCCAGGAAGCTGCCTGTCTTTGCAAATAAACTCTTACTGGTTCATAACCACACTATTCACTGGTTTATTGTCCATAGTTGCTTTCAGGCTACAGTGTGAAGTTGAGTGCTTGTGAAACAGTCTGCAAGACCACAAAGCCAAAATTATTACCATCCGGCCCTTTCTAGAAAAATCTTTCTGGTACCTGTTCTTTGAGACCAGACTTTCAGTACACATGAAACACAGGGGAAAGGCATGCAAGTTAAATAACCATGATGAAGCAGTCAGGCAAATATAGACCACAGGAAATTTTTCTAATGTCAGTCTCATTGTAAAAGGTGCATAAGGCTATCTAGATTAAAGTGATGAAAGGGGCACGGCAATCAAATTCACTGTCAACTTTAGTAGTGAGAGGGTAACAGGCAAGAAGGCCAGGGGTCTCCAAATGCAGGAAATAGATTGCAAGTGTCAGACACTTTTTACCTCTTTCTTAAGTGTCAAGAGGAAAAAAACTGCTCGATTTTTCCCCCTTCTCTATATAAATTTAAAAAGAGTTTTTTCTTAAAATTCTGTGTTGCCAATGACACCTGGCTCCACCTGAACTTAACTTTTCTCAAACCTTGAGCTAACCAATGCGTTTTTCTTATGGAAATGTTTGTCTTAAGCTTTGTTAATGAACTATGTATTTACCCCAGACTCTGTCTTTCTTCAAGTCGGTTTGCTTAAGACTCAGAACCAATGAGGGCTCAACAAACCTGTATGTTTTACTCAGACATTGTTCTCCTAATCTATAATAAAGAATCTGTATATTTACTTGAAAACCTGCCTTTCTTCACGATTCATGTCAATCGTTTTATGGCCCGGGATGACTCACCTGGTGCTAATGTTATCTCAAAATGCATGTTGTGGGTGAGGGGCCTGGTGCCACTCTGAGTTTTGAGATACCTCCTTTCTCTAATTAACAGCTTGCTGACAGGTATATAGCATGCAGCTAAAGGCTAGCAGAGGGCACTCTCTGCCCCCTTCTGGTGTCTATGTCAGAAGCTTTCTCTATCTCTTTTTACTTTAATAAAACTTTATTGCACAATAGTTCTGAGAGATTGCACAATAGTTCTGAGAGAACAAGCCTCATCACTGGCCCCAGATTGAATTCCTCTCCTCCGGAGGCCAAGAATCCTGGCGTCTTTCATGGCTCAGCAACAGCCTCTCAGTAGCACTCGGATTTGGATATATGCTATAAAAATATTTTGGAAACAACTGGGATAAATTGAATATGTATGAGATATTAAAGTTATTATGAAATTATTTTCTTGGATATAATAGCATTATAATTATGTAGAGCATATTCTATAAATCCTTCAATATTTGATGAAAATATATTAAAGAAAAAAGTGTTACAGTATGTTCCCTGAAAATCATGTATTAGCAGGAAAATATATGTATGTGTAAATACATTGTGAAAGATTTTTAATATGGCATTATGTGAATAACTGTGGTCTCAAGGTAGAATATATATAATTTTATGTGTCATTACACAAAAGTCTCGCTGTTTAAACTTATAAATAAAATCTATCATAAAATAAATGCTTAATTATTAATTCCTAAAATATATATACTAATGAATTTTGAGGTTTAGAAAACTAACTTTGTAAATAGATATCTTATAAATACATGGATTTTTATTGCTATATGGTGATGATATAAAATCTAAAAATTAAAAATAACATTATTATAATACAGGAGGAATAGAGGGTATTTCTACTTCTGCTTAGGAAATAGAAAATGGCAACCAGTAACAGCAAACTCATAAGAAATATCCAGATAAACTACAAAGTCATTCATTTTCTTGGACTCAGAGAGAACTGATATACAGTAAAGTAACCTAAACTCTAAGAAAAGACACTATCATCCACGGAGAGACCGTCAGGAAGGAACACTGATACACATATGCAAAGCCCAAAAAACAATGATCTAGCTGTCACAGATGATTAGGAGGAATTCATTTAAATTTTTAATCAGAGAAAACGCTTTCACCTTTTCACTGTTCAGTATGATGTTAATTGTGGGTTTTTCTTATATGGCCTTTTCCACAAAACTAGAACAAAAAAATTTTAATGTGTATGGAATTGCAAAAGCAACCTTGAGAAAGAAAAACAGAGCTAGAGTCAAGCGCTCTAATTTCAGACTACACTACAAACGATAATTATCAATACTGCATAGCACTGACACACACACACAAAAAAAACAGAAATACAGAACAGTGGAATAGGATAGAAATTCCAAAGATAAATTCATGCACCCATGGTCACCTAGTCTATGACAAAAGAAGGAAAAATATACAGTGGAGATAAGACAGTGTCGTCAATGAGTGGTGCTAGGAGAACTGGACAGCTACATATAAAAGATTGACATTAGAACACTTTTAAACATAATACCAAAAAAAAGAAAATCAAAATGGATTAAAGACCAAAATGTAAGGCTAGATACTATAAAACTCTTAGAGGAAAGCAAAGGCACAACACCCTTTGACAGAAATCACAGCAGTATCTTTTGGGGTTCATCTCCTAGAGTAATGGAAATACAAATAAAAACAAACAAATGAGACCTAATTAAAATCAAAAGTTTTTGCACAGCAAAGGAAATGATAAATGAAAAGAAAAGACAACATACGGAGTGGGAGAAGATATTTGCAAATGATGCAACAAGCAAGGAGTTAATTTGCAAAATAACAAATAGCTCATAGAACTCCATATAAAAAAGAAAACAACCCAACTGTGTGGACACAGTTGGAGAAGGACAGGGTGGGACAAACTGGGAGGGTAGCATTGAAACATAAACTTTGCATGTGTGCATACTAAGTCGCTCCAGTTATGCTTGACTCTGTGTGATCACCCAGGCTCCTCTGTCCATGGGGATTCTCCAGGCAAGAACACTGGAGTGGGTTATGATGCCCTCCTTCAGGGGACCTTCCCAACCCAGGAATCAAAATCACATCTCTTTTATCTCCTGCATTGGTGGGCAGGTTCTTTACCACTAGTGCCACCTGGGAAGCCCCAAAACATATACTTTACCGTACGTAAAATGGATAGCCAGTGGGAACTTGCTGTATAGTGCAGGGAGCTCAAACCCAGTGCTCTGTGACAACCTAGAGATGTTGCATGGGGTGCGAGGTGGGAGAAAGGTCCGAGTTGGAGGAGCTGTGTGTATACCTATGGCTGATTCATGTTGGTGTATAGCAGAAACTAACACAATATTGCAAAGCAATTATCCTCCAATTAAAAAATAAAGCTAAAAAGAGACTAGTTGAAGCAAGTAGACACCAATAAAATGGACTACCCAGAAGAAATTAACAAATTCTTAGAAAGGAATAACCTTCTAAGGCTGAGCCAGGAAGAAACAGAAAACATGAATAGACTAATCACAAGTATTGAGCTTTAAACTGTGATTTAAAATCTTCCAACAAACAAAAGTCCAGGACCAGATGGCTTTACAGGAAAATTCTATCAAACATTTGGTGAAGAGTTGAAACCTATCCTTCTCAAACTATTCCAAAATTTCCGAGGAAGGGACACTCATAAGCTCATCCTATGAGGCCACCATTATCCTGATAACAAATGAAGACCAAGATATCATCAGGCCAATACCCCTAAAGGCTCAAATATCCTCAACAAAATACTAGCAAACAAAAATCCAACAGCACATTTAAAGGATCATATACCATGATCAAGTGTGATCTATCCCAGGGGTACAAGGATTCTTCAGTAAACACAAATCAATCAATGTGATACACCATATTAACACATTGAAGAATAAAAACCATATGACCATCTTAATGGATGCAAAAAAAGCTTTCAACAAAATTCAACACCCATTTATGATAAAAATTCTCCAGAAAGTGGGCACAGAGGGAATCTATCTCAATATGATAAAGCCCATATAAGACAAACCCACAGCAAATATTATTCTCAATGGTGAAAAACTGAAAGTATTTCCTCTGGGATCAGGAACAAGACAAGGATGTCCAATCTCACCACTATTATTCAACATAGTTTTGAAAGTCCTAGACATGTCAATCAGAGAAGAAAAAAAAAATGACTGAAACTGGAAAAGAAGCTAAACTGATTGCAGATGACACAATACTGTATATAGAAAATCCTAAACATGCTATGAGAAAACTGTTAATACTAGATCTAAACAATGAAGTTGGTAAAAGTACAGGATATGAAATTAATAAGCAGAAATCTCTTGCTTTTCTATATACAAAAGTCAAAATATTAGAAAGAGAAATTAAAGAAACAATTTCATGTTCCAACAACAACCCAATCAAAAAAATGCATTGAAGATCTATATAGACATTACTCCAAAGAGGATATAAAATGGCCAAAAAGTACACAAAAAGATGCTCAGCATCACTAAATATTAGGACATACAAATCAAAGCTCTCATGAGGGATCACCCCACACTGGTCACAATGGCCATCATCAAATAATCTATAAACAACAAATGCTGAAGAGGGTGTAGAGAAAAGGGAACCTTCCTACACTGTTGATGGGAAAGCAAACTGGTGCAGCCACTATGGAGAACAATATGCAAACTGTGGGGTGTCTGTAGGATTAGGGAGCAGAAGCACCTCCATAAGGGGACAGAAGCCAAGGGAAGAGTGAAGGGAATAGGGCACTGGTGTTGTCGTGTCCAAGAGATGGACAGTAGGAGCTCAACCTTTAGAACTAGAGGATGCCAGTGATCACTGTCTTTCCACATAGAGAAGAAAGGGTCATATGAGGATGCAGTGAGATGAGGGTCAGGTACAAGCCCAGAGAGCACTTTCCTCAGAAACCAACCCTGCCAGAACTTGATCTTGGACATCCAGGCCCCAAAACTATGAGAAAATAAATTTCTGCGGTTTGAGACACTCAGTCTATATTTTGTTGTGGCAGTTCTAGCAGGACTGATAATCATGGCCACATAGAATACAATAAAGGTGAAAAATGCAAACAAGGAAAATTATTATAATTCCATCACACAGACTACTAGAAAATTTGAGGGATATGTGTTTCTCATCTTTAAAAACATATCAGGAATATTTTCTTTTGTCACCAGATATGAACCTCAGACTATGTTGAGCTTTGTTGAAGAATTAAAAAAAAAAAAAAAAAGAATAAAATCCTTAGTTCTAGACCTGCCAAGGTTTAGGGATGTTGGGGTGGCATGAGGGAAATCTTTGTGGTGATGGAATGTTGATGGATGTTGATTGCAGTGACAGTTGTAGGAATCTACATAAGTGATAAAACGACATAGAATTACACACACACATCGTACCAATATCAGTTTCTTCATTTAAATATTGGACTGCTGTTGCTGCTGCTAAGTCACTTCAGTCGTGTCCTACCCTGTGCGGCCCCATAGACGGCAGCCCACCAGGCTCCCCCATCCCTGGGATTCTCCAGGCAAGAACACTGGAGTGGGTTGCCATTTCCTTCTCCAATGCATAAAAGTGAAAAGTGAAAGTGAAGTCGCTCGGTCGTGTCCTACTCCTCGTGACCCCATGGTATGTAGCCTACCAGGCTCCTCCGTCCATGGGATTTTCCAGGCAAGAGTACTGGAGTGGGATGCCATTGCCTTCTCCAAAATATTGGACTATCATTATATAAAAATGTAATCTTTGTGGGAAAATGACTGAAGATTACACAGGACTGCTTGGCAGTGTTTTACAACTTCCTCTTAATTTATATTTCAAAATAAAAATAAAAATGTCTGAGTTCTCTGAGCTTGCAGTACCCACTTCTCTCCTCCCCTGGGAGGATTCTTGGCTTTTTTTTTTTCCCAGCTGCTGCTGCTGCTGCTGCTAAGTCGCTTCAGTTGTGTCCGACTCTGTGCGACCCCATAGACGGCAGCCCACCAGGCTCCCCCGTCCCTGGGATTCTCCAGGCAAGAATACTGGAGTGGGTTGCCATTTCCTTCTCCAAGGCATGAAAGTGAAAAGTGAAAGTGAAGCCGCTCAGTCCTGTCCGACTCCTAGCGACCCCATGGACCACAGCCTACCAGGCTCCTCCGTCCATGGGATTTTCCAGGCATGGCCCCCCAAACACCAGTCTTCACTTCCGCCCAAACCAAAGAAAACATGAAAGCGAGGCCGACTCCTGCCTCCAGGCCAGACGAGGTATCTGCTTCTTCAAACTTGCTGAAGGAAGAAAAAGAACAGCAAGAAGCAATTGAACATATTGATGAAGTGCAAAATGAAATAGACAGACTTAATGAACAAACCAGTGAGGAGACTTTAGAAAGTAGAACAGAAATATAATAAACTCCACCAACCAGGGCTTCCCTTGTGGCTCAGAGGTTAAAGCATCTGCCTGGATTGCAGGAGACCCGGGTTCGATCCCTGGGTCAGGAAGATCCCCTGGAGAAGGAAATGGCAACCCGCTCCAGTACGCTTGCCTGGAGAATCCCATGGAAGGAGGAGCCTGGTAGGCTACAGTCCATGGGGTCCCCAAGAGTTGGACACGACTGAGCGACTTTCAACCATTTTTAAGAAAGAGGTCAGAATTGATGGCAAAAATCCCAAAATTTTGGATAACAGCATTTGATAACCATCCACAAGTGTCTGCACTGCTTGGGGAGGAGGATGAAGAGTCACTGCATTATTTGACAAGAGTCGAAGTGACAGAATTTGAAGACATTAAATCAGGTTACAGAATAGATTTTTATTTTGATGAAAACCCTTACTTTGAAAACAAAATTCTCTCCAAAGAGCTTCATCTGAATGAGAGTGGTGATCCATCTTCAAAGTCCACTGAAATCAAATGAAAATCTGGACAGGATTTGATGAAACAATCAAGTCCAACACAGAATAAAGCCAGCAGGAAGAGACAGCATCAGGAACGAGGAAGCGTCTTCACCTGGTTTACTGATCATTCTGGTGCAGGTGCAGATGAGTTAGGAGAGGTCATCAAAGGTGATATTTGCCAAACCCATTACAGTACTTGGTTCCTGGCGTGGATGATAAAGAAGGGGAAGGAGAAGACAACGACGATGAAGAGGCCAAAGGATTGCTGAAGAAGAGGATGAGGATGAAGGTGATGAAGATGAAGATGATGATGAGGGAGAGGAAGAAGAAGATGACTAATGGAAGGAACACACGGATTCCAACCTTTTTTGATTTCTCCAGTCCCTGGGAGCAAGTTGCAGTCTTTTTTTCTTTTTTTTTTTTCTCCTCTTGTGTTCAGTCGCCCTGTTTTTGAGGTCCTTTTCTCCTTTATACCATGGTTCAAAACTTATTTGGTGGGGGGTGGGGGGAATATCTTGAGCAGAATTCAGTGGGAAACAAATCTCTACCCACCTCTGTTCCAAATTCAATTTTATCTCTTCCTGTCTCAACAAAAATTTTATGGAGTCAACACCACCATGCTCTGTGAGAAAAAAAGAAAAACCTTCTGCCCCCTTAGCTCTGCTGGAAGCTGGAGGGTGCTAGGCCCGTTAGTAGGGCATAGAGTTCTAGCTTTTTTCCTCCCTTCTCTGTATATTGGGCTCAGAGATCACACAGTGTCTTTATATGAATATGGATAGCATTTACCAACATGTATCTGTCTGCTTTCTCTTGTTTAAAAGAAAAAAATCTTTAAAAATGGGGTTATAAAAGGTCAGCAAAAGGGTGGGCTTGAGATGTTTGGGTGGGTTAAGTGGGCATTTTGACAACATGGCTTCTCCTTTGGCATGTTTAATTATGATGTTTAATGGAAATCCTTGCAGTTTAAGATGACACTTTTAAAATAAAATTCTCTCCTAATGATGACTTGAGCCCTGCCACTTGATGGGAGAATTAGCAGAACCTGTAGGATCTTATTTGCAATTGAAATTCTCTATTGTATTTTTGCTCCTGTTTATTTTTAAATTTTTGTTTCACTGGAAAGGAAAAATGATGCTCAGTTTTAAATGTTAAAAGTGTACAAGTTGCTTGGTTACAATAAAACTAAATGTGTACACACAAAAAAATTTTAATCTGTTAATATATAGCAAATAAATAATTCTATTCACTCTGAACCAAGGTCCTCATACGTGCAAAAAGACCAATAAAATGAGCCTTCATGTTTGATATAGGAGGTCTTCATATATCAGAACAATATAAAAACCACTTTTGAAGAGTCTTGCGGTACAAATACCAGTAATGCTATGCAAATGCTTAGAAATTTCAGAGAAGTAATCATCAGGCAAAACAGGAGGAAGAAACATCCAGACCAGTGATTTCCTGTTTGTTAGATAATGAAAAGCAGCACGCGTGTGTGCTAAGTCGCTTCAGTCATGTCTGACTCTTTGTGACCCTATGGGCCTTAGCCTGCCGGGCTCCTCTGTCCACAGGATTCTCCAGGCAAGAATACTGGAGTGGGTTGCCATGCCCTCCTCCAGGGGATCTTCCCAACACAGCTATCCAACCCATGTCTCTTCAGTCTCCTGCATTGGCAGGTAGGTTCTTTACCACTAGCGCGACCTGGAAGAGCCCCGTGAAAAGCAGAAGTCATACTGAAAGCCAGAAGTCCCTCCCCGACACACAGAGGAAGAGAAGACATCTACTGTGGCTGGGCTTGCTGGTCTCCACACCATGAGAAACAGGTATCTAAGTTTGCTTCCAGGTAAGTAGAATTACAATGATGGAGTGAGACAACTAAAGCCGTCTGAGACTCTTTATCCAGTTTGAGAATTTTCTCTGTTCTTTACTTTTAAAAAGCTCTTGCTTTATTTCTGGTTTTCCCACTATGTCTACAAAGGAAAACAGGAAAAGAAATTTCAGTTCTGTTCAGTCGCTCAGTCGTGTCCAACTCTTTGCAACCCCATGAACTGCCACACGCGAGGCTTCCCTGTCCATTACCAACACCCAAAGTTCACCCAAACCCATGTCCATTGAGTTGTTGATGCCATCCAACCATCTCATCCTCTGTCGTCCCCTTCTCCTCCTGCCCTCAATCTTTCCCAGCATCAGGGTCTTGTCAAATGAGGCAGCTCTTCACATCAGGTGGCCAAAGTATTGGAGTTTCAGCTTCAGCATCAGCCCTTGCAATGAATATTCAGGACTGATTTCCTTTAGGATGGACTGGTTGGATCTCCTTGCAGTCCAAGGGACTCTCAAGAGTCTTCTCCAACACCGCAGTTCAAAAGCATCAATTCTTTGGCGCTCAGCTTTCTTCATAGTTCAACTCTCATATTCATACATGACCACTGGAAAAACCATAGCCTTGACTAGATGGACCTTTGTTGACAAAGTAATATCTCTGTTTTTCAATATGCTGTTTAGGTTGGTCATAACTTTTCTGCCAAGGAGTAAAGTGAAAGTGAAGTCACTCAGTCATGTCCGACTCTTTGTGACCCTGTGGCCTGTAGCCCACCAGGCTCCTCTGTCCATGGGATTCTCCAGGCAAGAATACTGGAGTGGGTTGCCATTTCCTTCTCCAGGGCATCTTCCCAACTCAGGGATCAAACCTGGGTCTCCTGCATTGCAGGCAGACACTTTACCCTCTGAGCCACAAGGAGTAAGTGTCTTTTAATTTCATGACTGCAATCACCATCTGCAGTGATTCTGGAGCCCAGAAAAATAAAGTCAGCCACTGTTGCCACTGTTTCCCCATCTATCTGCCATGAAGTGATGGGACCAGATGCCATGATCTTAGTTTTCTGAATGTTGAGCTTTAAATCAACATTTTCACTCTCCTCTTTCACTTTCATTAAGAGGCTCTTTATTTCTTCCTCACTTTCTGCCATAAGGTGGTATCATCTGCATATCTGAGGTTATTGATGTTTCTCCTGGCAATCTTGATTCCAGCTTGTACTTCCTCCAGCCCAGGGTTTCTCTTGATGTACTCTACATAGAAGTTAAATAAGCAGGGTGACAATATACAGCCTTGACGTACTCCTTTTCCTATTTGGAACCAGTCTGTTGTTCCATGTCCAGTTCTAACTGTTGCTTCCTGGCCTGCATACAGATTTCTCAAGAGGCAGGTCAGGTGGTCTGATATTTCCATCTCTTTCAGAATTTTCCACAGTTTATTGTGATCCACACAGTCAAAGGCTTTGGCATAGTCAATAAAGCAGAAATAGATGTTTTTCTGGAACTCTCTTGCTTTTTCCATGATCCAGCGGATGTTGGCAATTTGATCTCTGGTTCCTCTGCCTTTTCTAAAACCAGCTTGAACATCTGGAAGTTCATGGTTCACATATTGCTGAAGCCTGGCTTGGAGAATTTTTAGCATTACTTTACTAGCATGAGAGATGAGTACAATTGTGCAGTAGTTTGAGTGTTCTTTGGCACTGCCTCTCTTTTGGATTGGAATGAAAACTGAACATAAGAAGAGTATTAACTCAATTATGTTAAGTTCTCAAAGGAGAAATTGGTGAAATATTTAATTAGTTAATTAATTTATATTTTTGGTTGTGCTGGGTCTTTGCGGTTGAATGTGGGCTTTCTCTGTTTGCCATGCATGGGGGCTCCTCTTAGTTGTAGTCCATGGGCTTCTCATTTTTGTGACAACTCTCTCTTTTAAAAAGCTTTTTATTTTATATTGGCATACAGCCGATTAACAATGTTATGATAGTTTCAGGTCGACAGCAAAGGGACTCAGCCGTATATCTATATGTACCCACTCTCCTCCAAACTCTGGTGGCTCCTGTTGTTGCAGAGGTTGGGCTCTAGCTATGTGGGCTTCAGTAGCTGTGGCCCATGGGGTCAAGTTGTTCTGCAGCATGTGGGACCTTCCTGGACCAGGAATCAAACCCGTGTCCCCTGCATTGGCAAGCAGATTCTTGGCCACTGGGCTACCAGGAAAGTCCCAAGTTGGTGAAATGCATTCCTAGGGAAACTTAACAAAGATTTTCCATTTTACCACCTGTATTAGCCCATGTTCTCAATAGCAACAGAACCAATAGGATGAATCTATAGAGGTGAGAAAGGATTTTATTTAAGAAACTGATTCATGAGATTGTGGAGGTTGGAAAGTCCCAAAATCCCAAAGACCAGGGGCAAGATGAAAACCCAGGATGACCAGATGTTGCATCTCAAGTTCAAGGGCCTTCAGAAGCAAATTTTTTTTTTTTTCCTTCAAGAAGGTCAATTTTTTTTTTCCTTTTAGGCCTTCAACTGATTGGATGAGGCTCACCCAGATTATAGAGGGTAATGTGCTTTATTCAATGTCCACTGATTTAAATGTTAACTCAGAAACAGACTCACTGACTTAGAAAATGAGCTTATGATTACTGGGCTTTTCGTTTGGGGAGGTTTTGATTTCTCACTCAGTCTTCTTACTAGTTACAGGTTCGTTCAGATTTTCTGCTTTTTCTTCAGTTACTTTTGTAGTTTATGTGTCCATAGGAATGTTTGTTTCATCCAAGTTGTTTTTTGTGCTGGTCTCAGCCTATTCATAATCACTGTTGTAGTTGGACTGGTCCTTGGGTTCTGTTATCTAACCAAACTTGGATCCCCTCCTCCTCTTGGAGTAAAGCCAACCTACTGAAACTGGATTGTGGTGAAGGAAAATGCAGTGTTTATTGTAAAGTACCATACAAGGAGTCCAGGACGTTTAATCCTCAAAGCACCTAAACTCCCCAGTGGGCTTCAGGGACCATTTTTAAAGCCAAAGTGAGGGAAGAGAATCTCAAGTTATGTGACCAACTCATGCACAGTTCTCTGGTTGATGGTGAAATAACAGGGCAATTGTTGTATCAGTCCTCAAACTCCTGCAGGCCTGGGGGCTATGTGCTCATGGTCACTAAGAGGTTAGCTTCTTCCATTTGGTGGAGGTTTTAGCATCTGTAAAACTGAAACAGGAAACCAAGATCTTGTTCCCAGAGCCAAGAATTGAATTTCACAAACTCACAGTCATACAGGCAAACTTTATGTTGAAGTGTTGGGGGAGTTTGTAACTTCCTCGGTTCTGTCTCACCACAGCAAAGATTTGAAATGGTGGACCAGTGTTACAGCTTGATTACAGCTTTGAGTTTTATTCTCAAGCAAAGGAAAATACACCCTCAAGGCATGAAGGCAGACCAACCCCAAAGGAAAGACCTCAATCTGTCTTGGCTTCCTCATTTTATACATTTTGTTCCCTCCTCCCTGTACCGGCCCTATGCAAATTGGGCTGGCCAAGAAGGAGGCGTGTTTGTTTCACCTGAAATTTTCACTTCAGTCCATAGATTTTCTTTTGTTACATTTTCACGGGCTTTTCTCTATCTTTGTCTTTTAGCTACCACCATTTTGGACACCTTTTTCCTATTCTAACTACCTAATACTCCCCCCTCAAGAGATGGGAGGCCCAATTCTTTGGAAATAGTGGCATCGAGGTCTTGCTGGTTACTTCCTGCTGGGCTGGGATGATAAGGGGCATTGGGCCTCCCCGTCTTGCTAGTCTCAAGTCTCAGAGTCCATATAGTGCTGTCCATCCAAGGGTGAGTGACATTTTCTGTGGTCAGGTGTAGTTTTATATACCCTTGTTGAATTGGCACAGCATGTTGTAGCTTGTTGACCTGGGCAGAGACAAATGGGTTAGACAATTGATAATACATGGAGCAACCATAAGCAGCATCAATATGGTGATAACAGGATTAGTTGGGGCACTAGCCAACTCCAAATCCCCTCTCACCAACAGAATTATCCCCCAAAGACAGATTGCAGCCACCCAAAGAACTCTCCAGCTCATTCTATGAGATCCCATAGGATCTGAATGTTTTTCTTGAGGCCTGTGAGATTTTCTTCAACTTAGCTGGAGGTATTTAACCAGAAAAAACACATCTCATTCAAGATGGTTCAAGTCCCTCTTTGTTCAGGGATTAGGAGGTCTATCTCCTGTCTATTTTGGAGTACAACCTCTGCCAAGCTGTGTAGGCCCTTTAGAACTATCCTGAGAAATCTTATCTTCAGAAACTTAATTTTGGGGGTGTTCATTAGAATGGCACTAATTTGTAGTCCTGAATAGGCATCTGCTATCTCCCAGGGGCTCACAGGTGTATTGAGTGTCCTCTTCTGTTTTCTTCCATGGCTTGAATCATGAGTAGTGAATCCAGGAGTCATGTCCTGGTACCTTGACTGTTGTGAGGGTAGAAAGTATTACACGACAGGGACCCTTCCATGTGGGCTGGACCTTTGGGGACCCATCTTTCCAGACTTAATTTAGGACTTGAGTCCCTGGAGCATATAGTGGTGGCTCTTTAGAATCTTTTGGGTCCTGGTTGACACCCCACAAGTGTATATCTTGTTAGAATTACTCAATGGCCATTGTATAAGATTGGAGGGTCTGAGCCTCTGGATCTAGGAAGAGGTCATTGACGTAAACAAAATGTCTCCCATATAGCATCTCATAAGGACTAAGACCAACCTGTTCCTGAGGGGCAATGCCGGTGTGGGGGAGAGCTATCAGTAAAGCCTCCTTCCATCCCATGGATGTCTCCTGGATTATATTTTTTTTATCACTTTAAGAATCTCTTTCTACTTTTCCTGAAGACTGAGGCCTCCAGGCACAATGGAGATAATAAGTAATGCCTAATGCTTTACTTAGGCATTTACTTAAGGACCCCTCGGGTGACCTTAGAAGTAAATGATGTCCCATTGTCACTTTGTAATGACCCGGGCAGACCAAATCTTGGAATGATTTCATGGAGCAGTTTTTTTACCACCTCCTAAGCCTTCTCAGTCCAGGTGGGGAAGCCTTCAATCCATCCTGTGAATGTATCTATCATGACTAGTAGGTATTTTTACCCTTGAGAAACTGGCATCTGGGTCAATTTCATCTGCCAGTCCTCTCCTGGGTAGGCCCCACGTTGTTGGATGGGCTGGGCCAGCTGGGGTCTTCGAGCTCCTTGGGGGTTGTTTAATTGGCAAGTGGGACAAGAGGAGACCACTTGCCTTATAGTCGTTTGGAGGCCTGTTCCTCTGAAGGACCTTTCTAGTAATCTTTGGAGGGCCTTTTCCCCTAAATGAGTGGTAGGTAGCATGTAAGGAGTTAACCAACTTCCACTGGAGGTTCCCAGGCAGAAAAAGGAGTCCTCCCTTTGGAACCACCCATATGATCTTCTTGAAAGCCCTCACTTTTAGCTTTAAGAGTCTCAGCTTCAGTATATGAAGGAGTTTCTGGCAAATTAGTCTCTGGAACTAAGGTGGTCACCCCTACTAGGTCATTGTTCTGAAATGCTGCTCTCTCAGCTGCCTGATCGGCTGCTTGGTTCCCTCGTGTGGCGTCTGTGCTCCCTTTTTGGTGTCCTTTACAGTGGAAGATTGAAACCTCAGCGGGCAGATGGACTGCCTCCAAGAGTCTAAGAATCTGATCACCATATTTGATTGGGGACCCTCGGGTGGTCAAGTGGCCTCTTTCTTTCCAACTAGCATCATGTGCAGGTAGCACCAGAAAGGCATACTTGGAGTCAGTGTAAATGGCTCTTCTTTTTCCTTTTCCCAGCTCTAAAGCTCGAGTCAGGGTTATGAGTTCAGTCAATTAGGCTGAAGTACCTGGTGGCAAAAGTTTAGCCTCTATGGTCTCAAAATTGGAGACTACTGCATATCTGCCTCTTCTTTTTTCCACCTAAGACAAAGCTGCTTCCATCAGTGTACCAGATTTCCTCAGAATTGGTCAGAGGATCTTCTGGCAATCCCTCTTGGGGTTTTGTCCAGTGGTCCAAGGTTTCTAGGCAAGAGTGAAAGGGGAGAGAGCCATGGGGGTAGGCAGGAGGGTGGCTGGGTTAAGAACCTCACAAGGGGATATAGTGAGGCCTGATTTATTTTTTTGATATCTGAGGATTCTTTGATCTGACACCCATAAACGGCCTCTCCCATTCAGGAGTTGTTTCACTTGGTGGCTGGTAAAAATAGTTAGTTTTCCCCCCAAGAGAGAGTTTTAAAGCATCCTCTATCAGGACTGCAATCACTGCAAGATTTAGAAGGCAGGGAGAGATCTCTTTCCAAAAAGGGAGCAGGACACTCAGGACCACCAGAAACTGGTGGGAAAATATTTGCCATCCCAAATTGTTGCATCTTCATTTGCAACAAAGAAGTGCAAAGGTGAATTTTTTCTAATTGTTTTTCCTGTAGCACCCAAAATGGTACAGGTTTGAGAGGAGAAGTCTCCAGAGTAAGAGGTCAGGTCAGAGTAGGTAGCCCCTGTGTCAACCAAGAAATTCTTGGACCTACCTGCCACATCCAGTTGCACCCTTGGCTCCAGCCCCATGATGATTATCTGTGACAGGTGGGCTGGCTGAAGCGGGCCACTTCAGTCCTGTTGAACCATTGTGAGGGAAGGCTTGGCACTTGACCTTGAAGTTCTTGGGTCCCAAGGGCAAAGTGCTGCCCAATGTCCCAATTGATGGCATTTGTAGCAAGCCATTTTAGGAGACTTTCCATGATTCGTACACTCTTTGGCCCAATGTCCCACCTGTCTACAGATTAGGCATTTGTCTCATGCCTTGTCCTTCAAGGACTCAGAGTTTGCCATAAGGCTTCCCTGGAGGGTGGCCAGCATCCGGGCATGCCTTGTCTCTTTCCTTTTCTCCCTTTCTTTGGCCTTGGCCTCCCTCTCCTGTTCTGTTATAAAAGATATTGGTGACTGGACCATCTCATCTAAAGAGCCATCAGGGTCCTGCTGCTGTACCTGTTGTAACTCTATCCTGATGTCTAATGCACATTGGGTCCGGAATTTGTCCTTTAAAATCACCTGTCCCTTGTAAGATTCTAAGTCTAGATTGGTACACTTTTGGAGGGCCTCTTTTAGCCTTTCTCGTTGGACTCCTGAGTTATTGCTGAGATGGGGCACAGTTCCACAACTAATAAGCTTCTTTTTATTTCTATGGGTGGACTTCCTTAGGGGTGAGTCTTTCTAAAGTTTATTGTGTCCAGTACTGTTGCAACCTGAGAACCAGGCATCCTCAGGTCAGGGTGCAGATCCCCAGGCAAGTTGAGGCATGAAAACCTCCTGAAGATCAAATTCCCATGCAGGTCGAGGCCCAGTATGATGTGCTGGTGAGAACCCTCAGAGGGATGACATTCAAAGGCTACTGCTGTGTAGCAAGTTTCGAAAGTAGTCAGCTTTAAAAACATAAATTTATTATTATCTCACAGTTTCTTCATGTTAACAAATAGTCGTGCTGCAGATGAGCTTTCTGTTCAGGGTCCTACAATGGTCCTTTCATGAGAGGATTGGAGTCCTTCCCTTACTCCCTGATTTCTGGAAGATTTCAGTTCCTCGCAGTAGCAGGACTAAGATCTTGTGTTCTTCGCTCTGACAGCCGAGA
Source organism: Capricornis sumatraensis (assembly GCF_032405125.1). NCBI lineage: Eukaryota > Metazoa > Chordata > Mammalia > Artiodactyla > Bovidae > Capricornis > Capricornis sumatraensis. The sequence goes on from NC_091077.1 coordinate 11,447,174, forward strand.
ACCAGGCTCAGTTCCAGGGCTACCTGTATTCCTTCTCATCTAGTGTTGCTGTTGTTCAGTTGCTAAGTGAGGTACGACTCCTTGCGACCCCATGTACTACAGCATGACAGGCTCCCCTGTCCTTCACAGTCTCCCAAAGTTTGCTCAGATTCATGTCCATTGAAGTGGTGATGTCACCCAACAGTCTCATCCTCTGCTGTCCCGTTCTCCTTTTGCCTTCATTCTTTCCCAGCATCAGGGTCTTCTCCAATGAGTGGATTCTGTACATCAGGGGCCAAAGTATTGGAGCTTCACCATCAGTCCTTCCAATGAATATTCAGGGTTGATTTCCTTTTGAATAAACTAGTTGGAACTTCTTGCTCTCCGAGGCACTCTCAGGAGTCTTCTGCAGCACCACAGTTCAGAAGCATCAATTCTTTGGTGATCAGCCATCTTTCTGGTCTCTTCTGTGCCCTCTCACAGCGCACCACTAAATCTATCCAGAGAGCAGCAGAAGAAACTCCCTCCTGTCAAAACTCTCTCAAACTCTGAATCTTTTTCTCCAAGTACAGTCCAACTCTTCTGAGGGTTAGAGCAAGTCCGACCAGGGTAAACTCTCTAAGTCAGTTAATGGAGGACTTGAATTCTACCTGCAAGAATCTCTTCACAGAAACACCTGGGTTGGGTGAGGCTGCCAAATTAGAATTCTTTTTACCTCAAGGGGCTTCAGGTGCTCAGGGGCCGCTGCTGATGTGCTCAGTCGTGGCCAACTCTGCAACCCCATGAACTGTCTGCCAGTTCTGCTGTCTGTGGAATTTTCAGGCAAGAATACTGAAGTCAGTTGCCATTTCCTTCTCCAAGCTCAGGGGCTGCAGAAAATATGGATTTTATGCTACCACCATTGTCAAAATATAGTAGTTTTCCACCATCAAGTATCCAGTTCTAATCTGTAAGAATCAGTTCCCATCTAAGAACGGACATTGCAGAGATGTGTGATTGGAGTCCAGGGTGGGTGGTTAATACCTGGACATTGAGTCTCAGATACAGACTCTGCCACACACCATCACATGGTGGGGATGGAGGGTGATGCTCAGCATGAAGTGTCATGCCTCTGTGTACCTACTGTGGTAACCAGGAGGCTTAGTCATGCTCAGAAGTCGACAAGAAAATAAACCCTTGTGAGTTCCAGAGTTTGTTCTTGACTAAAGATTCTCCTGTCCCTCTGTCCTTCCAGGGACAGAATTAATCATTCAGATTCCACAAAATTCTAACATTCAGAAGCTGGAGAAAACTATCCACAAATATACCAACTCTATCTGTGTCCTCTATTCTTGATTTTTCTATGTCTAAAAATAAAAATGGTGGAAGGGTCATCACCCAGAGCAGGAAAGCATGACTGTGGTCCCCTCTCTGCTGGGTCCCAGGAGGAGGATCCCGCACTGACTGTGATCACCTACGTGGGGCTGAGCCTCTCTCTGCTGTGCCTCCTCCTGGCGGCCCTCACCTTCCTGCTGTGCAAAGCCATCCAGAACACCAGCACCTCGCTCCACCTGCAGCTCTCGCTCTGCCTCTTCCTGGCCCACCTGCTCTTCCTCACAGCCATTGACAGAACTGAGAGCAAGTTACATCTACCGTCCCAGAATATCCCTGTCACAGGGGCTGCTGAGTTCATGGAGCCATGCTTCTTTGGACACTTTAATAAAATGACTTGGGTTCCAGGCAAGGTTAGATTGGTAAATAACCAATTTCACATTGACTGCCACAACTAGAAGATAAAGACTCTGTTGACAACTCCTTCTTATACATCAAAGTTCTCCCTAGTGGCAAGTTATAGAAATACCTGGGCCATGCTCCACCCTGACAGTCCCTCCTGGTGACATTTGACAAGCCACCTTCCTCCTCCTCCCCCAGGTGCTGTGTGCCATCATCGCAGGTGCCTTACACTATCTCTACCTGGCCTCCTTCACTGGATGCTGCTGGTGGGCCTGCACCTCTTCCTCTCTGCACGCAACCTGACGGTGGTCAGCTGTTCCACTGTCTACAAGTTCATGAAGAAGGCCATGTTCCCTGTGGGCTACAGAGTCCCAGCTGTGATTGTGTCCACTTCTGCAGCATCCAGGCATCATCTTTATGGGACTTCCACCAGGTGAAATAAATTCTCACTTTTTATCTCTCCAGCGCAACCATGTGTGGAGATTTGTTCACAGTCATAGAACAAATGTAGCACTTAATTATGGCAGCTCATAATATACAGACACTAAGTAATAATCCCTAGGTCATCTTTCTGGTGGAGGATGATAATAATTAAGCAGAATGCCTTCAACCTCTGTTCATGAAATAACAAAGAGGAAATTAAAGGAAGTGCTTAGGGCATCATTTAGAAAAATATAACCTGCTTTTTTATCCTAAATCTATTGGATGTTTCAATTTTTCTTTTGTAATAGTAGAGCCGATATAAATAATCAAAACAATAAACTGTATCATAATTAAGCATTTACAGGATGCTTACTTTGTGCCGAGGCATTTTTCTAACCATTTTAATGTATGTTAATTCAATTAATCCTGATACCAATACTATGAAGTAGATACTGTCATTCACCTCACTTTACAGATAAGAAAACTGAGGCACAAATAGCTTAAGTAAATGCCCAAAGGTGCACAGCTCAATTCAGTTTAGTAGGTAGCCAAGCTTAATTCAAATTCAGAGAGTCAGGCTCCTTAGATTGCACTCTTAATTCAACTTTTAATATTAGGTTTAATGTTTTTACATTTTTACTGAAGTATATCACATATATAACAAAATTCACCCTTTAAAAGTATAAAGATCAGTGGCTTTTAGAATAGTCGCATAGTGCTGCTATCACCACAGTCTAATTTTAGAACATTTTCAATTCCCCCAAAGAAACTTCATACACAATAACATTCACTCCTCATTTCTGTTACCCACTCCTCTGTCCCAACCCTTGACAACTGCTTACCTGCTTTCTGTCTCTGTTGGATATTTCATATGAATGCAATCATGCCTGTGGTCTTTGTGACTAGATGTTTTTACTTAGCCCAAAGTTTTCAAGGTTCATTCATGTTGTAGCATGTATCATGGCCTCACTCTTTGTTGTTGTTTTTGTTGCTATTGTTTTGCAAATAATATTTTATTATATGTTTCTCCATTGACACAGAGTCTTCCTAGTTGACCTAGAGGGATAGAATGGGGACAGAAGGGAGGGGGACAAGAGGGAGGGGCCATATGTATACCTATGGCTGATTCATGTTGGTGTTTGACAGAAAACAACAAAATTCTGTAAAGCAATTATCCTTCAATAAAAAATAAACAAATTTAAAAATATATATTTCATTATATGGATATGCCACATTTTGTTTTTCCATTGATTAGTTGATAGACATTTATGTTATTTACCTTTTTGTAAAGCTATTACAAATGATGCCACTATTAACATATATGTATATGTTCATTTTTCCTGGTTTTATATCTACCTTACAAGGAGAATTTCGGGGGTCAAAATGGAAAATCTGTTTAGCATTCTGACAAACCACCACCTGTTTTCCAAAGCTTCTGAACCATTTTACATCCCCAACAGCAACATACAAGGGTTTCAATTTATCCACATCATTATCAATACTTATGTTCCACATTTTAAAATTTGGCTATCCTAATGAGGGGGAAGTGAAATTTCATTGTGGTTTCAATTTGTGGTTTCACCAGTGACTAATAATGTTGAGCATCTTTCCACAGGCTTATTGACCATTTGCATATTTTCTTTGGAGAAGAATAGATTCAAATCTTTTGCCTGTTTTTTTTTTAAACTTTTGATGTTATTAGTATTGGCATTGAAAATACTATCTAATGTCTTTTCAGAAAAAATATGCAGTTGGATTAAAACAAGCAAAGCCTAACATAAAGCCATTTGTCAAAGAAGATATGTCTATAAGGTAAAGATGAAATATTACAAAGCAGAACAAAGAAGAGTGTTGCTGCACATAAGAGGCAAAAAGTTAGTAACTGGTACAATCCACCTCTTTCACTTCTAGAAGAACTATGGACAGAGGTTCATGACACTGAACAGGAGGCAGTGATCAAGACCATCCCCAAGAAAAAGAAATGCAAGAAGGCAAAATGGCTGTCTGAGGAGGCGTTACAAATAGCTGAGAAAAGAAGAGAAGCTAAAGGCAAAGGAGAAAAGGAAAGCTATACCCATCTGAATGCAGAGTTCCAAAGAATAGCAAGGAGAGATAAGAAAAACTTCCTCAGTGATGAACGCAAAGAAATAGAGGAAAACAGTAGAATGGGAAAGACTAGAAATCTCTTCAAGAAAATTAGAGACACCAAGGGAACATTTCATGCAAAGATGGGCACAATAAAGGACAGAAATTGTATAGACCTAACAGAATCAGATGATATTAAGAAGAGGTGGCAAGAATGCACAGAAGGACTATACAAAAAAGATCTTCATGACCCAAATAACCACGATGGTGTGATCACTCACCTAGAGCCAGACATCCTGGAATGTGAAGTCAAATGGGCCTTAGGAAACATCATCATGAACAAAGATAGTGGAGGGGATGGAATTCCAGTTGAGCTATTTCAAATCCTAAAAGACGATGCTGTGAGAGTGTTGCACTCAATATGCCAGCAAACTTGAAAAACTCAGCAGTGGCCACAGGACTAGAAAAGGCCAGTTTTCGTTCCCATCTCAAAGAAAGGCAATGCCAAAGAATGCTCAAACTACCACACAGCTGCACATATCTCACACGCTAGTAAAATAATGCTCAAAATTCTGCAAGCCAGGCTTCAACAGTACATGAACCAAGAACTTCCAGATGTACAAGCTGGATTTAGAAAAAAAAAAAAAAAAAACAGAGAAACCAGAGATCAAATTCCAAACATCTGTTGGAAAATTTTTAAAAGAGAGAGTTCCAGAAAAATATCTATTTCTGCTTTATTGACTACACCAAAGTCTTTGACTGTGTGGATCACAGGAAACTGTGGAAAATTCTTCAAGATATGGGAATATCACCACCTTACCTGCCTCCTGGAAAATCTGTATGCAGGTCAAGAAACAACAGTCAGAGCCGGACATGAAACAATGGATTGATTCAAATTGGGAAAGAAGTGTGTCGAGGCTGTATACTATCACCCTGCTTATTTAACTTATATGCAGAGTACATCATGCAAAATGCCAGACTGGATGAAGCACAAGCTGGAATCAAGATTGCTGGGAGAAATATCAATAACCTCAGATATGCAGTTGACACCACCCTTATGGCAGAAAGCAAAGAAGAACTAAAGAGCCTTGTGATGAAAGTGAAAGAAGAGAGTGAAAGAGCTGACTTAAAACTCAACATTCAAAAAACTAAGATCATGGCCTCTTTCCCATCACTTCATGGGAAATAGATGGGGAAACAATGGAAACAGTGACAGACTTTATTTTCTTAGGCTCCAAAATCACTGCAGATGGTGACAGCAGCCTCAAAATTAAGACACTTGCTCCTTGGAAGAAAAGTTATGACCAACCTAGACATCATATTCAAAAACAGAGACATTACTTTGCCTACAAAGGTCCCTCTAGTCAAAGTTATGATTTTTCCAGGAGCCATGCATGGATATGAGTTGGACTATAAAGAAAGCTGAGGCCAAAGAATTGATACTTTTGAACTGTGGTGTTGGAGAAGACTCTTGAGAGTCTCTTGGACTGCAGGGAGATCAAACCAGTCCATCCTAAAGGAAAGCAATCCTGAATAGTCATTGGAATGACTCATGATGAAACTGAAACTCCAATACTTTGGCCACCTGATGCGAAGAACTGACTCATTTGAAAAGGCCCTGATGCTGGGAAAGATTGAAGGCAGGAGAAGGGGATGACAGAGGATGAGATGTTTGGATGGCATCACCGAATCAATGGAAATGAGTTCGAGCAAACTCCAGGAGTTGATGATGGACAGGGAAGCCTGGCATGCTACAGTCCATGGGTCACAGTTTTTGACACGACTGAGTGACTGAACTGAACTGAACTAAACAAGCAACGCTTTTGACTTTTTAGAACCAGGTACATATTTCTACACATATTTGAACCTATCAATATATCCATCAGGATATATATTCCCTTATAGCTCAGTTGGTAAAGAATCTGCCTGCAATGCAAGAGACCCTGGTTCAATTCCTGGCTCAGGAAGATCCCCTGGAGAAGGGAAAGGCTACCCACTCCAGTATTCTGGCCGGGAGAATTCTATGGACTGTATACTCCATGGGGTCGCAAGGAGTCGGACACAGCTGAGCGACTTTCACTTTCATATATCCATCATCAACAACAATACACTCTACGTTTCCACCTTATGGATACAGTCATCCATCTGTAAGTGAAGATGATTTTACCTTCCCAGAGAAAAAAGCCACATCCTGCCAATATCAATTATTTCATAATTTCTTTGGTTTATTTTTAAATTTAAGTATAGTTCATTTACAAGCTTGTATTAATTTCTTCTGTACAGCAAAATGATTCAGTTATATATGTACATATACATATATAGTCTTTTTTAAATATCCATTCTATTTCATGTTTTTTTTAAATTGGAGGATAATTGCTTTACAATATTGTGTTAATTTATGCCACACAACAGCATGAATCAGTCATAATTACATACATATATCCTGCCCCCCTTGAGCCTCCCTCCGTTTCCCCCATCCCACGCCTCCAGGTCATCACAGAGCACCAGTCTGGGCTCCCTGCATTATATAACAACTTATCATCAGCTATCATTCAACTAACAGCTTCTCACCATTACACAGGGTGGTGTATATATGTCAACGCTGCTTTCTCAATTCATCCTACCCTATTCTTCCCTCCCTGCGTCTACAAGTCCTTTCTCCATGTCAATATCTCCATTTCTTCCCTGCAAATAGCTCCATCAGTACTATTTTTCTAGATTCCATATAACCGCATTACTATATATTTTCTCTTTCTGACTTACTTCACTCTGTATAACAGTTTCTAGGTTCACCCACCTCACTATAACTAATACAAATTCATTCTTTTTTACAGCTGAGTAAGATTCCATTGTATATATGTACCATAACTTCTTTTTTTTAATTTCAATATTTCCTATTTATTTTTCTCATATATATAGACATTTTCAACAAAAATGAGATCACACTGTAGTTATTTTTTCTTTTTTATGTATTTATTTATTTTAATTGGAGGCTAATTACTTTATAATATTGTAGTGGGTTTTGCCATACATTGACATGAATCAGCCATAGGTGTACATGCGCCTCCCATCCTGAACACCCCTCCTACACCCTCCCTCCCCATCCCACCCCTCAGGGTCATCCCAGTGCACCGGCCCTGAACTCCCTGTCTCATGCATCGAACCTGGACTGGCAATCTGCTTTGGGTTTTTTTTTTAACTTTATTTAATTTTTTTTTTTTTACTTTAAAATACTATATTGGTTTTGCCATACATTGATATGAATATGCCACAGGAATACATGAGTTCCCAACCCTGAACCCCCTTCCCACCACCCTCCCCATATCATCTCTCTGGGTCATCCCAGTGCACCAGCCCCAAGTATCCTGTATCCTGTATCGAACCTAGACTGGCGATTCGTTTCTTACATGATATTATACATGTTTCAATGTCATTCTCCCAAATCGTCCCACCCTGTCCCTCTCCCACAGAGTCCAAAAGTCTGTTCTATACATCTGTGTCTCTTTTGCTGTCTCGCATACAGGGTTATCATTGCCATCTTTTTAAATTCCATATATATGTGTTAGTATACTGTATCGGTGTTTTTCTTTCTGGCTTACTTCACTCTGTATAATCGGCTCCAGTTTCAAACACCTCATTAGAACTGATTCAAATGTATTCTTTTTAATGGCTGAGCAATACTCCATTGTATATATGTACCACAGCTTTCTTATCCATTCATCTGCTGATGGACATCTAGGTTGCTTCCATGTCCTGGCTATTATAAACAGTGCTGCTCTGAACATTGGGGTACATGTGTCTCTTTCAATTCTGGTTTCCTCGGTGTGTATGCCCAGCAGGGGGATTGCTGGGTCATAAGGCAGTTCTATTTCCAGTTTTTTAAGGAATCTCCACACTGTTCTCCATAGTGCTGTACTAGTTTCCATTCCCACCAACAGTGTAAGAGGGTTCCCTTTTCTCCATACCCTCTCCAGCATTTATTACTTGTAGACTTTTGGATCGCAGCCATTCTGACTGGTGTGAAATGGTACCTCATTGTGGTCTTGATTTGCATTTCTCTGATAATGAGTGATGATAAGCATCTTTTCATGTGTTTGTTAGCCATCGTATGTCTTCTTTGGAGAAATGTCTATTTAGTTTTTTGGCCCATTTTTTGATTGGGTCATTTATTTTTCTGGAATTGAGCTGCATAAGTTGTTTGTATATTTTTGAGATTAGTTGTTTGTCAGTTGCTTCATTTGCTATTATTTTCTCCCATGCTGAAGGCTGTCTTCTCACCTTGCTTATAGAGAAGGCTCTACACATGGACATCACCAGATTGATTAGATTCTTTGCAGCCAAAGATGGAGAAGCTCTATACAGTCAACAAAAACAAGACCGGGAGCTGACTGTGGCTCAGATCATGAACACCTTATTACCAAATTCAGACTCAAATTGAAGAAAGTAGGGAAAACCACTAGACCATTCATGTATGACCTAAATCAAATCCCTTATAATTATACAGTGGAAGTGAGAAATAGATTTAAGGGCCTAGATCTGATACATAGAGTGCCTGAGGAACTATGGAATGAGGTTCATGACATTGTACAGGAGACACGGATCAAGACCATCCCCATGAAAAAGAAATGCAAAAAAGTAAAGTGGCTATCTGGGAAGGCCTTACAAATAGCTGTGAAAAGAAGAGAAGCAAAAAGGCAAAGGAGAAAAGGAAAGGTATAAGCATCTCAATGCAGAGTTCCAAAGAAAAACAAGAAGAGATAAGAAAGCCTTCATCAGTGATCAATGAAAAGAAATAGAGGAAAACAACACAATGGGAAAGACTAGAGATCTCTTCAAGAAAATTAGAGATACCAAGGGAACATTTCATGCAAAGATGGGCTCAATAAAGGACAGAAATGGTCTGGACCTAACAGAAGCAGAAGATATTAAGAAGAGGTGGCAAGAATACACGGAGGAACTGTACAAAAAAGATCTTCATGACCCAGATAATCACGATGGTGTGATCACTCATCTAGAGCCAGACATCCTGGAATGTGAAGTCAAGTGGGCCTTAGAAAGCATCACTATGAACAAAGCTAGTGGTGGTGATGGAATTCCAGTTGAGCTATTTCAAATTCTGAAAGATGATGCTGTGAAAGTGCTCCACTCAATATGCCAGCAAATTTGGAAAACTTAGCAGTGGCCACAGGGCTGGAAAAGGTCAGTTTTTATTCCAATCCAAAGAAAGGCAATGCCAAAGAATACTCAAACTACTGCACAATTGCATTCATCTCACATGCTAGTAAAGTAATGCTCAAAATTCTCCAAGCCAGGCTTTAGCAATAAGTGAACCGTGAACTTCCTGATGTTCAAACTGGTTTTAGAAAAGGCAGAGGAACCAGAGATCAAATTGCCAACATCCACTGGATCATGGAAAAAGCAAGAGAGTTCCAGAAAAACATCTATTTCTGCTTTATTGACTATGCCAAAGCCTCTGACGGTGTGGATTACGATAAAGTGGAAAATTCTGAAAGAGATGGGAATACCAGACCACCTAACCTGCCTCTTGAGAAATCTGTATGCAGATCAGGAAGCAACGGTTAGAACTGGACATGGAACCACAGACTGGTTCCAAATAGGAAAAGGAGTATGTCAAGGCTGTATATTGTCAGCCTGCTTATTTAACTTCTATGCAGAGTACATCATGAGAAATGCTGGACTGGAAGAAACACAAGCTGGAATCAAGATTGCTGGGAGAAATATCAATAACCTCAGATATGCAGATGACACCACCCTTATGGCAGAAAGTGAAGAGGAGCTAAAAAGCCTCCTGAGGAAAGTAAAAGAGGAGAGTGAAAATATTGGCTTAAAGCTCAACATTCAGAAAACAAAGATCATAGCATCTGGTCCCATCACTTCATGGGAAATAGATGGAAACAGTGGAAACAGTGTCAGACTTTATTTTTTGGGCTCCAAAATCACTGCAGATGGTGACTGCAGCCAGGAAATTAAAAGATGCTTACTCCTTGGAAGAAAAGTTATGACCAACCTAGACAGCATATTGAAAAGCAGAGACATTGCTTTGCCGACTAAGGTCCGTCCAGTCAAGGCTATGGTTTTTCCAGTAGTCATGTGTGGATGTGAGAGTTGGACTGTGAAGAAAGCTGAGCACCGAAGAATTGATGCTTTTGAACTGTGGTGTTGGAGAAGACTCTTGAGAGTCCCTTGGACTGCAAGGAGATCCAACCAGTCCATTCTGAAGGAGATCAGCCCTGGGATTTCTTTGGAAGGAATGATGCTAAAGCTGAAACTCCAGTACTTTGGCCACCTGATGCGACAAGTTGACTCATTGGAAAAGGCTGTGATGCTGGGAGGGATTGGGGGCAGGAGGAGAAGGGGATGACAGAGGATGAGATGGCTGGATGGCATCACTGACTCAATGGGCATAGGTCTGAGTGAACTCCAGGAGTTGGTGATGGAGAGGGAGGCCTGGCGTGCTGCGATTCATGGGGTCTCAAACAGTCAGACAAGACTGAGCAACTGAACTGAACTGATAGTTTCCTTTATTGTGCAGAAGCTTTTAATTTTAATTAGATCCCATTTGTTTATTTTTGCTTTTATTTCCAGTATTCTGGGAGGTGGATCATAGAGGATCCTGCTGTGATTTATGTTGGAGAATGTTTTGCCTATGTTCTCCTCTAGGAGTTTTCTAGTTTCTGGTCTTACATTTAGATCTTTAATACATTTTGAGTTTATTTTTGTGAAAGGTGTTAGAAAGTGTTCTAATTTCATTCTTTTACAAGTGGTTGACCAGTATTCCTAGCACCACTTGTTAAAGAGATTGTCTTTAATTCATTGTATATTCTTGCCTCCTTTGTCAAAGAAAAGGTGTCCATAGGTGTGTGGATTTATCTCTGGGCTTTTTATTTTGTTCCATTGATCTATATTTCTGTCTTTGTGCCAGTCCCAGTACCATACTGTCTTGATGACTGTGCCTTTGTAGTAGAGCCTGAAGTCAGGCAGGTTGATTCCTCCAGTTCCATTCTTCTTTCTCAAGATTGCTCTGACTATTTGAGGTTTTTTGTATTTCCATACAAATTGTGAAATTATTTGTTCCAGCTCTGCGAAAAATACGGTTTGTAGCTTGATAGGGATTGCATTGAATCTGTAGATTGCTTTGGGTATTATACTCATTTTCACTATATTGATTCTTCTGATCCATGAACATGGTATATTTCTCCATCTATTAGTCTCCTCTGATTCTTTCATCAGTGTTTTATAGTTTTCTATATATAGTTCTTTGGTTTCTTTAGGTAGATACATTCCTAAGTATTTTATTCTTTTCATTGCAATAATGAATGGAATTGTTTCCTTAATTTCTTTTTCTACTTTCTCATTATTAGTGTATAGGAATGCAACGAATTTCTGTGTGTTGATTTTATATCCTGCAACTTTACTATATTCATTGATTAGCTCTAGTAATTTTCTGGTGGAGTCTTTAGGGTTTTCTATGTAGAGGATCATGTCATCTGTGAACAGTGAGAGTTTTACTTCTTTTCCTATTTGGATTCCTTTTATTTCTTTTTCTGCTCTGATTGCTGTGGCCAAAACTTCCAGAAATATGTTGAATCATAGCAGTGAAAGTGGGCACCCTTGTCTTGTTCCTGACTTTGGGGAAAATGCTTTCAATTTTTCACCATTGAGGATAATGTTTGCTGTGGGTTTGTTATATATAGATTTTATTTTGTTGAGGTATGTTCCTTCTATTCCTACTTTCTGGAGAGTTTTTATCATAAATGGATGTTGAATTTTGTCAAAGGCCTTCTCTGCATCTATTGAGATAATCATATGCCTTTTATTTTTCAATCTGTTAATGTGGTGAATTACATTGATTGATTTGCAGATATTGAAGAATCCTTGCATCCCTGGGATAAAGCCCACTTGGTCATGGTGTATGATCTTTTTAATGTGTTGTTGGATTCTGATTGCTAGAATTTTGTTGAGGATTTTTGCATCTATGTTCATCAGTGATATTGGCCTATAGTTTTCTTTTTTGTGTGGCAGCTTTGTCAGGTTTTGGTATCAGGGTGATGGTGGCCTCATAGAATGAGTTTGGAAGTTTACCTTCCTCTGCAATTTTCTGGAAGAGTTTGAGTAGGATAGGTGTTGCTGCTGCTGCTAAGTCACTTCAGTCGTGTCCGACTCTGTGCAACCCCATAGATGGCAGCCCACCAGGCTTTCCCATCCCTGGGATTCATGTTAGCTCTTCTCTAAATTTTTGGTAGAATTCAGCTGTGAAGCCGTCTGGACCTGGGCTTTTGTTTGCTGGAAGATTTCTGATTACAGTTTCAATTTCCGTGCTTGTGATGGGTCTGTTGAGATTTTCTATTTCTTCCTGATTCAGCTTTGGAAAGTTGTACTTTTCTAAGAATTTGTCCATTTCTTCCACCTTTTCCATTTTATTGGTAGATACTTGCTGATAGTAGTCTCTTATGATCCTTTGTATTTCTGTGTTGTCTGTTGTGATCTCTCCATTTTCATTTCTAATTTTATTGATTTGATTTTTCTCCCTTTGCTTCTTGATGAGTTTGGCTAATGGTTTGTCAATATTATTTATTCTTTCAAATAACCAGCTTTTGGCTTTGTTGATTTTTAGTATGGTCTCTTTTGTTCCTTTTGCATTTATTTCTGCCCTAATTTTTAAGATTTCTTTCCTTCTAGTAACCCTGGGGTTCTCCATTTCTTCCTTTTCTAGTTGCTTTAGGTGTGGAGTTGAGTTACTTATTTGACGTTTTTCTTGTTTCTTGAGGTAAGCCTGTAATGCTATAAACTTTCCCCTTAGCACTGCTTTTATAGTGTCCCACAGGTTTGGGGTTGTTGTGTTTTCATTTTCATTCGTTTCTATGCATATTTTGATTTCTTTTTTGATTTCTTCTGTGATTTGTTGGTTATTCAGAAGCGTGTTGTTCAGCCTCCATATGTTGGAATTTTTAAGTTTTTCTCCTGTAATTGAGATCTAATCTTAATGCATTATGGTCAGAAAAGATGCTTGGAATGATTTCGATTTTTTTGAATTTCTCAAGGCTAGATTTATGCCCCAGGATGTGATCTATCCTGGAGAAGGTTCCGTGAGCACTTGAGAAAAAGGTGAAATTCATTGTTTTAGGGTGAAATGTCCTATAGATATCAATTAGGTCTAACTGGTCTATTGTATCATTTAACGTTTGTGTTTCTTTGTTAATTTTCTGTTTAGTTGATCTGTCCATAGGTGTGAGTGGGGTATTAAAGTCTCCCACTATTATTGTGTTATTGTTAATTTACCCTTTCATACTTGTTAGCATTTGTTTTACATATTGCGGTGCTCCTATGTTGGGTGCATATATATTTATAATTGTTATATCTTCTTCTTGGATTGATCCTTTGATCATTATGTAGTGGCCTTCTTTGTCTCTTTTCACAGCCTTTGTTTTAAAGTCTATTTTATCTGATATGAGTATTGCCACTCCTGCTTTCTTTTGGTCTCTATTTGCATGGAATATCTTTTTCCAGCCCTTCACTTTCAGTCTGTGTGTGTCTCTTGTTTTGAGGTGGGTCTCTTGTAGACAACATAATAGGGGTCTTGTTTTTTATCCATTGAGCCAGTCTCTGTCTTTTGGTTGGGGCATTCAACCCATTTACATTTAAGGTAATTATTGATAAGTATGATCCTCTTGCCATTTACTTTATTGTTTTGGGTTCAGGTTTATACACCCTTTTTGTGTTTCCTGTCTAGAGAATATCCTTTAGCAATTTTTGGAGAGCTGGTTTGGTGGTGCTGAATTCTCTCAGCTTTTGCTTGTCTGTAAAGCTTTTGATTTCTCCTTCCTATTTGAATGAGATCCTTGCTGGGTACAGTAATCTGGGCTGTAGGTTATTTTCTTTCGTCACTTTAAGTATGTCTTGCCATTCCCTCCTGGCCTGAAGAGTTTCTATTAAAAAATCAGCTGTTATCCTTACGGGAATCCCCTTGTGTGTTATTGTTGTTTTCCCCTTGCTGCTTTTAATATTTGTTCTTTGTGTTTGATCTTTGTTAATTTGATTAATATGTGTCTTGGGGTGTTTCACCTTGGGTTTATCCTGTTTGGGACTCTCTGGGTTTCTTGGACTTAGGTGACTATCTCCTTCCCCATTTTAGGGAAGTTTTCAACTATCATCTCCCCAAGTATTTTCTCATGGTCTTTCTTTTTGTCTTCTTCTTCTGGGACTCCTATAATTCGAATGTTGGAGCATTTCATATTGTCCTGGAGGTCTCTGAGATTGTCCTCATTTCTTTTAATTCATTTTTCTTTTTTCCTCTCTGATTCATTTATTTCTACCATTCTATCTTCTATTTCACTAATCCTATCTTCTGCCTCCATTGTTCTCCTATTTGTTGCCCCCAGAGTGTTTCTGATCTCATTTATTGCATTATTGATTATATATCGACTCGTTTTTATTTCTTCTAGGCCTTGTTAAACCTTTCTTGCATCTTCTCAATCCTTGTCTCCAGGCTATCTATTTGTGATTCCATTTTGATTTCAACGTTTTGGATCATTTTCACTATCATTATCCAGAATTCTTTATCAGGTAGATTCCCTATCTCTTCCTTTTTTGTTTGGTTTGTTGGGCATTTCTCCTGTTCCTTTACCTGCTGGGTATTCCTCTGTCTCTTCATCTTGGTTATATTGATGCATTTGGGGTGGCCATTCTGTATTTTGGCAGTTTGTGGAGTTCTCATTATTGTGGAGTTTCCTCACTGTGGGTGCGGTTGTATCAGTGGCTTGTCAAGGTTTCTTGGTTAGGGAAGCTTGTGTCAGAGTTCTGGTGGCTGGAGCTCGACTTCTTCTCTCTGGAGTGCAATGAAGTGTCTAGTAATGAGTTATGAGAAGTCAATGGTTTTGGAGTAACTTTGAGGTGCCTGTATATTGAAGCTCAGGGGTGTGTTCCTGTGTTGCTAGAGAATTTGCATGGTATGTCTTGCTCTGGAACTTGTTGGCCCTTGGGTGGTGCTTGGTTTCAGTGTAGGTATGGAGGCGTTTGATGAGCTCCTATCGATTAATGTTCCCTGGAATCAGGAGTTCTCTGATGTTCTCAGGATTTGGACTTAAGCCTCCTGCTTCTGGTTTTCAGTTTTAATTTTTACAGTAGCCTCAAGACTTCTCCATATATACAGCACTGATGATAAAACATCTAGGTTAGAGATGAAAATTTTCTCCACATTGAAGGACACCCAGAGAGGTTCACTGAGTTACATGCAGAAGAGAAGAGGGAGTGGGGAGTTAGAGGTGACTGGAATGAGATGAAGTGGGATCAGAAGAGGAGAGAGCAAGCTAGCCAGTAATCACTTCCTTATGTGCGCTTCACTGTCTGGACCACTCAGAGATGTTCACGGAATTATACAGAGAAGAGGAGAGGGAGGACAGAGACAGAGGTGGCCAGGAGGATAAAAGAGGGAAATGAAAAGGAGAGAGACAGATCCAGCCAGCAACCAGTTCCCTAAGTGTTCTCCACCATCTGTAACACACAGAAATTCACAGAGTTTGGTAGAGAAGAGAAGGGGAGGGAGAAGACAAAGACAACCTGGTCGAGAAAAAGGAGAGTCCAAAGGAGGAGAAATTGGTCAAGCCAGTAATCTTGCTCTCAAATAAAAATGGGTACTGAAGACTGGGTTTTTAAAGGTACAAAATTGACAACAAATACCAAAAAGCAAAGATTAAAAATCTAGGGTAGAGGTTGGATTTTCAAAAATACAATATTAAAGAAAAGAAGAAGAAGAAAAAACAAAGTCACAAGAATTATTTTAAAACAACAACAACCACAAAAAAATATATATGGCATTTGCTTTAAAAATAGGGTCTTTTTTTTTGAAAAGTATTAGTAGGTTATAAAAATAAAAATTAAAGGAGAAATAGAGAACTTAAAATTAAGGTATATCTGGGACTTTCTCTGGTGTTGTTGTGGGCAGTGTGGGGTCAGTTCATTTTTGATAGTTCCTTGGTCTGGCTTATATTTCTCAAGCTCTATAGGCCCCTTCCTATGTAGTCGGTACTAATGACAGGGTTTTAATCTATTGCACCTGTCACTTCCAAGGCAGAAGTTTTAGCTGTTTTAGCTTCTTCTGTTTGCTGGTCTCTTCAGTGTCTGTTTCCCGCCCTGACACAAGGGAGTGGTGGTGGACACTTTTTTTTTTAGGCTCACTTGTTCAATTGTGCTATGGGGAAGGAGGGTTGCTGCAGACAAATAACACTGGCATGTGCTCGTAGTATCTCAGCCACACTGGGCCTGCCCCTGCTCATGGCACACCCTGCTCAGGCTCTAGGCTTCTCTGCCGGGAACCATCTGAGGCCAGCCCTGGGCTGCATGCACCTCCCCGGTCTAAGCCGCTCAGGCTCAGGCACTCAGGTAGTCCTCAGAGGCACAGACTCGGCTGGGCTTGCGATTTGTGCCCGCCCTTCCCAGGTCTGAGCAGCTCGGGTGTTTGGCAAGTGCAGTCGCTGCGACTTATCGCCTTTCCCATCCCTGCTGCTCAGTTTTCTGGGTGTACATCTGGCGCCCCTTCTTAGGCGGATGGTGACTGTCCAGAACCCCAAGAAGTCTTAGTTAGCAAAGAAACTTGCTTGCAGTTTGGTAATGTCTCCCTTGGGCTGCGATTACCCCCTTCCGGCCCTTCTGGCTCTCGCCGCCTGTCACTGGAGGGGGATGGTCTGCAGCCAGCTAATTCTGTTCCATTCTTTATTCTGTGCGTGGTCCTGGTGGTGTCTTATGTTAGAGCTTTTCACATGATAGCTATCCCACAGTCTGGTTTGCTAGCCCAAGTTAGTTCACTCTGGGTACACTCTGTGCATTACGGCCGATTCTTGAAAAGCACTGCAGCCCATGCCTCCCTGCCCAGCCCCCGACTTGCTAGTGGCATATGCAGGCGTCTGCGCCTCTTCTCCACTGGGGGAGTTACCCTTGGGCTCGTAATCTGTTGGTTTTAATTATTTATTTATTTTCCCTCCCTGTTATGTTGCCGTCTGTGCTTCCAAGGCTCGCCACAGACTCAGCAGCGAGAGTGTTTCCTGGTGTTTGGAAACTTCTCTCTTTTTAAGACTCCCTTCCTGGGATGGAGCTCCCTCGCTACCTCTTTTGTCTCTTTTTTCATCTTTTATATTTTTTCCTACCTGTTTTTGAAGACAATGATCTCCTTTTCTGGGTGCCTGATGTCCTCTGCCAGCATTCAGAAGTTGTTTTGTGAAGTTTATTCAGCATTGAAATGTTCTTTTGATGAATTCGTGAGGGAGGAAGTGATCTCCCCATCCCATTCCTCTGCCATCTTAGGACCACCCCCCATAACTTCTTTATCTATTCATCTGCCAGTGGATACCTAGGTTGCTTCCATGTCCTGGCTATTGTAAATAGCACTGCAGTGAACACTAGGGTACATGTGTCTTTTTGAATTATGGTTTTCTCAGGGTGTATGCATAGTAGTGGGTCATATGTTTCTTTTAATCCTAGATTTTTAAGGAATCTCATACCATTCTCCATATTGTCTGTATCAATTTACATTCCCACTAATGGTGCAAGAAGTTTCCCTTTTCCCCACACCCTCTCCAGCATTTATTGTTTATAGAATTTTTGATGATGGCCATTCTGACCAATGTGAGGTGATATCTCATTGTAGTTTTGATTTGCATTTCTTTAATAATGAGCAAAGTTGAGTATCTTTTCCTGTGTTTATTGGCCACCTGTTTTATCACGGGATATTGAATAGAGTTCTCTGTGCTATGCAACAGGGCCTTGCTGCTTATCCATTCCACATGCAATCACTTACCCTAACCCTACCCTAACCTAACCCTAACCCTAACCCTAACCCTACCCTAACCCTAACCCTAACCCTACCCTAACCCTAACCCTAACCCTAACCCTGGGCCTCCCACTGCATCCCTCCCCCAACCCACTCTCCCTTGGCAACCACAAGTCTGATCACTATGTCTATGAGTCAATTTCTGTTTCATAGATAGGTTCGTGTGTGTCATTTTAGATTCCACATATAAGTCATATCATATGGTGTTTATCTTTCTCTGTCTGACTGACTTCTCTTAGTGTGATAATCACTAGATGCAGCCATGTTGCTGCAAATGGTAGTTTCATTATTTTTATGGGAGAGTAGTGCTCCATTTTATTTACGTGCCACATCCTCTTTATCTGTGCCTATCAGAGACACATGCTTTTGATTGTTTTTATTTCCTCTGTATGTTGCATACTTTCCTGTTTCTTTGTATGATACATAGAAGTAGTGAAAGGCTCTCAGTCATTTCCAACTCTTTGCAACCCCATGGACTATAGAGTCCATGGACTTCTCCAGGCCAGAATACTGGAGTGGGTAGCTGTTCCCTTCTCCAGGGGATCTCCCCAACACAAGGACTGAAGCCCGGTCTCCCACATTGCAGGTGGAATCTTCACCAGCTGAGCCACCAAGGACATCACAATTATTGTTTAAAACTAGATGTCTTAGATAATACATTATAACACTCCAGTTATCACATTCCTCTGCCCACACAGGTTTGTTGTTTTCCGTTTGTTGCTGTTTGTTTAATAATTTAGTGATGTTCCTAGATTAATTCTGTGTATTGGTAATTTCCTGCAGTGGGTGGCCTTTGAGTTCTAGTTTCCTCTGCCCTCCAAGGTTTGTTTCTAGTTTGGTGCTGATTGTTTATTAGTTTAATTTTTTGTATTGGTAATTCCCTGCAGTGTGTGACCTTTTAGTTCTAGTTTAGGTTCTTGTTTTTATTTTTAGTTCTAGGTGCCTAGGGGCTCGTATCTGGTTCAGTATGATCTAATGGCCACCCAGCGTTTGGCCATAAGATTTCCTTAAATGCCTTTTCCAATGAGTTGGCTCTTTGCCTCGAGAAGATGATCCTCTTGTTTACTACTCAACTAAGTGCTTGTGCTGAGTTCTTCTGTATCAACTTGATTAACAAGATTTTTAGAATCACCTTTCAACATAGAGAAGCTAGTATGCAACTTAACAGGCAGAAGTGAAGTAACAATAATTGCTTTCTGAAGGTCTTTGACATTCGATGAGTTGACAGACAGATTCAGGAGTGCCAATGAATTTTAGTTTGACTTCTCTGTATTCTGCTCTACTCGGCTCTTCTTCCCAACTAATGTTCCTGACGATCAAAAGTGACTTCAAGTCTATCAACAGACATTTGCCTGCGGAGCCAAAGACATGACAGATTTCCAAATACTTTTTCACAAAATCAAACTTGGCAGTCTCTCTTCAGCAGGTGGATATTCTCTTACTAACTGCTTGGTGGCTATTTTGAAAATCAAATTCCTTTCAAATTTTCCACTCCAAGCTGTTTCCTCAAATGTGTAAGGTCTAATTCCTATAATAAATCCATTATCCCTAATTTCATAGTAGACTTGGTTCCATGATTGAATTCTAACTTTTACAGTTATTGGTTCTAGAAGTATGGAACTCTAGAGCTGGGCATCTGAAATTGGTTCTGTGTTCTGATTAGATTTAATCAGATTAATTACTCTATTGTGTGTGTGTGTGTGTGTGTGTTTTAAAAGACAACAATATTTCACAGCATGCTGTGGCAAAAATGTAATTAAATTAACCTTATACAATTCTTTGTAGATAACTATAGATAAATGCCTGTAGAAAGCAAAACACTGAGTACCCAAGTATTTGCTGTCTTACAGCTTTTTAGTGAAAGAAGTGCAGTGGGTTGGTAGGTTGCTTCTAAAGGCACAGGAGAACTTGGAGAAGGAAATGCTGAACTCAGGACTTGAAATGCTTTAATTTCCAGTTCAAGTTTCAGGCAAGGAAAAGCAACAGTTGGTTACCAGAAGTATTTCAGAAATTTGTTCTACTCTCTAGTGCTTATAAGGTGCAGAGGGATTGATTCTCTTCTGTAGTGTGCTAATTCAATAGACAGACAAGGCAAAGAGTGATGTCAGCAACATGGTGTAATGCAAAGCTGCCTTTGTCTTTCCCCATCAATCTACAACCGGTAAAACATACACAGTTCAGCAAATGTGCTCCAGCATACCAAGATGATGGATTATTACATGTATCTATACATCTAAAGGTGGGTAGAGTGAAATATATAGAGGAGGTGAAACTGAGGGAATGATGGAGGCACTGTCTGCAACCCAAGCACCTGTCTGTGATAGCTGAACCTGCAGCCCCAGGGAACCAGGTAGGATTCAGGGGTTGTGGAACCCAAGACTCTGGCCTCCCAGCCACAAGGACACTCGTGGCTATTGATAACTGGGTAAAAGTGGCAGTGGACCTTGGGATCCTGTTCTTCCAACCAGTGAGGTGCCCATGACCGTGGACCCCCATCCCCACCTTGCAACAGTGGAGCTCATGAACCTTAAAACACTAGGCACAGCAAGGGCACCTACATGACCCCAGCTCCCCTGGGTAGTAGTACCTGCAAATCATGCCATCCTTGATATGAGGGACGAACTCAACATCAGAGTGAACCAGGCAGCAAAAAATGGTAGCAGCAAGGCACCAGCAACCTCAGAGACACAACAAATGATAATGAAGGCACAGAGCCAAACCTTGCAGGCAGCATATAGTTGGGTCTTATTTTTAATCCATCTAATTCCTGTGGTCATGTATGGATGTGAGAGTTGGACTGTGAAGAAGGCTGAGCGCCGAAGAATTGTTGCGTTTGAACTGTGGTGTTGGAGAAGACTCTTGAGAGTCCCATGGACTGCAAGGAGATCCAACCAGTCCATTCTGAAGGAGATCAACCCTGGGATTTCTTTGGAAGGAATGATGCTAAAGCTGAAGCTCCAGTACTTTGGCCACCTCATGCGAAGAGTTGACTCATTGGAAAAGACTCTGATGCTGGGAGAGCAGGAGGAGAAGGGGACGACCAGGGATGAGATGGCTGGATGGCATCCCGGACTCGATGGGCGTGAGTCTGAGTGAACTCCGGGAGATGGTGATGGACAGGGAGGCCTGGCGTGCTGCAATTCATGGGGTCGCAGAGAGTCGGACATGACTGAGCGACTGAACTGAACTGAACTGAACTCCTTGACAGAAGCAGTGCAGGATGGAAAGTGCCATTTCTCAAGTATAACCACGGGCAGCTCAGGTAAAAGAAATAAACAAACAAAATGCTATATCGCCACCTACTGGAAACAAAAGAGAGGTCTTTAATGTCTGATCCATTGAATCATTAGAAACAAGCAGAAAGGTGTTCCAAATGAAAGGTACTCCATACTTCACATGTGCAGAAGTACAACTTATCACCAGCCTTATGGCAGAAAGTGAAGAAGAACTAAAGAGCCTCTTGATGAAAGTGAAAGAGGAGAGTGAAAAAGTTGGCTTAAAGCTCAACATTCAGAAAACTAAGATCATGGCATCCGGTCCCATCACTTCATGGGAAATAGATGGGAAAACAGTGGAAACTGCGGCTGACTTTATTTTTCTGGGCTCCAAAATCACTGCAGATGGTGATTGCAGCAATGAAATTAAAAGACACTTACTCCTTGGAAGGAAAGTTATGACCAACCTAGACAGCATATTAAAAAGCAGAGGACATTACTTTGTCAACAAAGGTCCATTTAGTCAAGGCTATGGTTTTTCCAGTGGTCATGAATGGATGTGAGAGTTGGACTATAAAGAAAGCTAAGCGCCAAAGAATTGATGCTTTTGAACTGTGGTGTTGGAGAATACTCTTGAGAGTCCCTGGGACTGCCAGGAGATCCAATCAGTCCATCCTAAAGAGATCAGTCCTGGGTGTTCATTGGAATGACTGATACTGAAGCTGAAACTCCAATACTTTGGCCACCTGATGCAAAGAGCTGACTCATTTGAAAAGACCCTGCTGCTGGGGAAATTTGAGGGCAGGAGGAAAAGGGGATGCAGAGGATGAGATGGTTGGATGGCATCACCGACTCAATGGACATGGGTTGGGGTGAACTCCAGGAGTTGGTGATGGACAGGGAGGCCTGGCATGCTGCAGTTCATGGGGTCACAAAGAGTTGGACATGACCAAGAGACTGAACTGAAATGAACTGACGACTCATCAAGCACTATGAAGAACCAGAATAATGCTATCACAGAAAGAAAATGATAATCCTCTAGAATCCAAGCTTAAAGGCACAGAGTACAGAGACTGAACTGACAGATAATTCAAACAGCTGCCATGAAGAAACTCAACCAGCTATGAGAAAATTCAGAAAGGTAGTTTAATGAGCTCAGAAATAAAATTAATGAACAAAATGAATACTTCAAAAGAAAGATTGAACCTTTAAAAAAGAACCAAACATAAATTTTGGCGCTTAGGAACTCAATAAACCAGGTAAAAAATGTACTAGACAGGACTGGAAATTGAGCAAGGTGATAAACACAGAATCAGGAAATTGTAACTCTTTATCAGAATAGGTTTATAAAAATTTAATATAGCACCAAGGCTAAAGGGGGAAATAAAGCAGAAAAATAACCATAGTTACCTCAACTTGGTTACAAATTCACAATATAAAATCAGATTATTTGAGACAACCAGAACACAAAATAAAAAAGATGGAATCCATGTAGGTAGATGTAGGTAAGATATTATCAACAGAAAAAAGGACTATTTAATCTGAGACACTGTATACAAACCTCAACCACAAAACATAAATCTAAGTCAGAGAAGCAAAACATTTAAAAAAGAGGAAACTGAGAAAAACATCTAAGAAAATCACCAAACCAAAGTTGGCAGACAGAAATACTTGGAAAAAGGAGCAATGAATATATAGAACAACCAGAAAACAAAAGATAAAATGGCACTACTAATTCTTTTATCTACCAATAATCATCCTAAATGTAAATGGATTGAATTCATCCAAAAAACAGAGAGTAGCTAGATGGATTGAAAACAAGAAGTGGGGGCGGGGCAGTCCTAAAATGGTGGAGGAATAGGACGGGGAGACCACTTTCTCCCCCACAAATTCCTCGAAAGAACATTTTAACGCTGAGAAAACTCCACAAAACAACTTCTGAATGCTGGCAGAGGACATCAGGCACCCAGAAAGGCAGCCCATTGTCTTCAAAAGGTGGTAGGAGAAAATACAAAAGATAAAAAGAGAGACAAAAGAGGTAGGGATGGAGAGCTGTCCTGGGAAGGGAGTCTTTAAAAAGTGAGAGGTTTCCAAACACCAGGAAACACTCTCACCGGAGGGTCTGTGGTGAGTCTTGGAATCTCAGAGGGCAACAGAACAGGAAGGAAAAATAAATAAATACATAATTAAAACCCACAGATTATGTGCCTAACAGCAACTCTGAGCAGAGAAGCAGCGCAGACACTCGTGTCTGCCACCAGCAAGCGGCGGCTGGACAGGGAGGCGAGGGCTGCATTGCTTAGGGTAAGGACCGGGCCTGAATGCCCCGAGGACAATCTGAGTGAACTAACATGAGATATCAACCCAGACTGGGGGATAGCACAGAGAGAGGAGGAAAAAAAGAGAGAGAGGGAATTATCCTGCAAAAAGCCCTAACCTAAGACACTGCCAGGCCCGCTCACAGAACAAAGGACTGAACAACAGAGCTAGCCGGCTGCAGACCGGCCCATTCCCCCACCAGAGACAGGCAGGCGAGGGCAGTGAAAGCCAGAAGGGGGCAATCGCGGCCCCAGAGAGGCATCATCTACCAAACTGCAAGGAGGCTTCGTTGCTAACCAAGACTTCTTGGGATTCTGGATGGTCGACATCCACCGGGAGGGTCGCAGCCAGAGATCAGCTCCCCAGAAGGGACACACGGCGCACCTGAGAAGGCGCGCCCTGCAGGGAGCCAGCGTGAGGAATCCCACCCGTGACAAGGTCATGCGTCAAAGGCCTTGATGGGCAAGGCGAATCAGGCCTCAGGGTTTCCCCCTGGTATTTCCTGAGCATGTACCCCAAAAAATAAGAATCTGCCTGCCTTATTGTATTTTTCCACTTTTCTGACACTCTATGGCAAAAGTTAACTCAGGGCTTTAGTCTTCTGCATTTGAAAGGGATGTTTCAGCTCAAAACCCCTCTGATAACTCTCTAGCTTGCCTAACAGGTTTCCCTGGACTTCTTACAGCTTGTGAATTGCTTGCAGCCCCCCAACCACAAGAGGCACAAAGCTTAAAAACATCTTAAAGATACAGAGCCTTTTTCTAAAGAGCTAAAAGTCATATTGGTGACGGATTTCACTGTTGACTCAATGATTGCTGCCAGGCCTCCATATTCTTTATCTTTTAAGCACCTGGGAGGATGTTAATCAATGTAAACAGGATATGGAAAAAGATACATAATAGTTTTGATGTTAGCAACACTAGAATTTGAGTTAATTACTTTTCTTTTGTTACAAATCACTGTACTCCTTTTACTTGTTATAAATTGCTGTATCTTTGCTATGTAAGAATGTAACTTTATTTAGGGCTTTCTGAGAGTGGCACCAGACTTTGAGAAGAACAACACAAATAAGTCTTCTGGTTGACAAACCCTTATCAGAAAAAAGGCTGTAAAATGTTAATTGGCCCTTTTGGCCAGAAGATGATGTAAATTACCTAAGACAGGTATGCAGAGAGAAAAGCCTGGTTTTGATAAGAGCCTGGGCTGCTAACACTGCATAATTTTGTATTACCCATCGATCTCTATGTACAATCAAAAAGGTATAAAAGGCCTTTCTAGACAATAGAGGCCGAGCCAGTCATTGGAAGGACTGGTTTCCCCCGTGTCTCCTCTTTACTCTATTTTCTGGCTGAATTCCCATCTGGGGTGTGGAGGCTCGCCATGTCTACTTACTTGCCCCAGCTTCTAAAATCCATGTGAGAGGGAGCCCAAGGTGGGGCACCCCCTGCTATTCAAGAGGACGCCGGTGGCCTAATGTAGATGCTGCAAGCTCCTTGTCTGGAACTTTATTGGATTTCCATGTAAACCAAGTTATTCAGCCTCTTTTCTCCACTTAATTTTCCTACTACACTATTTCTTCCTAATCTAATCTTATATTTATAAATAAATAAGTTTTTTCCTCACCAACGCCATCCCCAATTCGAATTTCCCAGATCCACCGGGGCTGGACCCCGGCAGTGCCCATTGTATACCCAGAAAACCAAGTGGCTGGGACAGGGGAGGTGATAAGACATACCCCCCAGCTGGAGGTGACTATGCTCGCCAAGCACCTGGTCACCTGAGCTGCTTGGACCTGGGAAGGGCACAAAATGCAGGCCCAACTGAGTCTACACCTTTGTAGAGTACCCAAGAACCTGAACCTGAGCAGCTTAGACCTGGGAAGTGAAGTGAAGTGAAGTGAGCTCACTCAGTCATGTCCGACTCTTTGCAACCCCATGGACTGTAGCCCACCAAGTTCTTCCATCCCTGGGATTCTCCAGGCAAGGATACTGGAGTGGGTTGACATTTCCTTCTCCAGGGGAACTTCCTGACCCAGGGACCAAACCCAGGTATCCCGCAATGCGGGCAGGTTTTTTACCCTCTGAGCCCCCAGGGAAGCGGCACAAACCTTTCTAGACCTGGGAAGTGCACGCAACCCAGGGCCCACCTCAGAAAGTTCCTGGCAGAGCAACCTAAAGCCTGAGAAGTGTAGACCATGAAAGCACACATGCTGTGAGCAGGGGCAAACCCAGTGCAGCTGAAACACTGTGAGCACTCCTCACACACAAAAAAAGTGATGATCATTGCCCCCTTGTGTCAGGGCAGAAATTAGACACTGAAGAGACCAACAAACAGAAGAAGCTAAAATAAACAGAAGGAACCGCTTTGGAAGTGACAGGTGCAATAGATTAAAACCCTATAGTTAGCACTGACTACATAGGAAGGGACCTATAGATCTGGATAAGTATAAGCCAGATCAAGGAACTACCTGAAAATGAACTGACCCCACACTGTCCACAAAAACACCAGAGAAAGTCCTAGATATATACTTACTATTATCATTCTTTAAATTTAAAAAAAAATTTAAGTCCTCTATTATGCCTTTAATTTTTATTTTTATAACCTACTATTACCTTGCAAAAAAAAAGACCCCATTTTTAAAGCAAACTTCATATATATTTTTTTATAATTTTTGTGACTTTGTTTTGTTTTTATAATACTGTACTTTTGAGAATCTAACCTCTACTCTAGATTTTTAATCTTTGCTTTTGGTGTTTGTTATCAATTTTGTACCTTTAAGAACCCAATCTTCAGTACCCAATTTTACTTGGGAGTGAGATTACTGGCTTGACTGCTCTCTCCCCCTTTTGATTCTCCTTTTTTTCCACCAGGTCGCCTCTATCTCCCCCCTCCCCTTTCTCTTCTCTACCCAACTCTGTGAATCTCTTTGTGTGTTCCAGACTGTGGAGAGCACTTAGGGAAGTCATTACTGGCTGGATCTCTCTTGCTCCTTTTGATTCCCCCTCTTCTCCTCCTGGTCACCTCTATCTCCCTCCTCCTTCTTCTCTTCTCTATGTAACTCTGTGAACCTCTCTGGGTGTCCCTCAATGTGGAGAAAATTTTCATAATTAGCCTAGATGTTTGATCATCAGTGTTGTATAGATGGAGAAGTCTTGAGGCTACTGTAAGAATAAAACTGA
The DNA here is from genome assembly GCF_032405125.1 of Capricornis sumatraensis. NCBI lineage: Eukaryota > Metazoa > Chordata > Mammalia > Artiodactyla > Bovidae > Capricornis > Capricornis sumatraensis. The sequence continues at coordinate 11,473,930 of NC_091077.1, forward strand.
AAACCAGAGGCAGGCAGCTTAAGTCCAAAACCTGAGAACACCAGAGAACTCCTGACTCCAGGGAACATTAATCGGTAAGAGCTTATCAAAAGCCTCCATACCTACACTGAAACCAAGCACCACCCAAGAGCCAACAAGTTCCAGAGCAAGACATATCATGCAAGTTCTCCAGCAACACAGGAACATAGTCCTGAGCTATATATACAGGCTGCCCAAAGTCACACCAAACCCACTGACATCTCAAAATTCACTACTAGACACTTCATTGCACTCCATAGAGAAGAAATCCAGCTCTACCCACCAGAACACCGATGCAAGCTTCCCTAAACAGCAAACCTAGACAAGCCACCCGTCCAACCCCACCCACACCAAGGAACCTCCACAATAAAGAGAACTTCACAAACTGCCAGAATACTGAAAGGCCACCCCAAACACAGCAATATAAGCAAGATGAAAAGGCAGAGAAATATTCAGCAGGTAAAGAAACATGATAATTAACTATCATGGATCTACCTGATAAACAATTCAGAATAATAATAGTAAAAATTATCCAAAAGCTTGAAAACAAAATTGAGTTACAGATAAATAGCCTGCAAACAAGGATTGAGAAGAGACAACAAATGTTTAAAAAGGACCTAGAAGAAATTTTTTTAAAGTCAATATATAATGAATAATGCAATAAATGAGATCAAGAACACTCTGGAGGGAAACAGTAGAATAACAAGGCAGAAGATAGGATAAGTGAGGTTGAAGATAGAATGGTAAAAATAAATGAAGCAGAGAGGAAAAAAGAATTAAAAGAAATGAGGACAACCTTAGAGAACACTGCTGCTGCTGCTGCTGCTGCTAAGTCACTTCAATCGTGTCCAACTCTGTGCAACCCCATAGACAGCAGCCCACCAAGCTCCCCAGTCCCTGGGATTCTCCAGGCAAGAACACTGGAGTGGGTTGCCATTTCCTGCTCCAATGCATGACAGTGAAAAGTGAAAGTGAAATCGCTCAGTCATGTCTGACTCTTAGCGACCCCACGGACTACAGCCTACCAGGCTCCTCCGTCCATGGGATTTTCCAGGCAAGAGTACCAGAATGGGGTGCCACTGGGACAATGTTAAATGCCCGAACATTCGAATCATAGGAGTTCTGGAAGAAGAAGACAAAAAGAAAGACCATGAGAAAATACTGGAGGAGATAATAGTTGAAAACTTCCCTAAAATGGGGAAGGAAATAGTCACCCAAGTCCAAGAAACCCAGAGAATCCCAAACAGGATAAATCCAAGGAGAAACACCCCAAGACACATATTAATCAAATTAACAAAGATCAAACACAAAGAATAAATATTTAAAGCAGTAAGGGAAAAACAACAAATAACATGCAATGGGATTCCCATAAGGATAACAGCTGATCTTTCAATAGAAACTCTTCACGCAGGAAGGGAATGGTGGGACATACTTAAAGTGATGAAAGAGAAAAACCTACAACTCAGATTACTGTACCCAGCAAGGATCTCATTCAAATATGAAGGAGAAATCAAAAGCTTAACAGACAAGCAAAACCTGAGAGAATTAAGCACCACCAAACCAGCTCTCCAACAAATGCTAAAGGATTTTCTCTAGACAGGAAACAAAGAAAGGGTGTATAAACTCGAACCCAAAACAACAAAGTAAATGGCAATGACATCATACTTATCAATAATTACCTTAAATGTAAATGGGTTGAATGCCCCAACCAAAAGACAAAGACTGGCTCAGTTCAGTTCAGTTCAGTTCAGTCACTCAGTCGTGTCCAACTCTTTGCAACCCCATGAATCGCAGCACGCCAGGCCTCCCTGTCCATCATCAACTCACGGAGTTCACTCAGACTCACATCCATTGAGTCAGTGATGCCATCCAGCCATCTCATCCTCTGTCGTCCCCTTCTCCTCCTGCCCCCAAACCCTCCCAGCATCACAGTCTTTTCCAGTCAACTCTTCGCATGAGGTGGCCAAAGTACTGGAGTTTCAGCTTTAGCATCATTCCTTCCAAAGAAATCCCAGGGCTGATCTCCTTCAGAATGGACTGGTTGGATCTCTTGCAGTCCAAGGGACTCTCAAGAGTCTTCTCCAACACCACAGTTCAAAAGCATCAATTCTTCGGCGCTCAGCCTTCTTCACAGTCCAACTCTCACATCCATACATGACCACTGGAAAAACCATAGCCTTGACTAGATGGACCTTTGTTGGCAAAGTAATGTCTCTGCTTTTCAATATGCTATCTAGGTTGGTCATAACTTTTCTTCCAAGGAGTAAGCGTCTTTTAATTTCATGGCTGCAATCACCATCTGCAGTGATTTTGGAGCCCAAAAATATAAAGTCTGACACTGTTTCTACTGTTTCCCCATTTATTTCCCATGAAGTCATGGGACCAGATGCCATGATCTTCATTTTCTGAATGTTGAGCTTTAAGCCATCATTTTCACTCTCCTCTTTCACTTTCATCAAGAGGCTTTTTAGTTCCTCTTCACTTTCAGCCAAAAGGGTGGTGTCATCTGCATATTTGAGGTTATTGATATTTCTCCCGGCAATCTTGATTCCAGCTTGTGTTTCTTCCACTACAGCGTTTCTCACGATGTATCTACTACTGCGGGCAGGAATCCCACAGAAGAAATGGAGTAGCCATCATGGTCAACAAAAGAATCCAAAATGCAGTACTTGGATGCAATTTCAAAAACGACAGAATGATCTCTGTTCATCTCCATGGCAAAGCATTCAATATCACAGTTATCCAAGTCTATGCCCCAACCAGTAATGCTGAAGAAACTGAAGTTGAACGGTTTTTTGGAGACCTACAAGACCTTTTAGAACTAACACCCAAAAAAGATGTCCTTTTCATTATAGGGGACTGGAATGCAAAAGTAGGAAGTCAAGAAACACCTGGAGTAATAGGCAAATTTGGCCTTGGAATTCAGAATGAAGCAGGGCAAAGACTAATAGAGTTTTGCCAAGAAAATGCACTGGTCATAGCAAACACCCTCCTCCAACAACACAAGAGAAGACTCTACACATGGACATCACCAGATGGTCAACACCGAAATCAGATTGATTATATTCTCTACAGCAAAAGATGGAGAAGCTCCATACAGTCAACAAAAACAAGACCAGGAGCTGACTGTGGCTCAGATCATGAACTCCTTATTGCCAAATTCAGACTGAAATTGAAGAAAGTAGGGAAAACCGCTAGGCCATTCAGGTATGACCTAAATCAAATCCCTTATGATTATACAGTGGATGTGAGAAATAGATTTAAGGGTCTATATCTGATAGATAGAGTGCCTGATGAACTACAGAATGAGGTTCGTGACATTGTACAGGAGACAGGGATCAAGACCATCCCCATGGAAAAGAAATGCAAAAAAGCAAAATGGCTGTCTGGGGAGGCCTTACAAATAGCTGTGAAAAGAAGAGAGGTGAAAAGCAAAGGCAAAAAGGAAAGCTATAAGCATCTGAATGCAGAGTTCCAAAGAATAGCAAGAAGAGATAAGAAAGCCTTCTTCAGCGATCAATGCAAAGAAATAGAGGAAAACAACAGAATGGGAAAGACTAGAGATCTCTTCAAGAAAATTAGAGATACCAAGGGAACATTTCATGCAAAGATGGGCTCGATAAAGGACAGAAATGGTATGGACCTAACAGAAGCAGAAGATATTAAGAAGAGGTGGCAAGAATACACAGAAGAACTGTACAAAAAAGATCTTCACGACCCAGATAATCATGATGATGTGATTACTAATCTAGAGCCAGACATCCTGGAATGTGAAGTCAAGTAGGCCTTTGAAAGCATCACTATGAACAAAGCTAGTGGAGGTGATGGAATTCCATTTGAGCTGTTTCAAATCCTGAAAGATGATGCTATGAAAGTGCTGTACTCAATATGCCAGCAAATTTGGAAAACTCAGCAGTGGCCACAGGACTGGAAAAGGTCAGTTTTCATCCCAATTCCAAAGAAAGGGAATGCTCAAAGAATGCTCAAACTACCGCACAATTGCACTCATCTCACATGCTAGTAAAGTAATGCTCAAAATTCTCCAAGCCAGACCTCAGCAATACATGAACCGTGAACTCCCTGATGTTCAAGCTGGTTTTAGAAAAGTCAGAGGAACCAGAGATCAAATTTCCAACATCCGCTGGATCATGGAAAAAGCAAGAGAGTTCCAGAAAAACATCTATTTCTGCTTTATTGACTATGCCAAAGCCTTTGACTGTGTGGATCACAAGAAACTGTGGAAAATTCTGGAAGTGATGGGAATACCAAAACCTATGGGACACTGTAAAAGCGGTGCTAAGGGGAAGGTTAGTGGCAATACAGGCTTACCTCAAGAAACAATAAAAAGTCAAATAAATAACCTAACTCTACACCTAAAGCAACTAGAAAAGGAAGAAATGAAGAACCCCAGGGTTACTAGAAGGAAAGAAATCTTAAAAATTAGGGCAGAAATAAATGCAAAAGAAACAAAAGAGACCATAGCAAAAATCAACAAAGCCAAAGCTGGTTCTTTGAGAAGATAAATAAAATTAACAAAACCATTACCCAGACTCATCAAGAAACAAAGGGAGAAGAATCAAATCAACAAAATTAGAAATGAAAATGGAGAAATCACAACAGACAACACACAAATACAAAGGATCATAACAGACTACTGTCAGCAACGATATGTCAATGAAATGGACAACTTGGAAGAAATGGACAAATTCTTAGAAAAGTACAACTTTCCAAAACAGAACCAGGAAGAAATAGAAAATCTTAACAGACCCATCACAAGCACGGAAATTGAAACTGTAATCAGAAATCTTCCAGCAAACAAAAGCCCAGGTCCAGACGGCTTCACAGCTGAATTCTACCAAAAATTTTGAGAAGAGCTAACACCTATCCTACTCAAACTCTTCCAGAAAATTGCAGAGGAAGGTAAACATCCAAACTCATTCTATGAGGCCACCATCATCCTAATACCAAAACCAGACAATGATGCCACAAAAAAAGAAAACTACAGGCCAATATCACTGATGAACATAAATGCAAAAATCCTTAACAAAATTCTAGCAATCAGAATCCAACAACATATTAAAAAGATCATACATCATAACCAAGTGGACTTTATCCAAGGGATGCAAGGATTCTTCAATATCCACAAATCAATTGATGTGATACACCACATTAACAAATTGAAAAATAAAAACCATATGATTATCTCAATAGATGCAGAGAAAGACTTTGGCAAAATTCAACATCCATTTATGATAAAAAAAAAAAAATCCTCCAGAAAGCAGGAATAGAAGGAACATACCTCAACATAATAAAATCTATATATGACAGACCCACAGCAAACATTATCCTCAATGGTGAAAAATTGAAAGCATTCCCCCTAAAGTCAGGAACAAGACAAGGGTGCCCACTTTCACCGCTACTATTCAACATAGTTTTGAAAGTTTTGGCCACAGCAATCAGAGAAGAAAAAGAAATAAAAGGAATCCAGGTTGAAAAAGAAGAAGTAAAACTCTCACTGTTCACAGATGACATGATCCTCTACATAGAAAATCCTAAAGACTCCATCAGAAAATTACTAGAGCTAATCAATGAATATAGTAAAGTTGCAAGATATAAAATCAACACGCAGAAATCCTTTGCATTCCTATACACTAACAATGAGAAAACAGAAAGAGAAATTAAGGAAACAATTCCATTCACCATTGCAATGAAGAGAATAAAATACTTAGGAATATACCTATCTAAAGAAATAAAAGAACTCTATATAGAAAACTATAAAACAGTGGTGAAAGAAATCAAAGAGGACACAAATAAAAGGACAAATATACCATGTTCATGGATTGGCAGAATCAATATAGTGAAAATGAGTATACTACCCAAAGCAATCTATAGATTCAATGCAAACCCTATCAAGCTACCAACAGTATTTGTCACAGAACTAGAACAAATAATTTCACAATTTGTATGGAAATACAAAAAAAAAAAAACTCAAATAGCCAGAGGAATCTTGAGAAAGAAGAATGGAACTGGAGGAATCAACCTGCCTGACTTCAGGCTCTACTACAAAGCTACAGTCATCAGGACAGTATGGCACTGGCACAAAGAGAGACATATAGATCAATGGAGCAAAATAGAAAGCCCAGAGATAAATCCACACACCTATGGACACCTTATCTTCGACAAAGGAGGCAAGAATATACAATGGAGTAAAGACAATCTCTTTAACAAGTGGTGCTGGGGAAACTGGTCAACCACTTGTAAAAGAATGAAACTAGAACACTTTCTAACACCATACACGAAAATAAACTCAAAACGTATTAAAGATCTAAATGTAAGACCAGAAACTAGAAAACTCCTAGAGGAGAATACAGGCAAAACACTCTCCGACATAAATCACAGCAGGATCCTCTATGATCCACTTCCCAGAATACTGGAAATAAAAGCAAAAATAAACAAATGGGATCTAATTAAAATTAAAAGCTTCTGCACAACAAAGGAAACTATAAGCAAGGTGAAAAGACAGCCTTCAGAATGGGAGAAAATAATAGCAAATGAAGCAACTGACAAACAACTAATCTCAAAAATATACAAGCAACTCCTGCAGCTCAATTCCAGAAAAATAAACAACCCAATTAAAAAATGGGCCAAAGAACTAAACAGACACTTCTCCAAAGAAGACATACAGATGGCTAACAAACATATGAAAAGATGCTCAACATCACTCATTATCAGAGAAATGCAAATCAAAATCACAATGAGGTACCATTTCACACCAGTCAGAATGGCTGCGATCCGAAAGTCTACAAGCAATAAACTCTGGAGAGGGTGTTCAGAAAAGGGAACCCTTTTACACTGTTGGTGGGAACAAAAACTAGTACAGCCACTATGGAGAACAATGTGGAGATTCCTTAAAAAACTGGAAATAGAACTGCCTTATGACCCAGCAATCCCCCTGCTGGGCATACACACCGAGGAAACCAGAATTGAAAGAGACACATGTACCCCAATGTTCAGAGCAGCACTGTTTATAATAGCCAGGACATGGAAGCAACCTAGATGTCCATCAGCAGATGAATGGATAAGAAAGCTGTGGTACATATATACAATGGAGTATTGCTCAGCCATTAAAAAGAATACATTTGAATCAGTTCTAATGAGGTGGATTAAACTGGAGCCTATTATAGAGTGAAGTAAGCCAGAAAGAAAAACACCAATAGAGTATACTAATGCGTATATATGGAATTTAGAAAGATGGTAACAATAACCCTATATGCAAGACAGCAAAATAGACACAGATGTATAGAACAGCCTTTTGGACTCTGTGGGAGAGGGCGAGGGTGGGATGATTTGGGAGAATGGCATTGAAACATGTATATTATCATATGTGAAATGAATCGCCAGTCCAGGTTCAATGTATGATACAAGGTGCTCGGGGCTCGTGCACTGGGATGACCCAGAGGGATGGGAGGGAGGCGGGAGGGGGTTCAGGATGGGGAACACGTGTACACCCGTTGTGGATTCTTGTTGATGTATGGCAAAACCAATCCAATATTGTAAAGTAATTAGCCTCCAATTAAAAGAAATAAATGTAAATTTTAAAAAAATAAATATTATTGTGGGAAAGGTGTGAGGGAAAAAAATCTGTCACTGTTTCCACCTTTTTTTCCAACCCAGCTAAGCCAGCTTATCAGATCCCTGACACAGAGAAAGTCATATAATAAATTTGTGTTGTCTTAAGTTGGTAAGTTGGGGGGGGGGGGGAGTAATTTGTGATAAAGCCATTAAGAACTAATATACCCCATAAGAGAATTCTCCTTGATGAGGTTTGACATTATCTTCTCAGCTTTATCTTCCCCTCCACACCAAACAGTGCTCCTCAGACACCAGAATGTTGGAAGGCCAGGGTTTATCTTTCACTGTTCCTGCCTCAAGGAGCCTCCAACTCCATCTAAGAAATGATCCTTTCTATGTATTGTACAAATGGGTAATATAGTTAATATTCTGTAATAACTATAAATGGACTGTAACCTTTAAAATTGTATTAAATGTTTTACATTTTTATGAATTAAAAATTATATAGATTTATGGATTGAATAGATTATAATGCTGTGTTAGTTTCAGGTGTAAAGCAAAGTGAATCAGTTATTCAGTTATGTGTATAGATATAGATATAAATTCATTCTTTTTCAGATTCTTTTCCCATATAGGTTATTACAGAATATTGAGTAGAATTCCTGTGCTAAACAGTATGTCTTTATTGGCTATCTATTTTATGTATAGTAGTGTGTATGTCAATCCAAATCCCCTAATTTATTACTTCTCCCCACGTTTCCCCTTGGGTACATTTGCTAAATTTGGTTTTTATCTTTTGTAATTTTTATTGGGGTATAGTTGATTGTGTTTCCCTGGTGACTCAGAGTTTAAAAAAAAACCCACTCACCAGTATAGGAGATGTGGGTTTGATCCCTGTGTCAGGAAGATCCCCTTCAGAAGGAAGTAGCAACTCACTCCAGCATTCTTGCCTAGAGAATCCCATGGACAGAAGAGCCCGGTAGGCTGCTGTCCATAGGGTAGCGCAGAGTCAGACATGACTGAAGCAACTTAGCATGCATGCATGCATTGGAGAAGGAAATGGCAACCCACTCCAGTATTCTTGCCTGGAAAATCCCAAGGACAGAGGAGCCTGGTGGGCTGCCATCTGTGGGGTCGCATAGAGTCGGACACGACTGAAGCGACTTAGCAGCAGCAGCAGCAGCCAGCATTCTTGCCTGGGAAATCCCATGAATAGAAAGAGCCAGGTGGGCTACACTGCAAGGGGTCATGAAATAGTCATACATAACTAAGTGAATAAACAACAATAGTTGACTTACAATGTTATGTTAGTTTCAGTATACAGCAAAGTAAATCTGATCTTTTCAATTTTTTTAACTGATGACCATAGTGGTTCCCAGGACCCCAGCTGCAGTGAGGTATCTGTCTGCACTTCCATGACAAGCTTCTATTTTTGGAGTTCATAACTCAATGATAGAAATATGCTTTGCATTGAACATCAACAACAACAACAACAAAATCCTTTCTAACCAAAGCCTAAATGTCAATCAGTTCAGTTCAGTTCAGTTCAGTTCAGTTGCTCAGTCATATCTGACTTGTTGTAACCCCATGAACCACAGCACGTCAGGCCTCCTTGTCCATTACCAACTGCCAGAGTCTACCCAAACCTATGTCCATTGAGTAGGTGATGCCATCCAACCATCTCACCCTCTGTCGTCCCCTTCTCCTCCTGCCCTCAATCTTTCCCAGCATCAGGGTCTTTTCAAATGAGTTAGCTCTTCACATCAGGTGGCCAAAGTACTGGAGTTTCAGCTTCAGCATCAGTCCTTCCAATGAACACCCAGGACCAGTTGGATCTCCTTGCAGTCCAAGGGACTCTCAAGAGTCTTCTCCAACACCACAGTTCAAAAGCATCAATTCTTCAGCCCTCAGCTTTCTTTATAGTCCAACTCTCACATCCATACATGACCACTACAAAAACCATAGCCTTGACTACTTTGTTGACAAAGTAATGTCTCTGCTTTTGAATATGCTATCTAGGTTGGTCATAACTTTCCTTCCAAAGAGTACACGTCTTTTAATTTCATGGCTGCAGTCACCATCCTGGAGCCCAAAAAAAAATAAAGTCAGCCACTGTTTCCACTGTTTCCACTGTTTCCCCATCTATTTTCCACGAAGTGACAAATATATTAAAGCATATATATGGAATTTAGAAAGATGGTAATGATGACCCTATATGCAAGACAGCAAAAGAGACACAGATGTAAAGAACAGACTTTTGGACTCTGTGGGAGAAGGCAAGGGTGGGATGACTTGAGAGAATAGCAATGAAACATGAATATTGCCATATGTGAAACAGATCGCCAGTCCAGGTTTGATGCATGAGACAGGGCTTTCAGGGCCGGTGCACTGGGATGACCCTGAGGGATGGGATGGGGAGGGAGGTGTGAGGGGGGTTCAGGATGGGGGACACATGTACACTCATGGCTGATTCATGTCAATGTATGGAAAAACCACTACAATATTGTAAAGTAATTAGCCTCTAATTAAAATAATTTTTAAAAAATAAAAATAAAAATTGGAAAAAAAAAAAAAAGAACCTGAGCTTAAACTAGGTCTGTGATCTCAGCTGGAAGACCATGAGTTTGAATCCTAGCTGAGTTTGAATCCCAGCCACGTGGGGTAGAGTCCCAAACAGAGTTTTGGCTGGTTTTGAGTCCCAACACACAGTTTCAAGTCCCAGTCTGAGGTAAACTGTTTCACTCTCACCATTGATTATTTTTTCCTGTTCTTAAATATTTCCAAGTAGTATGAAATGGGCCATATATGTGATTATAATCCTACGGATTCTTTACCAGCTGAGCTAGCAGGGAGGCCCAACCTTCCCGGGAGAAATAGTAAATAGCCACTTCTTAGGGTGCACCGGCTCTCAAGCTCAGGCTTGGAGAACTTTCTGCTTTTGATTTTAAGCAATAAAGATACTTCTTATTCAAATAAATCACATGAGAATTTATATGTGTGTGTTCTGTAGATGAACTGACAGGAAATATCTAGCATACATGTTTTCTTCCTCATGGTTTATTATGAGACCCACAGTTCTGCTTTTTTATTCCAGGTATTACCAGTAAAATTACAGCCTGCCTACTTGGTGGTGGTTCAAGTTTCCTACTAATAAGGGAGCAAAGGATGCAACTGCCCCCAGCTCACCTGCAAAAGAAAGTTTTGTGAATATCTCACTAAAGGATTCCCTCAGCTCTGAAACTGGCATCAATCTACTGGTCATTCAATGAGACAGGTCTGACATCACAAAACTAGTGACTGGCAGGGCCAAGAATCAGATTCTGTGCTTGTTTAATGGCAAAGCTTGTGCTCTTTCTACTAAATTGCTCTCTTGTCTAACTAACCTAACTGGAGTGGATGCAAAGAAAAACAGAAAATGAAAAAGAAAATGGCTGGGATGGAGAACCGAGCCTGGTGCCTGGCAATGCACAGGAGTGGTCATCACGTGTGAGCTTTATGGCATTATTTGTAAATGAGGCCTGAGGGATGGATAGGGAGTAGGCACTGCGGGCTGAGGGATAACAGGATGGAGCATCTCAGGAGTGGATTGTTTTCCAGATAAGTAACTGGGATCATGGAACTATGATTCTTCAGGGCTAGGCTAGGAAATGTGAACCTCTTTCTGAGAGCAGTAGAGACCCATGAAAGAATCTTAGGGGAAAGATGTTTGAAAGTCCAGAATCTATGGGAAGCAGTCAGTTGGAGTCAGCACAAGCACCAGAATGCTCTAGGATGAGGTACAAGAGTCTAGTTGGTATTCACCCTAAATTAGGAAACTCCCTGGGCAAGTCTATTCCTACACAGAAATCAAACAGGCACCCAAATACCCAAGAAAAGGGAGGCTTCTTTGTTAAGCTACCAACATCGGGGTGGTCATGAGAGCATCATTTGCATCTCTCCAGTTACTAGGTACAATTGTCAAGCAGCAACTTGATGTAGGAGAAACACAGTCTCTACTTGCCCCCTTCCAAGGAGTCACGGCATTGCACGTACATCCTCCATTTAGGAGCATTTGTCTATGTGAATTCATGTAGACTTAATGAGTATGTTTATTTTCTGTCAGGCGCAGTGCTAGACTTAAAGGAAGTGACACTAAACAGGCTCCATGTGATCTCTAATCTCAGGGAACTTACAGAAAAGAGGAGGACAAAGTCCAGTAATCAATTCCCAAAAGCAGCATGATTTAGGAAGTAAAGAACCCCGTTTCCGGCTTCCATCGTGGATATAGAAAACTGGTAACACTTTGCTGCCACCACAGCAACAAGAAAAGCCTGAATAATTGGCAGAAATATAAATTTCTCAGAGGGAAGGGATCGTTAGGGAGCTTGGGATGGACACATACACATTGCTATATTTTAAATGGATAGGACTTCCCTGGTGGTCCATGGGTTAAGAATCTGCCTGCCAATGTAGGGCACATAGGTTCAATCCCTGGTCCAGGAAGAGTCCACACGTCACAGGGCAACTAACACCATGAGCCACAACTACTGAGCCTGCGCTCTAAAGCCAGGGTTCTGCAACAAGAGAAGCCACCACAATGAGACGCCTGTGCCCCTGCTTATCGCAATTAGAGAAAGCCCACATGCAGCAACAAAGAACTGCCTCAGCCAAAACTAAATAAAAATTTTATTAGAATAAATAAAAAATTAATTGGATAACCAAGGACCTACTGTATAGCACAGGGAACTCTGCTCAATGTTATGTGACAGCCTGGATGAGAGGGGAGTTAGAGGGAGAATGGATACAAGTATATGTATGGCTGAGTCCCTTCCCTGTTCGCCTGAATCTGTCACAACGTTGTTCATTGGCTATACCCCCATATAAAATTGAAAGTTTAAATAAAATATAAAAAGAAACAAACACACACAAAAAAAAAAAAAAAACACACACACACATAACTTTCTTGAACCCAGAAGGTGTAACCAACTAACCTGAAATCTAGGGGAAGAGATGTGGACAGAGACATGGATATGAGCCCTGGCTCACCCATAGCACAGGATGAAGACAAGAGGGTAAGATGCCTGCTGAAATTTGTAACCAAGTGCTAAATGTCAGACACGTGTATGATAGAGAATCTGGAAGCCTCACACACAAGGCAAGTTCTAACCCACTCGAGATTCTTCTTGCACCACCAGGCACTCATAAGGAAGATTATGGAGAGGGCTAGAGATGGGGAGAAAGTCTCCCTCCTCAGCCAGATCCACATCACTATGTTCTATCTTCTAAGTTACTACAGACATTACCACCAGTGATTTCCCTACCACATAATCACAAAGCCTTTTCCTAACCCTCTAGCGGCAGTTTTCTCACCATATTTCCAGCCATTAAGTTTCCTCACCCTTCTCATCTGCTTTCTTGCTGCAAAGTTCTAAAGTCAATGCCACACTTCAAGCTTTTGTTTCAGCCACATCCTATTTCTGATACAAACGTCTGTGTCAGTTATGTATTGCTGCCTAACCAGCTTATATGCTCACAATTCTTTGCGTCAGCATCTGAGATGAACTCAGCTGGGCAGTTCTGATACCCAGGGTCATTCATGAGACTTAAGTCACCTGATGGCTTGTCTGGAGTCAGATGATCTAAGAAGGCCTCACTCACCTGTCTGATTGTTGCTGACCATCAGCAGATCCTCTCTCTCCATGTGGTGTCTACTCCTGGAGAAGGCTGGCCCAGGCTTCATCACGCTGCCAAGAATCTAATCTTGAGCTAAAAGATGGCAAAGCCTAATGTGTTTTTCTTCTTTAATTATTTACTTTTGGCTGCATTGGGTCTTCATTGCTTACTCTCGTTGCAGTAAGCAGGGGCTCCTCTCTAGTGCAGTGCACAGGCTTCCCATTGCAGTGGGTTCCCTTTGTTGCAGAGCACAGGCCCTAGGATGGGCAGTTTTCAGCTAACTGCAGCTCCCGGGCTCTAGTGCGCAGATTCAATAGTTGTAGCTCACAGAGTGAGTTTCCCCATGGCCTGTGGGATCTTCCTGGACCAGGGATCAAACCAGTGTCCCCTACACTTGCAGGTGGATTCTTAACCATTGGACCACCAGGGAAGTCCCCCAATGTGTTTTTCTAGCTTCTCTCATGTTTGATAATGTTTCACTGACCAAAGAAAGTCATGTGTTCAAGTTCATCTTCAAAGGGTAGCGAAATAAACTCCACCTCTTGATAAGAGGAGCATCAAAGTCACACTGAAGAGAGGTGTACATAAGAGGATGGATGAAATTACCATGTAGCAATCTACATCACTATTCACACACACAAAACAAAGCAAGACAAAACATAAGAAATCACTCACCCACTAATACAGCTATAAATAAATTGACAGTAGCATGTGCTGTCAAGGATATGAAGCAAATGAAACTTTAATCTACTGATGTGGTGGTTGGTTGTTTAGTCAAGAGTCATGTCCGACACTTTCTCAACCCCACGGACTGTAGCACACCAGACTCCTCTGTGTGCTTGGGATTTCCAAGGCAAGAATACCGGAGTGAGTTGCCATTCCCTTCACCAGGGGATCTTCCCAACCCAGGAACTGAACTGGCATTTCCTCCACTGCAGGTGGTCTGCTCCTTTACCACTTCACCACTGAGTCACCAGAGATTCCCAATTGATGATGGAAGTATGAACTGTTTCAACCACTCTGGAAAACTGTTTAGCAGTATCTACTGAAGCTAAAAATATGCCTATGCAATGACCCAGAAATTCCATGTCTAGGTTTTATACCCAAGAGAAATAAGATATGTTCACAATAAGATGTACACAAGAATACTCATAGCAGCTTTATTCATAACAGCATTGGGAAAGAACCCAAATGTCCATGAACAGAGTGAAACTTTTTAACTGTAGTGTATTCAGACAATGGAATATTACACAGCAACTTTAAAAGAGATCTACTGATAATGTGACAAAGTTCATAGGCACTATACTAAGTGAAAACATCAGACACAAGAAGGTGTACTGTGTGGTTCTATTTTTCTGAACAGGAAAAACAAATCTACGGTGCCAGAAGTCAGAATACTGGTTAACTCTGGAGATGGGGCTCATTGACCTGGGTCGGGCCTAAGAGAACCTTCTGGGAAGATAGAATATTTTCTTTTTGAGGTGGGTGCTGTGAAAGTGTCACTCAATCATGCCCAACTTTGTGACCCTGTGAACTGTAGCCCACCAGGCTCTCTGTCCATGGACTTCTCCAGGCAAGAATACTGCAGTGGGTAGCCATTCCTTTCTCTAGAGTGGCATAGATACACATATAAAACTCACTGGGGTGAACACTGAGACTTACGGGCTTTTATATAAGTTATGTCTCAACTAAAGAGCTTTAGGGGAATTCCCTGGCAGTCCAGTGGTTAGGATTCTGCACTTTCACTGCCAAGGGTGTAGGTTCAATCCTTTGTCAGGGAACTGAGATCCCACAAAGCCTTTCAGTGTGTGGGGGGGGAAGAAAAAAAAAAAAAAAAAGAAAACTTTAAAACACAAAAACAGAACTCTTGAGTACAGGGAAAAATAGAGAACAGCTCCCTGCAGTGAAGGTCTGTAGAGAGCCAGACTGTCACTTACCACCTGCAGGACCTCAGTTAACTCATCAGGCCTCAGTTTCCTCATCTGTGAATTGGGGATAATAACAGTACCTTCCTCAAAGTGTCATTGTAAGGACTAAATAACTTAAAAGATACAAAGTTTAGGGTAGTAGCTATAATACTATCTAGCAATAATAAGCACTAAATAATCATTTGCTATTATGATGATGAATGGCTGAATACTCATTGCTAGGGGGAAAGATGGCCACTATAAGAATAAAAGGAATAATTAACTGAAAGCTTACAAGATGTCAAAAATCTTTTAATTCCATTGCTTCAAAATATATGAAATTTAAAACTAACAGAATTAAAAGACTCATTCAGCAATTCATACATATGGTGGGAGAGTTTAATGTAACTTTCTCAGTAAATGATAGGCTGGAAATTGCTAAGGACTGAATGTTGGTATTTTGACATCTCCCAAGGGGATGGTGTTAGATGAGGCCCTTGGGAGGTAATTAGGTTGTAGGGATGGAGCCCTCATGAATGGGATCAGTGCCCTTACAAAAGAGACCCCAGGGAGCTCTCTTGCTCTCCTTCTGCCACGTGAGACATGGCAAGAAGATGGCCATTTATGAACCAGGAAGTGGGGCCTCCCCAGACATAAAATCTGCCAGCCATGATCTTGGACTTCCTACCTCTAGGAACTGTGAGAAATAAATTTCTGCAGTTTGTAAGCCACCCAGTATTTTTGTTATAGCAGCCTGAGCTAAGACAGAAACCACTATTTTTAAATGGGTAAAAGACTTTTCTACACAAAGAGCATGCTCCATCTAGTGGACATTTGTAGTATACAATACATTGATTTCTACCATCCAAGAAGCATTTATAAAAAGGAACCATATATTAAGTGCATCAGTTAGAGACTGCATTCAGCCACAATAAACCCATCCCTGCCCTCCCCCAGACTTCCCTCCCCCAAAAAAAGACAATGTCATGTACCAGTAAGAAGTGCATCATTTTCATGTAAACAAGATGTCCAGAAACAAACAACCCAGGGCTGGTACACCCACACAAGGATACCAACTGGGGAACCAGGATGGTTGTAGCTCTGGCCACAGTCTCTTCTTTTTTAATCTATTATTTTTATATGTTTAATTTGGCAGCACCATACAGCTGTGGGATCTTAGTTCCCTGACCAGGGATCAAACCCTCAGCCCTGTATTGGAAGCTCAAAGTCCTAACCACTGGACCACTAGGGAAGTCCCCCACACTCTAGACTGTGGCTTTCGCCCTCATGGTCACAGAACACCTCCTCTAGCACCAGATATGGTGCCCGCTTGTACAAAAGGCAAGAAGGAGAGAAAGTGAAAGTGTTAGTCACTCAGTCATGTCTGAAGACTCTTTGTGACCCTGTGGACTGTAGTCCGCCAGACTCCTCTGTTCATGGAATTCTCCAGGCAAGAATACTGGAGTAGGTAGCCATTCCCTTCTCCAGGGGATCTTCCTGACCCAGGGATTGAAGCTGGGTCTCCCACATTGTGGGCAGATTTTTCACTGTCCGAGCCACCAGGGAAGGAGAGGGATCTGGCTAAATGAAACCATTCCTTTGTGACATCTTCCCCAGGACTCACACTCAATGATGTCTCTTGCTGGCCAAGAGAGCGTGGCCTCCCCTGCCAGCAAGGACAGGGAGGTGGAAGTATTTTAATCATGCACATTCCCTGATGGTGTAGTGGATTGAATGTGGCCCCCACCACCACCATCACCAAAAGACATGTCCACCCAGAAACTCTGGTTGTGAACTCAGTTGGAAAAGGGTATTTGTAGATGTCATTAAATTAAAGATCTTGAGATGAGGCCACCCTGGATATCTGGGTAGACCCTAAATCCGATGATGTGTCCTTATAAGAGACACTTAGAAGACACAGGAGAGGACACAGACACACAGAGGAGAAGGCCATTTGAAGATGGAGGCAGCGATGGGGACGATGCTGCCACAAGGCAAGGCACACCTGGGGCCACCAAAAGTGGGAAGAGGCAAAGAAGCCTCCTCTCCTAGAGACTTTAGAGGGAACGTGGCCCTGCAGACACCTTGATTTCAACTTCTGCCCTCCAGAAGTATGAGAATAAAATTCTCTCGCTTTAAGCCACAAAATATATATATACATTGCATAGTCCCAATCTGAACAAATAAAACCTAGGTGATTTTGCAGGTAAGAAGGGGAAGTTTTGGCAGGCAACTACCAAGACATGCCATTTTCCAGGCAAGAGTACTGGAGTGGGTTGCTGTTACCTTCTCCAGGGGATCTTCCCAACCCAGGGACTGAACCCAGGTCTCCCGCAGTGCAGGCAGACGCTTTACCGCCTGAGCCATCAGGGAAGCCCTAGCCCTAAAAGCAAATCTCCACAAATAATTAACATTCAACAACATAAAGATCACACACTGCTTGTGGTGTGTTATGTGTGTGTGTGCACGTGCTCAGTCATGTCTGAGTCTTTGTGACCCCAGGGACTGCGGCCCACCAGGATCCCTGGGATTTCCCAGGCAAGAATACTGGAGTGGATTGCCATTTCCTTCTCCAGGGGATCCTCCCAACCCAGGGATACACCGCTCCTCTCCTACACTGGCAGGCGAGTCTTCACCACTGAGCCACCATATAGGAGTACTGTGAGAGATGATTACGTCCCCAGATGTTGAGTCTGTAGAAACAGGAAGTTAATCAGCAAGGGGCCCTTCCATGGGAAGAGACACAGGTAAGGGCAGGTCGCCACTCCTGACGTTTTCTCCCCTGGCGTGAACCCTCTTGTGCACGCTGAGTGAAGAGCTGTGTCGGAAGGCTTTGTCACACTGAGTGCATTCGTAGGGTCTCCCTGTGGTGTGGGTTCTCACGTGGACGATGAGGTGCGAGGACTGGCCGAAGGCTCGCCCGCACTGCGGGCAGACGTAGGGCTTCTTGCCGGTGTGGGTCCTCGCGTGTTTCCTGAGGGAGGAGGGCTCCCCGAAGGCTCGCCCGCACTCCGGGCACGGGTAGGGCTTCTCTCCGGTGTGGATCCGCATGTGACTCTTGAGGGTGGAGAGCCGACTCAGGACCTGCCCGCAGGTGGCGCACTCGTACAGCTTCTCACCAGTGTGGATCCTCTTGTGCACGTTCAGGTTGGTGCTCGTGCGGAAGGGCTTCCCGCAGTGGTTGCACTGGTAGGGCTTCTCTCTGGTGTGGGTCCGCACGTGCGTCTTCAGCGACGAGTGCTCCCGGAAGGTCTTCCCACAGTGGCAGCACTCGAAGGGCTTCTCTCCGGTGTGGGTCCTCATGTGGCTCCTCAGGGAGGATGGCTGGGTGAAAGCCTTCCCACAGTCCTTGCATGAGTAGGGCTTCTCGCCCATGTGGTTCCTCTGGTGCAGGATCAGGTTGAAGTTCCTCGTGAAGGTCTTCCCGCACTGGCTGCACTCGAAGGGCTTCTCGCCGCCGTGGGTCTTCAGGTGGCGCCGCAAGTTGGAGAAGTACTTGAAGGCCTGCCGGCACTCCTGACACTCGAAGCACTTCTCCGCGGTGTGCGTCTTCTCGTGACGGATGAGCTCAGAGCTGTACCTGAAGGATCGCGCACATTTGTCGCACGTGTAGGTTTTATCCCCACTAGGGACTTTCTCAGGCACGATGAGGCGGGTGGTCCGGAGGAAGGATTTTCGGCTCTCTCGACCTTCAAACGGGTTTCCCTCAGTAGGAAATTGCGGGTACTGAAAAAGCGGTTTGATGCTGTCAAAGGGCTTCCCAAGCTCATCATATTTATAGAGGTTTTCTCCGACCTGAGGTGGCTCCTGTCAATTGAGGAAAATGGGAAGACCAGAGGCTTTACTTCAGTCACAGGTATTCTCCCACATGCAAACTGTGTGTAGGAGAGAGGCGGTCCTATAGCTCTAACGTTTACCGGCCTAGTGTGTCTCTGCCACTGCTACCCTGAGTTCCTTCAAGAGGATACTCTGCCACAAAGAGCTATCATTTTCATTACCTTCATGGGACTTCTTAGAAAAAGATTTTTTTTTTAATTGTTAAAGGCTAAATTAAGTCTTGAATGTTCTACATTTATGTCAGTTTTACAAAAATGGCAAACTTTGCACTGTTTACAACAGCCAAGACATGGAAGCAACCTAAATGTCCATCGATAGAGGGATGGATAAAGAAGATAAAGTAATGGTCTACTATTCAGCCATTAAAACTAATGAAATAATGCCATCTGCAGCAACACAGATGGACCTAGAGACTGTCACATGGAGTGAAGTAAGTCAGAGAAGAACCATCCTATGATGTCCCTTATACAAGGAATCTAGAAAGAAATGATATAAATGACCTCACTTGCAAAACAGAAACAGACTCATAGACTTAACAGTACAAACTTATGGCTGCTGGCTGGCAGGGGGGTGGGGGGGACATGAAGGGACAGTTAGGGAGTTTGGGTTGGGATGGACATGTACACACTGCTATATCTAAAATGGATAACAACAAGGACCTGCTATATAGCACAGGAAACTCTGCTCAGTGTTATGTGGCAGCCTGGATGGGAGGGGAGTGTGGGAGAGAATGCAGACATGTATGGCTGAGTCCCTTCACTGTTCACGTGAAACTGAACATTCACCTGAAACACAGCACTGTTAATCAGCTATACCCCAATACAACATACAAAGGTTTTAAAAACGGCTAGCTTTGGGGACTCTGTGAAGATACATATTGATCTACATTTAGAGTTTTTTTCCCCCAATTCATGACATTCACAGACTCTCTCCCAATAAACTGCTTTCTCCTTGGTGAGTACCACTTGCCTTGAATCTCTCTCTGAGCTTCTTGAGTTTCTAGCCTACAGCAATCCCAAGCTTTTCCTACTGTAAAGGACCAAGAATAATCCCTTTATGCCTTACCCTTTTCATGCCAATGGATGGAACTGCCGCCAAAATATCTTGATTAGGAATTGAGTCTTGGTATTGAAGGTGAGGACCTGGAATGAATTAAGGGGGAGGAAATATCAAGTGCACAGGGAAGGAAACTCTGGGATCAAAAGGACCAGTAAGCTAGCTACATGCAGATTTTTTTTAATATTGATCCTAAATATGTGAAGAAACTGAGTAAGAGGAACATATCAGGACTTCCCTGGTCCAGTGGTTAAGACACCACACTTCCAATGCAGGGGGTCAAGGTTCGATCTCTGGTTGGGGAACTAAGATCTCACATGCCACATGATGTAGCCAAAAAATAAAATTTAAAAAAAAAAAAAAAGGAACATATTAAGGAGCAAAAAAAAAATTTTAAGGTGTTTGGCTATGTAAAGAGTTAAGTAATCACAGGAATAAGGAGTGGAAATAGTAGATAATTTTCTAAGAAAAGATTCCATGAAGACTGAGCCTGATGTTGAGAGAAAGTATTAGTTAAAAACAGAGTGGGGAGGAACTGGATGAAATATACACATGAAAGTGCTAAACGTAAAAAGGAGGTAGGATAATTTAGTCTATGCTCTGTGAAGCCAGAGTAAAGTATTAGAGGTACAAAGGCAAGGGAAAGAGGAAAGAAAGTGAAATTTACTGAGGAAGCTCAACCCAACAGCCTTCCCCATCAAGGATACTGAAAGTGTTTCTAAATCTAACACACTCATCTTAGCGACCAGAGCTCATGCTCCCCTCGCCTGCCTGGTGCTCACCTAAGTGGGCTCCTGGGAAGATCCCTCTCTCGGTGACGCACAGCTCTTCTCTTTGCTCCAAATGGGAAGACATCCTGGTTTTGCAGAGTTGATCACCTGCTCATGGGAAAAGATGCAGGGTGTGAGCAGACTGTGCCTGCCACGCAACAGGGGCTGATACTCTGAAGTCTTCAGGGTCATTGGAGATGGGGACAGCAAAAAGGGCACGCCTACATTCTGATGTAGGCTTCCTTCACAAAGGAACTAAAGTACAAGCTCCCTCAATGGATCCCGAAGAACAGTAGGACTCTCTAACCCCCGCAATCCAGGGCCTGGCTCAAGAAGGCACTTAAGAAGCCCAGGAAGGGCAGACAGGCCTTTCATTTCCATGAGGAAGCCACAAGACTATAATAAGCACCATGAGGGCAGGACCTGTCTGTCTCTTCACCTCTTGAATTCCCCAGACCAGTACAGTTCTGGGAACCCACAGTGGCTGCAAGAATGTGTGCATGAAGCAGCAAGGCTGGCCTTACCCACAGAGGCCAGGTTCCTGTAGTTCTCCAGCATCACATCTCTGTAGAGGCTTTTCTGGGAAGAGTCTAGAAACAGCCATTCTTCCGGTGTGAACAGCACGGCCACATCTGCGAAGGTGACTGGCTCCTAAAATGCACATCCAGGGGCTCAGCCAGAGGCCAGCTCCCCTCCAGGACTTGAGAGGACAGTGAGGGGTTTGCAGGCCTGGGGAAAGGAGACTCCTGTGCACAGGATGTTCAGATATGGTTCTAAGGTCCCTCAGCTCAGGCCTCAGAACTGGGACTTTTCTCCCTCTATTCTTCCCTCCAAAAATGAGAGCATCCCGAAGTGTGGCAGCTAAGGACCTCAACTTCATGACAGGACTTAGCTATTAACAACTAGCCAGGACTTCTCTGGTGGCATCTGCCTGCCAATGCAGGGGACACAGGTTCGATTCCTGATCCAGGAAGATCCCACATGCCACAGGGTGACTAAGCCCACGTGCCACAACTACTGAAGCCCGTGCACCCAGAGCCCATGCGCCACAAGAAAAGAAGCCACTGCAATGAGAAGCCCGTGCACTGCAACCAACAGTGGCCCTTGCTCGCTGCAACTAGAGAAAGCCTGAGCGCAGCTACAATGACCCAGTGCAGCCAAAAGAAAATAAATGATTTAAAATAAAACAACTACTAGCCTGGAAATCCTTGCCCCTCACCCCAGAGTCCAGCAAGTGAGGTCACTGCTCACCCACCACGAGAGGCCCAGTGCCTGGAAGCCTGGACACCAGCCCTGTGCGGTTGAGAAGCTCCCAGACAGGGGGAGGGGACAAGGAGGCAAAGCAGGAAGAAGAGCAAGGAGTTCTTGCTTACCTGTGGACAGGTGGTCAGTCCCCCAGGAGTCATGGCTTCTTCTTCTGTGCTCCGCTTCTGGAGCCAGGCAGGGCCCTGAGCGGACAGAGCTGCAGGAGAATAGGAGAGCCATGAGGGTCTCAGCAGCAGGGCTGAGGCTGCACACCTTGACTGCGAGTGACCACAGGTGCACACACTCCCTTGGACAAACACATACACACACACATACTGTACACTGAGACGTGCATGCACATATGCTTGCACACACCCACAGCTACTTGGGCACGTGGGCACACTCACTCACACCAGTACACACACATGCATACACTACGTGCAGAGACACATACACAAGAGATGCACCACACATACACAAGCACACACACAAACACACAGAAATATACAAAAACACACACAGCTCTTTCATCTCAGCAGCCAGTATGCCATCCAGACTAAGGAAGACATGAAAACTTAGGGGCCACATGAGCCACAGCCACATCATGGGAAACACCCAGGAAGCTGAGCTAACACTGCTGGCCTGTTTCACCACAGGATCAGCTTGAACGAATATCATGCAGGAGACTTTGGGAAAGTCAGTACAAGGCGTTACCACTTAAAGAGGAACTAGAGCCTCTGTCAACTGTCAAACTTGATCAACAGTTAACCTTGGTTGGCGAGAAGATCCAGATAAGTGCTGTTGAGAACAAGACTGAAGCTGTCCCTATCACTGATGTGATGTGATCAGAAAGATCTGGGCAACAAAAAGCTCCCAAAGCAGCCTGGCATCATGAAGGCCAAATTCTACAGCAGAAGAGCTGAGAAGACTAAGGGTGTGGGAGGGGCTTGCAGAGAAGGAAATGGCAACCCACTTCAGTGTTCTTGCCTGGGAAATCCCAGGGACAGAGGAGCCTGGCAGGCTACAGTCCATGAGGGCAAGAGGGGTTGGACACGACTTAGCAACTGAGCGGCACCACACCAGCTTGAAGCCACATGGTGGGAAATTCATTAAATGGCATCAAGTACTTCCACATGGAACTCTGTTCAATGTTATGTGGCAGCCCGGATGGGAGGGGAGTTTGGAGGAGAATGGATACATGTATATGTATGGCTGAGTCCTATATATATATGACTCAGCTTCACTGTTCACCTGAAACTATCACAACATCATTAACTGTCTATACCCCAATAAAAACTAAAACGTTTTTATTTTTAACATTAACAAGTGCTTTAAAAAAAAGAAAAGAAACACACACACATTTCCTCCA
The DNA here is from genome assembly GCF_032405125.1 of Capricornis sumatraensis. Lineage (NCBI taxonomy): Eukaryota > Metazoa > Chordata > Mammalia > Artiodactyla > Bovidae > Capricornis > Capricornis sumatraensis. The sequence continues at coordinate 11,497,356 of NC_091077.1, forward strand.
TTCCAAATCTCTGGAGCCACAGTCTTGATTCACCAACAGACTCTGAGGTTTCTACAGCGCTCCTTTCTCCCTCTTGACTCAGCCCTGGGTCAGTTGTTCCTCCCTGATTGCAGGGGCCCTTCCTCTGCCCTGACTCTGTAGGGTTGGTACCGCCCAGGACTTACCACAAGCCGAGCACAGAGAAACCACCACTTCCCTGGGAGCCTGCCTGAGAAGGAAGTGTCCTTCCTTTCCTGTCTTCAGATCGATAACATTCCTCCCCCACACCAGGCTCCTCACTCTGGCCTGTTACAGAAGAGAAGTGATGCCCCGCCATCCCATCTCTCTATACCCCCACTTCCTCTCTCAGTGGGACCTTTCCCTCGGTGATTAAATCTGAACCATGTCCAATCCTGATCCCATGTTATTAGTTTCCCAGAGCAGCTATTAAAAAAATAATAATAATACCACAACTGGGTGGCTTAAAACAACAGAATTGTATTCTCTCAGAGTTCTGGCAGCCAGAAGTCCAGGATCAAGCCATCAGTGGGGCCACACTCCCTCTGAAACTCCAGCGGATTCATTCCTTGCCTTTTCTTGGCTTATGGTTGTTGTTGTGATTCAGTCCTTAAGTCGTATCTGACTCTCTGCAACCCCATGGACTGCAGCACACCAAGTTCCCCTGTCCTTCACTACCTCCTGCAGTTTGCTCAGGTTCATGTCCATTGAGTCGGTGATGCCATCCAACCATCTCATCCTCTGTCATCCCCTTCTCCTCCTGCCCTCAATCTTTCCCAGTATCAGGGTCTTTTCCAGTGAGTCAGCTCTTCACATCAGGTGGCCAAAGTATTGGAGCATCAGCTTCCGCATCAGTCCTTCCAATGAATATTCAAGACTGATTTCCTTTAGGGTTGACTGGTTTGATCTCCGTGCAGTTGAAGGGACTCTCAAGAGTCTCCTCCAGCACAATTCAAAAGCATCAATTCTCTGGCACTCAACTTTCTTTATGGTCCAACTCTCACATCCATACATGACTACTGGAAAAACTTTGGCTTCTGATGATGAAGGTCAATCCTGGGCTTGTAACTGCGTCCCTCAAATCGCTGCCTCTGTTGTCATATGACCTTCGCCCCCACGTGTCCCTGTCTTCACAAGGCATCTTCCCCTTCTTAAAATGGCACAGTTCATATGGGATTAGGGTCCACTGTCATGACCTCATCTTAACCTGATGTCATCTGCGAAGACCCTATTTCCAAACAAGGTCACGTTCACAGGTACCAAGGGTCAGAACTTCAATGTAGATAGTCTGGTGGGAGGGGGGCTCACAATACAGCTCTAATGCTCCACCTTTCCCTCTGTTATCTCTTTGTTCCCCATCATGGGCAATCTCTGTATTCATTCCCTCACCTTGTATTCAGTTCCAAAACACTACCATTCAACAGCCAGCACCTCACTAGGGTCCCCTGTGACCTCCATCTACAGGGAGGATCTAGTAGAAATGTTCAGTCATCCAATCCCTCTATCTTAAAACCCACCACCCCGGGCTTCGGAGGGCTTCCTTGGTGGCTCAGTTGGTAAAGAATATGCCTGCAATGCGGGAGACCTGGGTCAGGAAGATCTCCCTAGAGAAGAGAATGGCAACCCACTCTAGTATTCTTGCCTGAAAAATCCCATGGACAGAGGAACCTGGCAGGCTACAGTCCTTGGGGTCACAAAGAGTCGGACATGAATGAGTAACTAAACACTTCCACTTTGCTGGGCTTCGGCACCCAACCCCCAGCCTCCTCCTCCACTCCTGTTCAAGTTCCTAAGCCGTCACTTGCTGGTGTCCCATAGGGATGCCAGCATGCTTCTCCTGCATTGGCAGGCGGGTTCTTTAATGTTGAGCCACCAGGGAAGCCCCCAGTCCCCCTCCCATAAGTGCCCCCAATTTTCTGGTAAATGAATGTATACATGACCCACCAAACTATCTCACCTTGACCTCCTGAATACATTTTACATAGTTCCATGCTTCCCTCCTGGGCAGACAAAAGTTAACATAGCCCTCCTGACTGCTCTCCTTAGCAAGGCCAGCTGGCAAAGCTGACCCTTAGCTGGCCACACAGCATGTGGGATCTTAGTTCCCCAACCAGGGATTGAACCCATGCCCCCTACATTGGAAGCATGGGGTCTTAACCACTTGACTGCCAGGGAAGTCCCAGAACTTGGATTTCGAGACAGCTCCCTTGACCCTAACTGATAAGAGGGGCTCACTCTGCTTAAACTGTCTGTACAAACAGTGCAGTCCATGTTGGATGGCTGCTTTCTTTCCAGAAGCCTGGAGTTTAGGTATGTGCTGGGCAGATGGTGCCTACATGACCAGCCCCCAGGGAAAACCCTGGGCTCTGAGTCTATAATGAACCTCCCTGTAAATTTCACTGTGCACGTGTTGTCACAGCTTGCTACTGAAGGAATTAAGCATGTCCTGTGTGACTCCACTGGAAGAGGACTCTGAAAGCTTGTGCCTGGGTTCCTCCAGTCATCACCCCAAAAGCCTTTTCCCTTTGCTGGTTTTGCTTTGCATTCCTTCTCTGGACGAAATCAGAGCCATGAGTACAACTGTAAGCTGAGTTTGGGGCGTGGCTTTAGGGACCCCTGTCACGCCTACTCCATACACACTCCCCAGTCAGACTGCGAGCCCCCAGTGGGAGGGTGTCAGGGGTTTGTCTGCAATTGCTTCCCAGTGCCCTTCTCACCACAAGATGACAGTCTAGAGCGCTTCCAGGGTACTTTAAGAGCCAAGAGTACTCCAAGTACTCCATGAGTACTTTATAGCACAGATGGCCAAAAAGCACTTGAAAAGATGCTCAACATCGCTAGTCATTAGAGACGTGCAGATCAAAACTACAGTGAAGTATCACCTCGCCCCTGTCAGAATGGCCATCATCGAAAAATCTACAAACAAGAAATGCTGGAGAGGGTGTGGGGAAAAGGGGACCCTCCTTCACAGTTGGTGCGAACGCAAATTGGTACAGTCACTATGGAGAACAGTATGGAGGTGCCTTAAGAAACTAAAAATAGAACTACCATATGACTCAGCAGTCCCTCTCCTGGACATAAACATGGAGAAAATCATAACTGAAAAAGATACATGCACTCCAGTGTTCACTGCAGCACTATTTACAACAGCCAGGATACCGAACCAACCTAAATGTCCACTGGGAGAGAAACGGATAAAGAAGACATGGTACTTATATACGATGGAATATTGTACGTGCTACATCTTCAGTTGTGTCCAACTTTTGCAACTCCACAGCCTGTGGCATGCCAGGCTCCTCTGTCCATGGGATTCTCTAGGCAAGAAAACTGGAGTGGGTTGCCATGCCCTCCTCCAGGGGATCTTCCCGATCCAGGGATCAAACCTACATCTCTTTTGTCTCCTGCACTGGCAGGCAGGTTCTTTACCACGAGTGCCACCTGGGGAGCCCACAAAAAATAAGATGACTTTATATATTCTCTCCCTAAAACAACGACTGCAGTCAGAAGAAAGGAAGGTGGATCCAAGTTCCCAGACACAACAGAACACAACACAGCAGGGCCCTCAGGCTGTAATTCCACCAGGCGCTCACTCACCAGCACCCCCAGCCCTCCACAGTCTGGGGAGGCCCAGCGCAGGCTCTGGCGTGGCCACCCTCTGCATCTGCACAGCCACCTTCAGCCCCTGGACAGAGTGACAGGCACAGATTATAGAGTCACAGCGTGGGTGGGATCCGCTCACACCTGCTCACCCAGACTGAACTGGTGTGACTGGCCCTGCTTTGGGAAACATGCTAAGAGGAGGGACAAGGCTCATTCACCATGTCCAGGTTTACAACTCCTCAACACAAAGCTACTCAGTGTCATGGAATTTCAAGTCCAAGACGGGACAGAGAGAGGGGGCCTGGGTAAGGAAGGGCTCATATAAGCAGCCTCTGGGAGGCGGGGACATCCTGGGGCACAGAGGAGCAGTGGATGGCCGGTAGACTGAAGAGTGAGGCAGGAGGCATGGGTGGAGCCCTGCAAATGAGAGGGTGTTAGTAAACTATTCCCAAGGGGAAAATCCCTGCTGTGGGAGAAGGGACGGGAACCCTCCTACACCAACGGCCACTCCCTCAGGAAAGGTGTTTAAACCAACTTGTGTATTTTTTTTTTAATTTCTATTTACGTTTGGCTGTGCTGGGTCTTCGTTGCTGTGCCTGGGCTTTCTCTAGTTCTGGTGTGCAGCACTCTCTAGTTGTGGGGAGGGGATTCTCACTACAGTGGCTTCTCTTTTTGCAGAAAACAGGTTCAACAGCTGTGGCTCTGAGGCTCTAGAGCTCAGGCTCAGTAGTTGTGGTGCACGGTCTTAGTTGCCCCGTGGCACGCGGAATCTTCCTGGACCAGGGATCAAACCCGTGTGCCCTGCGTTGGCAGGTGGATTCTTAAACCACTGGACCACCAGGAAAGCCCCTGACTTGCTTACTATAGGATGTCCCTGGCCTCCATGTCCAGCAGGAGGCTGGGTCCAGGAGAACTAACAGTGGCTCTGGGCAAGGTGGTGGCACTAGGGCCAGGAGGAGCAGTCAGAGGCAGGTTTATATTTCGGAGGAAAAGATGGCAGGACTTGGTGGAGGGTGGGAAGCAAACGTGGCTGGTCCCTCAGGGCCGGTGATGGGTGGGAGACAGGGGAGAATAGGCCCCTTCTCCTCAGGGCAGGGCTCCAAGCACACCTTAAAGTGTCCTTCTCTGTAACTCTCTCCACCTCAGAACCAAAACACAAGGCCCCAAGCCCAGAGCATGGTTACCAGCCTGGACACTCTCCACACAGCCCTTGGGTCACAGGACCTGCTCATTCCTGCAGGTTTCCTGGTCATGGAAAGGATGGAAGGATTGAAGAAGGAAATCTGGACCCAGAGAGGCAAGACCTGGACCCTGGGTGCAACCCCCTCCCCTAGGACTGCCCTGGGCCACACTGGGGATAATTACACTCAATGCAGAAACACCAAGGCCTGGTCAGTAGTTCTCACCAGGAGCTAAGCCTGGGCCTCCAGCATGTTCCCCATTTCCAATCTAGTTGGTCTTCCATTCCTCCCTCCCTCCTGCCTCCCCACTTACAGACATATCCTGAACCTTGGGCCTTCTTGGCAGGGGCTGGGGCCCTCCTAGCAGACCACCTCCCAGACTTACTGCATATTCAGAAGACTGCTGGAGAGCTGACCAGTCCTCTGGAGCCGGAGGCATCACCTCCTCTTCCATCTCAGACTTGATCTCTATCTTCAGGTCCAGCTCTGGCCCCTGGGAAAAGGAATGGAGGGTGCTAAGCAGGAACAGGTGGTATGGAGACCGTCCTCACCGTAAGAGACCCAAAGTTTGGGGGTAGTGCCATCAGAATTTGGGGTCCGTGGGACTTCCCTGGTGGTCCAGTGGCTAAGACTCTGCACTCCCAATGCAGTAGGCCTGGATTCTATCCCTGGTCAGGGAACTAGATCCCACTTGTCACAACCAAAGTGTTAATTGCTCAGTCATGTCTGACTCTTTGCAACCCCATGGACTGTAGTTCGCCAGGTTCCTCTACCCGTGATTCTCTAGGCAAGAATACTGGAGTAGGGTGCCATTCTCTGCTCCAAGGGGATCTTCCCGACCCAGGGATTGAACCTAGGTCAGTCCCACATTGCAGGCAGATTCTTTACTGTCTGAGCCACCAGGGAAGCCCATGTCGCAACTAAGACCCAGCCAAATTAATTAATTAAGAAAAGAATTTGGGCAACGTGGGTCTGGCAGTTTCAGACCTGGCAACTCCCCTACTTCACTGTGGGCACCAGCCAACGAGGGTCTCTGAGGACCAATTGCACCAACGACTTGGACGCACACACCTGACCCTTTTCTGGTTCTGGGGGGCCCGTGGCTGGAGGGTAGACCACCAACCCTCAGAGGCACTGTGAGATATTTTACTAGAAAGGTTTTTGCTTTGTTCCGGGCAGCACTGCACAGCTTGTGAGATCTTTGTTCACCAACCAGGGATTAAACTTGAGACCCTGGCAGTAAAACTGCAGAGTCCTAACCACTAGACTGCCAGGGGAGTCCCTAAAAATGTTTTTACAGAAAAGCTGGGAGCACTTAGTTCTGAATATGAACACTGTTCTGTGTTTTCCTAGGTTCTGTATCTGCCTACCTGGCATCTGTCAATCACAGGGCCACAGTCAGTTATCCACATCTCCCGTGACCCACAGCCCACACTCTGAACCACCTCCTTTATGCAGTTCTCACACATCAAGCCAATATTCCCTCCACCCTAAATCACCCAAGACGGGCGCTCCCTCCAGATACTTCATATCCTGGAGGAAACACCTTGGCTCAGGTGTCTGCCTGGCCCTGGTGTGCACATCCAACTCAGCTACTCCTCACCTTCTCCTATGACAGGGAATGAAGAATCGTCCCCCATGAATCTTACCATTTGGAAATCATAGGATGAGTTTTCCTCTGAAATATCCTGCAGAGGAGTAGGCTCTTTGGGTGTAAATTGAGATTCCCAGTCTAAAATGAATGGGGAAAAAAAAACCTATCTTATTTCAGAAAGAAGTCATGGTATGAAACTGACACACACCTTTTTTTTTTTTTTTTTAATATTGACCCTAAACTTGGGACAATACTGAAAGGTAGAAGGTATCAGTGAGCAAGCTTGTGTTGTGCTGTGTGCTCAGTCATGTCCAACTCTTTGTGACCCCATGGACTGTAGCCCGCCAGGCTTCCCTGTCCATGGGATTCTTCGGGCAAGAATACTGGAGTGGGTTGCCATTTCCTCCTCCAGGGGACCTTCCCGATCCTGGGGATAGTCTCTTGTGTCTCCTGCATTGGCAGGTGGATTCTTTACTGCTGCAGTGAGCAAAGGAAGATTCTAAAGAGTAGGGCTGTGTGTAGAGCTGGGCAGTGACGGGATGAGGCGGAAACCAGAGGCTTTTCCTGGTAAAAGAATTCATGGAGACTTTTTTAATATTTATTTATTTTTGGCTGTGCTGGGTCTTCACTGTGGCCCATGGGATCTTCACTGCAGCATGCGGGATCTTTCGCTGCCGTGCGTGCACCTCTCTAGTTGTGGTCCACAGGCACATGGGCTCTGTAGTTGCAGCTCAAGGGCTCTCCAGTTGTGGCACTGGGGCTTAGTTGCCCCTCGCTATGTGGGATCTCAGTTCCCTGACCACGTATGGAGCCCACGTCCCATACACTGGAAGGTGGATTCTTAACCACTGGACTACCAAGGAAGTCCCCTCCATGGAGATTTAGACTGATATTGCCAGAAAGTGTGTTATCAGAGAAACAAGATGTAATCAAACAAGAAATATATATAGAAATGTTCAATATAAAGATGAACCTGGTATACCCCAATACAAAATAAAAAGTTTGAAGAAGAAAAAAAAATTTTTTTTAAAAAGACAAACTTGTGACTTCCCCGGTGGTCCAGTGGTTAAGGCTCCACAATCCCAATGCAGGGGACCTGGGTTCAATCCCAGGTCAGAGAACTAAGATCCCATATGCCACTGCAAGTAAAGACCCTTTGTGCTGCAACTAAGACCTCCCACCATAATAAATAAATAAATAAATATTTTCAAATTAAAAAAAAAAGAACTAAACAAAAAGTGTGTGTATGACATGCAGAAATCAGAATCCTCACCCACCACTGGGGGAAAGGTAAATTAGTGTCCTTAATCTCAAAAGAGGGCAACAGAGGATCAGAGGTTGGATGGCATCACCAAAACAACAGACATGGACTTGGGCAAACTCAGGGATATCATGAATGACAGGGAAGCCTGGCGTGCTACAGTCCATTGGGTCACAAAGAGTTGGACATGACTTGGCGACTGAACAAGAACAACAAATCTCAAAAGCAGTTTGACTGAATTGAAGCTGTGATCAAAAATCTCCCAAAAAACAAAAGCCCATGACCAGATGGTTTCACAGGAGAATTCTATCAGACATTTAGAGAAGAGATAATGCTTGTCCTTCTAAAACTCTTTCAAAAACCTGCAGAGGAAGGAACATTTCCAAACTCATTCTACAAGGCGACCATCACCCTGATACCAAAACCAGACAATGACAACACACAAAAAAAGAAAACTACAGGCCAATGTCACCGACGAACATAGATGCAAAAACCCTCAACAAAATTTTAGCAAACGGAATTCAGCAACACATCATAAAGACAAACTTGTGACTTCCCTGGTCAAGCTGGGTTTATTCCAGGAATGCAAGGATTCTTCAATATACACAAATCAATCAATGTGATATACCATATTAACAAATTGAAAGATAAAACCATATTATCATCTCAAAAGATGCAAAAAAAGCCTTTGACAAAATTCAGCACCAATTTATGATTAAAACTCTTCAAAAAATGGGCATAGAAGGAACTTACCTCAACATAGTAAAGGTCATATATGATAAGCCTACAGCAAACATTATTCTCAATGGTGAAAAACTGAAAGCATTCCCCCTAAGATCAGGAACAAGAAAAGGGTGTCCACTTTCATCACTATTATTCAACACAGTTCTGGAAGTCCTAGCTACAGCAATCAGAAAAGAAAAAGAAATGAGGAATCCAGATCAGAAAAGAAGAAGTAAAGCTCTCACGGTTTGCAGATGACATGATACTGTACATAGATAACCCTAAAGATAGTGTCAGAAAACTACTAGAGCTAGTCAGTGAATTTAGCAAAGTTGGAAGATACAAAATCAATATACAGAAATCACTTGCATTTCTATATACTAACAATGAAAAATCAGAAAGAGAAATTAAGGAATCAATCTCATTCACCATTGCAACAAAAAGAATTAAAAATCTAGGAATAAACTTACCTAAGGAAACAAAAGAACTGTACAAAGAAAATTATAAGACACTAATGAAAGAAATCAAAGACAACATAAACAGATGGAGAGATATTCTATGTTCCTGGGTAGGAAGAATCAATATTGTAAAAATGACTAGACTACCACATGCAATCTACAGATTCAATGCAATCCCTATCAAACTACCAATGGCCTTTTTCACAGAACTAGAACAAAAAAATTTCACAATTCATATGGAAACACACAAACAGCCAAAGCAGTCTTGAGAAAGAAGAATGGAGCTGGAGAAATCAACCTTCCTGGCTTCAGATTATACTACAAAGCTACAGTCATCAAGACAGTATGGTATTGGCACAAAAACAGAAATATAGACCAATGGAACAAGATAGAAAGCCCAGAAATAAACCCATGCACTTATGGGTACCTTATTTTTGACAAAGGAGGCAAGAATATACAATGGGGAAAAGACAGACTCTTCGATAAACGGTTCTCGGAAAACTGGACAGCTACATGTAAAAGAATGAAATTAGAACACTTCCTAACACTATACACAAAGATTAAATTCAAAATGGACTAAAGACCTAAGTAACACCAGAAATTATAAAACTCTTAGAGGAAAACATAGGCAGAACACTCTCTGACATAAAGCAAGATCTTCTATGACCCACCTCCGAGAGTAACGGAAATAAAAACAAGAGTAAACAAGTGGGACTTGATTAAACGTAAAAGCTTTTGCACAGCAAAGGAAACTATAAGCAAGGTGAAAAGACAACCCTCAGAATGGGGAAAATAATAGCAAATGGAAGAACTGACAAAGAGTTAATTTCCAAAATATATAAGCAGCTCATACAATTCAATGCCAGAAAAACAAACAATCCAATCAAAAAGTGGGGAAAAGACCTAAACAGACATTTCTCCAAAGAAGACATACAGATGGCTAACAAACACATGAAAAGATGCTCAATGCTGCTCATTATTAGAGAAATGCAAACCAAACCACAATGAGATATCACCTCACACCAGGCAGAATGGCCATCAAAAAGTCTACAAACAATAAATGCTGGAGAGGGTGTGGAGAAAAGGGAACACCCTTGCACTGTTGGTGGGAATGTAAATTGATACAGACACTATGAAAGACAATATGGAGATTCCTTTAAAACTAAGAATAAAACCACCATATGACACAGTAATCCCGCTCCTAGGCATATACCCTGAGGAAACCAAAATCGAAAAAGACACATGCATCCCACTGTTCACTGCAGCACTATTTACAATAGCTAGAACATAAAGCAACCTAGATGTCTGTTGACAGATGAATGAATAAAGAAATTGTGGTACATATACACAATGGAATATTACTCAGCCATAAAAAGGAACTCATTTGAGTCAGTTCTGATGAGGTGGATGGACCTAGAATCTATTATACAGAGTGAAGTAGGTCAGAAAGAGAAAGAGAAATATCGTATTCTAACGCACATATACAGAATCTAGAAAAATAGTACTGAAGAATTTATTTACAGGGCAGCAATGGAGAAACAGACATAGAGAACAGACTTATGGAGATGGGGAGAGGGGAGGAGAGGGTGAGATGCATGGAAAGAGTAACATGGAAACTTACATTACCACCTGTAAAATAGATAGGAAACAGGAATTTACTGTATGTCTCAGGAAACTCAAACAGGGGCTCTGTATCAACCTGGAGGGATGGGTTGGGGAGGGAGATGGGAGGGAGGTTCAAAAGGGAGGGGATATACGTATACCTATGGCTGATTCATGTTGAGGTTTGACAGAAAACAACAAAATTCTGTAAAGCAATTATCCTTCAATAAAAAAATAAATTAAAAAGAAAAAAAAATGTTTTAAAAGCAATTTGGCAGTTCCTCAGAAAGTTTAACAAAATGACCCAGCAATTCCACACCTAAGTGGAATTCTCACACTCAAGGGAAACGAAAACACATCCACAAAACTTCTTGCTCACAAATGTTCAGAGTGGCACTACTCACAGTCACCAAAAGTGAAAACAAACATCCACCACCTGATGAATGGATCAACAGAATGTGGTCCTTCCACAAGGAGGACTGCCATTCGGCCTTAAAAAGCAATGAAGCCTCTCATGGTATGACATGAAGGAGCCTCAAAAACCATGATGCTGAGTGAAAGAAGACAGATACGGATGTATGAGTCCATCTGTGTGAAATGTCCAGGACAGGCAAATCCAGAGACAGAAGGTGGATTAGCGGTTGCTGGGGGCTGCGGGAAGAGGGATGGGAAGTGACCGCTAATCAGTAAAAGGTTTCTTTTTGAGGTGATGGAAGTGTTCCAGAGCTGGATAGTGGTGATGGTTGCACAACTTTGTGAATATACTAAAAACCTGTGAACTGTACACTTTAAAAGGGTGAAGTTTACAGTGTGTGAATATCTCAATTTAAAAAAAAAAAAGACAAGTTGATTTGCAGGGCAGGAATAGAGACACAGACATAGAGAACAGACTTGTGTACACAGCGGGGTAAGGAGAGGGTGGGACGAATTGAGAGAGGAGCACGGAAACATATACACCACGTATGCAAAACAGATAGCAAGTGGGAAGCTGCAGTGTAACACATGGAGCTCAACCAGTGCTCTGACAACCTAGAGTGGTGGCATGGGGTCGGGGGGTGGGACAGAGCTTCAAGAGAGAGCGGATGTGTGTATACTTGTGGCTGATTTGCATTGTGGAATAGCAGAAGCCAACACAACACTAAAGCAATTATCCTCCGATTTTAAAAACAGTATACACTTAAAAAAAAAAAAACCTTAAAAAATAGAAATTGAAACAGATCTTTTTTTCAACTCTTTTATTTATTTTTAATTGGAGGATAATGGCTTTACAACGTTGTGCTGGTTTTTGCCATACATCAACATGAATCTGAAACCAACAATTAGAGGAGAGTTAGAAAGTGAAAAAAGGAAGAGTTAGAGGAACTCACCCCAAACAGTCTTATTTCCCCTCAGAATAAAGAATCTTACAAATACTCTCAAACTGACACTTCGCAGCAGCACCCACCCCTCAACCCTAGTCTGGGTGGGTCACGACACCCTATGCCCCCGGGGAACTTACCCACGCCCGTGGCATAGAGAACACCGTGCTCTGCTGCTTTCAGCTCTTCTCTTGGCTCCACCTGGGAGACGAGACTGGCTTTGCATGGTGGAGTCCCTGCTGCTGGAGAAGGACATATGGGCCAAGGGAGGAAGGGCTTGCAGAGGAAAATAAATGCTTCCCCAGCCTGCCCACTCTCCACCTGGGCCTTAGCTCCTGAAGCCAAGCAAGTAGGCGGGGACTTAAGCAATCACATTCCATTTTTTTTAATGAATTCAATGAGGTTCCTTTACAAGGGCCCAAACCACAAACACTCTCCTCTCTGCCCTTCTGAACTGAGGTTCTCTAAGTTCCAAGGCCAAACTCAAGGAGACCCATGCAGGTCCTAACCATGGAGAAAGTATTAGTCGCTCAGTCGTGTCCAACTCGTTGCAACCCCTATGAACTGTAGCCCGCTAGGCTCCTCTGTAGTTCCTCTGTCCATGGAATTCTCCAGGCAAGAATACTGGAGTGGGTAGCCATTCCCTCCTCCAGAGGATCTTCCTGACCCAGTGACTGACCCTGAGTCTCCCGCAATGCAGGCAGATTCTTTACCATCTGAGCCACCAGGAAGCCCTGACTATAGAGAGAATGAAGTCCACTCGGTGCATGCAGCTGTTATCCTATGAAAGCCCATGAATGACGAACCTTATGAAACCCACATCGCATCACTGTGGCCACATGGCAGGCACTTAAAGGGCATTTGCAGGGCTTCCCCACCTACCAATGCAGGAGACGTGGTGGGTTCAGTGTCCGGTCCAGGAAGACCGATCATGCTGTGGGGCCACTAACCCCATGCACCACAACTACTGAGCCAGTGCTCTGGAGCCAGGGAGCCACAACTACTGAAGCCTGCGCGTCCCAGAGCTTGTACTCCACAATAAGAGAAGTCGCTGCAGTGAGAAACCCGCGCACCACAACCAGAGTAGGTCCCCCTCGCCCCAAGTAAAGAAAGACCCAGCACAGCCATAAATAAATAAATAATTTTTAAAAACAAAAAGAGCCTCTGCATACAGGAAGAACCAGAGTAGCGAAAGCCTTACCCCTGGCCGCCGGGGTCCTGCAGTTGTCCTGCAGCACGTGTCTGCACAGGTTCCTCCCAGCATCGTCCAGCAACGTCCACTCCTGGATCAGCTCCATCGCCACATCCTCTAAGGTGACTGATTCCTAAGGCAGCGCATGTATTGCGGCTCAGCAAGGACCACCCCCATCATTCTACAGAATGAGGGTTTATCCCTTGGGGAAGGCAGACCCAGTGAGAGAATATTCAGTGTTCTCTGCAAAGCTGGGCTCAGCAAACCTGGCCTGCCTCCTGTTTGTCTAAATAAAGTTTTATTGGCACATGGCCACACCCATCTGTTCATCTCTGTGGTTGTCACTGTGCTACTAGGGCAAAACTGAAGAGTTGCTGGGACAGAGCTCATATGGCGTACCCAACCAAAAATAATTACTTTCTTTTAACATTTGGACAAATCTGAAAGTATAAGCGTTGGCTCTCTGCTGCTGCACTATCCAGTGATGACAGAGCCTGTTCTCAGCTTCACTGAGGTTTTCCTGAACTCCTTATTCAAGGCATCAGAAGTTTGAGCTTGCTCTTTTCATTTTCATGAAGTCCCTAGGACGAGTCATTGTTTTATCCCTGTTAAAACTGGACTTCCATTGCATCTGGGAAACGTGATGGCCTTTTAATCTCGGAATTCTCTAGAACAGCACTGACTGGTAAAGCTCTCTGTCATGAATGGAATGTTCTATGCCTGCACTTTCCAAAAAAAGGCAGCCACCAGCATGTGTGGCTCCTGAGCACTTGAGAAATGTGGTTTGGTAACTGAGAAGCTAAGGTTTAAATTTTGTTGGATTTTAATTAACCTTAATTTTTAGAGCCATGTGTGTTTTCGGTAGGTCTCCCAAGCGATGGCAGGGATGGCCGTGGAGGAGTTCTGTGGCTGCCGGCTCAATCTGAGCCCCCTCACTGCCATTAGACTCCGGAATTAGGTACCAAACCCCAGGACTGCTTTGGGAACCCTCCATCCAAGCCAGTTCCCTCTGGAACTGCAGGTCATGCACTGAAAGAGGCTAAAACGTCCCGGGGATGGGGCTAAAGATGCTCCACACTTCCCTCCCCTTTCCGAGAGAGCAGACAGGGCCCCCAGGACAAGATTATCCCACCCCTACAACCATCCAGACTCAATCTTCCCCCTCACCATGATACCAGCGCCAGGGTATAAAGTTTCAGTGTGTGTCCTTCCTGCAATAAGAAAGACGGAGGTAAGAGGAGAAACGAGAGGAAGCAGAACGCCAAGCAGGGGTTTGGCCCGGGTGATTAACTCCCTTTCTGGGGACCATGAGCAGGGCGCCAAGCCAAACAGCCAAATTACTCAGAAATTTACTTCAATACGCAACATATTGGGCCCCTCATCATCTTTCACACCACAGGCCCTGACCATTTCTACTGACTCCTCTCACGTAATAAAAGGACCACCTCTCCTCTTTGTTGTTGTTGTGCGGTCACTAAGTTGTGTCCGACTCTTTGCAGCACCATGGACTGTAGCCCACCAGGCTGCTCTTGTCCATGAGATTTCCCAAGCAAGAATACTGGAGTGCATTACCATTTCCTTTGAACTTGAGTCTCCTGCATTAGCAGGCAGATTCTTTACCACTGAGCCACCTGGGAAGCTCCCTTAAAACACCTCAAGGGACTCCCCTGACAGTCTGGTAATTAAGACTTCGCCTTTCAATGCAGGGGGTTCGAGTTCTATCCCTGGTCAGGCAGCTAAGATCCCACATGCCTCATGGCCAAGAAACCAAAACAAAACAGAAACATCATTTTAACAGATTAAATGATTATAAAAAGTCCACATCAACAACAACAAAAAAAATTTTTTTAACAAAAAAACCTCTAACACTTTCTACTTTTCCTCCATTACCCTTATCAAGTTGGGATTTTTATATGTATTTCTTTAGGTGAGTTTGCCTCTCTCTCCAACAATAACGTAAATCCTCCAAGTACAGAACTGTGTCCTTAAAATTAAAAGATGCTTGCTCCTTGAAAGAAAAGCTGTTACAAACCTAGACAGTGACCTAAAAAGCACAGAAATCACTTTGCTGACAAAGGTCCGTGCAGTCAAAGCTACGGTTTTTCCAGTAGTCATGTACAGATGTGAGAGTGGGACCATAAAGAAGGCTGAGTGCCAAAGAATGGATGCTTTCGAGCTGTAGTGTTGTAGAAGACTCTTGAGAATCCCTTGGACAGCAAAGAGATCAAACCAGTCAATCCTAAAAAAATTCAACTCTGAATAATCATTCGAAGGACTGATACTGAAGTTGATGCTCTAATACTTTGGCCACCTGATGTGAAGACCTGACTCACTGGAAAAGACCCTGATCCTGGGGAAGATTGAGGGCAGGAGGAGAAGGGGGTGACAGAGAATGAGATGATGGATGGCATCACTGACTCAATGGACATGAGTTTGAACTAACTCCAGGATATAGTGAAGGACAGGGAAGCCTGGGGTGCTGCAGTGCATGGGGTCACAAAGAGTCGGTCACAACTTAGTGACTAAACAACAACAACCACTTTCTTCAGGACTCCAAATCCTGCCACCAGCACAGCACTTGATGCATACTTTACATATTAGAGGTTGGCAAACTTTTTCTATAGATGGCTAGATAGTAAATAGCTTAGGATTTGTGGGCCACAGGACTTCCCTGGTGGTCCAGTGGCTAAGACTCTGCACTCCCAATGCAGGGGGCCCAGGTTTGATCCCTTGACAGGGAACTATATCCTACATGCCACAACTAAGAGTTCACATGGTGGGCTTCCCTGAGGGCTCATGGTAAAGAATACACCTGCCAATGCAGGAGACATGGGTTCGATCCGTGATCAGGGAAGATCCCACTTGGCTCACAGCAACTAAGCCTGTGCACCACAACTACTGAGCCTATGCTCTGGAGCCTGGGAACTGCAATTACTAAGCCCACGTGCTACAACTCTGAAGCTCACATGCCTAGAGCCTGTGCTCCGCAACAAGAGAAGCCACCACAATGAGAAGCCCATGCACCACAACTAGAGAGTAGCCCCTACTTGCCACAACTAGAGGAAAGTCTGTGCAGCAACAAAGACCCAGCACAGTTAAAAATAATAAATAAATAATGAAATTAGGAAATTGAGGAAACAAAGTCTGTGAGCCACATGTATGGCAACTATTTAATTGTGACTGTAGCACAGAAACAGCCATAGGGAGCATGTAAACATGTGTTCCAATGAGTGAATGAGTGAGTCACTCAGTCGTGTCCAACTCTTTGTGACCCCATGGACTGTAGCTTGCCAGGCTCCTCTGTCCATGGAATTCTCCAGGCAAGAATATTGTGTTTTATCATGTTCAAATAAAACTTTATTAATAGAAACTAGCACTGGAGCAGTTTTGGCCCACAGGTCACAGTTTGCCAACCCCTACTCTGTATCATGGGCTTCCCTGGTGGTTCAGATGGTAAAGAATCTGCAGGAGACCCGGGTTCAAAACCTGAGTTGGCAAGATCCCCTGGAGAAGGGAATGGCAACCCACTCCAGTATTCTTGCCTGAAGAATTCCATGGACAGAGGAGCCTGCCGGGCCCCAGTCCATGGGGTCACAAAGAGTCAGACAACTGAGCGACTAACTTATACACTTACTCTATATCATGTGGTAGAGAGAAAACATCAAACACCAAATACTCTAATTCTACCTCCTACACATCTGAAACATGCCAGCCTTTCCAATTTCACCATCATCACCAAACCCCAACTTTTTCAGCTCCAAAATCATCTGAGTTCTGAACTTACAAAAGCTTCTATACATGTGGACTCTGCATTCATTCTTATCCATCCTAAACTCCATGCTGAATCCAGAAGCTAGTGTTTTGTTTAAATCATCAACAAAATCATATTACTCCGTATTTAAAACTCTGATTCAATGGCTTCCAAATGGCCTTAGAACAAGGTCCAAAGCTTACCATGATCTTCCATGCCCTCCCTCCTCTCCACTCAACACTTTCACTCCACACTTGGCTTTCTGTTTTAACTTTCTCCATCTTTTCTCAGCTCCTGAACACACCAGGCTTTGTACTGCCTGAGAGATTATGCTTCTGTGGTTCTTTCAAATCTCCTCCCCACTCTGATTCCACAGCCTCTTTGTCTAGCTATATACAACGCATCTTTCAGGTTCAAACGTTTGTCCATTTTAAGATACTTTTCCTGACTTTCTTAAGTTCTCCTGATTTGTGTTTTCTATTGGTTTGGCCAAAAAGTTCAAATGGAATTTTGTGTTACATCATATGGGTGTGTCAACTACAACTGGCACTTGTCAAGGGCATCAGCCATCTGCCTCTCCTGGAACTGTATCCTGTGATGCTGCTGGGGCTGCCACTGACTTTTGACATGCCCTGAAGAGAGTTCAGGGTGGAGAATACATGAGGTAATATGCCTCAGGAAAACTGGTGGGACAGGTCTTCAGATAAATATTTTTAGGAACTGGTTTTATGAACCCAATCTTTTCATCTCCTCATATCTAGTAAAGCACTAACTCCCTTCATGGTGACATCAGCGCCTCATGACTAGCAGAAAACTCTGTAAAGTAAGTACCTGGTTGCACTGAACTCTCCCTTCACCAAAATCTTATATATTGACCTTCCTCCCCTACCTCTTGGGAACAGTTTCTCAGAACTATCTGAGGTGCTATCTCCTGGGCTGCAGTCCTCAATTTTCCCCCAAATAAAACAACGCACAACTCTCAAGTTGTGCAATTTTTCACATTATGCAATATTTTTAAGTCGCCACACACATCACCCTTATTGTTAATTTAAAATCTATCTTCCCAGCTAGACTAAAACCTCCGCAGGGGCAAGTGCTAAATCTATTTGGGTCACGTTGTTTCCCCTGTTCAGGGTCCAGTTCATCGGCCCCCCTCCAATGAAAATGTGCCCAAAAAATCAACTCAAGAATAAATCAGTATAGCTAAATTAAAAAGGCACATGCCTACATACACACACACACAAACCCACCACCACCACCACCACCACCACAAAAATAAAAATAATTTTAAATGCCTGATATAAAATCACACCACCAAATTTTAGGTATCTTTAAGAAACATTGATTCTTTCTAAAAAGACACAGTGGGACATGAATTCTCTGAAAAGAAATACCTCACTCATTAAATCAAAATCTGACATTTAATTTTCCTCCAGAATTAATTTCTTCCTCATTTCTTATTAGAAGTGAGTCTTAAATGCAAATCAAAACCACAATGAGGTACGATCTCATGCAGGTCAGAACGACTGCCATCTACAAACAAAAGTCTACAAATAATAAATGCTGGAGAGGGTGTGGAGAAAACAAAACCCTGTTACACTGTTGGTGGGAATGCAAACTAGTACAGCCAGTATGGAGAACAGTGTGGATTCTCTAAAAAACTGAAAATAGAACTGCCATACAACCCAGCAACCCCACTGCTGGGCATACACACCAAGGAAACTAGAATTGAAAGAGACACGTGTACTCCAATGTTCATCGCAGCACTGTTTATACTAGCCAGGACATGGAAGCAACCTAGATGTCCATCAGCAGATGAATGGATAAGAAAGCTGTGGTACATATACAAAATGGATTATCCATTAAAAAAAAAACGCATTTGAGTCAGTTCTAATGAGGTGGATGAAACTGGAGCCTATTATACAGAGTGAAGTAAGTCAGAAAGAAAAACACCAATACAGTATATTAAAACATATATATGGAATTTAGAAAGATGGTAACGATGATCCTATGTGTAAGACATCAAAAGAGACACTGACATAAAGAACAGACTTTAGGACTTTGTGGGAGAAGACGAGGGTGGGATGATTTGAGAGAATGGCATTGAAACATATATATTACCATATGTGAAACAGATGACCAGTCCAAGTTCAATGCATGAAACAGGGCACTCAAAACTGGTGCACTGGGACAACCCAGAGGGATGGGATGGGGAGGGATGTGGGAGGGGGGGGTTGGGACAGGGGACACGTGTACACCTGTGACTGATTCATGTCAGTGTAGGGCAGTATTGTAAAGTGATTAGCCTCCAGTTAAAATAAATTAATTTAAAAAAAGAAGTGAGTCTTAACCTATTATTTAAAAAAGACATTCAATTTACTGCCAACTCAACTTCAGTTCACAGTACTAACAAACCTTATGTTGTTTTTCCTGGCATCGCAAGTTTTGAAGCCTTCTGCTGATTTACAGGCTGGAGCCAACTTGAAAAGAACTAAATAACCTTACTTTTCATTGATGTGAGTAAGACTTCTGACATAAGTGAAAATAGCTTTTATTAAGACTCGCTTCCTTTGCAGTAAGTAAAACTGATACAAAGTAAAAGTCACAAATTTAAAGTGCTTTTGAAGGAAAGAAAGGAAAGAAGGAAGGAGAAAGAAAACCAAAGGGAAAGGAAAACTAACAGGTCCAAAGCTAAAGAACTGCAAATTGTCAGTCGCAAAAAAAAAAAAAAAAAAATCATCTAATTCATCCTTCGATAGAAAGTACATTCCATTTTTCAAATCCACATGCCAAGTCACTCAAACGAATTTGCACAGGTAGACTCAGCCCTAAATTTCCTTGGGCAGAGCTGGATAATCTGAAACGCAATATGCAACAAACCGTGATTAATTAATAAAAAAATTCTCCTGCATAAAAGAGATACAGTAGGCCTACAAATCCGGAAGGACAAGTGAATGCTGGAGCCAGCTGGTGCACCACTCCTTCGCTGCGGGACCTGGACTATACTTCGTGATTTCCCGCGCAATAAGTGGATGACAGTCCTGTCTCCCCAAACAAGGAGTACCTGAGCGCGACAGACGGGAGAGGGGAAGCTCAGCTGCACAGCCAAGCTAGGCGGTAGCCGCCCCAGCCCCAGGCGGACCGCGGGGAGGAAGTCCCTTGGCCAGCTAGTCCGTTCTAGACTCTGAGACCCCTCCCCGCTCCCGCCGAGCATTCCCGAGGGGATGGGCCGCACCTGCAGACTGGCCGGAGACACTCCCACCGCAAGGCGCCGCGCGGTCCAGCACAGCCACCTCCGTCCGCGGCCGCAGTGCACTTCCGCTTCCGGTGTCAGGGCCCCCAGCAGCGGAAGTGGCCGAGGCACTGGCTCTCAGGGCCAAAGGAGCTGCGGACTGTGGCGGGGAGCTTAACTCCTCTTTTATGACCTTGGAGGAGAAATTCTAGTTTCTTTCCCCCGGTTGGGGGCAAGGTTAAGCTCTGGGGTGGGGTCTGACCGGACGTAGAGGGTGGAGTTAGGGGCGGGGCGTATGCCACATGGTCCGGGCTAGTTGTTATTGTTGTTTGTGCAGTTGCTAAGTCGTGTCCGACTCTGTGACCCCATGGACTGCAGCGCGCCAGGCTTCTCTGTCCTTCACTGTTTTCCAGAGTTTGCACAAATCCATGTCCCAGTCGGTGATGCTATCTAACCATTTCATCCTCTGCCGGCCCTCCTTCTTCTTTTGCCCTCAGTCTTTTCCAGCATCGGGGTCTTTTCCCAATGAGTCGGCTCTGCGCATCCGGTGGCCAAAGTATTGACGTTTCAGCAACAGTCCTTCCAATGACTATTCTGGGATGAGCTTAAGCCTGTGGAGTGGGGATTGGGGCGGGACCTAGGCTTGGTGGGTGGGGCGGCGCTTCGCTGGCACTTTGGGATGCTCAGTGTTTGACTTTCCTCTCCCCCTTCCTTCCGCCCCCCTCCCCTCGCCTGCCCCGCCCTGCCTTTCTCCTTTGTGTTTGGTTTGGTTTGGGGGTTTTGGGGGGTTTTGTTGTTTTCTTTTTGGCTTTCTTAGAAGAGAATAGAGTTTTTTAGAGCGGGAGAGGATGTAAGAAGAGAGAGCCGACCTTTTTCGCTGGATAGTAGCCAGTTGTTTGGGGGTGGGGTTTTTTATGTTTTGATGCTTTATACACAGGAATGATATATTTACAAACTAGTCAGTTGCAACATTAGCCTGTAAAATCAAAAACATTTCTTAATATGTCTCAAAGGGAAAGGGAACTTTATAATGACGCGCTTTCACATTAACCAGTATGACAAATCATAAGAAACTTAACACCATGTTCAACGTAAAATATACAGAATAAGCATTTTGAAGTCAGCTATTGTGTTTAACTCACAGTTAATATTATGTGTACACGTCTCATTATTTCCTCCAAGGTTATCAACCAATGAAGAAAATATTCCTTTGATGCAGAAGCACAAACACGTATTTGTTTTTTAGTTGAGCAAGTTTTATTAAGTCTCATCACTAGAATTTGGTATCTAAATGAAACATATATTTGCCTTTTTTTCCCTCCACATTACAAAAGAAAAACAGACTGAAAAAAACTTGTGAAAAAAACCCAAACTATGTATTACAATCACTTAATACCTGTTTTGAATTGTATCATTTCTTCCAAAGCAATTTTGGCTTACTGGCAAAAATCATTTATTGTTTTTTTTAACTTTTTTATTGATCTGTAACATACATGTAGAAAATTGCTTTGCAGTGTACCTACAGAAACATACAGGAATATACAGAAATCGACATAGCTCAAAGAATTTTCACAAAGTGAACACACTCAGAATGTTCCCTCATGTCTGTTTCATTTACTGTCTTCTTCCTCAAAGGAAAATCACTATCCTGATTTCTACTACTATAGGTTGGTTTTGTCTATTTTATTATTTTATATAAATAAACACACTGTATAAATTCTTTTTTCTTTGATTTCTTTGGCTCAACATCATGTTTGTAAACTTTGTTCATGTTATTGCACGTTGAATAAATAATTCCATACAGTGCAATATGGTGAAGTCATTAAAGTTTAAGTGGTATATAGGTCACAATAGCTAATCAAAATATGTCAGTGTTAATGAGTTAACTACACAACAACATCTTTATTTTAATCCCCTGGTGTTTATCTATTCCCAAATTTAATCTGCACCATCTGATTTTATTGCCTAGAATTATTTGCATGAAAAAAATATTTTTTAACAAGTAAAATCAGATTTTGTTAGTGCCATAAACATATTTCTTTCCCCTAACGAGTAAATGATTTGGCAAGATTAACCTCACTTGAAATGTGATAAAACTGAGAGTGAATAAAGTCAATCACCTTGACATAAAATCACTGAGCACAGAGAAGGTATTTCTTAACAATTTGTTGGATGGATGAGAAGATGATGGGTGAAAGGATGGGTGGGTGGGTAAATGATGCATGGACAGATAGGTGGGTGGGTTACAGTTGGGTGGATGATGCATGGATAGATGGATGGATGGATAATGATAGGTGGAGGGATAAATTAATGTGATGACCAGGTTCCCAAATTCCATTTTAATGCACTTGTTACAAAAATTAGTATCCTTAGACCTGGATTTTCAAGGGCAATAAGAATATATTATCAGATTGTAAATGATGTGAAAGTCGCTCAGTCGTGTCTGACTCTTTACGACCCCACGGACTGTGGCCCACCAGGCTCCTCCGTCCTTGGGATTTTCCAGGCCAGAATACTGGAGTTGGTAACCATTTCCTTCTCCAAGGGATCTTCCCAATCCAAGGATTGAACCCAGGTCTCCCGCATTGCAGGAGGATTCTTTACCATCTGCGCTACCAGGGAAACCCAAAGGAACTAGTTAATATATCTGTAGGATTTTCTTCAGTTCCTTATACCCCAAGATTTAGACCTTTCATACCTCAATCCTGCTTCATAAACCCAGCTGCTTTGAATTTCTTATTCCTTAGTTTCCCCAGAAGATGGCAGTAGGGTGTAAAGACTAAGTGGGCTTCTCTGGTGGCTCAGCCGATAAAGAATCTTAAGTATTAACGTCCAAATAGGATTCAACCATCATTATTATCAATAAAATAATATTAATAACAAGGGAGGATTTTCCCAGGTGGCTCAGTGGTAAATAATCTGTCTGCCAATGCAAGACACATGGGTTCAACCTCTGGGTTGGGAAGATCCCTTAGAGGAGGAAATGGCAACCCACTCCAGTATTCTTGCCTGGAAAACCCCACGGACAGAGGAATCTGGCAGACTGTAGTCCATGGTGGTGGCAAAGAGTCTGATATGACTTAGCAACTGAGCACTTACACAGATAACAAGGGATCTTATTTGCACCCTGCCATAATCCAAGTACAGTATTTCTTTTTTCCAGGCATAAATGTATATTAAAATTTTTACAGTAAATAAACTGACTTCCTTTTTTGGAAGGCAGTCAAATTCTATTTTTTTAGTTCCCTGACAGCTCAGTTGGTAAAGAATCCACCTGCAATGCAGGAGACTCCAGTTCGATTCCTGGGTCAGGAAGATCCCCTGCAGAAGGGATAGGCTACCCACTCCAGTATTCTTGGGCTTCCCTTGTGACTCAGCTGGTAAATAATCCGCCTGCGATGTGGGAGACCTGGATTCAATCCCAGGGTTGGAAATATTCCCTGGAGAAGGGAAAGGCTACACCCTTCAGTATTCTGGCCTGGAGAATTCCATGGATTGTATAGTCCATGGAAAGTTATGACCAACCTAGATAGCATATTCAAAAACAGAGACATTACTTTGCCAACAAAGGTCCGTCTAGTCAAGGCTATGGTTTTTCCAGTAGTCATGTATGGATGTGAGAGTTGGACAGTGAAGAAACCTGAGTGCCGAAGAATTGATGCTTTTGAACTGTGGTGTTGGAGAAGACTCTTGAGAGTCCCTTGGACTGCAAGGAGATCCAGCCAGTCCATTCTGAAGGAGATCAGCCCTGGGTGTTCTTAGGAAGGAATGATGCTAAAGCTGAAACTCCAGTACTTTGGCCACCTCATGTGAAGAGTTGACTCATTGGAAAAGACTCTGGGAGGGATTGAGGGCAGGAGGAGGAGGAGACGACAGAGGATGAGATGGCTGGATGGCATCACCGACTCGATGGACATGAATCTGAGTGAACTCTGGTAGTTGGTGATGGACAGGGAGGCCTGGTGTGCTGCGATTCATGGGGTCGCAAAGAGTGGGACACGACTGAGCGACTGAACTGAACTGAACTGAACTGAACTGAACGTCCATGGGGTCACAAAGAGTGGGACACAACTGAGTGACTTTCACTAAATTCTATTTTATTACATTTGATCTTTTTTCTTTTCTCTCTCTTTTTTTTTTTTTTTTTTTTTTTGGCCATGCTACATGGCATGTGGGATCTCAGTTCCCCAACCAAGGATCTAACTTGCACCACCTGCACTGGAAGCATGGAGTCTTCACTGGTCCACCAAGGAAGTCCCCTGTTGGAACTTCTAAGTGAAGTCACATACTTCTAAGTGAAGGTTCCCCCATACTTCCAAAATAAGATAATGTTGAAGATACCTTATAATGAATTTCACATTTGACCTTATTTTTTTGTAACAACAGTTGTGAAAATTGAGTTACAATCTTTTAAAAAAAAATTCCTCCTTTAACATGCATCTTTTCTGAAACTTGTCAAGACAAGTAGACACATTACAACAGCAATATTCAGAAAGATAACCTTTTTTTCCTTGACTTCGAAATTTTAATGTCAAAATAAGTTCTTAAAATAACACTTTCACAAAAATAAGGTAGCTTTATGCTGTAAAAACATTAGTTATTTTGTCAAAGGTTATGTTCATCTGTTTACATGTATGTTCTGCTGTCACCACCTGTCAGTATCATCTTTAATTTTTATGTATTTATTTATTTATTTGATCACCCAGGTCTTAGTTCCAGCACATAGGGTTTGGGGTTTGTTTCTTTTTTCCCACATGTGAACTCTTGGTTGCAGCATGTGGGATCTAGTTCCCCTACCAGGGATCAAAGCCAGGCCCCCAGCACAGGAAATCTTAGCCACTGAACCACCAGGGAAGTCCCTAGCATCTTCTTTAAAGATCTTTTTTTCTTTTGTATGGAGAGCTACATGGTGGCTCGTTGGCTATCCAGGTATGCTTTGCAGCCTAAATGTATAATACTGACAGTGAAGAGGTCAACTGTGGTTTCATGAACGTGCTGAGTTGGTCCCAGTGTTGTTTGCACATCTCAATAGATCTTGAAGGAACAGTACTGGTAACTCCTCATCACAGTCCTTTTTAATTTTGCCACAAATCCCATAGCACATACCACATTGGCTGCAGCACTTTGTCAGGGAAGGAAAGCTAATATTGGACACAAAACAGTGAAGAGCCATACCCATTTGGCGGGGAGGATTTATCATCATAACATGGGAAAGGCTTAGATCCATCCCCTCATTTACACTTGCAAAGCTGGTGCTCACCTCCCAGGAAGTTCAAGATAGCATTCAGGCGTTTGTCTGTCTTGTGAATTCCCTTCTGGTTAGTCTGCAAGGTAGCCCTCCAGTCAGTAGCCTGGGCCTGCTCCTGGCACCTGAAAGCTGTGGTCAGGAGAGGGATGAGGAGGGTGGGAGGCAAAGGTCATCAGTGCAGTGCGGAACCCCACGGGTCTCCAGAGCCCGCAAGGTGGGTGCCCCTCCCCAGAGCCCCCAGGCCACCCTCAGTAGCAGCCCCAAACCGGGTTCGATGACCTTGTGCATGCGTGCCAAGCCACTTCAGTTGTTTCTGACTCTTTGCGACCCTACGGATCATAGCCCACCAGTTTCCTTTGTACATGAGATTCTCCAGGCATGAATGCTAGAGTGGGTTGCCATGCCCTTCTCCAGGAGATCTTCTGAACCAGGGATCAAACCCAGATCTCTTATGTCTCCTGCCGTGGCATACGGGTTCTTTGATCCATATCCATGTGTCCTTCCTGGCTGGAGGCTGGTCCTCACAGCCCCCACTGGGCTTCCACCAGGGAGGCAATCTCACTGTACAGTATTTCTAAATCTTGTTTCAGAATAAAACCAGAAAGAGCTGGAAACTTTGAATTATGTTTTCCTGTGTTGATGACATAACCAAATAAGGGAGAGATTGTGTTAGGTCAGGTTCCTGTAGTGGGGGGCTGAGTGGTTGGGATTTGTTGGGAATGCTACCAGGAGAGGGAAAGAAGGAAAACAGGATGATGGAATGGAACAAAGATGTAGTTTCAGCCGGAGTCAAAATCACCTTGTGGCTTCCCTGGTGGCTCGGTGGTAAAGAATCCGCCTGCAAGTGCAAGAGACACAGATTTGATCCCTCTTCTTGGAAGACACCACATGCTGTGGAGCAACTAAGCTGGAGCACCCACAACTACTGAGCCTGTGCTCTGCAGCAAGAGAAGTCACTGCAGTGAGAAGCCTGCACATCACAGTTAGAGAAAGCCCATGCACAGCAATGGAGACTGAGCACAGCTAAAAATAAATAAATGAATAAATAGACCAATTTAAAACAATAATAAAAATTTAAATGTAATGAAAGAGGAAATGGCATTCATATTCTGTGTAGCAACTTTTGAGGCAGTGGGCAAACATAACCAGACAAAGGTTTGATCAGAGTAGTGGACACCCCTGATGCTCTGCCCAGACCCCATCCATCACTTTACCTGTCAGGTTATGTCCCCACCCCACCCCAGGGGCAGCCCACGGTCAATGACTGACACAGGGGGATAAAAGACCTCACCTCAAGACAGATCATCTCCATGATGACATACTGGAGTATGACAGTACATACTCCAGAGCTCCCCCACAGAATTAGCTGCGGTGACCCCTAGCCTCCCTAAAAAAAAAAAAATGTACATCCCAACCCCTCCTCCCCCAAACAAACCATATACATCCCAAGATACCCTCAACAAATTATTTGCATGCTAACTATTACTCCCCTCAACATAGCATATGCATTCTAATCCTTACTCAAAAACAACAAAAAAAAGATCATTTGTATGCCAACACTTAACCGTCCAACAAATTATGTCGTCCTAACCCTTACTACCTCAACAAGTCATGTGATCACAACCCTAGCACCTCTGACAAATTATGTACATCCGAGCTCTTAACCTCCCTCCCCCAACAAAGCATAGGCATCTTAATTCCTGTATCAAGATCTGCTGAAAGGCAACTGGCCAAAGATGGCCACCTTATGAAAAGATCTCTATCAATTAGCAGAGGCTACTTTGGGAGCTATTCTAAAGGCTTCGTGAGAGGAAATATTTTTCCTGGATCTGAGAGTTGGAAGGTGAGTTGGAAGAGAGAGAAAGGGAATTTCAGATAGTGGGAATATCATGTGCAAAAAGACTCCATGAGAATGGGGGACTTTTGTCTGTTCAGTTTTATCCCTTGGGCCTGAGAATGGAGAGTGTCCTCTAGGGTGAGGCTGGAGGTTGAGCCTGGACTCTACGATGTGTAGATGCCCAGAGATCTGCATTGTTGGGAGTTACTGGCCCCTACCACCAGGAGACCTCTCAGGAGCTAGACTTCTCTGAAGCAGCTGATAACTACTTTCTGCAAATCTTTATGTTCATGCATTCATTTAAATAAATATTTATGGAACACCTACTGTGTGCTAGACCCAATGGGAAGTGCAAAGATTATAGCAATGCTTAAGCTAGACAAAAACCCTTGCATATGATTATCTCAATAGATGCAGAGAAAGCCTTTGGCAAAATTCAACATCCATTTATGATAAAAACTCTCCAGAAAGCAGGAATAGAAGGAACATACCTCAACATAATAAAATCTATATATGACAAACCCACAGCAAACATTATCCTCAATGGTAAAAAATTGAAAGCATTTCCCCTAAAGTCAGGAAGAAGACGGGGTGCCCACTTTCACTGCTACTATTCAACATAGTTCTGGAAGTTTTGGCCACAGCAATCAGAGCAGAAAAAGAAAGAAAAGGAATCCAAATTGGAAAAGAAGAAGTAAAACTCTCACTGTTTGCAGATGACATGATCCTCTACATAGAAAACCCTAAAGACTCCACCAGAAAATTACTAGAGCTAATCAATGAATATAGTAAAGTTGCAGGATATAAAATCAAGACACAGAAATCCCCTGCATTCCTATACACTAATAATGAGAAAGTAGAAAAAGAAATTAAGGAAACAATTCCATTCACCATTGCAATGAAAAGAATAAAATACTTAGGAATATATCTGCCTAAAGAAACTAAAGACCTATATATGCTGCTGCCGTGTCGCTTCAGTCGTGTCTGACTCTGTGCGACCCCATAGATGGCAGCCCACCAGGCTCCCCCGTCCCTGGGATTCTCCAGGCAAGAACACTGGAATGGGTTGCCATTATATAGAAAACTATAAAACACTGGTGAAAGAAATCAAAGAGGACACTAATAGATGGAGAAATATACCATGTTCATGCATTGGAAGAATCAATATAGTGAAAATGAGTATAATACCCAAAGCAATCTACAGATTCAATGCAATCCCTATCAAACTAACAACAGTATTTTTCACAGAGCTAGAGCAAATAATTTCACAATTTGTATGGAAATACCAAAAAAACCTCAAATAGCCAAAGCAATCTTGAGAAAGAAGAATGGAACTGGAGGAATCAACCTGTCTGACTTCAGGCTCTACTACAAAGCTACAGTCATCAAGACAGTATGGTACCAGCACAAAGACAGAAATATAGATCAATGCAACAAAATAGAAAGCCCAGAGATCAATCCACACACCTATGGACACCTTATCTTTAACAAAGGAGGCAAGAATATGCAATGGATTAAAGACAATCTCTTTAACAAGTGGTGCTAGGAATACTGGTCAACCACTTGTAAAAGAATGAAACTAGAACACTTTCTAACACCGTTCACAAAAATAAACTCAAATGGATTAAAGATCTAAACATAAGACCAGAAACTAGAAAACTCCTAGAGGGGAACATAGGCAAAACACTCTCTGACATAAATCACAGCAGGATCCTCTATGACCCACCTCCCAGAATACTGGAAATAAAAGCAAAAATAAACAAATGAGATCTAATTAAAATTAAAAGCTTCTACACAACAAAGGAAACTATAAGCAAGGTGAAAAGACAGCCTTCTGAATGGGAGAAAATAATAGCAAATGAAGCAACTGACAAACATCTAATCTCAAAAATATACAAACAACTTATGCAGTTCAATTCTAGAAAAATAAAAGACCCAATCAAAAAATGGACCAAAGAACTAAATAGACATTTCTCCAAAGAAGACATACAGATGGCTAACAAACACATGAAAAGATGCTCAACATCACTCATTATTAGAGAAATGCAAATCAAAACCACAATGAGGTACCATTTTACGCCAGTCAGAATAACTGAGATCCAAAAGTCTATAAGCAATAAATGCTGGAGAGGGTGTGGAGAAAAGGGAACCCTATTACACTGTTGGTGGGAATGCAAACTAGTACAGCCACTATGGAGAACAGTGTGGAGATTCCTTAAAAAACTGGAAATAGAACTGCTTTATGACCCAGCAATCCCACTGCTGGGCATACACACCAAGGAAACCAAAATTGAAAGAGACACGTGTACCCCAATGTTCATCACAGCATTGTTTATAGTAGCCAGGAAATGAAAGCAACCTAGATGTCCATCAGCAGATGAATGGATAAGAAAGCCGTGGTACATATACACAATGGAGTATTACTCAGCCATTAAAAAGAATACATTTGAGTCAGTTCTAATGAGGTGGATGAAACGGGAGCCAATTATACAGAGTGAAGTAACCCAGAAAGAAAAACACCAATACATTATACTAACACATAAATAAGGAATTTAGAAAGATGGCAATGATAACCCTGTACATGAGACAGCATAAGAGACACAGATGTATAGAACAGTCTTTTGGACTCTATGGGAGAGGGAGAGGGTGGGATGATTTGGGAGAATGGCATTGAAACATGTATAATATCATACAAGAAATGAATCGCCAGTCTAGGTTTGATGCAGGATACAAGATGCTTGGGGTGGTGCACTGGATGACCCAGAGAGATGGTATGGGGAGGGAAGTGGGAGGGGGTTTCAGGATTGGGAACACGTGTACACCCATGACGGATTCATGTTGATGTATGGCAAAACCAATACAGTATTTTAAAGTAAAATAAAGTAAAATTAAAAAAAAAAAAACCTTGCACTGTGGAATTGGCATTCCAGTAGTGGAGAGAGACAATAAACAAAATAAATCAAGTGAGAAACTTCCCTTGTGGTCCAGTAGCTAAGACTCTGCATTCCCAATGAAGGGAGCCCAGGTTTGATTCCTGGGCAGGGAACTATATCCCACAGGCAGCAATTAAGAGTTTGCATGCTGCAACTAAAGTTCCCACATGCAAGAACTTAAGACCTGGCACAGCCAAATAAATATTTACTTATTCATTCATAAATAAAGTAAATAAGCAGATTGCTCTGTATATTAGGCTTTCCTGATAGCTCAGTCAGTAATGAATCCACCTGCAATGCAGGTGACCCCAGTTCAATTCCTGGGTCAGGAAGATCTGCTGGAGAAGGGATAGGCTACTCATTTTAGTATTGTTGGGCTTCCCTTGTGGCTCAGCTGGTAAAGAATCCACCTGTAAAGTGGGAGACTTAGGTTCCTTTGCATATATGCAAAAATGATATATTATAAAACCTTATTTCCAAATAAATCTATAATAGCTTGTTCAATAAGAATAAAATGAAAACTATAAAGAATGAAAAATACATCATGTCATAGTTTAAATATTACGTTTGGTGGTATGTAAAATAATGGTGGCTTCCCTGGTGGTTCAGATGGTAAAGAATACACCTGCAATGCTAGAAACCTGGGTTCGATCCCTGGGTCAGGAAGGTCCCCTGGAGAAGGGAATGGCAACCCACTCCAGTATTCTTGCCTGGAGAATTCTATGAACAGAGGAGGCTGGTGGGCTACAGTCCATGGTGTCACAAAGAGTCTGACATGACTTAGTGACCAAACAACAAAATAATGGTGCCCCTTAAAGTTGATAATGCTTTGGGTTTGCTTACATATAGAATGCATAGAGAGGGGAAATGTTAACTCTACCTTAGAGTAAAGAAGAAGGCAGAGTATAGCTCCAGGGGGTCTACTTTGGGAGTCAAGGAAGGATGTATTATTAAAAAATGCACACATGGAAGTTGTGGCCAAGGGCAGAGCAGTGGAGGGAAAAGGGAAATTCCAGGTGGAGGTGACCACACGGAGGCTGGACCACGAACGTGTGTGCAGGGGTGCCTAAGCAAAGTTGCTCAGGAAAGGTGGACAGCCTGAGGGAGAAGAGTGGGAAATGAGGCTGGAGAGGTGAACTGGGGCCAGATTGAGTGGGACTTATGTACCTATGATGCACATTTAGCCTGCAAAGTATCTGTGGGGCTGTAAGGCAGAGTTGTGATGGGCTCAGATTCATGCTTCTGAAAGCTCTCTCAGCTGCAGGACAAAGAATGGGATGAAAGAACAACCATTCTGAAGACTGTTAAGTTATTCCAGAACAGAGATGTCTGAGGGACAGAAAAGTGGAATAATTTTCCCCAAGTCACATAGCTAGTAACTGGCCAAGCCAAGATTTGAAACTAGACAGTTTGGCTCTAGAACTACCGCTCTGCAACAACATTGGCCTGACAATTAGGTGGCACTGTCTGTCCTTCTTGATCAACTCTTGCCTCCGACTCTCACTCCACCTCCAAGAGGGCCACTTGGAGAAAGAACAAGAAGGCCCACCTCGTGGCTGCTGGGCCAGTGAAACGTTGAGAACCCAACAGTCTTACTGTACAAGATTCACGGCCTTGTCGACCCCAAGTGAAAAAGTGAAAGTGTTAGTCACTCAGTCGTGTCTGACTCTTTATCACTCCAGGGACTGCCACCAGCCAG
This sequence comes from Capricornis sumatraensis, assembly GCF_032405125.1. Classification (NCBI taxonomy): domain Eukaryota; kingdom Metazoa; phylum Chordata; class Mammalia; order Artiodactyla; family Bovidae; genus Capricornis; species Capricornis sumatraensis. Next base: position 11,529,022 of record NC_091077.1, read on the forward strand.
GCTCCTCCATCCATGGGATTCTTCAGGCAAGAATACTGGAGTCAATAGCCCTTCCCTTCTCCAGGGGATCTTCCTGACCCAGGGATCGGACCTAGATCTCCTGCATTGCAGGCAGGTTCTTTATTATCCAAGCCACCAGGGAAATCAACCCCAAGAGCTGGCTAATTCCACCAAGCTCCAACCACCCAAGGAAGTCCCCCTTCATCTTCTCTCATTCACACTCTAGGCTCCAACTCTGTTTAGAGTTGATGTTGACTGTACTTGGTGTCTTCACTTCTTCACCTCCCATTTTTTCCTCAATCTACTCCATTCTGGCCTCCATCATCACCTCCACCACCATGATCTCTGCCACCAACCTCCACTGTTATCAGTACCATCACCATCACAACCACCACCTTTATTGAAATGAAGCAGGACCCCATGGTCCTTGCCCCCCTACCAATATGTCCTCTCCCTGCCTTTTGTCTATGATAAACTTTACTCAAAGAATAAGTTTAATTAGAGAAGTGAGAAATGTGGAAACCATGGAAAACAGTCAAAGGAGACTAAATAATAACAATGTAGTCATTAAGCAGAGTCAATGACCTTTCGTTCTTTCTCAAGGGCTGTAGATAATATTCTGAGCAATATCCTGTGAGCTGTCTTATAGATACTGAAACACCAGCTGGAGAAGTTAACTACATGATGACCAGACGGTACCCAGGACTTGAGCTGCCCCAATTCTGAGAACTGACTGCAAAGAAATGGGAACAAGTGTACCCTGGAACTGAAGATAACTGCATCTAAAACAACCAAGATGATGCTGCTCAGAAAAACTGATGACCAATTTAAAGATAACTGTTAGAGATGACTATGTGGTTTCTGCATGGAGCCCCGGCCACCACCCCCCACCACCCCTGGACGCTATAATGTTCTCACTCCCTGCTTCTCAGCATGGGTGGGACAGGCCTTTGGAGAGGTGTCGGCCATCCTCCCCCCGGCCCCAGTGGCCAGCATCTGAAATAAAGCAAACTTCCCTTTCCACCAACCTGGCCTGTTTATTGGCTTTTGAGCAGCGAGCAGCTGGGCCCACATACTCCTTTCAGTAACATTATCACCACGAGCACCACCAATACAATTGTCCCCGCTGCCACCATCGTCTCCACCACCACCTGTACTATCTATCTCCACCAGGATCCTCATCACCACCATCATCCTCACCACTGGGGCTGCTCTTCCCAAGAATAGAACAGCCTCCTTACTGCTCTGTCCTGTGAATGCTTTCAGTCAATTCACTTTGGTCTCTTTCCTTGGTCCTCCATGAAACTGTACTCTACTCATCTCTCCCCATCTATCTGGCCATTCTTGCCCTGTTTTCTCTATCAGCAGCTCCTTCACTCCCTGATTTTTGGGGGAAGGGGAGCTGTGGTTGAGCTGGATCTTCATTGCTTCTTGTAGACTTTCTCTAGTTGCAGACAGCGGTGGCTATTCTTCATTTCAGCACCCAGGATTCTCACTGCGGTGGCTTTTCTTGTTATGGAGCACAGCCTCCAGAGCACAAGGGCTTCAGTACTTAAAACACATTGCCTTAGTTGCTCCACAGCATGTGGGATCCTCCCCAGCCAGAGACTGAACCTGGGTCCCCTGCTTTGGCAGGCAGATTCTTAACCACTGGACCGCCTGGGAAGTCCCTTCACTCCTTGATTTTTAAACGCTTACTCAGGACTCTATTCCCAGTCTACAGTCACTGTCTTAATGATTTACTCTATTATCATGGCTATGATTGGGCTTCCCTGGTGGCTCAGTCGATAAAGAATCTGCCTGCAATGTGGGAGACCTGGGTTCAATCCCTGGATTGGGAAGATCCCCTGGAGGAGAGCCTGGCAAACCACTCCAGTATTCTTGCCTGGAGAATCCACGGAGAGAGGAGCCTGGAGGGCTACAGTTCATGAGGTGGCAAAGAGTCCGATACAACTGAGCAACTAACACTTTCACCTTCATGGTTATAATTACCATCTATTGGCCAGGAGTGGAAGGGGGAAACCCTCCATTTTGTGATCTAGATTACATATACAATGTATATTGAAATCACAACACTTCAAAATCAGCTTATCCAAAACTCAATTCTACCTCTCCCCCAAATCTGCTTTTCCTCAAATGCATCCTTTCTCTATAGTTCTATATAGAAAACATTGTGCTAATTTTGTTCACTGCTATATCCCTAGAAAGTAGCACAGATCCTGTCATTCAATATATTCATCTTAGGCATTTCCTTGGTGGTCCGCTGGCTAAGACTCCACTCTCCCCCTGCAGGGAGCCAGAGTTCAATATCTCATCAGGGAACTAGATTCTCCATGCCCCAACTAAAGATCCAAGACCCGGTGCAGACAAACAAACATAAAATAATAAAAGTTTACATCTTAATAAATATTTGCTGAGAAAGGGAATGATTCCCAAATCCTACATTGGTCTAAACACCCCCAAAAGACCAAATAATTCATCACCTTCTACTATACTTTGAGACTCCAGTCAGATTTGATGAGTGCTGTCTTCTGAGGGAAAAGGGGAATCCCCAGATTTGTTAAAAAAAAAAAAAGACTCTTCCACCAGATTTCCCTCTGGCACAATTTTACTTCTGTCTAAGAAACTTCCCTTCTTTAATTTTTCTTCATGGATCTCTGTGATCAATTAATTTTCTTAGTTTTTCTTTATAAGGATACATCTTTGTTTAACCTTCATTCCTCAATGATGTTTTCACCAGATGTAAAATTCTGAGTTGACAGTCTCTTCTTTCATCATTTAAAAACACTGTTCTACTCCGTTCAGTGTTATGTAGCAGCCTGGATGGGAGGGGAGGCTGGGGAGAAATGGATACATGTATATGTATCGCTGAGTCCATTTGCTGTCCACATGGAAGTATCACAACATTGTTAATCAGCTATACTCCAATATAATGGTTTTTTAAATAATTAAAAATTTTAAAATGACTCTTGCAAATCAGTATTATGCAAATAACTGCACTACCCAATCTACAGATTCAATCAATTTCTATAAAATTACCAAAGACATTTTTCACAGAACTAGAACAAAAATTTTTACAATTTGTATTGAAATCCAAAATATGCCAAATAGCTAAAGTAATCTTGAGAAAGAAGAACGTAGCTGGAAGAATCAACCTTCCTGACTTAAGACTATACTGCAAAGCTGCAGTAATCAAGACAGTACAATACTGGCACAAAAACAGAAATATAGATCAATGGAACAAGACAGAAAGCACAGAGATAAATCCACACACCTTTGGGCACTTTTTCTTTGACAAAGGAGAAAAGAATATACAATGGAGAAAAGACAGCCTCTTCAGTAAGTGGTGCTGGGAAATCTGGACAGCTACATGTAAAAGAATGAAATTAGAACACTTCTTAACATCATGTATAAAGATAAGTTCAAATGGATTAAAAACCTAAATATAAGACCGGAAACTATAAAACTCTTAGATGAAAACATAGGTAGAACATTCTTGGACAAATCACAGCAAGATCCTCTTTGACCTACTTCCTGGGTCATTTGTTTTAACGGAAGTAAAAACAAAAATAGACAAATGGGACCTAATTAAGCTTAAAAGCTTTCACACTGCAAAAAAAAAAAAAAAATTGTAACAAGATGAAAAGACAACCCTCAGAATGGAAGAAAGCAACTGCAAATTAAGTAACTGACAAAAGATTCATCTCCAAAATATACAAGCAGTTCATGCAGCTCAATATCAGAAAAACAAAGAATCCAATCAAAAAAATGGGAAGAACACCTAAACAGACATTTCTCCAAAGAAAACATACAGATGGCTAGTGAATATAAGAAAAGATGCTAAACATCAGTAATTGTTAGAGAAATGCAAATTAAAACTACAGTGAAGTAACGTGACTCATCAGTCAGAACAGCCACCATCAAAAAATCTGCAAACGGAACCGACAATGACTAGCGGTGTGTCTAGGCCTCCTGGGGCCATGTTGACCACAGCAAGGAAAGCACCACAGGGACCACCAGAAATCTACAGTGATACAGCATTCCCCTCCCTGCAGTCCACTGCCAAGCACGTAGAACGCAGGAAATACTGAGACTTCATAAGGGTTGACTACCTCAGATTTGCTGCACTCGTTGTCGGTTTCATGTGGATCACAACTTCTGGATAAAAAGATTGCAGATATTAAGTGTCGATGTGAAACTAGGAATCAGCTCTACTGAATTCCTATCAGAAATCTTGCAGAAAGTAGGCCATTTGGGTTCTGATCTGCTATAAAAGATGAAGATTTAAATGACCTTAATTAACCTGTCTTGCGCCCCATCCATAAGAAATTCTCTGTAGTAGGTTGTGGCTGGATTAGACTTCCTGGAACATTCCACTCTCAAAAGAACTGATGTCTTTGGATAATCTGTGGAGGGTTCCGACTTATAATTTAAACTTTGAGTTGTATCCTGAGGTAACCACAAATTGAATTCAACCAAACTCGGGTCACCAAGTGGCGAAAGGGGTAGGAGGGAATAATCTTATTTCTTTTAGTAATTTTTTATTTGGGTAGTGCTTTTTCTGTCTTCCATATTAAAGTGTTTTTTTTTGTTTGTTTTTTTGTCTCTTTGGCTATCACTTGGAATAGTTCTTTGACAGAGCATATTGCTTAGCTAAATAACCTGAAGTATGTATTGGAATTATGAAATGTCTCGTGAATTTGCAGATCCCTAGAGAGGAACCAAATGGCTTTAACATAAAGAGCAGTAAATGAAGGGGGCTCTAGTTCAGGTGCTGCTAAAGCCTCCCCTAATCAGGTCTAAACTGCATAGTCAGCTGGTGGAAGGAGTTTGTATAGCTTCTGCTCAGGCCAAAGGGGTCACTGATGTGCATTCAAATTCAAAGCAGTGAGAGCAGAACCTCAACTTAAAACACACTTAACTTTCACAGATCTTGAATGATCTTTGACAAGAATTCCGGATGCATTTATACCCAAACATTTAAGGTATTAGGTATTCTGTAGATGCAGTGGTTGTCCCAGCCTAGCTTTGTTATCAACCTTCTGGGGTGTCTTTACATAGTTCAGTCAGAGAATCAGGGGTGAAAGACAGGTGATGTAGCACTTCTGTCTTTAATAATTACAGTTTCAACTATCCAGTAATTTTTAGTCCTGAAAAGGGACACCAGGACGCTGTCCAGGATAACTGAAAAGTCTTTCCATCTGGTAATTTCCTAGTTTTGTATCTTCAGTTCAGTAGAAACATTTCAAAATGGCATGTGACCACTTGATGCAGAGTCTGGGTTTCTCTATAATAGAAACCCTTTGCTAAATGTAGGAGTTGCCAACTGGCTACTGGCAAGCATGAAGCAGATGGGTGAGTAAAACTATCCTGATGTGGGAGTATCTCCCTCTAGGAGTTGAGACTTGATAAAAGTGTCAATGCAGGAATCCTACTCTTGGGAGGCTTACGGAATCACCTGATGGGACCTGCAAACTCTATCTGAGCAACAATGTTGGGGTTATTTGAGGTGGTGGGCAGATGTCTACATTCTGATGTGCTTGGGCAAGTAGAGTGTGTCAAGCCAAGGAGAAGTCGGATTATTGAGAAACAAAAGATTCTTGGTTAATCTAAAGACTTCATTTGGGAACCAGAAATCTTTTAACAAATAATCTCTTGGACCTTGAGCCACATATTTCTCCTGAAAAGTGCATTTTTTTAACAGCAAAATTTTGTCAGGGATTATTTCATTAAGGAACTGAGATGAATATGTTATTTAATGGCATAAAAATCTGAGGACCTGCAGGAGACTTAAAAATTCCAACCCTTGTTATAACTTTTTTAAAGACTGTAGAATTATCAAAATGCATAAGAATCAAGTTTCAAGGTGCTGTATGATGGGTGGATGAGGCTGTTCATTGTACTATTTCTTCAAATTCTTAGGCATGGTTTGGCAGTGCAAATACTCTCTGTCATTAACAAATTCAATAAAAAGTAAATATATGGAAAAATCTGCAAACAATAAGCGCTGGAGAGGATGTAGAAAAAAAAGAAAACCCTCTTGCACCATTGGTGGGATTGCATATTGATACAGCCACTATCAAGAACATGGTGATGTTCTTGGAGATTCCTCAAAAATCTAGGAATAAGGCAAGGTGAAAAGACAGCCTTCTGAATGGGAGAAAATAATAGCAAATGAAACAACTAATCTCAAAAATATACAAGCAACTCCTGCAGCTCAATTCCAGAAAAATAAATGACCCAATCAAAAAATGGGCCAAAGAACTAAATAGACATTTCTCCAAAGAAGACATATGGATGGCTAACAAACACATGAAAAGATGCTCAACATCACTCATTATCAGAGAAATGCAAATCAAAACCACAATGAGGTACCACTTCACACCAGTCAGAATGGCTGTGATCCAAAAGTCTGCAAGCAATAAATGCTGGAGAGGGTGTGGAGAAAAGGGAACCCTATTACACTGTTGGTGGGAATGCAAACTAGTACAGCCACTATGGAGAACAGTGTGGAGATTCCTTAAAAAATTGCAAATAGAACTGCCTTATGACCCAGCAATCCCACTGCTGGGCATACACACTGAGGAAACCAGAATTGAAAGAGACACGTGTACCCCAATGTTCATCACAGCACTGTTTATAATAGCCAGGACATGGAAGCAACCTAGATGTCCATCAGCAGATGAATGGATAAGAAAGCCGTGGTACATATACACAATGGAGTATTACTCAGCCATTAAAAAGAATACATTTGAGTCAGTTCTAATGAGGTGGATGAAACTGGAGCCGATTATACAGAGTGAAGCAAGCCAGAAAGAAAAACACCAATACAGTATACTAACACATATATATGGAATTTAGAAAGATGGCATTGATGACCCTGTATGCAAGACAGCAAAAGAGACACAGATGTGTAGAGCAGACTCTTGGACTCAGAGGGAGAGGGAGAGGGTGGGATGATTTGGGAGAATGGCATTGAAACATGTACACTATCATGTAAGAAACGAATCGCCAGTCTATGTCCAATGCACGATACAGAATGCTCGGGGCTGGTGCACGGGGATGACCCAGAGAGATGTTATGGGGAGGGAGGTGGGAGGGGGGTTCATGTTTGGGAACGCATGTACACCCGTGGTGGATTCATGTCAATGTATGGCAAAACCAATACAATATTGTAAAGTAAAATAAGGTAAAAATTAAAATTTTTTTTAAAAATCTAGGAATAAAAATACCATATGACCCAGCAATCCCGCTATTGGGTATATACCCTGAGTTAACCATAAGTCAAAAAGACACATCTACCTCAGTGTTCATCGCAGCACTACTTACAATAGCAACCTAGTTGTCCATAAACAGATGAATGGACAAAGAATTTGTGATACATAAATACAATGAAATATTACTCGACCATAAAAGGAACAAATCTGAGTCAGCTGAACTGAAGTAGATGAACCTAGAGCCTATTATACAGAATGAAGTAAGTCCGAAATAGAACAACAAATATGGTATATTAATGCGTATACATATATATATATATATATGAAATCTAGAAAAATGGTACTGATGAACCTATTTGCAGGGCAGGAATAAAGATACAGAGAGAGAACAGTGTCGTGGACACAACGGGGGAAGAAGAGGGTGGGCCAAACCGAGAGAGTAGCGCGCAAACATACATGCTACCATATGTAAAATAGATGGCCAGTGGGAAGTCGCTATACAACACAGGGAGCTCAACCTGCTGCTTTGTGATGGCCTAGACGGGTGGGATCACTCCAGTCCTCTTGCCTGGAAAATCCCATGGACGGAGGAGCCTGGTAGACTGCAGTCCATGGGGTCACTTGTTGGGAGCCAGCGTGAGGAACTCCGCCCATGGCAAAGGTCATGAGGAAGGAAGCTTGGCATACCCAAAGGCATGATCAAGCCTCAGGAAACCCCCTGTTCCCGAGCATCTACCCCCAAAACCAGAGTACTTTATGGGGGGCTCTCCCCCATAACCATTTCTCTCAGAGAAGGAGTTAACTTGCAGCTCCAAGTTAATAAAAATTCCTGGGTGTGACAGGAGTGTTTCAACTTACAAACTCTGAAGGTTCTCTGGCCTGCCTGATCAGGCTCGTCCAGCCGCATGTGATTGTTTACAGCCTCCCAACTGTGAGAGGCACGGGATGTTTTAAAACTTTCTAAATACAGACTCTTTTGAGAAGTTAGAAGATCATTAGTATAGTATTAGTGGGTTGATTATGAATTATATTGGTGAAGGGTTTTTTCTTTATTTGTCGTGCCAATAATTACTGCTAATTCCCTGCCCTGGGTGCGACAAGGATGTCTCAGGTCAAACCTCTCTGCTGACAGACTAGCTTGTGTGACAACCTCTCAACCATAAACAGCACAGAGAGTCTGGAGTATTAGCATAGGGCTTTTTTCATTGATGAGTCAATGATTGCCATCAGGCCTCCATATTCTTAGGAACCTGGGAATATATTAATCAATGTATTTGGAATATAGAAAAGGAAATATAGTAGTTTTTTGATGTTAGCAATACTAGACTTTTTGAGTTAATGAATTTTCTCTTTTGTTATAGATCACTGAACTTTGTTATAAATCACTGTGTCCTTGCTATGCAAAAATGTAACTTTATCACTATCTTAAGACTAAACAGATCATAAAGGGAACATTGGTGAAGGGTTTACATTTGTTAAGCCAATATTTGCTGCTAAACCTCCATATTCCTGCCCTTATAATGAATATAACTAACATATAAAAGAAATAAGTATTAACCTTTAAGATTAATCATGTTAAACCTTAGGTTAAGTAAATTCCTTTCTTGATTGTAACTCACTACACCCTCACCTTATAGGAATGCAACTTTATTTGGAGGGTGGCGCCTGATTTAAGAAAAAATCACCCCTGGAAAAATAAGTTTTCTGGTTAACTGACCGGTATCAGAAAGGACCATAAAATGTCAGCAGACCTCATGGCCAGAAGATGATGAAACTCATAAGACCTTTGTATAATTTTATATGAAGCACCTGACTGTGACAAGGGTCAGGTCTGCTGACCCCTGTGTGACTCTGTATTCATCCCTGTGTATAACAAAAAGGTATATAAACAAACCTGAAAAATAAATAAATCAGATCAGTTTCTGGAAAGACTGATTCCCCCATGTCGTTTCTTTCTCGCTCCCCATTTTCCTGGCTGAATTCCCACCTGGTACGAGGGTACGCACCAAGCCTACCGACTTTGCCGGGGCTTCCAAGATCGGACCGGGGAGGCCTCAGTGCCTCCTCTCCCTCAGGAGAATGGAAAGACGCCCGTGGCCTAAGTAGGTGGTGATTAGTATTCCACGTAAACCAGTTATTCAGCCTCTTTTCTCCACTAATTCTCCTACTACACTATCTGTTTCTAATCTCCCTCTATATCTGTAATTAAATAAGTTTTTTCCAGGATGCCGATTCCATCCCCACCTTCGAATTACCCTGGATCCACCGGGGCTGGACCCCGGCAGTCACTAAGAGTCGTACATGACTGAGCAGCTTCACTTTCACTTTTCGCTTTCATGTATTGGAGAAGGAAATGGCAACACTCCAGTGTTCTTGCCTGGAGAATCCCAGGGACGGGGGAGCCTGGTGGCCTGCTGTCTATGGGGTCACACAGAGTAGGACACAACTGAAGTGACTTAGCAGCAGCAGCAGCAGCAGCAGCAGAAGGGTGGGATCGGGGTATGGGAGGGAATTTCAACAGATATATGTATACTTATGGCTAATTTCACATTGTTATACAGCAGAAACCAAGACAACATTGTAAAGCAATTATCCTCCAACTTAAAATAAATAAATAAAAAGAAATACACTTTAGCTGCATTAAGCTAGGAAAAAATGACTCTTCCAGAAACTTCAGGGAACAATAGAGACACTCTAAATTCTGGTTTATCCAGCTCAAAACCACAGGGTTAAAGTTTATTTTGACACCAAAGTCACTTCCTGCTCCTCAGATGATCCTCTGTAACTAAAGGGCATTCCTTTCCTAGGATCAGTTGATTCTGTAATCCCAAAGATGATTAACAATATCTAGGAGAGTCTACTACACAGAGAGCATATGAAAATGTATATAAAGGTGAAGAAAAGGTATATAAAATAAACAGATGAAAAGCAGAACCATGAGTCTGATGGTGAAAGACAGAAGTTCACTTTTCTGATAGTGGTTTCCTAAGTCAGCTGACGTAAGATATGTGTCAAGACTCATGAAATTTCCTTGAAATAGGAAAAGTGTCGAGAGCCCAATAGGGAGCTTCGAGAGCCGTGGTGAGCGTTACCTGCACACAGGAATGCGAGGGTCATCACTTCTTCCAGGTAAGTGTAACCTTGACAATGACCGTACCTTAACCTGCCCCATATCAGGGGCTACTTAGTTGAATAATTAGTTGTCTTTCCTTCTCCTTTATCTTCTGTTCTCTTTGAACACTCTTCTTTCCCCCTTAGATTATGGTTTTCTTCTTCACCACCCTATTCAAACTGTACTCTCAAATATCCCTAAAATTTTCCTTATGGTCCAGTCCAATGAATTGCTCATCTTCCTTTTCATGGGTCTTATTTTCTAATTGATATCCTCTTCTCCTTGATAAGTTAAATAAACAGGGTGACAATATACAGCCTTGACATATTGCTTTCCTAGTTTGGAACCAGTCCCTTGTTCCATGTCCAGTTCTAACTGTTGCTTCTTGACCTGCATAGAGGTTTCTCAGGAGGCAGGTAAGGCGGTCTGGTATTCCCATCTCTAAGAATTTTCCACAGTTTATTGTGATCCATACAGTCAAAGGCTTTAGTATAGTCAATGAAGCAGAAGTAGATGCTTTTCTGGAATTCTCTTGCTTTCTCTATAATCCAGTGAATTTTTGCAATTTGATCCTTGGTTCTGCTGCTTTTTCTAAATTCAGCTTGTACATCTGGAAGTCCTCTGTTCTTACACTATTGAAATCTAGTTTGAAGGATTTTTAACATGACCTTACTAGCATGTGAAATGAGTGCAATTGTGCGGTAGTTTGAGCATTCTTTGGTATTGCCTTTCTTTGGAATTGAAAGAAAACTGACATTTTCCAGTCCTGTGGCCATTGCTGAGTTTTCCAAATTTGCTGGCATGTTGAGTGCAGCACTTTAACAGCATCATCTTTTAGGATTTGAAATAGCTCAACTGGAATTCCATCACCTCCACTAGCTTTCTTCATAGTGGTGCATTCTAAGGTCCACTTGACTTCACACTCTAGGATGTCTGGCTCTAGGTGAGTGATCACAGCATTGTGGTTATCCTGGTCATTTAGAATCTTTTTTTGTATAGTTCTTTTGTGTATTCTTGCCACCTCTTCTTAATATCTTCTGCTTCTGTTAGGTCCATACCATTTCTGTCCTTTATTGTGCCCATCTTTGCATGAAATGTTCCATTGGTATCTCTAATTTTCTTGAAGAGATCTCTAGTCTTTCCCATTGTGTTGTTTTCCTCTATTTCTTTGCACTGACCACTGAGGAAGGCTTTCTTATCTCTCCCTGCTCTTCTTTGGAACTCTGTATTCAAATGGGTGTATCTTTCCTTTCCTCCTTTGCTTTTTGCTTCTCTTCTTTTCTCAGCTATTTGTAATGCCTTCCCAGACAGCCATTTTGCCTTTTTGCATCTTTTTCTTGGGGATGGTTTTGATCACCACCCCCTATACAATGTCACGAACCTCCATCCATAGTTCTTCAGGCACTCTATCAGATCTAATACCGTAAATCTATTTGTCACTTGCACCGTATAATTGTAAGGGATTTGATTTAGGTCATATCTGAAAGGCCTAGTAGTTTTCCTTACTTTCTTCAATTTGAGTCTGAATTTGGCAACAAAAAGGTCATGATCTGAGCCACAGTCAGCTCCTGGTCTTGTTTTTGCTGACTGTATAGAGCTTCTCCACCTTCGGCTGCAAAGAATATAATCAATCTGATTTCGGTATTGACCATCTGCTGATGTTCATGTGTAGAGTTATCTCTTGTGTTGCTGGAAAACGGTGTCTCCTATGACCTGTGTGTTCGCTTGGCAAAACTCTATTAGCCTTTGCCCTGCTTCATTTTGTACTCCAAGGTCAAACTTGTCTGTTACTCCAGGTATCTCTTGACTTCCTACTTTCGGAGAATTCTGGAAGATGGTGAAGGACAAGGAAGCCTGGCATGCTGCAGTCCATGCGGTCACAAAGAGCTGGACACAACTGAGCAACTGAACAATAGCCTCCTTGATAGGGCATTCCAGGTGGTTCATTGGAAAGAATCCTCCTGCCAATGCAGGAGACCCAAGTTCAATCCCTGGGTCGGGAAGATCCCCTGGAGCAGGAAATGACAAACTACTCCAGTATTCTTGTCAGGGAAATCCCATGGACAGAGGAGCCTGGCAGGCTATAGTCCATGGGGTTGCAAAAGAGTTGGACATGACTTAGCAACTAAACAACAACAACCACCACCACCTCCGTGATAATTTCTGTGACCCAGCACTGCCCTGACTTTTCCTCTGCCTCTCCTGGTATTCTTTTTCCCTCCTCCTTTTCCCTTTTCCTGAATATTAACAATAATAACCAACATTTTCAAGTACTCACTATGCACCTCGTATGTTAACCCATTCACCCCCCTAATGGGCTCATTAGGTGAATACTAATATTATTTCCATCTAGTGGATAAGAAAACTGGAGCAGAGAGCTTATGGTAATTGTCCAAGGTTACACAGCTTGTAAATGGCAGAACTAGGATTTGAACCCAAGCCACCTCACTCCAGATTTTTGTTAATATGCCTTTGGTTGTTTCTCTCTCTCTCTCTCTCTTTCTACTCTTTCTCTCTAGAAGTATCTCAAGACTCCTTGACTTCACCTCTTCAGACGGTTCTCCAACTTCAAATAACAATAGCAATAGCCTCAATATCAGCCCAAACTAACATATATTTTAGCACCTACTTTAGGCTGGTATCAGGCTAAGATTGTTCTATATACATTATCACATAGTACCTCCATATTATAGATACAAAATGGCACCGCAGGGAGGTTGCTCAAAATCTCACAGTTATTTAGTTGCAGAGGCAGGTAACAGACCATAAAGTCTATCAAAATAGTATAATATTAATATAAGCTACTTGGAGGAAAATGCCAGGTCCCCTCAGCCCCTTCTGCACCATCTTCCATGTAAGAGGTGTCTGGTATATATCTGTGGAGTCAAATTTAAGTGAAAGAGTGTGCAGCTTTTTAGATATCAATTATGCCTGCATGCGTGCTTCCTAAGTTGTTTCAGTCACATCCGACTCTTGCCGGCCCCATGGACTGTAGCCCGCAAGTCTCCTCTGTTGGTGGCCTTCTCCAGACAAGAATACTAGAGTGGGTTGCCACTTCCTCCTCCAGGGGCTCTTCCCAATCCACATATCAAACTTGAGTCTCCTAAGGCTCTTGTATTTCAGAAGGATCCTTTACCACTAGCACCACCTGGGAAGCCCATCAATTATGCCTAGAAAAGTTTAAAAGTTATTTTAATGAGAGAAATTCAAACAAGGTGTTTCCTGCTTTGCAGCAACTGCAGGCAGAGTTCTGGAAACTCCTGAGATGGATCATTTGTGAATGTCAATTATCCATGAACTCTCTGCCCTCATCCCTAGATGAAACAGGCAGGATAATAGAATGAGCAGCAAGTGAAGAATTAAAATAGAATTCTACACTTACAGTTACCAGGGGGAAGGATGGGGGGAACTGGGTAGTTAGGGAGTTTGGAATGGACATGTGCACACTGTTATATTGAAAATAGACAACCCACAGGGTCCTACTGTATAGCTCAGGGAACTTTGCTCAGTGTTATGTGGCAGCCTGGATGGGAGCAGAGTTTGGGGGAGAATGGATACATGTATATGTTTGGCTGAGTCCCTTTGCTGTCCGCCTGAAACTGTCACAATGTTGTTAATCAACTCTGCTCCTATATAAAATAAAAAGTTAAGAAATAGAAATCTATTGCAAATAAAATGGTAATAGAGGCAGCTAGCCTTTATGGAGTGATTTCAGCCAAACATTGTGCTTTACACATTCCCTCATTTATGTCATCACCCCAAACCTAGGAGACAGGCAACACTGTCACCCTGTCCCATATATGGAATCTTAGAGAAGTTAAACAACTTACTCAAATTTGCACAACTGGTGTCAGAAGTACTTGACCCCTAGGCGACCTGTTTCTTCACGAACAGAAAGAGTCAGCTGAAGATTTCCAGAGTCTCCTAGAATTCTGGTATTCTGACATGCTAATGACTCTTTGAGAACTCTTTTTTTTTAATATAAATTTATTTAATTTTAACTGGAGGCTAACTACAATTCTGTAGTGAAGTCTCATGTGCAGATTATTGAGCACAGGATTGCGAGCTGGGCTGAAAGGAGACCCTTGAAGACTAGCCTTGAGGAAACTCGATGGTGCCCAGACTGCCTGCATTTTAGGAACCAGGAAATACTGTCCAGCCATGTGTTTGACTGGCTGCCTCTGCAAGCTACAGTCGCCACTGGGGCAGACGTGACATTATTGTTGTTGTTGTTGTTGTTGTTGCTGTAGCTGTGAATGGGAGCTGCTCTCTAGTTACAGCGCACAGGCTTCTCTCTGCGGGGCTTCTCTTGTGGCAGAGCACAGGCTCTAGGTGCGCGGGCTTCAGAAGCTGCGGCTCACAGGCTCCAGAGCATGAGTTCCTAGTTGTGGTGCACGGGCTTCATTGCTCTGCGGCATGTGGGATCTTCCCAGACCAGGGATCGAACCTGTGTCCCCAGCATTGGCAGGCGGATTCTTAACCACTGAACCACCAGGGAAGTCCTAAAATGTTCATTATGTTCTTTGGTGGAAATGTTTTTCTTTTCTTCTTTCTTTTTTTAAGAATGATTAACATGAGATCTATCTTTTTAGCATATTTTAAATATGTTATTCTGTGTACAACACCAAATTTTAAAGTCTGCAAAACTGGGAATGTTATATTTTACAACATATCTCTAGAACATATTTATCTTGTATAGCAAAAGCAGTATACCTATAGAAAAACAATTCCCTGAAAACCACCTTTATATTCTCTGCTTCTGTGAGTTTGACTACTTCAGATACTTCATATATGTGAAATCACACAGTATGCATTAGGCTTAATTTCACTTAGCATGATATCCTCTAAGTTCATCTACGTTGCTGCAAATGACAGGATCACCTTATTTTTAAGGTTGAATAACATTCCTGTGTGTGCATATCATGTATATATGTGTGTGTGTGTGTCTCTGTCTGTGTGTGTGTGTGTATATATATATATATACACACACACACAGAGACACATATCTTTTATCCATTAATCTGCAGGACCCACTTTCTTAGGGGATAACCAAAGTTGCCAATAAAGTTACTAGTTACTGGACCAGAATTTTTAAATTATTATTATTTAAATTTTAAGTGAACCATTTGTAAAGTCTTTATTGAATTTGTTACAATATTGCTGCTGCTTTATTTTTTTGTTTTCTTGGTCACAAGGTGTATGGGATCTTAGTTCCATGACCAGGGATCAAACCTATACCTCCTACATCAGAAAGTGAAGTCTTACCTATTTAGACCACCAGGGAAGTTCTGACTTGAATTTCAACAAGTGCACACTAGAAGAGCCACACTGGTTGTTCATATTGAAATGTCTCCACATGATTTATAAATAATCATGTCCCCAGACTAATTCCCAGGACACTCTTATCAATCCAAAACATGCCCTGGGAACCCATCAAATGCCTCACAGTTCAGCAGCTGAAAGACTGACACCTGCTGTCTCAGAGAGGGTCTCCAATGTCCATTCTGCTTGGTTGGTTTCTGAGCCATTGTTGTTTTTGTTTAGTCACTAAGTCTTTGTGACCCCATGGACTGCAGCACATCAGGCTTCCCTGTCCATCACTATCTCCCAGAGTTTGCTCAAACTCATGTCCATTGTGTCAGTAATACCACCCAGCCATCTCATCCTCTGTTGTCCCCTTCTCCTCCTTCCCTCAATCTTTCTCAACATGAGGGTCTTTTCCAGTGAATCACCTCTTCCCATCAGGTAGCCAAGCTATATGGGAGCTTCAGCTTCAGCATCAGTCCTTCCAATTCAGGGTTGATTTCTTTTAGGATTGACTGGTTTGATCTCCTTGCATTTCAAGGGACTCTCAAGTCTTCTCCAACACCACACTTCAAAAGCATCAATTCTTCGGTGCTCAGCCTTGTTTATGATCCAATTCTCACATCCATACATGACTATGGGGAAAATCATAGCTTTGATTATATGGACCTTTGTCAGCAAAGTGATGTATCTGCTTTTTAATATGCTGTCTAGGTTTGCCACAGCTTTTCTTCCAAGGAGCAAGCATTTTTTTAATTTCAGGGCTGCAGTCACCATCCACAGTGATATTGGAGACTAAGAAAATAAAATCTGTCACTGTTTCCACTTTTCCCCCTTCTATTTGCCACTAAGTGATGGGACTGGATGCCATGATCTTAGTTTTTTGAATGTTGAGGTTTAAGCCAGTTTTTTCACTCTCCTCTTTTACCTTTATCAAAAGGGTTTTTAGTTCTTTAATTTCTGCCATTAGAGTGGTATCATCTGCAGATCTGAGGCTGTTGATATTTCTCCTGGAAATCTTGATTCCAACCTGTGATTCATCCAGCCTGGCATTTTGCATGATGTACTCTGCATATAAGTTAAATAAGCAGGGTGACAATATAAAACCTTGATGTATTCCCTTCCCAGTTTTGAACCAGTAAGTTTTCTTTTTCCATGTCCATTTCTAAATGCTGCTTCTTGCCCTGCACACAGGTTTCTCAGGAGACGGGTAAGGTGGTCTGGTGTTCCTATCTCTTTAAGAATTTTTCACAGTTCTTTGTGATCCACAGAGTCCAGGGTTTTTGCATAGTCAATGAAGCAGTAGATGCTTTTCTGGAATTCCTTTGCTTTTTCTATGATCTAACAAATGTTGACAATTTGATCTCTGGTACCTCTACCTTTTCTATATCCAGCTTGTACATCTGGAAGCTCTTGGTTCACATACTGCTGAAGCCTAGCTTGAAGGATTTTGAGTATTGCTTTGTTAGCATATGAAATGAGGGCAACTGAATGGTAATTTGAACGTTCTTTGGCATTGCCTTTGTTTGCTATTGGAATGAAAACTTACCTTTTCCAGTCATATCAGTTGTTAAATATATTGTACTTGCAAATGGAAAATTATTCTAGACATTAGTATATGATAAGAGAATGAAAAGAAGGTAAGGGGAGAACTAATGACAAGAACGGTGTAAGATTTATTAAGAAAGGAAGAAAAACCGCACCTAGCCATCCAGTACCTTCAGGTCTTTGCAGAAGCAGGAACATGGCTGATGATACCACCAGATGTTACGAAGGTTTGGGGAAGAAAAACAGCACTTTAGCAGCCACAGCAGAAGCAGACTTCACATAGAGGCAGCCTTTATTTTCCAAACAGGCAGAAACAACACTTCCCTTCCAAGATACATTTCTGGAATCTTGCCAATCCTCCATCAAGAGAAAGACTCTGGTTCTGGTCCACAGGAATCTGGGTGGGCATATGACTTGCTTGTAACCAAGAGAATATGGTGGAATGGAGCTGCATGACTTTCTGGACTAGATCTTGAGAGGATTTATAGCCTGGTTGGCCTGAAAACTCATGCTTAGAGCGCCGAGGCACCATGGGAGCTACCCAACCAATGCTGCCATGCTGGGATGAAGCCCAACTATCCCAGGCCCTGAAGTTATATGAAGGGACAGCAATGCTCTGTCAGTTCCCAGCTGCTTCAACTCATTCACAGTGTAGCAGCAACTGCCTAAAAAACCTCAAGCCACAAATGCTCAGCTGAGTCTTTCCCAGATTCCCAAATCACAGAAATCATGAGAGATAATAGAATAAATGTTGCTTTTTATATACATTCTTTGCTTAATATTCTTTGCCATTATGGTTTATCATAGGATATTTTTTTTAATTGGAGAACAGCTGCTTTACAGTTTTGTGTTAGTTTCTGCCATACAATAATGTGACTCAACTATGCAAGCATGCTAAGTTGCTTCAGTCATGTCCGACTCTCTGCAACCCTTTAGACTATAGCCCACCAGGTTCCTATGTCCATGAGATTCTCCAGGCAAGAATACTGGAGGAGGTTGCAATGCCCTCAGGGGATCTTCCTGAGCCAGAGATGGAACTCATGGCTCTTGCACTGCAGGCAGATTCTTTACCACTAAGCCGTTGGGAAAGTCCTGGATCAGCTATATGTTACATATATCCCTTCCCTCTTGAGCTTCCCTCTCACTCCTTTCATTTGACCTCTCTAGGTCATCACAGAGCACCAGCTGAGCTCTCTGTGCTACACAGCATCTTCCCACAAGCTATCTATTTTACACAAGGCAGTGTATATATATCAATGCTACTTTCTCAGTTTATCTCCCCTTCTCTTTCCCCTGCTGTGTCCACAAGTCCATTCTGCATGTCAGCGCCTCTATTCCTGTCTTGCAGATAGGTTCATCAGTACCATTTTTTAAGATTCCATATATATGTGTTAACATACAATATTTTTCTCTTTTTGTCTTACTTCACTCCATATGAAAGACTCTAGGTTCATCCACATCACTACAAAAGACCCAATTTCATTCCTTTTTATGGATGAGTAATATTCCATTGTATATATGTACCACAACTTCTTTATCCATTCATTTGTTGATGGACATCTAGGTTACTTCCATGCCCTGGCTTTTGTAAACACTGCTGCAATGAACATTGATGTGCATGTGACTTTTTGAATTATGATTTTTCTCAGGGTGAGATTTCTGGGTCATACAGTAGATTTATTCCTAGTTTTTTAAGGAATCTCCTTACTGTTCTCCATACTGACTATATCCATTTACATTCCCAC
Source organism: Capricornis sumatraensis (assembly GCF_032405125.1). NCBI lineage: Eukaryota > Metazoa > Chordata > Mammalia > Artiodactyla > Bovidae > Capricornis > Capricornis sumatraensis. Next base: position 11,547,948 of record NC_091077.1, read on the forward strand.
CAACAGTGCAAAAGTGTTCCCTTTCTTCACATCCTCTCCATCATTTAATGTCCGTAGTTTTTTGATGATGGGAATGTTGTTTTTTAAAGCGATAATTATCATTATTCAGCAATCGATAACTGATACCCAGCCCTTGGGGAATATCCTGGAATCTTTCCTCAACCATTTCACGTGTCTCCCTTATGTTTCGCTGTTCCAGGACTCTGCTTTCTGCTAAGCCTTTCAGGAGTCATGGCTCAGAAAACCAAAGGTGAGTGCTCGAAGCCTTACTTTTCCATAGCCAGAGACCAGTGAATGTGTAGACCAACAACGCACCTGAGGCCACTCATATCTTTCATCAGGACAGAGAAAGGAGGCTGCTTCTGGGAACAGAACTGGGAGCCTCACTCCTGTAACTCTTTTTAATTCAACATTTCATCAAATTTAGGTAACTTTTTTTGGCCGCACTGCGTCTTCATTGCTGCCCGAGAACTTTCTGAAGTTGTGGTGAGCAGGAGCTCCTCTCTAATTGTGATGTGTGGGCTTCTCATTGTAGTGGCTTCTCTTGTTGCAGAGCATGAGCTTCAGCAGATGTGGTCCCTGGGCTCTAGAGCACAGGCTCAGTAGTTGTAGTGTGTGGACTTAGTTGCTATGTAGCATGTGGAATCTTCCCAGACCAGGGATCAAACCAGTGTCCCCTGTGTTGACAAGTGGATTCTTAACCACTAAACCACCAGGGAAGTCCTCAGTTATGTTTTTTATTTTACTACTATGTGCCCAAGGTAGAAGTAGAACAGTGAATCACACAAGTCTCATGAAATGAACATTCTGGTGGGGAGAGACAGAGCATAATAATAATCATTTCATCCCATTCATAAGCAAGTCAACAAAAAATGAGCAAGGTCATTTCGGGTTAACTTTAATCCCTAGGCCAACTCACTAGATTCTGAGTCACCAAGTCTAGGGTGGGCCTAAGATTCTGCATTTCTAGCCAAAAGCCAGAAGGTGCATTCTGAGTAAAGGCTCTGCACGTTGTCCTCCGTCATTTCCCAGCCTCCACTCCCCATGAACCCTGGCAAGCTCCCAGATTTCTCCACTAGACTAAAGCTTGAGATACTTCCTCAGCTCCATTATTCCCATTCATTTTCTAAGATCTTTTTATTTTTAAAAAATAATTATTGTATTCATTTTTGGCTGTGCTGGGTCTTTGTTGCTGCACACGCTTTTCTCTAGTTACAGCCAGTGGGGACTACTGTCTAGTTGTAGGTACGCGGGCTTCTCGTTGCAGTGGCTTCTCTTGTTGCAGAACATGGGCTCTAAGTCCTTCAGTAGTTGTGGCTCACAGGCTCTAGGGCCCAGCCTCAGTAGTTGTGTCACAGGGCTTAGTTGCTCCTCAGCATATGGGATCTTCCCAGACCAGGGACTGAACCCATATCTCCTGCATTGACAGGTGGATTCTTTACCACTGAGCCACTAGGAAAGCCCCCTCCACTCATTTTCAATGGACCACAAATAAGATCCTTAGCAATCTCCATCTAAATGAAGTTATACATAGGGTTACAAATATAACATGCACACTTATCAGAATATACCTGCTGTGGTTCCCTACAAATTCAAATTTTTGTAATCACAGCTGACATTGGTCATGTGCCAGGCACTGCCCAAAACATTTTGTATGGATTAATCCATTTATTCCTCACAATAACCCATTTTACAGATGAAATTGAGGCACAGAGAGGTTAGGACACTTATGCAAAGACACACAGGTAGGAAGAGGTGGAGCCAGAATCAAATCCATTGTCCAAGCTCTTAACCAGCTCATCCCCCTTTTCTATATTCTGCAATGATCTTGAGAATAGCATAGTTATATTGCACTGAAACGTTTGTGTCAAAAATTAACTGGTTTAATGCCAACCCCAGTCCTTTATCATGCACAAGAATCACATGTGCATAGCTTGGGTTTGATGTCTTTCATTCTTTAATGTACTAGCATTTCACAAAAGGAAAAGGGTCCAGCTTCCTCACCCTTGAGAGGCCCTGGCTCAAAGACAAACCCAAATAATAACAGGAGAGTTTTTGACTCAAATGTAGTTCAGTTGCTCAGTCGTGTCTAACTCTTTTGCAACCCCATGGACTGTAGCACTCCAGGCCTCCCTGTCCATCACCAACTTCCAGAGCTTGCTCAAACTCATGTCCATCAAGTTGGTGATGCCATCCAACCATCTCATCCTCTGTTTTCTCCTCCTCCTTCTGCCTTCTATCTTTCCCAGCATCAGGTTTGACTCAAATGGTATCTGACCTAACTCTCTTCTCCTTGCAGGGACCTGTACCCATTGCCCCAAAAATGCTTTCTGTGTCAATGCTACTCACTGTACCTGCAACCATGGATACAATTCTGAATCCGGGGAGAAATACTTCACCTACCGCTTTGAGACATGTGAAGGTAAAGGGGTAATTTTCTTTTCTTTGCTTTTTTTTTTTTTTTGGCTGTGCTGGGCCTTAGTTGCAACAGGCAGGACTTTTTAGTTGCAGAATGTAAACTCTTAGTTCCCTGACCAGGGGTCGAACCCAGGCCTCCTGCATTGGGAGCTCAGAGTCTTAGTCACTGGACTACCAGGGAATCCCAGGGGTAATTTTCAAATCACCCACAGGTGGATGTGGAAGGAAGGCAGCATAAAGGCTGTGAGGAAGTAACCATAATATGCAATGCTGAAAACTCTGCCAACTCAACCTTCACCAACAAAAATGCTTTCATGGTATCAGAAAAGTGGGCTTTTCCAGAACTTGCATGTGTCCAACTCTTTGTGACCCCAAGGACTATAGCCTGCCAGGCTCCTCTGTCCATGGGATTTTCCAGCAAGAATACTGGAGTGAGTTGCCATTTCTTCCTCCAGGGAACATTCTTAACCCAGGGATCAAACCTGAATCTCCTGTAGCTCCTGCATTGCAGGCGGATTCTTTACCGCTGAGCCACCAGAGAAGCCCCCTTCCACAATTTAACTAGGTCTCACTTTTTTCCTCCATATTGTGGGGATAATAATGCTGACCTCATGGGGGTGGAAGGGGAACTGAACAAGGTACTTAATGTGACCATACTTCATGAATTACAAAGCACAGTGCAATTTTTTGTGCAATTTTTAAAACATTTTCTTGGCTGCACAGCACAGCATGTGGGATATTAGTTTCCCAACCAGAGATCAAACCTGCACCCAGCTTTTTTACCACTGAGCCATCAGGAAAGCCCTTGTTTTCTATTTTATTGATTTCAGCTCTAATATCTCCCTGATTTCTTTTTTCCAAGTTCTTAAAATAAATACCTAGGTGCTTTATTTTTCATTTTTCTTCAAAATAAAGATATTTAAGGCCATAACCTTTCCTGTGGTACAAGTTCAGATATATTCTACAGGAAGAAATATTATTTTTATTAACCTGTGAATGGTTTGCAATTTCCTTTTGATGTTTTGTCACTCCAAGAATTATATGGGAGGTGCTTTCTAATTTCTAAACAGTTAAGACTTTTTGTACATGTTTTAATTATATATTCTTAATTTTAAAATTTTTATTTTTATTGACTTACAATGTTGTGTCACAAAAAGATACAACGTTGTGTTACTTTCTGTTGTACAGCGAAGTGAATCAGTCTCGCATATACATATAGCCACTCTTTTTAGATTCTTTTCCCATATAGGTCATTGCAGAGTACTGAGTAGAGGTCCCTGTGCTACACAGCAGGTTTTTATTAGTTATCTACTTTATATCTAGTAATGCCTGGAGAATCCCAGGGACGGGGGAGCCTCATGGGCTGCCTTCTATGGGGTCGCACAGAGTCGGACACGACTGAAGCGACTTAGCAGCAGCAGCAACAGCAGCAATGCGTACATATCAATCCCAGTCTCCCAATTTACCCCTCCCCTCCCTTCCTCTGGTAACCATAAGCTTGTTTTCTACGTTCATGACTCTACTTCTGTTTTGTAGATAAGAATACTTTTTTTTTAGATTTTAAATACCATTTTTTAGATACCACATATAAGCAATATCATATGGTACTTGTCTTCCTGTGTCTGATTTACTTCAACTCAGTGTGACAATCTCTAGGTCCATCCAAGTTTCTGCAAGTGGCATTATTTTGTTCTTTTTTATGACTAATATTCCATGGTATGTATGTACCACATTTTTTTATCCCTTCCTCTGTGTTTCCATGTCCTCCCAAGAGGCCCCAAGTCCAAATACAGCCACAACTGGAGTTAGGGCTTCAACATATGAACTGGCCAGGGCAGCTTGGTGAGTGGTGCAAACACAGTCAGTATCCCATTTAATGTCCTTGGCATTTTCCATTCCTTTGTACACGAAGTCTGAAGCTTTCTCTGGCTCCTGGAGACCACTCAGTCCATACTCGGGACAAAAAGAAGTAATGGGGAGTTTATACCACCTGTAAACATTCCTCCACCAATAAGTGATAAGATTTAGTGGATAAATACCCCTGTTCCCTCACCTCTAAGCGTCACTTGAAGTGCCTGCTCTACACTGCCACCCAGAGGTTCTCAGAGGAATTGAGCCTCAGTTGTCCACAGTAGAAATTTGCTAGATAATCAGTTCAGTTCAGTCACTCAGTCATGTACAACTCTTTGTGACCCCATGAATCGCAGCATGCCAGGCCTCCCTGTCCGTCACCAACTCCCGGAGTTCACTCAGACTCACGTCCATCGAGTCAGTGATGCCATCCAGCCATCTCATCCTCTGTTATCCCCGTCTCCTCTTGCCCCCAGTCCCTCCCAGCATCAAAGTCTTTACCAGTGAGTCAACTCTTCACATGAGGTGGCCAAAGTACTGGAGTTTCAGCTTCAGCATCATTCTCTCCAAAGAAATCCCAGGGCTGATCTCCTTCAGAATGGACTGGTTGGATCTCATTGCAGTCCAAGGGACTCTCAAGAGTCTTCTCCAACACCACAGTTCAAAAGCATCAATTCTTCGGCGCTCAGCTTTCTTCACAGTCTAACTCTCACATCCATACATGACCACAGGAAAAACCATAGCCTTGACTAGATGGACTTTTGTTGGTAAAGTAATGTCTCTGCTTTTGAATATGCTATCTAGGTTGGTCATAACTTTTCCTCCAAGAAGTAAGTGTCTTTTAATTTCATGGCTGCAGTCACCATCTGCAGTGATTTTGGAGCCCAGAAAAATAAAGTCAGCCACTGTTTCCACTGTTCCCCATCTATTTCCCATGAAGTGATGGGACTAGATGCCATGGTCTTCATTTTCTGAATGTTGAGCTTCAGGCCAACTTTTTCACTCTCCTCTTTCACTTTCCTCAAGAGGCTTTTTAGTTCCTCTTCACTTTCTGCCATAAGGGTAGTGTCATCTGCATATCTGAGGTGATTGATATTTCTCCTGGCAATCTTGATTCCAGCTTGTGCTTCTTCCAGCCCAGCATTTCTCATGATGTACTCTGCATAGAAGTTAAATAAGCAGGGTGACAATACTTGACGTACTCCTTTTCCTATTTGGAACCAGTCTGTGGTTCCATGTCCAGTTCTAACTGTTGCTTCCTGACCTGCATACAGGTTTCTCAAGAGGCAGGTCAAGTGGTCTGGTATTCCCATCTCTTTCAGAATTTTCCACAGTTTATTGTGATCCACACAGTCAAAGGCTTTGGCATAGACAACAAAGCAGAAATAGATGTTTTTCTGGAACTCTCTTGCTTTTTCCATGATCCAGCAGATGTTGGCAATTTGATCTCTGGTTCCTCTGCCTTTTCTAAAACCAGCTTGAACATCAGGAAGTTCACAGTTCACATATTGCTGAAGCCTGGCTTGGAGAATTTTGAGCATTACTTTACTAGCTTGAGAGATGAATGCAATTGTGCGGTAGTTTGAGCATTCTTTGGCATTGCCTTTCTTTGGAATTGGAATGAAAATTTACCTTTTCCAGTCCTGTGGCCACTGCTGAGTTTTCCAAACTTGCTAGCATATTGAGTGCAGCACTTTCACAGCATCATCTTTCAGGATTTGAAACAGCTCCACTTGAATTCCATCACCTCCACTAGCTTTGTTCATAGTGATGCTTTCTAAGGCCCACTTGAGTTCACAGTCCAGGATGTCTGGCTCTAGGTGAGTGATCACACCATCGTGATTATCTTGGTGGTGAAGATCTTTTTTGTACAGTTCCTCTGTGTATTCTTGCCACCTCTTCTTAATATCTTCTGCTTCTGTTAGGTCCCTACCATTTCTGTCCTTTATTGAGCCCATCTTTGCATGAAATGTTCCTTTGGTGTCTCTAATTTTCTTGAAGAGATCTCTAGTCTTTCCCATTGTGTTGTTTTCCTCTATTTCTTTGCATTGATCATTGAGGAAGGCTTTCTTATCTCTCCTTGCTATCCTTTGGAACTCTGCATTCAGATACTAGATAATACCCCCTTTATTTTCTGCCTTCCCCTCTCTGTTTCATTTCACCATTTCCCTTCCAGTGATTTCTAGGATTATTTCCTAAATAAAATACTTGCACTAGAATCCTTGTCTCAAAGTCCACTTCTTGGAGAACCCAACTAAAGTGAGCAAAGAAAGGAAAGAACAAAGACAACCATTACCTTAACCAAGTTGCTTTGAAAAGCCGGGATAGACTGATGGAAAGGATACAGTTTCTGACACATATTAGATGCTCAATAAATCTTTGTCAAACAAATAACCAATTTTCTCCTATGTGTTCCAGATATTGATGAATGTAAACCACCTGTTAGCATATATTGTGGAGTGAATGCTGAGTGTCAGAACACCATTGGAAGTTTCTACTGTCACTGTATTGCTGGATATAAACTCCTCTCTGGGAAAGCACAATTCAGCAATTCCAATGAGAACACTTGTCAAAGTAAGAAAATTTTTTGTTTTCTTATCTCCCCTCCTAATTTTTAAGTGAGTCTAACACCAGCATGTGTGTGCTCAGTCATTTCCAATTTTTTGTGACCCCCATGGATTATAGCCCACCAGGCTCCTCTGTTCATGGAATATTCCAGGCAAGAATACTAGAGTGAGTTGCCATTTCCTCCTCCAGAGGATCTTCCCAACCAAAAGATCGAACGTGGGTCTTTTGCAGCTGGAATTTTTTTTACCACTGTAACATCTGGGAAGTCAGAAAATATATATTTGTGGTGGGGCCAGTGAATATCTATTCTCTGGAAGGAAATGGATGATGTAAAGAGGAGGTGAAAAGAAAAGGAGGAAATTTAGATAAATGATAGGGTTAAGAATGCAAGTGAACTTTGGAGGTGATATCACAGGTCACAGGATGATGGTTGAGACAGGATTCTTTGAATTGCAAAGTAGAGAAACCCACTCAGGTTAACTTAAGGGAAAATATGAGTTTATGATAAGATTCAGGGGCTTTCCTGGTAGCTCAGTGGTAAAGAATCCATCTGCCAATGCAAGAGACATGGGTTCAATCCTTGGGTCGGGAAGATCATCTGGAGGAGGAAATGGCAACCTATTCCAGTATTCTTGCCTGGAGAATTCCATGGACAGAGGAGCATGGCAGACTACAGTCCATGGGAGTCACAAAAAGTTGGACGTGACAGACCACTGAGCACACACACACGCATGTGATGAGATGCATGGGTATGTCTTGGGTAAGAATACAGCTGGGTACTGGAATGAACTGAAGTTGGGGACCCAACACTATCACGGCACCCCAGTCTCTCATACTCTGAATCCACTTCTTCTCTTCCCCTTGCAAACTGGTTTCTCTGCTTCCTAGGCCACAGGATAGGAAATATGGCCACCAACAGCTCCAAACCTTACCATTGCTACTGATCCAACCACCAAAAGAATGGTAACTGATTCTCTCTCTTGAATATAATTACATATTCTTTGGATATGTAAAAATAGGCCCAGTTTGAATCATATGCCCACCCTTGGATCTGTGATCTTGGATAAGCATGGTAACTGTGATAGAAATCATATAGATAGAGAAAGTCTAGACATAAGAAATACAGAACAAAAAAAAAAGAAAGAAAGAAAGACAGGACTTGGCAGACTATCCATGAGGTTCAGTTCCATTCAGTCACTTAGTTGTGTCCGACTCTTTGCGACCCCATGAATCACAGCATGTCAGGCTTCCCTGTCCATCACCAACTCCCAGAATTCACCCAAACTCACGTCCATCGAGTCAGTGATGCTATCCAGCCATCTCATCCTCTGTCGTCCCCTTCTCCTCCTGACCCCAATCCCTCCCAGCATCAGAGTCTTTTCCAATGAGTGAACTCTTCACATGAGGTGGCCAAAGTGCTGGAGTTTCAGCTTTAGCATCATTCCTTCCAAAGAAATCCCAGGGTTGATCTCCTTCAGAATGGACTGGTTGGATCTCATTGCAGTCCAAGGGACTCTCAAGAGTCTTCTCCAACACCACAGTTCAAAAGCATCAATTCTTTGGCGCTCAGCCTTCTTCACAGTCCAACTCTCACATCCATACATGACCACAGGAAAAACCATAGCCTTGACTAGGCGGACCTTTGTTGGCAAAGCAATGTTTCTGCTTTTCAATATGCTATCTAGGTTAGTGCAGCCAAATAAATAAATAAATACTTATTTTAAAAAACAGCTGATGGTTATAAACTGACATTCCTGTCTCAGTTATAATTCCCAGGCAGACTGAATTTTAAAACATAAAGCATCTAGTCTTCTGTTTGCTCAGCCATTTCAGTTATAATGGTCAGCCAGAGCCAGATCTGAATGAAAGAGCTTGGAACTTACAATTTTCTTCTTCCTCTATGCCATGGTATCTATATCACAGCAATGCTGACACTTGGGGTCCCAAAATTATTTGTGATCAGAAGCTGTCCTCTGCGTTAAAAGGTATTGAGCAGCATCCACCCACTAGATGCCAGTAACATCCCCACTCAGGGTCATGAGTGACCTCCAAAAATGTCTGTAGCCAATGTCACCAGGAGGCAAAATCACCCTAAATCGATAAACACTGCCGTCCATGACAACAAGGAATTTGGACTCTGATCCCACTAAAGAGCAAATAAACTCATCAGAGAACATGAAGTGTATGATTTCAGACCTCCTAGATGCAAAGTTACCCACCTTACCTGCCGACTTCTCTACACTTTGATTCTTGGTTCCAACAGTAACTTCTCTTGATGTCTTTTTCAGAAATCACTCCCTCAAAGACAACCAACAGCACAAAAGAGGTGAGTGGAAGCTGAGTCCTGGAACCTGTGTAACAAATATTTACAAATCTCAAAGTTAGCAAATAGAGGTGAATACTATGTATGTGATATATGTCATATATCATATGCATGATAATATAAAATACATAATGTAATTATAACAAATACTGTAATATATGCTAATTATAATGTGTATATTAAAATATTATATTTTGATATAATATGTATTGTATAACTGTGATATATACATATATATATCATTATCTTTATCACTATTATATCTCACTATGGAGATAGATGATAGATCAATACAGTGTGTATGTATATATGGATGTGTGTGTATGAGTGTGAGTGTGTGTGTGACTGTGTGTGTGTGTGTGTGTGTGTACTACCCCCTGAAGAGAGGATCTATCCCAGATCAAGAAAGAGACTAAGTAAGACTGTATTAAGATTTTCTGAGCTGTTGCAACAAAGAGACCCAAATATCCAATGGCTTTAAAAACATGGATCTTTATTACTTTCTGAGTTATTAGTCCAGAGGTGAACAGTCCAGGCTGGTGAAGGAATTCTGCTCCATGAGGTCATTCAGGTACCCACATTCTTTCCATACTGCTGCTCCACCATCCCCTGGCATCCTGTCCTCAACTGCATAGTCAAAGCTGGGTTGCTGCAATGCTGCATTCATACTGGTGGGTAGAAGGGAGGGGAAATCCAAGGCAAGCTGTCTGTTGTACAAGATGAAGGAGGAGAGTGAAGAGAGGGCCTCTCTCCTCATCTACTCACTAAAGTGCTGATAAGGTCAGGAGAACTTCTTTGGAGACATGTCTTAAGGTGACAATCCAAAAGTTGCATATATCACACTGAAACCTAGCTGCAAAGGAAGCTGGGACAATACTATCTATGATTGGGTGGCACAGCCCAGATAAAATTTGAGAAATTTATTCTATTATTAAAAATAGGAGGATAGAACTTCCCTGGTAGTCCAGTGGTTAAGAGTCCACCTGCCAATGTAGGAAACATGGGTTCTATCCCTGGTCTGGGAAGATTCCACATGCTGTGGGACAACTAAGCTTGCATGCCTTAGAGCCCATTCTCTGCAGCAAGAGAAGTGACCCCAATGAGAAGCCCACACACCAAAACTAGAATGTAGCCCCCCACTTGCTACAACTAGAGAAAGCCCAGGTCAGCAATGAAGACCTAGTACAGCAAAAAAAATCACACACACACACACACACAGGAAGGGGAAATGGATACTGTAGGATAATTAAGAGAGACCAAGAAAATGATTATAGGTAGTAATCATTAGTGTCTGTAAATTGACTCTGAACTTTAGCAAAGAGAATGATACATGTCTCTGAGCATCTATTGTCTAACAGAATGAGCTCATTCCTCCCTCTCGCCACTCCCCAACTTCACCCTTCTCTACTCCCAAGGAACTCTTCATGCCTTGCCCTCCCAAGCTCCAGGTCTCAGATACACACCATTCTCTCTACCTAAAACTCCTTTTTCCAGCTCCTCACCTGGCTGCTTGCTTCCACTCTTCTTTACTCAAGACCCAATTCACGTGTCACCTCCTTCTGGATGGCCTCCATCAATCCCTCCATCTGAGTTAATATCCCCCCAGTATGTTCTTATTTATTAATTTATTTGGCTGCACTGGCAGGAAATGGCAACCCACTCCAGTATTCTTGCCTGGAAAATTCCATGGACAGAGGAGGCTAATGGGCCACAGTTCATGGGGTCACAAAGAGTCAGACACAACTGAGCAGCTGAGCACACACACACTGGGTCTTAGTTGCGGCCACTGGGATCTTTTGTGAAGTCTTAGTTGAGAGAACTCTTGGTTGCAGCGTGTGCGATCTAGTTCCCTAATCAGGGATCAAACCCAGGCCCCCTGCACTGGGTGAGCAGTCTTAGCCACTAGACCACCAGGGAAGTCCCCACCAGACTATGCTCTTATGGTAGGGATTGCAAATCCTAATAGTGACTTGGGCAAGATGATGACCTCACAGCATTAGGGTTCTCCAGAGAAACAGAACCAATAGGAGATAAGCTATAAAGAGAGCTATTATAAGGAACTGGCTGACAGGTCCCAAAATCTGCAGTCGACAAGCTGGAGACCCAGAAGAATTGATGATGTAGTTCCAGTTTGAATCCAGAGATCTGAGACCAACTCAGGAAGAGCTGATGTTTCAGTGTGAGTTTGAAGGAAAGCAACAGTGTCCCAAAATTGAGTCGTTTGTAGAGATGTGGATGGGCTTAAAGAGTCTGTCACACAGAGTGAAGTAAGTCAGAAAGACCAAAACAAATATTCATGTATTATATGTGGAATCTTAAAAAAAAAAAAATGGTACTGATGAATCTATTTGCAGGGCAGGAATAGAGACACAAATGTAGAGAACCGACATTCGGACATAGTGGGGTAAGGGGTGGGTGGGATGAATTGGGAGATTAGGTTTGGCGTAAATACACTGCCATGTGTGAAATAGATCGCTAGTGGGAAGTTGCTGTAAAGCCCAGGGAGCTCAGCTTGGTGCTCTGAGATAACCTACAGGAGGGTGGGTGGGCGGAGGGAGGTTCAAGAGGAAAAGGATGTATGTCAGAAATAGCTGATTCACTTCATTGTACAGCAGCAACTAACAGCATTGTAAAGCAATCACACACCAATAAAGTTTAAAAACAATGTCCAATTAAAATAAGTAAATAATTTTTAAAAAATAAAGCTAAAAAGCAGTGTCTCAGCTCAAGGCTGGCACAGGCAGTCAGACAGGAGGAAATTCCCTCTTACTCAGACTTCTTGTTCTAATCAGACCCCCAAACTGACGGGATGAGCCCCAACCACATCAGGAAGGGCAATCAGCTTTACTTCCTCCATCCATGCAGATGTTAATTTCATGTCAGACCCAGAATGACGCTTGGCCAGACATCGAGGTAACCCATGACTCAGTCTAGCTGACACATAAAATTAACCATCACACTTTTTGAGAAGAATTTCCTCATGGACAGGGAGGCCTGGCGTGCTGCAATTCATGGGGTCGCAAAGAGTCGGACACGACTGAGCGACTGAACTGAACTGAACTGAAGATGAGGGTGGTGATGGCACCCTTGGATAATGATGAGCAGGTTAAATGAGATAATACATGTATAGTATTCAGCACAGTGCCGGGTCCAGAGTACACATTCCATCCATGTTATCTATTGTCATCTCCTCCAGACTGATGACATTTAAGTGGTGCGCTGTCACTCACTCACTAGACAGTGAGCTCTTGAGGAGGGGAATCAGACCAAGCCAGCCTTGGAAGTTCAACATCTGTTCACTGCAGTAATGAACAAATAATCGTGTTATCAAATGGGAACATTTCATTATAAAAGTCACTGTCAGGTTTCTCAAAAAATTAAACATAAAACTATCAGGTGACTCTACAATTATCTGAGCTTCCCTGGTGGCTCAGATGGTAAAGTGTCTGTCTGCAATGCAGGAGACCCAGGTTCGATCCCTGGCTCGGGAAGATCCTCTGGAGAAGGAAACGGCAGCCCACTCCAGTAGTCTTGCCTGGAAAATCCCATGGACAAAGGACCCTGGTGGGCTACAGTCCATGGGGTCGCATAGAGTCGGACACAACTGAGCGACTTCACTTTCTTTCACTTTCTACAATTCTACTTCTAAGAATATACCCAAGAGAATTGAAAGCTGGGACCCAAACATATACCTGGACAAAAGTAGAATTCAAAAAGATACATGCATCCCCATATTCACAGCAGAACTGTTCACAATAGCCAAGACATGGTAACAACCTAAATGTCCATCGACAGATGAAGAGATAAAGCAGATGTGGTACATGCATATGATGGAATATTACTAAGTCACTTTAGTCGTGTCCGACTCCGTGTGACTCAGTGGACTGTAGCCCGCCAGGCTCCTCTGTGCATGGGATTCTCCAGGCAAGAATACTGGAGTGGGTTGCCATGCCCTTCCTCCAGGGGATCTTCCCAACCCAGGGACTGAACCCACGTCTTTTATGTCTCCTGCATCAGTAAGCAGGTTCTTTACCACTAGCACCCCCTGGGAAGCCCCGTGGGGTATTATTCAGGCATAAAAAAGGTTGAAATAATGTCATTTGCAGCAACAGGGAGGAACCTCGAGATTATCATACTAAGTGAAGGAAGTCAGAAAGTGAAAGACAAATACCATATGATGTTGTGTATGTGAAATCTAAAATGTGACACAAATGACCTTAGTTACGAAACAGAAACAGGCTCACAGACACAGAGAACAGACTTGTATTGCCAAGGAGGGAGGGGGTCAGAGAGGATTGGATTGGGAGTTTGGGATCAGCAGATGTGAGCTGTTATATATAGAATACATAAACAACAAGGTCCTACTTATAGCGCACGGAGTGACAGTCAATGTCTCGTGGTAAACCATGATGAAAAAAATATGAAAACGTGCATATAAAACTGAAGCACTTTGCTGTACACCAGAAACTAATACAACACTGTAAATCAACTCTACTTCAATAAAATAATTTAAAAAAAAAAAAAAAAGAGGGAGAGCAGGGACCCAAATATGTACTTGCACAACTATGCTCTTGGCAGTCCTATTCACAATAGCCAAAAGACAGAAACAGCCCAAATGTCCACGAATTGATGACAGGATGAGTAAAATGTGGTATACCTATACAGTGGAATATTATTCAGCCATAAAAAATGAAGTTCTGATTCCCAGTACAATATGGATGAACCTCAAAAACATTATGCTCCGTGAAAGAAGTCAGACACAAAAGATTACACAGTATATGATTCCACTTACATAAAGTGTGCAGAATAGGCGAATCCAGGGAAACAGAAAGCAGATTTGTACTTTCCAGAGGCTGGGGGAGGGGAGAATGGGAAGCAATTGTTTAATGGGTTTCATTTGGAAATGATGGAAAGGTTTTGGAACTACATAGAGGTGATGGTTATACAACATCATGGACATTCTAAATTATTACTGACTTGTTATTGCCAAATTCAGACTTAAATTGAAGACAGTAGGGAAAACCACTAGACCATTCAGGTATGACCTAAATCAAATTCCTTATGATTATACAGTGGAAGTGAGAAATAGATTTAAGGGACTAGATCTGATAGATAGAGTGCCTGATGAACTATGGACAGAAGTTCGTGACATTGTACAGGAGACAGGGATCAAGACCATCCCCATGGAAAAGAAATGCAAAAAAGCAAAATGGCTGTCTGGGGAGGCCTTACAAATAGCTGTGAAAAGAAAAGAACTGAAAAGCCAAGGAGAAAAGGAAAGATATAAGCATCTGAATGCAGAGTTCCAAAGACTAGCAAGGAGAGATAAGAAAGCCTTCCTCAGCAATCAATGCAAAGAAATAGAGGAAAACAATAGAATGGGAAAGACTAGAAATCTCTTCAAGAAAATTAGAGATACCAAGGGAACATTTCATGCAAAGTTGGGCACAATAAAAGACAGACATGGTAGGGACCTAACAGAAGCAGAAGATATTAAGAAGAGGTGGCAAGAATACACAGAAGAACTGTACAAAAAAGATCTTCATGACCCAGATAATCACGATGGTGTGATTACTCACCTAGAGCCAGACATTCTGGAATGTGAACTCAAGTGGGCCTTAGAAAGCATCACTATGAACAAAGCTAGTGGAGGTGATGGAATTCAAGTGGAGCTATTTCAAATTCTGAAAGATGATGCTGTGAAAGTGCTGCACTCAATATGCCAGCAAATTTGGAAAACTCAGCAGTGGAAAAGGTCAGTTTTCATTCCAATCCCAAAGAAAGGCAATGCCAAAGAATGCTCAAACTACCGCACAATTGTACTCATCTCACATGCTAGTAAAGTAATGCTCAAAATTCTCCAAGCCAGGCTTCAGCAATACATGAACCATGAACTTCCTGATGTTCAAGCTGGTTTTAGAAAAGGCAGAGGAACCAGAGATCAAATTGCCAACATCTGCTGGATCATGGAAAAAGCAAGAGAGTTCCAGAAAAACATCTATTTCTGCTTTATGGACTATACCAAAACCTTTGACTGTGTGGATCACAATAAACTGTGGAAAATTCTGAAAGAGATGGGAATACCAGACCACCTGACCTGCCTCTTGAGAAATCTATATGCAGGTCAGGAAGCAGCAGTTAGAACTGGACATGGAGCAACAGACTGGTTCCAAATAGGAAAAGGAGTATGTCAAGGCTGTATATTGTCACCCTATTTATTTAACTTCTATGCAGAGTACATCATGAGAATCGCTGGGCTGGAAGAAGCACAAGCTGGAATCAAGATTGCCGGGAGAAATATCAATAAGCTCAGATATGCAGATGACACCACCCATATGGCAGAAAGTGAAGAGGAACTAAAAAGCCTCTTGATGAAAGTGAAAGAGGAGAGTAAAAAAGTTGGCCTAAAGCTCAACATTCAGAAAACGAAGATCATGGCATCTGGTTCCATCACTTCATGGGAAATAGAATGGGAAATAGTGGAAACAGTGTCAGACTTTATTTTTTTGGGCTCCAAAATCACTGCAGATGGTGACTGCAGCCATGAAATTAAAAGATGCTTACTTCTTGGAAGAAAAGTTATGACCAACCTAGATAGCATATTGAAAAGCAGAGACATTACTTTGCCAACAAAGGTCCGTCTAGTCAAGGCTATGGTTTTTCCAGTAGTCATGTACAGATGTGAGAGTTGGACTGTGAAGAAGGCTGAGCGCCAAAGAATTGATGCTTTTGAACTGTAGTGTTGGAGAAGACTCTTGAGAGTCCCTTGGACTGCAAGGAGATCCAACCAGTCCATTCTAAAGGAGATCAGTCCTTGGTGTTCTTTGGAAGGACTGATGCTGAAGCTGCAACTCCAGTATTTTGGCCACCTCATGTGAAGAGTTGACTCTCTGGAAAAGACTCTGTTGCTGGGGGGGATTGAGGGCAGGAGACGGGGACGACTGAGGATGAGATGGCTGGATGGCATCACCGACCTGATGGACGTGAGTTTGGGTGAACTCTGGGAGTTGGTGATGGACAGGGAGGCCTGATGTGCTGCAGTTAATGGGGTCACAAAGAGTGGGACACGACTGAGCAACTGAACTGAACTAATACTTTAAAAGGGTGAGGAACTTCCCTGGTGGTCCAGTGGTTAGGACTCCATGCTTCCAACTGCAGGGGATGTGGCTTTGATGCCTGGTTGGAGAACTAAGATTCCACATGTCATGCGGCAAAAAAAAAAAAGAACCTACTTTTAAAAGGATGTATTTTGTTACGTGAATTTCACTTCGAAAAAACAAAATGCTTTGCCAAAAAAAGACAGGTACAAAGTCATCATGTTAGATCAGACACTAAAACAGCAATTCTGATGACCCAATACATTGGCACCTACTCTGTACAAATGAGTTTAAACCAAGAAGACTTCTGCTGCCATGTAGAAGAGAGAGAGGCATTTTACATCAGGTGTGGCTGAGGAGGGGGGCTGCCCTTTCACTAGAAAACTCAGCTCAGAATTTCCACCAACACTGGTTAGACTGAAAGAGTAGACCATAAAAAAGGCTTATTTGAACCTGATTCTGAAAGTCCCTGCAACCCTTACATATTACTCTGCTTATAACTCTTTGGCATGATAGTTTCCTATTAAAAATATCCATTTAACCCATGAACACTTACTGAGCCCCTGCTATTCACCAAAGGGGTTTCCCAGGTGGCACAGTGGTAAAGAATCTGCCTGCAATGCAGGAGAGACAGGAGATGCTGGTTCAATCCCTGGGTCAGGAAAATCCCCTGGAGGAGGACATGGCAACCCACTGTAATATTCTTGCCTGGAGAATCCCACGGACAGAGGAGCCTGGTGGGCCATAGTCCATAGGGTCGCAAAGAGTCAGAAACGACTGAAGCCACGTAGCACTATTCATCAAGGACTGTCCCAATGGGACTTACTGTCTAGTACTTTGTGTGCTGTGCTCAGTCATTCAGTCGTGTCTGACTCTTTGCAACCCCATGGACGGTAGCCTTCCAGGCTCCTCAGTCCATGGGGATTCTCCAGGCAAGAACACTGGAGTGGGTTGCCATTCCCTCCTCCAGGGGATCTTCCCAACCCAGGGATCGAACCCAGGTCTCCCACATTACAGGCAGATTGTTTACCGGCTGAACCACTAGGGAAGCCTATGAATACAGGAGAGGGTAGTCAATCTTCTCAAGGGGCTCTTCCCCACCCAGGAATCAAACTGTGGTCTCCTGCATTGCAGGCAGATTCTTTACCACCCGAGCTACCAGGAAAGCCCCCTAGTACCTTAACATACCACAAATCCTTTAGAAGCTTGTTACAGTGCAGGTTTGGATTCAGAATATGTGGACTGGGACCTAAGAGTCTGAATTCCTAATAAGCTCCCATCTGATGCTGATACTGCTTGTCTGAGGACTATACTTTGAGTAAAATCATGTAGAGATCAACATAAAAATAATTTTTCAAATCACATATGCTACAATTTCTATTGAAGCACAGTTTTTTTTAATTAGAGTGTAATTGCTTTACAATGTTGTGTTAGTTTCTGCTGTCCAACAGCGTAAATCAGCTATGAGTATATGTATACCTCCTCCCTCTTGAGCTTCCCTCATACGGCCCCCATCCAACCCCTCTAGGTCATCAGAGGGCACCAAGCTGAGTTCCCTGTGCTACACAGCAGCTTCCCACTAGCCATCTATTTCACACAGGGTAGTGTACATATATCAGTGATACTCTCTCAATTTGACGTATTGTTGTTTTACTGTTTCAGATGTACAGCAAAGTGATTCAGTTACGTATAATCTTTTCCAGATTTTTTTCATTATAAATTATTACAAGATATGGGAATAGACATTCCTGTGCTATACCATAGGTCTCTGTTGTTTATCTATTTTATATATAGTAATGTGTATCTGTTAATCCCAAATTCCTAATTAATCCCTCCCTGCCCTTTCTCTCTATGGTAACCATGAATTTGTTTTCTATAACAACAGTTTTAAAATTTCACCTTGACCCTTCAGTCTTCTTCAGCCACTGGCCCATCTTTTTTGCTATTCCTCATAGAACCACTATACTGTATGGCTGAAATTAATATAATATTGTAAACCAACTATATTTCAGTAAATCAGTAAGATAAATAGATAGATAAAATGAGTTTAATATAGCTTTTAAAAAACAATACATTTCTAGATACAAAAAGGCCAGTTAGAGTTCCTTCTGAGCTATGATACTACTAAACGATTTCTCAGCTTTGGCCCTACTGACATTTGAGACTGGGTCGTTCTTTGCTGTAGGGCTGTCACATCCATTATAGGACGCTGAGTAACATCTCTGGCCTAATTATCAGTAGAAATAGCACTCCGCAGTGGTGACAATCCAAACGTCTTCCCATCTGGGGAATGAAAATTGCCCCCAGTTGAGAACCACTGGTCTATTTCTAAAAATTTTATCACTTCCCTGTTGGTAAAAGATGCTCTTAATAACTAACACTTATATGATGTTTGAGCTTCCCTGGTGGCTCAGTTGTAAAGAATCTGCCTGCAGTGCTAGAGACCCAGGTCCAATCCCTGGGTCAGGAAGATCCCCTGGAGAAGAAATGGAAACCCACTCCAGTATTCTTGCTTGGAGAATCCCATGGACAGAGGATCCTTATGCACTACAGTTCATGGGTCACAAAGAGTCAGACACAAATGAGCGACTAACACTTCTACGGTGTTTACCAGGCTAACACTGTTCTAAAAATAAAGTCTCTTCATTAATTTAATCTTCCCCCAAACTTTATGGGGTCTTAGTACCATCCTCATCCTAAATGGAGAACCTGAAGCACAGAGTGACTGAGTGACTTTCCCAAGGTTGCACAGCCAGTGAGAGGTGGAGTCAGTATGTGAACCAGTCGTCTGACCCCACCGCCTTCTTTCTTGGGTTTTCTTCTGACCCTTGGGATGTGGGACCTATCGTTTGGGTTGTTTTTTTAATTCTTTCTCTCTTCAAAGATGCAACGGATTATTGAGGATATCGAGTCTCTTCTCACCAATAAGACTGTATTGGAAGAGAAGAGAAACGTCACAGCCATTCTCCAGACAGTGGAATCAGATGTTCTAAACACTGCCTTGAAAGCACCAGACCAGGAAATCCAGAAAGTCCAAAAGAGCACTATGGGTAAGAAGACAGTAAGACCTGAGACACACAGGGGGGTGGTTACTAACTGGGGTCCACATCAAGCAATGAGAGAAGTAAATAAGGACTGTGTTTGTCCATTTATACAGCTTCCCAGGTGGCGCTAGTGGTAAAGAACCCGCCTGCCAATGCAGGAGACATAGACACATGGGTTCAATCCCTGAGTCGAGAAGATCCCCTGGAGGGGCGTATGGCAACCCACTCCAATATTCTTGCCTGGAGAATCCCCATGGATAGAGGAGCCTGGGGGGCTACAGTCCTTAGGGTCACCAAGAGTCGGACATGACCGAAATGACTGAACACACACGAACACATCCATTTATATAAAAGTCTAGAAAATGCAAACTAATCTCCAGTGACTCAGAGGGTAGAGCCAGTGAAGGGATGGAAAAGGGATGTGAGAAAATCTGGATACATTGTTGGTGGTGACAGAAATGTTGTCTACCTTGACTGTGATGGTGGTTTGACAGAGGTACACACTCGATGAAACCCATCCAATTGTACACGTTAATATGTGAGATTTGCTGTACATCAGTTACCCCTGCATAGAGCTATTTTTAAAAATTGCCAATGGGGGAATTCCCTGGCAGTCCAGTGGTCAGGACTTGGCACTTTCACTGCTGAGGTCTGAGCAGGTCCAGGAACTAATATTCCACAGGCCTCCTGGTGTGACCAAAAAAATTTTTTAATAAAAATAATGTTTTGCTGTTGTTCAGTCACTCAGTCATGTCCCACTCTTTGCAACCCCATGGACACCAGCATGCCAGGCTTCCCTGTCCTTCACCGTCTCCCAGAGCTTGCTCAAACTCATGTCCATTGAGTCGGTAATGAAATCCGTTGAACCATCTCATCCTCTGTCGACTCCTTCTCCTGCCTTCAAATCTTTCCCAGCCTCTGGGTCTTTTCTTATGAGTCAGCTCTTTGAATCAGGTGACCAAAATATTTGAGCTTCAGCTTCAGCATCAGTCCTTCCAATGAATATTCAGGATTGATTTCCTTTAGGACTGATTGGTTTGATCTCCTTGCAGTCTAAGGGACTCTTGAGAGTCTTCTCCAACACCAATTCTTCACCAACATCAATTCTTCGGCAATCAACTTTCTTTAAGGTCCATGCTCACATCTATACATGACTACTAGAAAAGCCACAGCTTTGACTAGGTGGACCTTTGTTGGCAAAATAATGTCTCTGCTTTTTAATATGCTGTCTAGATTTGTCATAGCTTTTTTTCCAAGGAGCAAGCGTCTTCTAATTTCATGGCTGCAGTCACCATCTGCAGTGATTTTGGAGCCCAAGAAAATTAAGTCTGTCACTGTTTCTATTGTTTCCCCATCTATTTGCCATGAAGGGATGGAACTGGCATGCTGCAATCCATGGGGTCGCAAAGAGTCAGACACAATTGAGCAACTGAACTGAACTGAACTGAACTGAACTGATGGGACTGGATGCCATGATCTTCGTTTTTTGAATGCTGAGTTTTAAGCCAGTGTTTTCACTCTCCTCTTTCACTTTCATCAAGAGGCTGTTTAGTTCCTCTTCACTTTCTGCCATAAGGGTAGTGTCATCTGCATATCTGAAGTTATTGATATTTCTCCCAGCAATCATGATTCCAGTTTGTGCTTCTTCCAGCCCAGCATTTCTCATGAGGTACTCTGCATATAAGTTAAATAAGCAGGGTGACAATATACAGCCTTGACGTACTTCTTTCCCGATTTGGAACCAGTCAGTTTTTCCATGTCCAGTTCTAACCGTTGCTTCTTGACCTGCATACAGGTTTCTCAGGGGACAGGTCAGGTGGTCTGGTATTCCCATACCTGTCTTACATATTCATTATATATCCATGTGCTGCAGATATGTCAGTTAGCTTGACTGCAGTAATCATTTAACTATATATATGTGTGTGTGTGTGTGTGTGTGTGTGTGTGTCAGACACAACTGAGCAACTGAGCACACACACACATGCACACATGTGTCAAGTCTTCACATTGTACACCTTAAATATATTTAACTTTTGTTTTTGAAAATAAGAAATAAAATACCATAGCAAAGCCAGGTATTAAATTTTTAATTAGGAAAAAACACATACACAAAACTAAACTGAGACCAGCCAAATCTGCCCACAATTCAGTGTTCCAATCCAATACCCATGATGGTACATGTCTGATGAAGAGACATATATTTGTTATGTATGTTACACTTACATTGCTTGCCAAACTTGCTTTCTCACTCATTACGTGACTAACATCTTTCCATGTACGTCATATATATCATTAGCTATGTTATTGTCTTCAATGGTTTATATAGTTGCATTGTACATATAATTTATTTACACAATAATTTATTTCCCTATTCTGAGAAATGTGGGTAGTTACAAAACAACCCTGTGACAAAGACCATTAAAGGTTCATCTGTATCTATTCATTAAATGTTTTCTTAGGATAAATTCATAGAAGAGGAATTGTTAGACCAAAAGGAAGAAAGCATTCTATGAACTTTTGATACATATCACTATATTGGCCTCCAGAAATGCTGTTTACTGTGCTTTTTATTAATATTCAGCTCAGAGCTGCTAATGTGCTTGTGTATGCCTAACTAATCATTTCGTTTTACCAACTTTCATGATAAAATACTTCATAAAAATAATCAATTTTTATAGTTTTTAATAAGATAAAATCCAGTGCCTAAACTTCTCAGGAAACCAGAATCTGGACACTTTTATTTAAAATTAAACCACATTCCAAGTAATTCTTATATTTTCTGATTTGGCCAATTCCTAATTGATTTTTTGGTTTGGTTTTGTTTTTGGCCAAGCCAGGAGTCATGTGGAATGTTAGTTCCCTGAACCAGGGGTCAAACCTGCAGCCCCTGCATTGGAAGGGCACAGTCTTAACCACTGGACTACCAGGGAAGTCCCCTTCATTGTTTAATCAATGATATAAAGTACCCTTTCCTCAGTGAGCTTTCATCACCTCACCTATAAAACGAGATAGTAATGCTGCACTCAACGCACTTAGAACCAAGGCTGGTAATTGCCATAACTTCCCGCTCTCTATAATTGCTTCCTTTAACTTTTTTAATACACTCAAAAGGAGACATAATAAGACCACTGCACACCTCATCTACCTTCAATAATTTCCAACTCATGACCAGTCTCAAATATTTTCATGAACTTATTGTTTGTTATTCTGTGACTTCATTTTTATTGGAAGCATGGTTCCCCATTATAAAGACAAACCATAAGTTACTCAACCAATTTCTTCTCAAACTTTAGGTCATTTCTCATTTTCCCCTTTATCATCTTTACCGCCATGGACTTTCTCGTAGCTAATTCTGCCCTCTTGGTCATTATTGTTTTTCAAGAATAAATTCCTAGAAACAGAATCGTTGCTTCCAAGACAATGTGCTAAAGAATGTTAGTTAAGAATATGGTTTCAGGGGACATTCTTGATAGTCCAGTGGTTAAGACTTCACCTTCCAATGCATGGGGTGTGACTTCAATCCCCGGTCAGGAGACTAATATACCACATGCCTCTCAGCCAAAAAAACAAAAACATAAAAAACAGAATCAAGATTGTAATAAATTCAATAAAGAATTTTAAAATGGTCCACAGTAAAAAAAGAAGTCTTTAAAAAAAGAACACAGGACTCAGTCAGTTCCTACTCTTCGCCACCCCCATGGAGCCTGCCAGGCTCCTCTGTCATGAGATATTTTCTTAGCAAGTATACAGGAGTTAGAGTCCTACTTAAATTCTGAATTTCCGTTTGCTCTTCTGAAAGGTCCTTCATTGTGTTACATGAGGCTGCTATAAGATGGCAATGTATCAATGTAAGGCTCTTTAGCCCAGTGCCTGGCACATTCTAGACACTCAGTAAAGTTAAGCTATTCGTGTAACTATGCACATTTTTTAAACTTATAATAATGGTAAGTTTGCCCTTTGTTTTTCTTACCAGCTGTTGAAACTCGAGTTGTTACAGACAACTGCTCCAAGGGAGTCATCTTCAGCTTGAATGCCCAAGTGAACTCCATGGAAATCCATTGCAATGATGTCATCCAGGGAAACACACAAGGTACGTGGGGTGGCTGCTTTCAGAATCCCTAAGACATGCAGAGCAGCATCACTGTGTAAGTAGTGAGGAGACTGTCCCCAGTAGGCTCCTCTCTAATGGGTCTGTTACCCTGATGTTACTGAACCCAAGTCCGGCTACTCTCTGCTCAAAAGTCATTAAAGAGGCTAGGTTAGTGGAAAGGAAAGTTTGCTTTATTTTGGATGCTAGTGACCAGGGAGGAGGGTCACTAGCATCCAAACCTGTCCAAAGGCCAACAGCCCCCACCCCAACAACCAGGGGGCTAGAGCTTTTATAGACAGAGAGAGGGGGCTACGTGCAGAAACAGCAGAGTAGCTCAGGCAGTCATCTCGAAATTGGTCGCTGGTGGTCAGTTCTAAGCACAGTTAGTCTTGGTTCCAGGGTTGGTTTGTCCCCATTTCCTGGAGGCCAGTTCTTGGAAATGCGACAGTTTATGTCGTGGCTACAGTCTGGTAATCATGTAGTTAATTTCTCCACATGGTGGAGGTCTCTACCTATAAGACAGCTCAAAGAATATGGCTCAGAATATTACCTATAGCCCTTGAGAAGGAACTAAAGGTCCTTGACTTTGCTACCTGACTAAACTATTATCATTTGATCTCCTTTAACTATTTTCCTTTGTTTCTTTATGTTCTCACTTCTCTGATTAAACTAACTTTTGGCTAAAGTTTATCCACAGACAAAAGGTAGGCTGAGGACTTGGAGAACAAGGACTATAGGATAGGGTTCTACTCCGTTTCACTAAGATTGTGCCATTTGAGTCTTTCCTTAAAAAAATTTTTTTGTAATAACAAAAAAGACATCTTCCTACCTAAAATGGAGGTTTTTTGTTCTTTAGCATGAAAGAGAGACTTCTTTGTAATTTAGGGGCTTTTCTATCTGGTTCTCAGTTTGAGTTCCTTAGAAGCACTGCATGGATAAGTGTAAGGGGAACAAGTGTGACGATTTTATATGGGGGATGATCTCAGAAAGAATCAGTAAGTGTATCAATCAGGATTCTCCAGAGAAACAGAACCAATAGGCTGTGTATATGTAGAGAAAGAGAAACAGAGATAGAGAGACATGGGCAGGGACAGAGAGAGATTTAAGAATTTAACTCATGCGATTGTGGAGGGCAACAAATCTAAAATCTAGCCAGCAGGCTGAAAGACCCAGGAAAAAGCTGTTGCTGCCTGAGTCCAAACGCAGTCTCTTCCTAGGGGGGAGTCAGCCTTTTTCTTAACACCTTCCACTGATTAGATGAGGCCCACCAACATTAGGAACTGCAATCTGCTTTATTCAAAATTTACTGATTGAAGTGTTAATCTCATCTAAAAATACCCTCACAGCAATATCCAGACTGGTCTTTGACCAAATATCTGGGTCCTAAGGCCTATCCAAGTTGACACACAAAATTAATCATCCCAACAGGGAAAACAGGAAGTGAGACAAGGAAGAGAGGGCAGCCCATACAGGGATTATTACGTTAGCGAGCAGGTTACTGCTGGTAGTGACTGGGGTTCAATCCCACTGAGTTACCCCATTCAAAGAGAGGTAGCTAGAGGACTTCCCTGGCGGTCCAGTGGTTAAGATTCTGTGCTTCCAGGGCAGGGGGCAGGGGTTCAGTCCCTAGTCAGGGAACTAAGATCCCACATGCCACTCAACATGGTAAAAAAAAATTTTTTTTTAATAATAAAGGGGACTTCCCTGGTGGCCCAGTGGCTAAGACTCTGCACTCCTAATGCAGGAGACCTGGGTTCGATACCTAGTCAGGGAGCTAGATCTCACATGCTGCAATGAAAATCCCGAATTCCAAAACTAAAGTAATAATAACAGTTAGGGAGTGGGAGCTGAGCTGAGCTCTTTTTCCACTTGCTCTGATCCATCACTGGTTAAGAGCCCTCCTGGAGGTTGTAGGCACAAGTGAACTTCAAGGCTCTTCCAGCCTGCCCTGTGTGCAGATCAAACATGTTCACTCCAGGGAAAGCTCCCAGACAGAGTCGCAGCTGCTTGCAGTGGAATCCATCAGCATGTTAAAAAAAAAAAAAAAAACAGAAGTGCCAAAGGAATAAAGCTAGGGTGCCTACAGCATCTGCTACAGCCTGTGTAGAGAGAGAAATTGTTACTATTAACTGTCCCAGCATTGCCAGACTGTCTGATTTTTCAAGAGAAACCAAAATTTGGGTTGTCTGCATGAACACCTCCAGTATTTTTTTTCATTTGGCAGGAAGACTTCTGTTATAACTGCCATATGTTACAATTGCTGTAGCACAATAAATGAGGGTCTTAAAATCCAATTACATGAATGTGGGGTCTGTACAGACAGCTGGTCTGTGCTATCACCCAAAGTTCCAAAGAAAAGATGATAAAACGCAGACAACTAAGCACATGCTGAACTGAGAAAGTCTCATGTGGCAATTAGTTTCTCACTTCCTCTCCTCCCCCAAGATAAGACCTTGAATCTGCCTTCACTGGAAGATGGGCCAGGAGGAGGATGGAAGCCAAATTCCAACCATGTGACTTCATGCTTGCATGCTCACCAGGTTCCCCCATTACAGTGTGGTGAGGGAGCCTGAAAGCTTCCAAACATATCTGCAATCCAGTTTGTTCCTTGGTCACATTGTGGGGTACGAGGAATTAGGAAGTCAACAATTTTTTTTTATTTTTTATCAGGATATAATTGCTTTACAATATTGGGTTAATCTCTGCTGTCCAACATCATGAACCAGCTGTATACACACACCCCCTCCCTCTGGAGCCTCCCTCCTGCCACCCCGCATCCAAGCCCTCTCGGTCATCACAGAGCATTGAGCTGAGCTCCCTGAACTGTACAGCAGCTTCCCACTAGTTATACATATGGTGATGTATATGCTTCGATGCTATTCTCTCAATTTGTCCCATCCTCTCCTTCACTCTGTGTTCACACGTCTATTCTCTATGTCTGTGCCTCTATTCCTGTCCTGCAAAACGGTTCATCTGTACCATTTTTCTAGACTTCATACATATGCTTTAATATGCAATATCTCTTTTTCTCTTTCTGACTTACCTCACTCTGTATGGCAGGCTCTAGTTTCATCTACAAAGAGGTACGACCTCACACGGGTCAGAATGGCCATAATCAAAAAATCTACAAACAACAGATACTGGAGAGGGTGTGGAGAAAAGGAAACTCTCTTACACTGTTGGTGGGAATGTAAATTGGTACAGACACTCTGGAGAACAGTACGGAGGTGCCTTAAAAAAACTAAACATAGAACTGCCATATGACCCAGCAATTCCATGACTGGACATACACACTGAGAATACCATAACTGAATATATGAATTTGAGGAGAACAGAGCTCAGTCCATAACAACTGTCTAGGCTGAATTGTTTACATGAACTGCAGACCTCATAATGTGAAGGCACGTGCCTCGGGGAGCACTTGCATAGACATGCCCGTGCATTCGTGCATGCTCAGTGACCCTATAGACTGCAGCCCACAAGTCTCCTCTGTCCATGGAAATTCCTAGGCAAGAATACTGGAGTGGGTTGCCATTTCCTCCTCCAGGGGATCTTCCCGGCCCAGGATTAAAATCTGCGTCTCCTGCATTGGCAGGCAGATTATTTACCATTGAGCCACCAGGGAAGCACCATTTACATGCGCAGTAGCAGACTATTTATTTTTCCCTAATGACCCTTGCAGTCTCATCTTGAAGCATTGCCCTGGCTGTCCCTCTGTCAGTAATGTTAACCAACACTCCACAGGGTGGACTTTTATTCTTTCAATCCAGCTCAACTTTTTCCTCCTCCATGAAGCCTCCCGGGCCTGCTTCCATCACAGCACTAGAGTCAGGCTTTCCCTCGCCTGTGCTCCGCCAGCACTTTGAACCTACCTTATCCCGGCATCTAATGTGTTAACATCTGTTCATCGACATGTCCCCTCCCCCACCTCGCCCTCCCCTCCACCACCACCATAGCTTCAGGGTGAAAACCGTGAATTCTTTCTCTGGGCAGTCCTTTACCAGCAGAGAATCTGAGAACAGAATTGGTCATCGAATTAAATCCACATCTAGGTTGAGGACTGAACATTCCTAAAGAGAGAAAAGAACACATTGATGGGTTCATGACGAACTCATAAAGGGACATTTTTCTGTCCCTCAGGTTCTGTCTTGGACTGGATCATTCTTCATTGTAGGGAGTCATCCTGTGCCCCGTAGGATGTTGAACACCATCCCTGGCCTTAGACTAGACGTCTATAGCAGTTCCCCAGTTGTGACAACCAAAAATTCCTCCAGACACCACCCAGTGTCAGCTGAGGTGAGAGGGCAGGATAGCCTGCAGTTGAGAACCTCCGGTCTAAAGCAACCTTGTAATTTATCTCCAAAAGGTGGATAATTTTAATACCAGAAGGGATCCTATTAAGTTACACTGTGACACCAAGTATTAACTGGGACTGTCACAGGTAACCCAAGACATAGAATCACATGATTCCTCTCCCTATAAACTATCTCAGAGAGCAAACCTGGCAACAAAGGTCAACCTTGGAAACCTCATTAGCCATTCTTTTCTTTTCTACATGTGATTTGCTCTTACACCAGAATATTTCAGCTCAAAAACAAGCAATTTCCGAGCATCAGATCAGGTAGACTGATCACCTGCTGATGCCTTCCAACAACCCACAGCTGTTTCTTTCTGATGAACAGAAACTGCCATCAACTCAGAGAAGCAGAAGTGAATCTCCTACTTCTCATCCCTCGAGAGAAGCCAGAAAAATCTGGTTAGAGACACCTGCTAGGGGATTTATCCCAGTAGGATGAACCACACAGCTTGTTTCTTATTGTTCAGTCGCTAAATTGTGCTCTTTGTGACTCCCATGGACTGTAGCCCGCCAGGCTCCTCTGTCCATGGGATTTCCCAGGCACGTATACTGGAGTGGGTTGTCATCTCCTCCTCCAGAAGATCTTCCTGGACCAGGGATCGAACCCGTGTCTCCTGCATTGGCAGGTGAATTCTCTGAGCCACCTGGGGACCACACAGCTAGTATGTGGCAAAGATGGAGTTTGAATCCAGAAACATGGTTCTTATCTCTAGGTCCTTAACCACTCATTAGATATGACCTCTTTGTCATGTGGACTTCTCAGCAGCTACAATAGTGAATTCTTATTGATGTGGGAATACTGACATCTTGTTAACATCTTATCACATATGAGCATATACATATACATATAGTTGATATATAGTATATGTGTGTATATACATTCTATATCTTATGTGTGTATATACATAAGCTGTGCTGTGTGCTTAGTTGCTCAGTCATGTCTGACTCTGCAACCCCATGGGCTGTAGCCCTCCAGACTCTTCTGTCCATGGGGATTCTCCAGGCAAGAATACTGGAGTGGGTTGCCATGCCCTCCTCCAGGGAATCTTTCCAACCCAGGGATCGAACCCAGGTCTCCTGCATTGCAGGGGGATTCTTTACCAGCTAAGCTACCAGAGAAGCCCATGTTATATGCTAGGCTGTCATAAAATACCAGACTGGTGGCTTAAACAACAGAATTTTATTTTCCCCCAGTTGTAGAGGCTAGGGATAAAAGATGAAGATGTTGGCAAGGTTGGTCTCTCCGGAGGCCTCTCTCCTTGGCCATCTTCACACAATGTCCTCATATGGCCTTTCCTCTGGGGGCACATGTCCCTAGTCTGTCTTCTTGTGTCCAAATTTCCTTTTATACGGACACCAGGCAGACTGGATAAGGCCCACCCTAACAGTCGCATTTTAATTTCATCACCTCTTTGAAAGCCTTATCTTCGAATACAGTCACGTTAGGAAGTACCATTAAGACTTCAACACATGAATTTTGGGGAGGAACACAACTTGGCCCATAACACTATTGATATACAAAATGTCCACTACATATAAGTCTTCAAGGTGGGAACCTGCATTCCATCAACATCAGGCCTGAGCGCAACTGCAGCGTGCCCTCCAACTCCTGTTGCTGAAGATCCTTCAGCTCCATCATCTCACTTCCTCTCCCTCCTCCAGTCAGTAACTTGTCTCGCCTGTTCACTAGATGCCAGCCCCTGCATGTCAGCTATTGTACTGTTCTACTCTACTTTTCAAGGTACTGTACTGTAAGATTTCAAATGTTTCTTTTATTTTCTTTGTCTGTTTTTTATGTATTGTTCATGTGAAAAGTTTTAGAGACTTATTACAGTATGATGCAGCCGATCATGTTAGTTGGGTATCTTGGCTAATCTTGTTGGACTTAGGAACAAATTGGACTTGCAAAATTTATAATTTAGTAATAAAATTATAAATGTATAATATAAACATATCATGTGCATATATATTTTTAGCCTATCAAACTGTGTTAAATTATGCCATTCCCTTGCTTAAAACCCTCCAGTAGTTTTCCCACTGGCTTAAAATAAAAGCAAAATTCTCCCCAAGGCCCTACAAGATCAACCCCAAAATGCCCTCACTTCCTCCCACTGTCCCCCTCACTCATTCGCAGCCATACTGGCCTCCTTGCTGATTCCTGAGCAGGTGGGCACAGTCACATCTCTGGGGGGTTTTCCTCTGCTATTTTCTCCTCCTAGAGCACTCTCCTCTCAGATATCTTCCTTCCTTCCACCCTGCTATCTGAAAACTGTCTAAAATAGCACCCTCCACCTCTTGCTGTCCCCTGGCATAAGTGCTAAGTCGCTTCAATCGCGTCTGACTCTTTGCAACCCCGTAGACTGTAGCCCACCAGGCTCCTCTGTCCATGGGATTTTCCAGGCAAGAATAATGGAGTGGATTGCCATGTCCCCCTCCAGGGGATCTTCCTGACCCAGGGATCAAACCCACATCTCCTGCACTGGCAGGAAGCTTCTTTACCACTAGGGCCACCTGAGAAGCTCCACTGTCCCCTACTTCACTTAATTTTCTCCATAGAATTGAGCACTAATCCTATATCAGAGCAAGGTGTCTTTGATATATACTTTTGTTGAGTGGGCTCCCAACACTTGGAAATGAGTTGTCCAAGGAGACCTGTGCCTGGATAGCAAGAGACTCTATTGGAAAGTGGTCCCCAGGCAGAGAGCAGCAGGAAAACTGCTTTGCCACATGGCTCATAGTCTCAGGGTTTATGGTAATGCGATTAGTTTCTAGGTTGTCTACGGTCAGTCATCATCCTTGGCCCATAGTCTGAGTCAGGGTCCTTCCTGGTGGCCCGAGCATCTCAGCCAAGACGGATTCCATTGCAAAGGATTCTGGGAGGATGGTTGTCTCCTCCCTCTTTTGGCCCCTCCCAAATTCTCCCAGTTAGTTTTTGGGTGGCAGTACCAAGTTCCTCATTGGGACCTCCTGTTGTGAGACAACTCACCCAAGTGGTTATCATCATGCCTGGCCAAGGTGGGCGGCTTTAGGCAATGATTATCTAACACCTTTATTTGCTTGTTTATGTTTGTTTCCTGTACCAGAAAGTAAGATCAATAGGAAGAGAAATTCAGGCTATTTTGTCCCCCACTGTATCCCCAGAATAATGTCTGGAGACAGTAGGCACTAAAGAAAAAAAAAGGTGGATAAATAGATAGATAGAGGGCTTCCCTGATGGTTCAGCAGGTAAAGAATCTGCCTGCAATGCAGGGGACGCAGGTTCAATCCCAGGGTGGGGAAGAGCCCCTGGAGGAGGAAATGGCAACCCACTCCAATATTCTTGCCTGGGAAATCCCACGGACAGAGCAGCCTGGTGGGTTACAGTCCATAGGGCTGCAAAGAGTTGGATACAACAGAGCAAGTAAGCACATAGGTAATGATTTCTGTACGTTATCTATATCTGGTTTATACTATATAATATGTACCAGTTCAGTTCAGTCGCTCGGTCATATCCAACTCTTTGAAACCCCGTGGACTGCACAGCACACCAGACTTCCCCGTCCATCACTAACTCCCAGAGCTTGCTCAAATTCATGTTCATTGAGTCAGTGATGCCATCCAACCATCTCATTCTCTGTCATCCCCTTCTCCTCCTATAACTTTATTTTTTATATATCTATAATATATATGGAAAAGAAATAATTAGATTTCTATCTAAAGAGACAGAAATACTTGTACCAACTACAAATGGATTTCCTTGGGTCCAGCCTCAACATTTTGTTTCATGCAAAAGAAACACAAAACCAGTTCTAAAGGTCTTGCAAAACAAGTTAGTCATTACTGAAGTCTTCAAGAGACAACAGGGGAAGTGGAATGATATCACACAAGTCTTACCCAATTTCCTTTTATAGCTGTCCTTTAGTCTCCAAGAGGGATTGGTTCCTGGACCCTTCACACATGAAAATCCACGAATGCTCATGTCCCTATACAAAATGATTTATCAATAGTATTTGATATAGATGTGCATATAACCTTATGCACGTGCTCCCTTATATTTTAAATCATCTCTAGATTACTTATAATACCTAATACAATGCAAAAGCTAAGAAAACAGCTGCAGATGCAAAGCAAATTCAAGTTTTGCCTTCTGAGAGTTTCTCGAATTTTTTAATGTTTATTTATTTATTTGGCTGCACCGGATCTTAGTCGCAGCATGTGGGATCTAATTCCCTGACCAGGGATTGAACCTGGGCCCCCTGCCTTGGCAGTGCAGAGTCTTAGCACCTGAACCACCAAGGAAGTCCCTGGGATTTTTAAAAATATTTTCAATCCAAGGTTCATAGAATCTGTGGATACAGAACCTGCAGATGTAGAGGGTTAATTTTACTTTCGTTTTCCTCTTTATGACTGACCCAGTCTCTTTCCTCTCTTCCTCCTGCAAAATTCCACCTGCCTCTTCTCTACCCCTCCCTCCCAATTTTTATACTGTTCATGGAGTTCTCTGGGCAAGAATACTGGAGTGGATTGCCATTTCCTCCTCCATATAATGGAGATAGTGGAGGACAGAGGAGCCTGGCATGCTGCAGTCCATGGGGTCACAAAGAGTCAGGCAGCACTTAGCGACTGAAAAACAACAATAACACAACTTTTTTTTAATTGAAATGTAATTGCTTTACAGTATTGCATTGGTTTCTACCAAATAGCAACAGGAATCAACCATCAGTTCAGTTCAGTCGCTCAGTCATGTCCGACTCTTTGCGACCCCATTAACTGCAGCACGCCAGGCCTCCCTGTCCATCACCAACTCCTGGAGTTCACTCAGATTCACGTCCATTGAGTCAGTGATGCCATCCAGCCATCTCATCCTCTGTCATCCCCTTCTCCTCCTGACCCCAATCCCTCCCAGCATCAGAGTCTTTTCCAGTGAGTCAACTCTTCACATGAGGGGGCCAGAGTACTGGAGTTTCAGCTTTAGCATCATTCCTTCCAAAGAAATCCCAGGGCTGATCTCCTTCAGAATGGACTGGTTGGATCTCCTTGCAGTCCAAGGGACTCTCAAGAGCCTTCTCCAACACCACAGTTCAAAAGCATCAATTCTTCGGAGCTCAGCTTTCTTCACAGTCCAACTCTCACATCCATACATGACCACAGGAAAAACCATAGCCTTGACTAGACGGACCTTAGTCGGCAAAGTAATGTCTCTGCTTTTCAATATGCTATCTAGATTGGTCATAACTTTTCTTCCAAGGAGTAAGTGTCTTTTAATTTCATGGCTGCAGTCACCATCTGCAGTGATTTTGGAGCCAAAAAAATAAAGTCAGCCACTGTTTCCATTTTCCCCATCTATTTCCCATGAAGTGATGGGACCGGATGCCATGATCTTCGTTTTCTGAATGTTGAACTTTAAGCCAACATTTTCACTCTCCACTTTCACTTTCATCAAGAGGCTTTTTAGTTCCTCCTCACTTTCTGCCCTAAGGGTGGTGTCATCTGCATATCTGCGGTTATTGATATTTCTCCTGGCAATCTTGGACAGCCCAGCTTTTATGTCCTTTTCTCCTAAGGGTAGATTCATGTCCTTTCTCATGTAAATCAGCTTAGCCTCTCTTAGTTTTTCTAGTTTCTCTTGTCCCTCCAGTCTTACCCTATTCAATACAACAAAGGAATCAGGTCCAGAAATACTTTGTATGCCTCAGAATATGAGAAGAGACACTGAAAATCTTTTATTTTGACACTCATATGTGTGAGTAAGTGTGCCTATGTGCGTGTATATGTTTGTGTTTTTGTGTGTGTATGTGTATACATCTATATACCATTTTCAACTAGATAAATAATGAAAAGGTAAATACCATTTTCAAATATAAACAAAGGTACATCAAAGATCCTATGAACTCATGGGACGTCCATGGTGGTCCAGTGATTAAGACTTCGCCTTCCAATGCAGGGGGTGCAGATTCCATACCTGGTCTGTGACCTGAGATCCCACGTGCCTTGGCATGGCCAAAAGACCAAAACATAAAAAACAGAAGCAATATTGTAACAAATTCAATAAAGGCTTTTTCAAAATCATGAAAAAGATTACATCAGCTCATAAATTGATGAGGGAATCTATGAAATGTTAAGACATGCTCAGAGGCAATTCAAAGAGCAGATACATATGTACACAAACATATTTCTATATAAATCAGTCACAAATTCTGAAATGATAAGCTAACTGATGCAAAAACTGGTTAGTACTCTATAGGATGATACTATAATGCAATGTTCAGAATTATATTCTCTATAACAGAAAACTACACATCTACCAGACAAAATGCATCTCTGTCTAGGGAAAGAACCATTTCCACTACTGTCAAGTTTCTACATGTTATCTTCTATGGCTACAGAGTTGTGAAATTGCTTGGCAATAGAAAGTCCGTAAAAGGTGAATCGCAACGCCCCATAGAATCAGATAATCCTTGATACTCAGCTCTCCATAGAAGGAAACTCGGTCACATTGTTACTGAATCCAGGCTCGCTCTGCTTACCACACAACCAGCCAATAAATTTGAGAGACGAGGTGTTGAGGCAAGGAAAATGACTTTATTTGAAAGCTGGTTTATTGAGAAAATGGCACACTAATGTCTCAAAATAACTATCAGGGTCTAGATTCAGGTTCTTTTATAGAATAGAGATGTGGGGTGGGGGGTAAGGAAGCAAAGTAGAAAGCCCATTGCGTGTGTGTGTGTGTGTGTGTGTGTGTGTGCACGTGCTCAGTGCAGGCTCCTCTCTCCATGGGATTTCCCAGGCAAGAACACCAGAGTGGGTTGCCATTTCCTCCTTCAGGGAATCTTCGCAACCCAGGGATCAAAGTAACATCTCCAGCATTGCAGGCAGAGTCTTTTACCGCTGAGCCATCAGGGAAGCCCTAAAAAGTCCCTTAATCTTGCAAATATCTCCTGGAGGATGTATTAATTTCTTCCTTCCTGTAGCCATCCACAGGTGCACAGGGTCTTGAACAAAGACACTTTAATATTCAGGCGGTAGGGCAGGGTTCCCTGAGGCAGGCCATTATGCACAAGCAGTGAACACAAGCAACAGGAAGCAAAGGTTAAAGTAACAGATCCAACCTGGAGTCAGAACTGGCTATTCTTTGCAACATTATCTTTTGTCCATTAACAAATCTTGAACATGAGGTGTATTTGGATGCAGATATTTATACCTAGAAAAAAACATCCAGAACTTAAACAGCAGTTATCTCTAGGTGTGTATTTTTATAAAAATTTCACTTTCTTTTTTGTCCTTTTCTCGTCAAAATTGCATCATTTACGTGTACAAAAAATAAATTGTGGCATTGTTGCAGAAACCAGTACTCGAAAAACCAAGCACCACACTCAGAGAGTTGGAAAGCTCAGGTTTATTAGGCTGGCAGGCCCAGAGGAGTTAACACTCCAAGCTCTGAGCCCCGAACAAAGGGATTACAAAGTGTTTATAGACAGACTATAGTGGGCAACACTAGCTGTTAATAGGCTGGTTAAAACCAAGGGGTTTTGTGCGCTTGAAACAGTAGTCACGATGGGGAGGGGGATGCCTGACCTGGACAGGCATGATTAAGCAGGTTTTCAGGGGCTGGGTGACTGCAAAGAGCAGGTCAAGGGTGAGTGAGATAAACTCCAGTTCCTAGTATTGCCTGTCCCCACTTTCTGAGACTATGTGACCTATGTGACCTACGTGCCCTAGACTTTGCAAGAGGCAAGCTGAGTTACAGAGGCAGAAGGAGCAGGAGGTTATGTAAAAATTTAACTATTCCTCTTAAGCATAACATATAATGTGATGCTCGACATCACATTAATTGACTTCAACAAACTAAATATATATGTATTACTATGACTAAGAGCTTTCCTGGTGGCTCAGTGGTAAAGAACCCACCTATAATACACGAGACACAGGTTCAATCCCTGGGTCAGGAAGATCCCCTGGAGAAGGAAATGGCAACCCACTTCAGTATTCTTGCCTGGGAAATCCCGTGGACAGAGGAGCCTGGTGGGCTACAGTCCATGGGGTCACAAAAAGTCAGACACAAATGAGCAACTGAGCCTGTACCACGAGCGTATATCTGTCGATCCCAATCTCCATGATTCTGTCTCCTCAGGAGCTAGTGCAGTTGCCTTTATTTCATACTCTTCTCTTGGAAACATCATAAATGCAACTTTTTTTGAAGACATGAATGAGAAAGATCAAGTTTACCTGAACTCACAGGTAGTGAGTGCTGCTATTGGACCCAAAAAGAACACACCTCTCTCCCAGCCTGTGATTCTAAGTTTTCAGCACATGAAGGTGGGTCAAAGCTGCAATTTGTACTTGCTTGGGTTTCATGGATGTTAGACCAAACGATTTGCATATACTCCCTGTCAGTGGTTCTGGACCTGCATTGTCCAGTATCATAACCAGGAGCCAACTAGCTGTTGAGCATTTGAAGTATGTGAGTCTGAATTGAGATTTTTGAAGGGTTAGCATTTCCAGATTTAGAATTCGTATTTCCAGACTTGGAAGACTTTGTAAGAAAAACAATGTGTTAAGCATCTCAATAATTTTATAGTGATTACATATATTGATTTATATTGACACATTAAATGACATCATTTTGAATATGCATGCATGCATGCTAAGTCACTTCAGTCATGTCTCACTGTTTGTGACACTATGGACTATAGCCTTCCAAGCTCCTCTGTCGATGGGACTCTCCAGGCAAGAATACTGGAGCGGGTTGCCATGCCCTGCAGGGGATCTTCCCGACCCAGGCATCGAATCTGCTTCTCGTTTGTCTCCTGCATTGGCAGGCAGGTTCTTTATCACTGGTGACACCTGGGAAGCCCTATTTTGAATACAGAGAGCTAAATAAAATAGGTTCCTAAAATTGATTTGATCTGTTTCTTTTCCTTTTTTAATGTGGTAGAAAATTTCAAATTGTTAATACATAAGTGATTTACATGATATTTCTCTTCGGCAGCGTCATTTTAGTACATGGAATTATTTTAGTTGTAGGTTCCTCCTACATCTGTGAAATCTGAATTGAGACATAGTATTTATTCTTGCATAGACACGTGGAATTAATTACTAAGACTGCATAATTCAATTAGAAGGAAAATTTTTATATAATCCATTGCCTTCTCGCATTCTCTGCCCAAACTCTTAAAGGCAGGTTTCCAACTCTGTTTAGAAAGTAAGAGTTGAAAGAAATGCTGCCATCGTTTCACAACATAGATGAACCTTGAGGGCACTATGGCTAAGTGGAGTAAGTCAGACAGAGAAAGACAAATACCAAATGATCTCATCTATACGTGAAATCTGAGAAAACCAAGCTCACAGAAACAAAGGACAGATTGGTGGTTGCCAGGGATGACAGGTGGGGAAAACAGGTAACCATGATCAGAGGTTACAAGCTTCCAGTTATAGATGAATGAGTTCTGGGGATGTGATGGAGAGAATGATGACTCCAGTTTAACAATACTGTATTGTATATTTGAAAGTTGCTGAGAGAGTAGCTTTTAAAAGTTCTCACCACAAAATGCAAATTGTAATTATGTGAAGTGATGGACATTAACTACCTTATTGCAATAACCATTTTGCAATAGATACATATATCAATCATCACATTGTATACCTTAAACTTACACAATGCTATATACCAAATCTCAATAAAACTAGAAAAATTAATATTTTTTGCATTTTAAGAAAACAAGAATGAAGTGAGGGAAGATGAAGAAACATAGATTTTCTCCATCTGATGCATGAAATCTAGGTATGAAATTTTTGATGTAGAGCATGGGACAGCAGGAATGGAGTAAGATATCTAGGGATGGTCCAGTGGATTATCAAAGGAGATATAGCCCCCAAATAGGAGAGCATCCAACTCATCTCCTTGGCCCAATCAAATGATGCTCTCGACATCCTTGAGACCAAAAAAAAAAGAGGGAGAGAGAAACTGAAGGCTGACTCTCTTCTCTTTCCTGGTGATGTCTCTTCCCTACACTAGCCCTGTCATCGCAAGAGCAATTATTGTGCTGTAAGAGGTCAAGGCAGAATTGATGTAGAAATCAGGGAAATTTCACTTAGAAAGTACTTGGAAGAAAACTTTAGGTGGGTCTTTCACTCTTTTTCTATTTGACTCCCATGGTGGAGGACAAAGTCCTGAAACCAGTAACATCTTGTAAAGTTCTGACTCCCAGAGAGATAAGCTTGTTTTCTGTTATGTGGAATCCCAGTAGAACTGGAACTCTGGGGGCAGGTATACTGGTGATCATCCTCTTCACTTAAAATAGAAATCACCTGATCCTTCTTAACCCATGGTGTCACCAGCCAAGGCTGACACTCAGAGTTGTCCCTCCCAAGGAATGACACGATGAGCCTGTTCTATTTTCAGGTGAAGCCCGGGGTCAAGATCTTCTGCGTCTACTGGAAAGGCACAAAGGAGGGCGGCCGCTGGTCCAAGGATGGCTGTGCTCTGAGACAAGTGAACGAGACTCACACGATATGCAACTCCACTCACTTGTCCAGTTTCGCTGTTCTCATGGCCTTGCATGGCCAGGTAGGATGTAACTATTGAATTCCTCCAGCTAACCCCTTTTGAGGCCCTGCTAGGTGGCCCTAGTGGTAAAGAACCTGCCTGCCAGTGCAGAAGATGTGACAGACGTGGGTTCGATCCCTGGGTTGGGAAGATCCCCTAGAGGAGGAAATGGCAACCCACTCCAATCCTTGCCTGGAAAATCCTATGGACAGAGGAGCCTGGCAGGCTACAGTCCACAGGATTGCAAAGAGTCAGACACAGCTGAGCGACTCACACTATTATACTACTGGGTGGCCATAACTGCTATAAAGAAAAGTTTAACAGACCAAGTCTGGAGTGATAGGAAAAGCGTACTGCTTTGGATAGAGTGATCGGAGGAGAATGAGCTATTCAAGCTGAAATTTGAATATTAAGTCAGCAGTGTTACAATGTGGATGAATCTCAAAAATATCACGCTGAGTGAAAGACGTTAGACATAAAGGACCATATACTGCAGGATTCCACTTACATGACATGTCTAGGATAGGCAAATCTGGCCTTCCCTGGTGGTCAGTGCTTAAGGATCTGCCTTATACAAGGGACACCCTTGGGCATAAGACACTCTTATACAGGGTTTGATCCCTGGTCTGGGAGGATCCCACATGCTGAGGAGCAACTGAGCTTGTGCACCACAACAAATGAGCCTGTGCTCTGGAGCCTACGTGCTGCAACTACTGAGCCCACGTGCCACAAGTACTAAAGCCGACTCGCCCTAGAGCCCGTGCTCTGCAACAAGGGAAGCCACCACAGTATGAAGCCCTCATCCAGCAACAAGAGAGTCGCCCCCACCCGCCACAACTAGAGAAAGCCCACAAGCAGCAGTGAAAACCCAGCACAGCCAAATATAAGCTTTAAAAATAAATATTTGGAATAGGCAAATCCATGAGACAGAGCACACAAACCCAGGGGGTTCTAGAAAGAATAGAATGAATGAGAGGAAAGTGGGAAAAGTCAGGTTTGGAGAGAAGGAAGCAGAAGAAAAGTGTCAGACCACAAATGCCAGTCAGGAGTTTAGATTTCATTCAAATTGCAATGGAAAAAATTAAAAAAAAAATTGCAATGGAGAGACAATAGAGGATGTGCATCAGGGATGCTACAGATTTATGTTATTAGAAAGTATCTCTGGCCCCTGACTCAAGAATGGTCAGTGGTGCAGCAGAAGTAACCCAGCAGAGAGATGATGGTGGTCAGGATTTGGATGGCAGCTGCAGAGTTGGTGGGAAAAGCTCAGATTGACGCATATCCTAAAGGTGGGTTCCCAGGACTTATGATGACATAGGCTGGCTGACAGCACACAGGAAGTCTGCACCCCTCCCCTCATTGCAGAGATACAGGCAGTCTGCCTATGTGGGGATGCCACATTCCAAGGGGTGGGAGAATAAAATCCCAGGGCAGGAAAGCATGACCGTGGTCTCCTCTCTGCTGGGTCCCAGGAGGAGGATCCCGCACTGACTGTGATCACCTACGTGGGGCTGAGCCTCTCTCTGCTGTGCCTCCTCCTGGCGGCCCTCACCTTCCTGCTGTGCAAAGCCATCCAGAACACCAGCACCTCGCTCCACCTGCAGCTCTCGCTCTGCCTCTTCCTGGCCCACCTGCTCTTCCTGACAGCCATCGACAGAACTGAGAGCAAGGTACGTATACTGTCCCAGAATGTGCCTGCCTCAGGGTGTGCTGAATTCATGGGGCCATGCTGCCTCGGTCCCCTCAATAAAATAGCCTAGGGTCCTAGATGGAGGATGCATGGTGAGGTGAGCAGTGCTGGCATTATCAACCACATTTACTTTCAACGACCATGATCTAATAGCAGTGCTTCTGAACTCAATGCCAGTATAAAGGAGAGGTCCCGGGGCCGTGCTCCACCCTGACAGTCCCTCCTGGTGACACCTTCCTCCTCCGCAGGTGCTGTGTGCCGTCATCGCAGGTGCCTTACACTATCTCTACCTGGCCTCCTTCACCTGGATGCTGCTGGAGGGTCTGCACCTCTTCCTCACTGCACGCAACCTGGCAGTGGTCAACTACTCCAGTGTCAACAAGCTCATGAAGTGGCTTATGTTCCCAGTGGGCTATGGAGTCCCGGCTGTGATCGTGGCCATTTCTGCAGCCTCCAGGCCTCATCTTTATGGTACACCTGATCGGTAAGATTGACTCTCACCCTGTGCCATGGACAGATTTGAGGGCAGTGTTATTGGCAATGATTCGGATAAACACAACAAATGCACTCTACTTTCCCTTTGAGTGTAAGGGCTCTAACTTCTTTCCCAGTGAGGCAGGGAAAGATGATGTGGAAATTCTGGAAGGAGGAAATTTTGCAGTTAGGTCCCAGCTTTATCCTTCCCATAATTTGTGACCTCAAGTCCTCAAGTCTCATGCTCAGTTGCTAAGTCATGTCCAACTCTGTGATCCCATGAACTGTAGCCTGCCAAGTCTCCTCTGTCCATGGGATTTCCCAAGCAACAATGCTGGAGTGGGTTGTCATTTCCTCCTTCAGGGGATCTTCCCAACCCAGGGATCAAACCCATGGCTACTGCACTGCAGGCAGATTCTTTACCACTGGGCCACCTGGAACACCCCCTAAGTCTCAGTGCCCTCGCTAGTGAAATGGGGATAATAGTCATCTCCATGGTTCCCACCCTCAAAATACTGGTATGAAAATTCAACAGGTCTGTGCTTGTAAACTGTTTCATGTACCAGTAACACATGGAAGCAGCGAACAATCAAAGCCTGCATTGTCATCAGCTGACATTTTCAAGAAATATTGGAAAAGTTCTCTGTTAGAAAAAGATGTCATTTCATGTCCATTTCATGTGCTTTCTTTGATCTCCCTTCGTGTCCCTTTTCCCATTGTTCCCAGATGCTGGCTTCACCTGGACCAGAAATTCATCTGGGCTTTCCTTGGACCTGTCTGTGCCATTATCTGTGTGAGTGAATACGTGGCTCCAGTGTTCCTGACCTAAGCAGAAGCACCAGACATGCTGGGTGCAGGATAGAACAAGGGACACACAGTTTCTCAATTATGTAGTTTGATTTTTCCACCTGCTACCAATTCAAACCCAAGTGCAGGGCGGTAGGGGTTGTGTGCAATTTACAGCAGACATGACATTTTGTTTAATGGCTTTTCCATTTTTTTTCAGTATAGTTGCTTTACAATGTTTTGTTAACTTCTACTGCACAGCAAAATGAATCAGCCATATGTGTATGTGTATATATATATATATATATATATATATATATATATATATATATATATATGTCCCTTCCATTTTGGGTTTCCTTCCCATTTAGAAAACCACATTGTGCTCTACAGTATGTTACCATAAACTGAATAAACACAGTACATTTTTAACTTGTATTCTCCATGGTCTGTGTCACTCTTGCAGGTGAATTTTGTATTTTTTCTCATGGTTTTTTGGATTTTGAAAAAAAAACTTTCCTCTCTCAACAGTGAAGTGTCTACCATCCGGAACATAAAGTAAGTTATGGTATTTTCTAAGTAAAATGGTATTTTCTAACACTTTTTTCTTCTACTCACTTCTTCCTGGTCCCCCCTACATATCCACACAGACATATATGCACAGTCAGCCTCTAGGAACTAGCAAGGTCACTGCCGCCTTCCACTGCCGCAGTGAGAAGCTGTATTCAATTGCTGGGACTCTAAAAAAGAAAGTGAGATAGAAGTTTATTTCATTCTCATACCACAGAACAGAGCTCCACAGAGTGATCCAGGACTCAAGCTCTATTTTGTTGCCCCACCAGCCCATAGGATGTTGTATCCCATCCATGGGAAGGAAGTAACACGGAATTTGCTAGTTCCATATTTACTCATATCCCATTGGTTAGACTTTGGTCATGTGATGACACCTAGCTGCAAAGGAGGCTGGGAAGTGTAGTTTCTAACTGAGTAGGCGTGTGTC
The DNA here is from genome assembly GCF_032405125.1 of Capricornis sumatraensis. Lineage (NCBI taxonomy): Eukaryota > Metazoa > Chordata > Mammalia > Artiodactyla > Bovidae > Capricornis > Capricornis sumatraensis. The sequence goes on from NC_091077.1 coordinate 11,590,171, forward strand.
CTTGATGAATCTCAGAAAGGAAAGAGATCTAACTCTAAAAAGAAGAGGAGCTGCAATGCAGGAGACCCAGGGTTGAACCCACTTCAGTGGTCTTATTAAAATATAAAGAACTACAAAAAAAATTAAAAAATAAAAAAAAATAAAAAGAAGAGGAGGAACTTACCTGCTGCAAAACACAAGAGGCAATAGTACAGGAAGGATTTAGGTTAAAATATATTTTATATAATACTGTTTTAAAAAACTGGGATCGAACCCAGGTCTCCCGCATTGTAGACAGACGCTTTACCATCTGAGCCACCAGGGAAGTCCTAAAAAAACTGGGGACTATGAGTATTTTTTTTATTTTGCAGCATCCATCTTTTTTTTTAATTTATTTTTAAGTGGAGACAATTGCTCTACAGTGTTGTGTTGCTTTCTTCTGTACAACAATATGAATCAGCCATGAGTATACATATATCCCCTCCCTCTTGAACTTCCCTCAATCCCCCCATCCCACCCCTCTAGGTCATCACATTGAGCTGAGCTCCCTGCGCTATACAACAGCTTCCTGTTAACACATGTGTAATATGTTACACATGGTAATATGTATGTTTCAATGCTACTCTCTCATTTGTCCCACCTTCTCCTTCCCCTGCTGTGTCCACAAATCTGTTCTCTATGTCTCTGTCTCTATTCCTGCCCAGCAAATAGGTTCATCAGCACCATTTTTCTAGAGTCTATATGTATGCGTTAATATACAATATTTGTTTTTCGCTTTCTGACTCACTTCACTCTATAACAGGCTCTAGGTTCATCCGCTCCAGTTCAGCTGACTCTCATTTGTTCCTTTTTCTTGCTGAGTAATATTTCATTGTACCTTTGTTATGCATGTACCACAAATTCTTTATCTATTCATCCGTCAACAGGTTGCTTCCATGTCCTGGCTACTGTAAATAGTGCGCACCATCCATCTTAATTTGAACTTGTAGTTTGCTGAGGTTTTCACTGTAATCACAAAAATAGCACATTGGTTACTTTTTTTATTATTTGTCAAAAGTTTTCAAAATATATAAGGTTAAAAATGACAGCCACTTGCTCCCAATTTTCCTACTGCTTTACCAACCAGGAAATCCAGAGATAAAAAACTGTATGATATGATGTGTCTGATATTTTCCCAGGCCTTTTTCTGTGCATTTTCTATAGGACAGACAGGCATACATACAATAGCAATCACACTACACAAATTTTTCCTCAACTAGCTTTTCTAAGTTACATATTATATTTTAAAATTAGAGATATATAGATATATAAATAAGGTGACCTTACAGTTTTCCTGGAATGGTCCCAGTTTATGTTTGCTGATGCATTATGTTTATTAATAACATCCCTTTTTTATTGAAGCATAGTTAATTTAAAATGTTCTGTTAGTTTCATGTGTACCACAAAGTGATTTGGTTACACACACATATATACATATATTCTTTTTCAGATTATTTTCTATTATAGATTATTACAAGATAATGAATATAGTTCCCCTGAATTGCACCCCTTTTGATCTCAAAAGCCTTCCTGTTTGAATAACAAATTACAAGACCTCCCCTATCTGTAAGTGATATAGACAGAATGAGACAAAGAACTTTATAGTTTTAGAATGTTCTGCATGTGTATGGTACTAATTTGGGGCTTCTCAGGTGGCACTAGTGGTAAAGAACCCACCTGCCAATGCAGGAGACACGGGTGATGCGGATTCGATCCCTGTGTCAGGAAGATCCCCTGGAATAGGAAATGGTAGCCCACTCCAATATTCTTGCCTAGAGAATCCCATGGACAGAGGAGCCTGATGGGCTGCAGTCCATGGGGTTACAAACAGTCGGACACGACTGAAGCAACTTTGCATGCACAATTTTGTTCTACGTACTGTCCTAAATATTTCCCATATGTTAAGTCTCAATATTTGCAGCAACCCTATGAAATAGGACTATTACAAATATTAGGGAACTGAGTTACAGGAAAGTAGGAAAATTCCCTGGCAGTGCAGGGGTTAGGACTCATCGCTTTCACTGCTATGGCCCAGCTTTGACCCTTGGTCAGGGAACTAAGATCTCCCAAGCTGCATGATATGGCCAAAAAAAAGGTGGGAGGGGTGGAAAGCCAGAAAGTAACTTGCCCAAGGTCACAAAGTTAGTGCTGGCTTGGATTTAAAACACAGGTATTCTAGCTCCAGAGTGCTCACCCTTAACAACTATGCTGTAGGAATGGTCACGATCATTATCAGGTTTTTTTACATTATCGATTATTCCTACCCAGGATGCTGACACTCAAAGCCGCAGCTCAGCTCTTCATCTTGGGATGCACGTGGTTTCTGGGACTCCTGCAGGTGGGACCGGCTGCCCGCGTCATGGCCTACCTCTTCACCATCATCAACAGCCTGCAGGGCGTCTTCATCTTCCTGGTGTACTGCCTCCTCAGCCAGCAGGTAAACAGTGGCCTCTTTCTTTATGTATATATGAATTAGTTCTGTCTATTCATTTTTTTAAGTCTATTTATTTTTGGCTGCATTGGGTCTTCACCACTTTGTGTGTGTGTGTGTGTGTGCGTGTGTGTGCGTGTGTGCAGGCTTTCTCTAGTTGCAGAGAGCTGGGCCTACTCTACACTGGAGGAGCTCCTCGTCGCGGTGGCGTCTCTCATTGTGGAGCACAGTCTCTAGGGTGCTCGGGCTTCAGTAGTTGTAGCACGTGGGCTCAGTCGCTCCGCGGCATGTGGGATCTTCCCAGACCAGGAACTGAACTGATGTCCCCTGTGTGGGCAGGTGGATTCCCATCCACTGTGCCACCAGGGAAGTCCAGCAGATGCTGCTGATGGCCCTCTCAGAGCCCTTTGGCACTCTACTCTACACGCCCACAGTTGTTTATTATAAACACCTGTGACTTTGTGCCAGTGGGCTTCTTACTGCCCACAAGACATGCCTGGTTCATGCGCAGGGCAAGCTGGTATTTTCAGAGAACAGTGACCCTTGAAAGCAGCCTCAACCAATGACTGATGGGTGCTAGTGGATGGATGCCCCAGCTCCCTTGTCTCTGAGGTGAATAACCCTGAAATATGTTCTATGCTCTCTCCAGAACCCCCCAGTGACACTGAACCCCGGCTGTCCACAGTGGAAACACAGAATGAAGGATCATACATCTTTTATTAGCTGTCTTTCTTTTTCTGTCTCACTTTTGCAAGGATCTACTGGTGTTTCTTGGGCGTACCTTTATGCTCAGTTATTCAGTTGTGTCTGATTCTTTGCAACCCCATGGACAGTAGCCCACCAAGTTCCTCTGTCCGTGGGATTATCCCACCAAGAATACTGGAGTGGGTTGCTATTTACTCCTCCAGCAGATCTCCCAACCCAGGTATCAAACCTGCACTGACAAGTAGATTCTTTACCACTTAGCCACCTGGGAAGCTCCTCTGGGTGTTCGTGTTTGTGTCCATGTTCAGTTGTTCAGTTCTGTCTGACTCTTTGGGACACTCTGGACAGTAGCCTACCAGGCTCTTCTGTCCATAGGATTTTCCAGGCAAGAATCCTAGAGCAGGTTGCCATTTACTACTCCAGGGGATCGTCCCAATCCAGGAATCAAACCCCTGACTCTAGTGTCTCCTGCATTGGCAGGTAGATTCTTTACCACTAACGCCATCTGGGAAGCCCTCAGAGCTAGACTGAGGAATTTTCTTCCTCAGTTTTCTTCTATCTTATTCCGTTGGATATGCACGTTTTGTTAATTTTCTGTGACAAATTTGTATCCTGTAATGTGAAAAAAATTATTGTGGTAAATTATACATAACAAAATTTGTCATTTTAACCTTGTTAATTGTACAGATCAGTAGCATTAGGTACTTTGACATTGTCATGCAACAATCACCACCATCCATTCTAGAACTTTTTGATCATCCCAAACTGAAACCCTGTGTCCCTTAAAAAATAATGCTGTATTCTCCCCTGCCAAGCTCCTGGTAACCACTACTCTACTTTCTGTCCCAGTTAATTTGTGGAATCATACAGTAGTTGTTCTTTGGTGTCTGGCTTATATATTTCCTGATGGCTCAAATGTTAAAGAATCTGCCTTCAGTGCAGAAGACCCGGGGTCAACCTGTGAGTTGGGAAGATCCCCTGGAGAAGAAAATGGCTACCTACTCCAGTATTCTTGCCTGGAAAATCCCGTGGACAGAGGAGCCTGGCGAGCTACAGTCCATGCAGTCTCAAGAGTCAGACACAACTGAGTGACTAACAGTTTTTTTAACACATATATTTCACTCAGTATAATGTCTCCAAGGTTTATCCATGTTGTAGCCTGTTTCAGAATTTTATTCCTTTTTAAGGCTAAATTACATTCCATTGTATGCATATACCATATTTTGTAGGAGAAGGTTTTTCATAATGTTCCCATCCTCTTCCTAACTCACTGACTTTTCTCTTCTCCAACATTAACAAAAATAATCCTGGTATTTTCTTCAATGTTCCAGGTCCAAAAGTGGTTTGGTGAGATCATCAAATCTAAATCTGAGTCGGAGGCTTACACACTTTCCAGCAGGTTTGGTCCTGACTCAAAACCCAGTGAGGTAAGACTTGCAATTTATTCTAATGTGCTACACCTTGACACGCCAAACTTCCCTTCCCTTGTCTTAGGACAAGCTCCCTTTCACGCCGAGTGTGGGGAGGAGTCCTTTTCCTGATGACTTCGTTTGCATTCCTCATTCCCATCATACTGTTTCTCACTGTTTCTTTCTTGCTCACTAATAGTGCCTAACCTGGCTGTTGTATTAATATATATTCTCATCATTCCAAGTATGGGATAGTTAGGGAATTTGAGATTGACATGTACACACTGCTATATTTAAAACGGATAACTAATAAGGATCTACTTATTATACCACAGGGAACTCTGATCAATGTTATATAATAACCTAAATGGGAAAATGATTTGAAAAAGAATAGATACATTCATATATATAACTGAATCACTTTGCTGTACACCTGAATCTAACACAACATTGCCAATCAACTATGGTAGTGGTGGTGGTTTAGGGGCTAAGTCATGTCCAACTCTTTGTGACCCCTTGAACTCTAGACTGCCAGGCTCCCCTGTCCATGGGATTTCCCAAGCAAGAATTCTGGAGTGGGTTGCCCTTTCCTTCTCCAGTTGATCTTCCCAACCTAAGGATTGAACCCGCGTCTCCTGCTTGGCAAGCGACTTCTTCACCACTGCCTGGGTGAAGCTCACTACCTGAGCTACCTGGGAAGACCCAATATAAAATTAAAAGCTTTTTTAAAAATAAATAAAATAGATAACTAATAAGAACCTGCTGTATAGCACAAGGAACTCTACTCAATACTCTGTAATGATTTATGGGAATAGAATCTAAAACAGTGGATACAGGGACTTCCCTGGTGGTCCAGTGGGTAAGACTCCGTGTTTCCAATGCAGGTTCCACAGATTCAATCCCTGGTCAGAGAACTAAGATCCTGCATGCCGCGTGGTGTGGCCAAATTTTTTTTTTAAGTGGATATATGTATAACTGATGCATTTTGCTGAACAGGAGAAATAAACACAACATTGTAAATGAACTATAGTCCAATAGAAATTAATTTTTTTTAAAGTATGGGTAAAACATATCACCAGCACCACTACCATCTAAAGTAGACTCCTTTAGGGGGAGACTTACAATCACAGACATAGCAGAGTGGTCATCGTCCCCCAAAATATGGCTGTTTCAAAGAGAGGTGGGCTTGAGCCTCATGGAGGTGGTAGATACTACAGGAAGGGATCCAGAAGAGGAAGCCCACCCCAGATGCTCTACATAATTATAGAGGAGGAGTGCATCTAATAATGGGACCTTCCCGGGAGAGGAAATGGTCCTGTTAGAAAGAGAACCTCTCTAGGTTGGTTTTGTTTGTTCTTCCATTGAGCTAACTCAGGATTGATGGCATCAAGGAATGCGCTCCAAGTACTACCTGAGACTTCTCTCCACACTGTCCCCTAACTGATCTCTTTTAGAAATGAGAAGACATACTTGTTAGAAGGTATGTCACTAGACAGGCTCCAAAGATTCTAATCCATAAAAATTCTCCCAATCTCATTTGGCTTTATGTCTTCCATGTACATGCCTACCACATCTGCTAACCAAAAAGCCTTAGAATGTGTTACGTTTAAGCTAACCAAAATTGAGAAATTTCTGAAACACTGTTTCTACATTTCTTGAGAAAATATGGAATTTTCTTCAGCAGTGGAAATATCGAGGTCACTGAAGAAACAGTGACCTCCAAATTCCTTCTTGGAGGAAGGGAAGGGGAATTCATTCTAAATCTTTCCAAAAGGACCAAGAAGAAACTGGAACCAGGAAAAAGTGTTAGGGCAGGCATGTCAAATGATCAGAAAATTTCTTTTTGGAAAATTTTTTTATAAATGTTAAGCTTACAGACAATAGAGCCAATCAAGTCATAAGAATTAAGCTTAATATTCTCAATAAGAGTAAAATTGTTATAGGTGCTAACCACTGGCTGTGACCTTTGAAATGTTTCCCAGATAACCCAAAAGAATTCCCAAAGCTGCCAGCACTCCAACTACTAGTTTCCCACAATGAATAAGGAAACGTTGTTATTATTATTATTATTGCTTAACACTGTGGAAATTGAATGAGTGTATCTTTAAAAAGGAAAGAATACATGATATATTTATATATTATATATTTATGATATATTTAAGGAATACAATTGCTTTAATTAGAAGAATTTCTGAAGTTTTTCCTTTTTTATGCACAGAGTATGAGTAAAAAGCTAACAAAACCTTTGTCCTTTATGGACAAATTTGATCTTGGGTTAACTTTCTAGCTCTGCTCCCCACAAACTTGATAACACTGGAAGGTCGGTTGTATAACCAGGGAATACTGCTTATGGGAAAAGCCATGCTCGAGGACAAGAAATTCTGCAAATGAACAATAAATACCAGGAGGGAAGGCATAGCTTTGGACTTCCTGTAATAACTGAGTCAGGAACTCCTATCTTCGTGGGCAGCTGTAGGGAGATATTTGTTCCTCTGTGGAGCCTGAAACTTCTAAACCAAGCTACAACTTGTAGGGGACAAAGAGAATATTTATTGAGTTCTATAATATGTTCAACAGTATGGTAAGCAGGGAATATACAAAATGCAACAATACCAACACAGTAGCTGCCTTCAAGGCAAAGTCTAGCCTTTCTTTATGGACAAAAAAAACCAACATCCCAGGGGCTGAAATTCTAGAGTGGGATACTATATCCACACTTTTTTCCAAAAAAAGAATTCTTCATCCTGTGAGGAGAATTTGGGGGAGAATGGATACATGTATGTGTGTGGCTGAGTCTCTTCACTGTTCTCTGAAAACTATCACAACATTTTTAATCGGCTATACCCCAATACGAAATGAAAAGTTAAAATTAAAAAAAAAAGAAACAGTACGTGAATCTGGGTAAAAGATTTTAAAAAAGAATTCTTCACCCTGGGTTTTTGAGAAGTCCTCCCATTATAATCTAAAAAAGCACAAAATGCTAGGATTTCAAGCCATCCTTGCCTGCTGAATGGAGCTTTCTGGCTCTAACCCACTCCAACTGATCCTGTCTGTTTTGTTGCTCATTTCTTTGTTTTTCATCCTGACACCTACCTTTAATCTAAACATCTTTGTGGTGGGATGTTTTCTAGGTCAAGTGAAAAGAAAATACTAAAACTAGAACTTTCAGCTCTACGTGTCATGTATGTGGATCTGCTTGGCATCATGAAGAATGAAGGTGCAGACAAGGAGAATCATTATACATGTCATTCCTGGAGAGGAAAAGTTTAACCTTTACTTCCTGAAGTGTTTGTTCTGCATAATGGGATCTCAATAAATGTGCATTCAATTGGATTTCTCTTCACTATTGTGTTTTCGATCAATGCTTATTTCTGGATACCCAAATCATGACCATTGCAAATACTCCAAGGACTTTTTAAGAATGAGGGAGCCATTGTCAAGGCCTTTTTCTCAAGTGCTTTCTCTCATCCTAAACGTGCTTTTTAAACTCAAGCCATCAGCTTCTTCTGAACCATCACCTTCACCTCCTTTCTTATCCAGGCTAAATCTCATGATCACCCAAGTTGAATGATTCTCCCCCATCCTTTCAACACCTTTGCTTCCTCATTCTGATTCCGTACTTAGTTTTGCTGTTCAGTCCCCAAGTGGTGTCTGACTCTTTGCAACCCCATGGACTGCAGCACTCCAGGCTCCTCTGTCCTCCACTGTCTCCTGGCGTTTGCTCAAAGTCATGTCCATTGAGTTGGTGATGCTATTGAACCATCTCATTCTCTGTCACCCACTTCTCCATTTGTCTTCAGTCTTTCCCAGCACCAGGGTCTTTTCCAATGAGTCAGCTCTTCACATCAAGCGGCCAAAGTATTTGAGCTTCATCATCAGTCCTTACAATGAATATCCAGGGTTGATTTCTTTTAGGATTGACCGGTTTGATCTCCATGTAGTCAAAGAGACTCCCATGAGTCTTCTCTAGCACCATAGTTCGAAAGCATCAATTTTTCAGTGCTCAGCTTCCTTTATGGTCCAACTCTCATATCCATACATGACTACTGGAAAAACCATAGCTTTGACTATATGTACCTTTGTCGGTAAAGTGAAGTCTCTGATTTTTAACACACTGTCTAAAGAATGTTCAAACTACCAGACAATTGCATTCACTTCCCATGATAGTAAAGTTATGGTCAAAATCCTTCAAGCTGGGTCTCAGCAGTAGATGAACCAAGAACTTTCAGATATACAAGCTGGGTTTAGAAAAGGCAGAGTAACCAAATTACTAACATTCACTGGATCATAGAGACAGCAAGGGAATTCCAGAAAAACATCTACCTCTATGTCATTGACTACACAAAATCCTTTGACTGTGTGGATCATAACAAACTGTAGAAAACTGTCAAAGAGATGGGAATACCAGACCATCTTACCTGTCTCCTGAGAAACCTGTATGCTGGTCAAGAAGCAACAGTTAGAATCTTATATGGGACAACTGACTGGTTCAAAATTGAGAAAGGAGTATGACAAGGCTGTACACTGTCATCTTGTTTATTTAAACTCATACAAGGAACACATCATGCAAAATGCTAGGCTGGATGAGCTATGAGCTGGAATCAAGATTGCCAGGAGAAATAGCAACAACCTTAGATATGCAGATGATACCATACTAACGGCAGAAAGCAAAGAGGAAGTAAAGAGCCTCTTGATGAGGATGAAAAAGGAGATTGAGAAAGCCGACTTAAAACTCAATATTAAAAACTTAGATCAGGGCATCCTGTCCTATCACTTCATGGCAAATAGAAGGGGGAAATGTGGAAGCAGTGACAGATTTCCTCTTTTGGAGGCTCTAAAATCACTGCAGATAGTGACTGCAGCCTTGAAATTATAAAGCTATGACAAACCTAGACTGTGCTAAAAAGCAAAGACTTCACTTTACCGACAAAGGTCCACATAGTCAAGGCTATGGTCTTTCCAGTAGTCATGTACAGATGTGAGAGTTGGACCATAAAGAAGGCAGAGTACTAAAAAATTGATGTTTTCAAGCTGTGGTGCTCGAGAAAACTATTGAGAGCTCCTTGGACAGCAAGATCAAACCTGTCGATCTAAAAGGAAATCAACCCTGAATGCTTGTTGGAAGGACTGTTGCTGAAGCTGAAACTCTAATACTTTGGCCACCTGATCCGAACAGTCAACTCATTGTAAAAGACCCTGATGCTGGGAAAGATTGAAGGCAGAAGAAGAGAGCAACAGAGGATGAGACGGTTGGATGGTATCACCGATTCAGTGGACATGAACTTGGACAAACTCTGGGAGATAGTGAGGGACAGGGAGGCCTGGTGTGCTGCAGTCCATGGGGTCACAAAGAGTTGGATATGACTTGGCAACTAAACAACAACTAGTTTTGTCATAGCTTTCCTTCCAAGGAGCAAACATCTTTTAATTTCATGGGTGCAGTCACCATCTGCAGTGATTTTGGAGTCCAAGAAAACAAAATCTGTCACTTCTGCCACTTTTCCCCCTTCTATTTGCCATGAAGTAATGGGACCAGATGCTATGATCTTAGTTTTTTCGATGTTGAGTTTCAAGTCAGCTTTTTCACTCTCCTCTTTCATCCTCATCAAGAGACTATTTTCTCTTCACTTTCTGCCATAAGGATGGTGTCATCTGCATCCAGGACTGATCCAATCATAGGAGGCACTGTGGATTATCTACTCAGCAGTGATTGCCACCATTACATGTTCCTTTTTAATAGAAACTTGATTATTTTAATATTTATGGCAACAACATACCTGGTCCCAAGGGTCAGTACAAATTGATCTCAGCCCAGTGATTCTCAACTGGAGATGATTTATCCCCACCATTAGCGACATATGGGAATGTCTGGAGACATTTTTGATTGCAGTAACTTGGGCAAGGAGGGATGCTACTGGCATCTAAGCAATAGATGTCAGGGATGCTGCTAAACAGCTGCTAGACAGCACTCACATACACAGCAGAGTCATCCATCCCTAAATATTAGTAGTGATGAGGTTGAGAAACCCTGGTATAAACTAGCCATAGTGATTTCCTTCCCGTTTGCTAGAAATTGGTTTAGGATAGATATTTGGACGAGTTTTAGCCACTGAAATGTAACAGACACCTACTGGAACATACTTTTTCTCCTTGATAAAAAACAAAGACAAATTCAAGGAGAGCTTGCCAATTGCTCCCTAGTTTTAGCTGCTATCATATAATAATATGACGCTTACAAAGGAGATAGCATGGAAATACTAAGGATGAGAGAGTGAAAAGTCAGAATTAAGCTGGGCTTTATGATGCTGTTAGGTTATGACTGTAACCAACCCTTGAACTTTTCCATATGTAAGACAAATGAACTTCTTTTGTTAAACCACTTTGGGTCAGGTAATCTGTTACTTGTAGCCTAAAGCATTTTTCCTTATGAACCAACCATGTTTCTTCTCCATTCTCCGTCAAAGCAGTGAGATCCTAGAATCATTCATCTAGGAGCCATTACAAATGTGTGCTTTCTGATCTAAACAAGACCTCCCAGGCTACCTAGAACTCACTCTTCCTATCCCTAGCCAACTTCCCCTTGTGGGGAGTTCCAGTTTCTCAGTTCTTTCTCCAATCTGCATCCCCTTTCTCTATATAAGGTAGAAGACCTCGTTTCCTACTTCTCAGAGAAAATAAACACCAGCTGATGAAAACACCCTCAGCCTTCTGACATCTCTTACAGATATACCTACATCCATACTCATCTTTGATTCCTTCCCCCATTGATGCTCATCATCTCCTCTCTTCTTCCACAATGGCAGAGGGGTCCCTCCTCTTGTTTAAAACTAACCTCCCCCTCTGTGCTTTGGACCTTGTCCCCCTCATGCCTCTTTGGGAAACTTTCTCCACCGATTGTCTCCCCTCTCTCCTGAGTCTTTCACCTTTCTCACATCCTCACCTTCCTCGGGTGAGGAAAGATGCTCTTTGCTCATGCTAAAGATAGATGAGCAAACTTTTTCTAGATTTTTCAGGCTAGATCCAGTGATAGATAGATGATAGAATCGTGCTTGTGCTAAGTTGCTTCAGTCGTGTCTGACTCTTTGGAAACCTATGCACTGTAGCCCACCAGGCTCCTCTGTCTATGGGATTTTCTAGACAAGAATACCGGAGTGGGTTGCCCTGCCCGCTTCCAGGGGATTTTCTCAACCCAGGGAAGAGACCCCTGTCTCTTACGTCTCCTGCATTGCAGGCGGGTTCTTTACCACTGAGCCACTGGGGGAGCCCAGATGATAGCATAGACAGACATGGATCCATTTGTGCAATGTGCGTATAAAGGGTTATATGTGTACATCTCTTTAGAAATGCAAAGACTTTCTCTAGCTCACCAGCCATATAAAAACAGGTTGTGGGAAGGATTTGACAGCCCCATCCCAAGCTATGGGCTTCCCTAGTGGCTCAGACGGTAAAGAATCAGCCTGAAATGCAGGAGACCTGGGTTCAATCCCTGAGTCGGAAAGATCCCTGGAGAAGGGCTGCTGCAACTAAGTCGTTTTAGTCATGCCCAACTCTTAGTGACCCCATGGACTGCAGCATACCAGGCTCCTCCATCCATGGGATTTTCCAGGCAAGAGTACTGGAGTGGGGTGCCATTGCCTTCTCCAATGCATGAAAGTAAAAAGTGAAAGTGAAGTCACTCAGTCATGCCCAACTCTTAGTGACCTGATGGACTGCAGCCTACCAGGCTCCTCAGTCCATGGCATTCTCCAGGCACGAGTACTGAAATTGGTTGCCATTCCCTTCTCCAGCAGAGAAGGCCTGGAAAATCCCATGGACAGAGGCTACAGTCCATGAGGTCACAAAGAATCAGACATGACTGAGTGATTAATGTTTCCACTTTCACACTTTCCCAGGCTATAGCTTACTGGACCCCATGATAAAGAGAGAAAGATGGCAGATTGTAGGAAAATGGCCACCTGCACTTGTCTCAGTTCCCCTTCATGCTCTACCTTAATATATCTGCCTCTTTGAACCCAAAATCTGCTGGGACCCATAGCAGATGGGTGGGCATGAGAGAGATATCTCAGGGGGAAGCCCCAAAGGGAAATCTGGGTTTGAAATGTCTCCCCCTATGCACCAGGTGGAAAGTTTCAAGATAAACTGAAGAGAACTCTAGGTGAAAATTAGACATAGTTCATCCTATGAAGAGTTTGACTCTCAGGCGCCATGAACCTCCTGGATAAGGTCAGCATCATTCGTGTGTGTGTGTGATCATTCCATGTTTGTGTATCTCTGATCCATCTGGATCCCAAGAACTTCAAGAGGAGCTCTGCTCCTGAATCTAGAAGAAAGCAAGGAGACTGGGGAGCATGGAGGCACCTCTGCACACCTGCCTAGTACACACAGGGACCCCCTTGGGTGAAGAATCCATCTTCTTTCATCACTTGGGAAACTGTCACCACTCAGAGTTCTCAATTCCCAAGTCTGAGTCCCTAAGAAAAATGACAGCCCTTGAAAAGACTCAACAGGTGGAAAGAGTATGGTCAACATAATTGTCACCCAGCAAAATTGAGCTGCTGGAGTAGACAGACAACAACATTAAAAAATAATAATAGGGCTTCCCTAGTCGTTCAGTGGTAAAGAATCCTCCTGCTAATTAGGGAGACACAGGTTTGATCCCTGGCCCAGGAGGCCCACGTGCCACAGAGCAACTAAGCCTGAGCACCACAACTCCTGAGCCTGTGCCCTAGAGCCTAGGCCCACACTCCACAGCAGGAGAAGCCTCTGCAATGGAAGCCCATGCATCACAACTAGAGAAAAGTCTGAGCAGCACCAAAGACCCAGCACAGGCAAAAAATAAAATGTGTAACTGAATCAAATTATTTTTGTTAAGAATGATAAAAAAGAAGAATGCAAAGAGATTCAAGTTCAGCAGCAAATGTTCTATGGAAATAAATAGAATTTAAAAAAAGAGTAATTTTACTGGATGAATCAAAGAAGATGATCATTGTTAAGAGACAAATTAATGAGTTAAAAGACCATGTGGAAGAAGCATCTCAAAAAAAAAAAAAAAGGCAGAACAAAATGCAAAAGATGAAAACCATGAGGGGAAAAAATCAGCCTTGAAGACCCAGGAGATCTGATATGGGAATAATTGGGAGAAGGAGTTGGAAGAGTATGGGGCACCCATGTTCAGGTCTCTTCTACCGCAGAAGTTCTCCCTGCTACAATACATTCTAGTTCTCTTCATAGCCAAAATTCTAGAAAAACTGTTTACACACTGCTGTTCCCACTTCCTCTTACCCCCTCACTGCTCAGCCCACTGTAGTCGGATTTCTGTTTCCAACACATCCGAGAATGGCTCAGTGTCCCAAATGCTCCCTCAGTACCAAGTCCACTGACTGCTTCTCAATTTTTCTAATTTGACCTTTGGGTCACATTTCACTCTGTTCACCCTCATTTCTACTTTTTTTTTTTTTGACAACCAAAATTTTTAGGGGTTTTTTCCAGCTTTATTGAGATTTAATTAACAAATAACATTTGTATATATTTAAGATGTACAATATGATGATTTATCTATATATGCATTATCCCCTTTCCTTCTTTTTTTTGTTTTTGCTTTTGTTTGTGGCTGTGCCGGATCGTTGTTGCTGCCCACAGGCTTTCTCTGGTTGTGACAAGAGTGGGCTACTCTCTCATTGCGGTGCCTGGGCTTCTCATTTCAGTGGCTTCTCTTGGTGCAGAGCACAGGCTCTAGGTGCATGGGCTTCAGTAATTAGTTGTGCCTCTTGGCTCTGTGAGTATGGTTTCCGTGTGTCTGCCCTCTGATGCCCTCTTGCAACACCTACCATCTTACTTGGGTTTCTCTTACCTTGGGCATGGGGTATCTCTTCACAGCTGCTCCAGCAAAGCACAGCCGCTGCTCCTTACCTTGGATGAGGGGTATCTCCTCCCACCACCCTTCCTGACCTTCAACGTGGGATGGCTCCTCTAGGCCCTCCTGTGCCCGCGCTGCCACCACTCCTTGGGCGTGGAGTTGCTCCTCCCAGCCGCCGCCCTGGCCTCGGACACGGGGTAGCTCCTCCCGGCCGTCGCCCCTGGCCTCGGACGTGGGGAGCTCTCAGCCACGCTTAGTGCACCGGCCCGCCGCTGTGGGGCCACCCAAGATGGGTGGGCCATGGTGGAGAGGTCTGACAGAATGTGGTCCACTGGAGAAGGGAATGGCAAACCACTTCAGTATTCTTGCCTTGAAAACCCCATGAACAGTATGAAAAGGCAAAATGGTAGGATACTGAAAGAGGTACTCCCCAGATCAGTAGGTGCCCAATATGCTACTGGAAATCAGTGGAGAAATAACCCCAGAAAGAATGAAGGGATGGAGCCAAAGCTAAAACAATACCCAGCTGTGGATGTGACTGGTGATAGAAGCAAGGTCCAATGCTGTAAAGAGCAATATTGCATAGAAACCTGGAATGTCAGGTCCATGAATCAAGGCAAATTGGAAGTGGTCAAACAGGAGATGGCAAGAGTGAATGTCGACATTCTAAGAATTGGCAAAATAAAATGGACTGGAATGGGTGAATTTAACTCAGATGACCGTTATATCTACTACTGTGGGCAGGAATCCCTCAGAAGAAATGGAGTAGCCATCATGGTCAACAAAACAGTCCGAAATGCAGTACTTGGATGCAATCTCAGAAATGACAGAATGATCTCTGCTCGTTTCCAAGGCAAACCATCCAATATCACAGTAATCCAAGTCTATGCCCCAACCAGTAATGCTGAAGAAGCTGAAGTTGAATGGTTCTGTGAAGACCTACAAGACCTTTTAGAACTAACACCCTAAAAAGATGTCATTTTCATTATAGGGGACTAGAATGCAAAGGAAAGAAGTCAAGAAACACCTGGAGTAACAGACAAATTTTGCCTTGGAATGCAGAATGAAGCAGGGCAAAGACTAATAGAGTTTTGCCAAGAAAATGCACTGGTCATAGCAAACACCCTCTTACAACAACACAAGAGAAGACTCTACACATGGACATCGCCAGATGATCAACACTGAAATCAGATTGCTTATATTCTTTGCAGCAAAAGATGGAGAAGTTCTATACAGTCAACAAAAACAAGACCAGGAGCTGACTGTGGATCAGATCATGAACTCCTTATTACCAAATTCAGACTGAAATTGAAGAAAGCAGGGAAAACCGCTAGACCATTCAGGTATGACCTAAATCAAATCTCTTATGATTATACAGTGGAAGTGAGAAATAGATTTAAGGGCCTAGATCTGATAGATAGAGTGCCTGATGAACTATGGACGGAGGTTCATGACATTGTATAGGAGACAGGGATCAAGACCATCCCCATAGAAAAGAAATGCAAAAAAGCAAAATGGCTGTCTGGGGAAGCCTTACAAATAGCTGTGAAAAGAAGAGAAGTGAAAAGCCAAGGAGAAAAGGAAAGATATAAGCACCTGAATGCAGAGTTCCAGAGAATAGCAAGAAGAGATAAGAAAGCCTTCTTCAGCGATCAATGCAAAGAAATAGAGGAAAAGAACAGAATGGGAAAGACTACAGATCTCTTCAAGAAAATTAGAGATACCAAGGGAACATTTCATGCAAAGATGGGCTCAATAAAGGACAGAAATGGTATGGACCTAAGAGAAGCAGAAGATATTAAGAAGAGATAGCAAGAATACACAGAAGAAATGTACAAAAAAGATCTTCAGGACCTGGATAATCGCGATGGTGTGTTCACTCATCTAGAGCCAGATATCCTGGAATGTGAAGTCAAGTGGGCCTTGGAAAGCATCACTACGAACAAAGCTAGTGGAGGTGATGAAATTCCAGTAGAGCTATTTCAAATCCTGAAAGATGATGCTGTGAAAGTGCTGCACTCAATATGCCAGCAAATTTGGAAAACTCAGCAGTGGCCACAGGACTGGAAAAGGTCAGTTTTCATTCCAATCCCAAAGAAAGGCAATGCCAAAGAATGCTCAAACTACCGCACAATTGCACTCATCTCACATGCTAGTAAAGTAATGCTCAAAATTCTCCAAGCCAGGCTTCAGCAATACATGAACCGTGAACTTCCTGATGTTCAAGCTGGTTTTAGAAAAGGGAGAGGAACCAGAGATCAAATTGCCAACATCCGCTGGATCATGGAAAAAGCAAGAGAGTTCCAGAAAAACATCTATTTCTGCTTTATTGACTATGCCAAAGCCTTTGACTGTGTGGATCACAATGAACTGTGGAAAATTCTGAAAGAGATGGGAATACCAGACCACCTGACCTGCCTCTTGAGAAATCTATATGCAGGTCAGGAAGCAACAGTTAGAACTGGACGTGGAACAACAGACTGGTTCCAAATAGGAAAAGGAGTACATCAAGGCTGTATATTGTCACCCTGCTTATTTAACTTCTATGCAGAGTATATCATGAGAAACGCTGGACTGGAAGAAACACAAGCTGGAATCAAGATTGCCAGGAGAAACATCAATAACCTCAGATATGCAGATGACACCACCCTTATGGCAGAGAGTGAAGAGGAACTAAAAAGCCGCTTGATGAAAATGAAAGAGGAGAGTGAAAAAGTTGGCTTAAAGCTCAACATACAGAAAACGAAGATCATGGCATCTGGTCCCATCACTTCTTGGGAAATAGATGGGGAAATAGCGGAAACAGTGTCAGACTTTATTTTGGGGGGCTCCAAAATCACTGCAGATGGTGACTGCAGCCATGAAATTAAAAGACGCTTACTCCTTGGAAGAAAAGTTATGACCAACCTAGATAGTATATTGAAAAGCAGAGACATTGCTTTGCCGACTAAGGTCCATCTAGTCAAGGCTATGGTTTTTCCAGTAGTCATGTATGGATGTGAGAGTTGGACTGTGAAGAAGGCTGAGCGCCAAAGAATTGATGCTTTTGAACTGTGGTGTTGGAGAAGACTCTTGAGAGTCCCTTGGACTGCAAGGAGATCCAACCAGTCCATTCTGAAGGAGATCAGCCCTGGGATTTCTTTGGAAGGAATGATGCTAAAGCTGAAACTCCAGTACTTTGGCCACCTCATGCGAAGAGTTGACTCATTGGAAAAGACTTTGATGCTGGGAGGGATTGGGGGCAGGAGAAGAAGGGGACGACAGAGGATGAGATGGCTGGATAGCATCACTGACTCGATGGACGCGAGTCTGAGTGAACTCCGGGAGTTGGTGATGGACAGGGAGGCCTGGCGTGCTCAATTCATTGGGTCACAAAGAGTCAGACACGACTGAGCGACTGAACTGAACTGAACTGAACTTGGGCTCTAGAGCTTGGGCTCAGTAGTTGTGACACACCGATTTAGTTGCCCCTCAGCTTATGGGATCCTAGTTCCCAGACCAGGGATCAAACCCGTGTCCCCTGCATTGGCAGGCAGATTCCCGACCACTGGACCACCAGGAAAGTCCCCCTTTTCCTTCTGGAAGCACTCTCTTCTCTTGGCTTCCCGAACACGACACTATCTTCCTATAATAGTAGTCAACCTATCCCAGCTTGCCCAGGACTTTGCCACCTCTGGCACAGAAAATTCTGTATCCCACAAAGCACTCAGTTCCAGGAAAACCAGAATCATGTTGCAAACTCCTCTTTCTCCTTTTCCATGTTGTCTTAGTTTGGGCTCCCCCAAGAGAAAACTCTGAGACAAGGATTTGAGTGCCAGTAGTTTATTTTGGAGGTGATCCTGGGAAATGCCAGCAGGGGTGCAAAGAAGTGGATCCGGGAAAAAAAAGACAGCAGGTACAAGGTGGGAGCTTAATCCCAGCAGGGACCGCTGGGCAATAACTGGGACAAGCATCTCAGAGTCATCTCACCTGAGAGGTGAGGGAGCTGGGACACGTGTACACCAAGTTCAAGGTTTTGGTTGAGGGTTGTTCCAGGAAGCATTTTCCCCCTGACACTTCTCATCTGCCATCTGCCAAATAAGGAGGACTGCAGTGGCAGCTGCTGGCCATCGGAAGTCACTGAAAATGTGAGGACGAAGGATATAAGCTGGGCGTGACCGCATCTGCTACACACAGGATTCTATCCTTGGGGTTTCCCTGGTGGCTCAGCGGTAGAGAATCCCCCACTGATGCAGGAGATGCAGACTCCATCCCTGGTCCTCGAAGATCCCACAGGCCCTGGAGCAGCTAAGCCTGTGCTCTAGATCCAGGGAGCTGAAACTACTGCGCCCATGTGCCACAACTACTGAAGCCTGAGCCCCCTAAAATCCAGGCTCCACCACAAGAAAAGCACACGACAGTTAGAGAGTGACCCCCGCTCTCTGCAACTAGAGAAGAGCCCTCACAGCAACAAAGATCCAGCACAGCCAAATAAATAAATATCTAAATAAAAAAAATTTTAAGATTCTATCCTTGACCCAAGAGAAGTTCTTAGAATCTGGCAGAAGTTCACGAACCACCTAAATGTAAATGTGTTGCTTGCATGAGCATTTTTTCTTCCCCATCTCTAGTAACAATAATTACTTCTTTTCCAGGATTTGAGCGGAAATCCTTGGAGTCATTCTTCAGCCTGCTCTTTCTCTCACACCGAGCATACAGTTCATCAGCCAATCCCACTAGCTGTGTCTTCAGATGTAGAATTCTTCCTGCCTTTGACATTAGCTCCCGGGTCCCCATCACCCCTCACCCGCATTATTGTAACAGCCCCAGGAGAGCCACAGAGGACCATCAGCAGAGCCAGAGCCCAGTTCCTTTTCTCCTACCCCAAAAATGCAGGATTTCTGTTCTACCACATCACATTGTTCCTTTCCGAGAACTGCAGTCTGACGCAAGAGCTATAAGGTTAGAGTTTTCAGGGATAATTCAGGTTTGTAGATAGCCCTTTGAAAGGCAGCAGGTGCTATAGAAAAAAAAAATCAACCATGCAAGGCACATCGCTTTGCCAACAAAGGTCCGTCTAGTCAAAGCTATGGTTTTTCCAGTGGTCATGTATGGATGTGAGAGTTGGACCATAAAGAAAGCTGAGCACTGAAAAATTGATGCTTTTGAACTACGGTGCTGGAGAAGACTCTTGAGAGTCTCTTCGACTACATGGAGATCAAATCAGTCAATCCTAAAAGAAATCAACCCTGGATATTCATTGGAAGGACTGACGCTGAAGCTGAAGCTCCAATACTTTGGCCACCTGATATGAAGATCTGGCTCATTGGAAAAGACCCTGATGCTGGGAAAGATTGAAGGCATGAAGAGAAGGGGACACAGAGGATGAGATGGTTAGATGACATCACAGACTCAATGAACATGAATTTGATCAAACTCTGGGAGATAGTTGAAGGACAGAAAGCCTGGCACGCTGCAGTATACGGGGTTGTAAAGAGTCGGACATGACTGAGTAACTGAACAATGACAAGAACCACAGAGCCCTCTGCCCCTTATCCACTAAATGGTGATTGACAAGCCATGAGCCCCCTCTGAGCCTCAGTTTTCCCAGCTATAAAATAGGGTTGGTGATTATTCCAGACTCAAAGAACCATCATGAAGATTAAATGAGAGCTACTCCGTCTATCTAGTGCACAAAATATGCTTGATAAATCATGGCTTTTTCATGGCTGGTTTGCATTTTTGTGTGGCAGAAACCAACACAATACTGTGAAGCAATTTGTCTCCAGTTAAAACCTATGGCTTATTCATGTTGATGTTTGACAGAAAACAACGAAATTCTGTAAAGCAATTATCCTTCAATTTTAAAATAAACAATTTTTTTAATTGTGGCTTTTTTTTAACCACCAAGAATGCCCAACCTTTGGTCCCCTGGACCCAAAGTGTTAAAGAAGACCTCCTTCATGTTTTCTGCACCACCTGAAATTGGACAATGGTGAGAGAGGCAGAAGGGAGATAGTTCCACTGTGGGCCACTCCCCCATAGTGTGACTCAGAAAAGTGACCACAGCCCCCTTGCTTCCCCATTTCTCAACACACGTATTGGAAGAAACTGGAGCTTCCTCTTCTGAGATGGGCGAACTTCCCCTGACCCCAGGTAAACAGCTGCTTGGGTCAATGGTCCCCTGGGTGGAGAGCTCAGAACAGGATGCCCACCCACTCTGAAGTCTATGGGCTGTTGTTGTTGTTCAGTTGCTAAGGGGTGTCTGACTCTTTACAACCCCGTGGACTGCAGCACGCCAGGCTTCCCTGTCCTCCACTGTCTCCTGGAGTTCAAGTTCACGTCCACTGAGTTGGTGATGCTATCTAACCATCTCATCCTCTGCCACCCTCTTCTCCTTTTGTCTTCAGTCTTTCCGCACGTTGGAGTTTTTTCCAATGAGTCACTTTTCGTATCAGATGGCCAAAGTATTGGAGCTTCAGCTTCAGCAACAGTCCTTCCAATGAATATTCAGGGTTGATTTCCTTTAGGATTGACTGGTTTGATCTCCTTGCAGTCCAAGACTCTCAAGAGTCTTCTCCAGCACTACAGCTCAAAAGTATCAATTCTTTGGCGCTCAGCGTTTTTAATGGTCCAACTCTAAGGGCTGCATAGAGAGTTAATTTCGATACTGATGAGCTAGGGGCACGTGTGGAAATGGGAGAAGACAAGTTCAGAGGGAACAGGAAGTAAAGTGAATGCCAATCCCCCACCCACCACTTCCCCTGCTCAGAATCTGCTTGCCTTAATCACTTGCTCTGAGTCATAACAGGAACGACTGTGCTAATAACTCAGGGCACTTGTTGATCAATACATTGATTGGTTTAATCCCACCCTGATGCAGGGACTATCTGAAGAGATTGATGTATTGAGCTGTGCTCAGCTGGGGGTAGTACCAGCTCCCTGGGGGAGGGGGATTGATTGCCACAGTGACTAGGAGGGGCACCTCTGGAATTTAATGGGTGTTACAGGCTGAAATGGGTCACCCCAAATTCACTTGTTAAAGTCCCAACCCCCCGACATCTCAGAATGTTAAGACATTGGAGATAGTGTTCAAAGAGATAATCAAATTAAAAGAAGTCATCAGGGTGTGTTCTAACTGGGGTCCTTAAAGGAAGAAAAGATTATGACACAGAATTTATAAAGGGAAGACCTCCTGAAGACAGAGAAGACAGCCACAGACCAGCCATGGAGAGGGGGCTCACCAGAAACCAACCATGCCAACACCTTGATCTCAGACTTCCAGCCTCCACAACTGTGGAACTTCCCTAGTGGTCCAGTGGTTAAGAATCCACCTTCCAATGCAGGAGACTCGGGTTCAATCCCTGGTCAGGGAACTAAGATCCCACATGCCTCTGGGCTACTAAGTCTGACAGCAGCTACTGAGCCTGCACACTCTAGAGCTGGTACATTGCAACAAAAGAGATGCCCACGTTCAGCAACGAAGACCCAGTGCAGCCAAAGATTTTTAAAAATAAAAATACATTTCTGTTGTTTAAGTCAGTTTATGACACTTTATTATGACAGTCCCAACAAACTGACACAGTAGGCAAGGACCGCACAATGAATTGATATTTTGAAAAGATCTAACACTGCAAGAGAGCTTCCCTGGTGACTCAGTGGGGAAGAATCCACCTGCCAATGCAGAAGATTCGGGTTCAATCCCTGGATTGGGAAGATCCCCTGAAGAAGGAAACGGCAACCCACTCCAGTATTCTTGCCTGGGAAATCCCATGGACAGAGGAGCCTGGCGGGCTACAGTCCATAGGATCACAGAGAGTCAGAGATGACTTAACAACGAAACAACATTGCAAGAGTTAATGGAGACAGTAGCATGGAAACATATATATTACCGTATGTAAAATATGCCAGTGGTAATTTGCTGTATGATGCAGGAAGCTCAAACCTGGTGCTCTGTGACAACAGAGGGGTGGGATGAAGTAGGAGGTGGGAGGGAGGGCCACGAGGGAGGGGACATATATATGCCTACGGCTGATTCATGTTGATATATGGCAGAAACCAACATAATATTGTAAAGCAATTATCCTTCAATTAAAAATAAATAATTTTTTTAAAAAGAGACAATAGTCCAAGAAGATCCATCCATAGTAAAATTAATTACTTCATCAAAGAGCTTCACAAACCACCTAAAGGCACAAGCGGGTAGGAAGATGTCTCCATTATTGTCCTGAGGATCTCACCAAGTCATGGCCTGGCCTGGGTGAGGAATTTTGACTTTCAGCTGGTCTGTCTTTCTAGAAGTTCCACAGTTCAAGTCTTGCCAGAGGTCTGATTCCACCAACTAGGTTGGGCAAATCTCACCCAGGACAAGGAAACAGCTGTATGTCAAGAATTATTGCTCCACCTGCTTCCCAGAGGGAAATGGTAAACAAGTCCAGTACTCTTGCCTGGAGAATCCCATGGACAGGGGATTCTGGTGGGCTGCAGTCCATGGGGTTGCAGAGTCAGACACGACTGAGCATTGAGCATGGCATGGCTTCCCAGAAGTTGGTTCACATCGGGGAGGCAGCAAAGGGTCCGAGTCCCATCACATTATGATCATGGTCCAAAGGAGCCATAGTGCTTTCAGTCCCAGCTCAAATAATGTCAGATCTGGAGCTCCTAAAGTCCATATGGTTTCCTAAGAGCCATGATTGGGGACCTGGTGAGTTCCCTCCAGACCCCAGAACTGGGAGACCATTACTAAGACCTGGTGTCCCTCCTGCTCATCTACTCTGGACTGAGTTGTGTCCCACCAACCCCACCCCCTGCAAAAAAACTTCCATGTTAAATCCCAGACCCCAGTGTGATGCTATTAGGAGGCAGGGCCTTAGGAGTGATTAGGTCTTGGGGTGGAGCCTTCATGAAAGGGATTAGTGTCTTTATAAAAGGGACCTCAATATGATATGACAGCCCTTGTATGCGGAATCTAAGAAGAAATTATGCAAATGAACTTACAGAGCAGGAAGAGACGCACAGACTTAGAGAGTGAACTTAAGGCGGCCCGGGGGAAGGACGCAGGGGAGGGATAGTCAGGGAGTTTGGGATGGACATGTATACTCTGCTCTATTTTAAATGGATAACCAACAAGGACCTACTGTAGAGCACACGGGACTCTGCTCAATGTTATGTGGCAGCCTGGATGGGAGGGGAGTTTGGGGGAGAATGGATACAAGTATATGTATGGCTGAGTCCCTTCACTGTTCACCTGAAATTATCACGTTGTTAATCGGCTATACCCCAATACAAAATTAAAAGTCTTTAAAAATAAAAATGGACCCCAGAGAGTTCTCACCCCTCCCAGCACGTGAGGACACAGTGAGATGGCATCCATGAACCAGGAAGCAGGTCATCACTAAACACTATATCTCCCTGAGCCTTGATCCTGGGCTTGACAGCTTCCAAAACTTTGAGAGAAAAAAAATGTCTGTCATGTATAAGCCATCCAGTGTACAATATTCTGTAACAGCAGCCTGAACAGACTAACACAGTGCAACAGAACAAGCCCCCAGGTCCTCACCCCAGAAATGATCTGACTCGCACCCCCAGAGAACTTGCTACGTCCGGGCTGCTGGTTCCCCCCTGGGTGCTGGCAGGTCCCACTGTTCACGTCAGATCCAGAAGGACGGGAGGTTCTCACCTCCAAGAGCCGAGGGGCATGAAGTACGGATGGGCCTCCAGCCAGCCTCAACTCTGGGGTTCAACAGGAACATTTCCGCTCACAAATCCAGTAGGTAGTTTTGTCGCAGGAGAGGTCATTCCAGGTGCCACCTTTGTTCATGCTGGCACAGTTCTCATTATTATAGAGGTTGTTGGGTTCCTGTGGGTCCCAAAAGCTGGATAAAGGAGAAAGTGGATGTAGGGTGAGGTGAATAAATAGAGCACAGCGGGTTTTTCAAGGCAGTGAAACTGCAATTCTATACAATACCGTGATGCTAGATACATGACATCATGAGTTTGTCGAAACCCATAGACTTTTGGGAAGATCCAAAGGCTCAGCAGGTGAAGAGCCCACCTGCAGTGCAGGAGCTGCAGGAGACATGGGTTCAATCCCTGGGTCAGGAAAATCCCTTGGAGGAGGTATGGGCAACCCACTCCAGTATTCTTGCCTGAAAAATGCCATGGGCAGAGGAGACTGGTGGGCTAGAGTCCAAAGGGTTCCAAAGAGTCGGACGCTACTAAGCAAGCATAGAATTTCACAGCACTAAGAGTGACCCTTAATCTGACCTATGGACTTAGTTCATCATAATGTGTCTATAAGGGCTCATCAGTTGTAACAAATGCACTAGGCTAATGCGAGATGTTAATGATGGGGGAAAATGTGTGCAGGACAAAAGGGACTCGGGGAACAGCGCTCTGCACCTTCTGCTCAATTTTCCTAAAAAATAACGCACTACTCAACCATACAAAGAATGAAATTTTGCCATTTGCAACCACATGGGTAGACTTGGAGGATATTATGCTAAGTGAAGTAAGTCAGAGAAAGACAAATACTCTACGATATCACTTACATGTGGAATCTGAAAAATACAACAAACTAGTGGCTACAGCAACAAAGAAGAAGACTCACAGATGTAGAGAACAAACTAGCTGTTACCAGTGGGGAGAGGAAAGGAGAGAGGGGCGATACAGGATTAGGGGAGAAAGTGGTGCAAAGCATTAGGTATAAAATAAGGTACAAGGTCCTTGTTGGTAGCACAGGGACCTCTCCTCCATACTCTGTGATAATCTAAATGAGAAAAGAATTTTTAAAAGAATAGGTATACGTATATGTATAACTGAACCACTTTGTGATACACCTGGAAAGCAAATGTAAAGCAACTATACTCCAATATAAAATAAAAGTTATTGGGCTCTTCCCTGGCAGTCCAGTGGTTAAGACGTCACCTTCCAATTCAGGGAGTGTGGGTTCAATCCCTGTTCAGGAAGCTAAGGCGCCACATGCCTCAGTGGCCAAAACACAAACCAGAAGCAATATTGTAACAAGTTCAATAAAGACTTTAAAAATGATCCACACCAAAAGAATTTTAAAATTAAATAAAAATTATTTTTTTAAAAAGTAAACAATTTTTAAAATAGTAAAATTTAAAAATAAGCTATAAGGATATATTGTACAACATAGGGAATATATCCAATATTTTATAACTTTAAATGGAGTATAACTTTAATACTTGCAAATCACTATGTTGTACACCTGTGACATATAATACTGTTTATCAACTATACTTCAACTTAAAAATAATGATAAAAGGAAAAATAAAGTCTATTAATTAAAAAAAAAGAGAAAAGAAAAGAATACCAGAAAAAAAGAACAAGAAAAGCCTTCATGGCTCAGGGCTCTTTCCTCCACCCGAATCATTCCTTCAGCCTTTCAGAATTACATGAAAATGTTGTGTCGTCCCCGTCACCCCAGCAGCTTGTCTGTGCTAACTCAGCCCCATCTCCCTGTTCACCAGGAATTCTCCAGGTTCCTGAGTCAGTTTCCTGCATCTGGTCAGTTTCTGTTCTCTTCCAAAGAACATTTTTGTTAAACCACATCCCTCTCAACCTTCCAAGTAATGTAGTGTTTTAGGTCATGTTCCTTTTTTTTTTTAATTGGAGTATAACTGCTTACAGTGTTGTGTTGTTTCTGCTGTACAGTGAAGTCAATCAATCATGTGTATACACATATCCCCTCCCTCCTGGACCTTCCTCCCACCCTGTCCCCCATCCCACTCGTTCAGGTCATCATGAGCACACAGCAGAGTTTCCTGCACTTTATAGCAAGGTCCCACTAGCTATCTGTTTTACACGTGGTAGTGTACACATGTCTTTTGTTTGGTTTATTTGTTTTGTTCTCCTTTTATCTCATAATTTGTTCCACCCTCCCCCTCCCCTCAACCACCCACCACTGTGTCCACAGAGCCAAATTTGGCAATTCAGGTGCATGGGATTTATTAACGGGTGTTCTCAGGAGAGGGGGACTGAGAGAAGAAGGATGAGGCAGGGGATAGAAGTGAGCAAGGATATGGGTTTAGCCTGGTCTAGACTCAGCCTGAACCCACAGGGAGCTCTGGAATTTGAATAGCACAACAGAGTTTTTCCAACTTGAAACAAGGGGTCCAGGCAGCTCTTAGCCTGTCATTGTCTGTGCCATTGTCTGACTTCAGTGGGAGTGGAGTAACCTCCTAGCTGAACAGGCTTCCATTCAGCTGAGGTCACCTCTCGGGAGAAAGCATAACTGTGAGCCTTTAGCAGCCAATGCCCCCTGCTGGGGGGTGTCTGCACCAGCCCGCAAAAGGGATCTGAGCTGAGGACCTGCAGTGACACACCATCCCATGCCATCTCTATTTACAGAATTCTACCTCCCTCCAGGAATCTTTAATAAAAAAATAAAATCCCCAGACAAAACACTAATATCTCTAATATATAAAGAGTTCCTAGAAATCAATACAAAAAGACCAAAACTCCAATATAAAAAACACACAAAAATCTTTCCATATGCTGCAAGGAAAGATCCCATGTGCCACAACTGAGACTCAACACAGACCAATAAATAAGTATTTCTTCAAAATACACAAAAGATATGAATAGATAATTCACAGAAAAGTTAATACATATGGCTATCAAACATATGCAAAGACACTCAACCTCAAGCATAACAGACATGCAACCAACCCAGGGATCAAACCCAGGTCTCCTGCACTGCAGGCAAATTCTTTACCGACAGAGCTACAAGGGAAGCCCAAATTAAGTATTAACTTGCATTAATTTGCCAATGTAGTATACATCGGCCTCTCAGTACCCTGTAATGACCAATACGGGAGAAGAATCTTAAAAAGAGGGAATACATGTAAATGTATAACTGATTGACTTTGCTATACAGCAGAAACTAACACAATACTATAAATCAACTATACTCCAAAAAAAATCAATTTTAAAAAATACTGTTAGTATTCTATTTTTCCCCTACAATTAAAACAATAAAATTCCAAAAGTTTGATGAGCGTGTGGGCAAAAAAAAAAAAAATGTAAGTCAAGCTGGTGAGAGAATAAATTGGTATAATCATATGGGGGACAATTTGTTAATATTTACTTAAAATACAAATACAGACATGGCTGTATTTATATTTTAAATAAATCCAAGTTTAATACATACAGTATAAATAAATACACATTTCCCCTGGTGGCTCAGTGGTAAAGAATCTGCTTGCCGGTGAAGGAGACATGGGTTCGGTTCCTGGTCTGGAAGATCCCACGTGCTGGGGAGAAGCTAAGCGCCTGCACCACACCTGCTCAGCCTATGTTCTAGAGCCCAGGAGCCACAGCTACTGAAGCCCTCACCCCCAGAGCCTATTCTCCGAAACTAAAGAAGCCAGCACAATAAGAAGCCGGCAAACTGCAACTAGAGAATAGCCCCCGCTTGCCACAACTTGAGAAACCCCGCAGGCAGCAACAAAGACCCAGCACAGCCAAAATAAATTTGTTAATTGATTAAATTATTTTAATAAATAAAATTAAGTACAAATACATATTCTCCTTAAGAAGATAAAGCATGATGGCTAACAGCACGGACTTTGAAGCCCGGATGTGTGGCACTACCACCTGCCGGGTGTCTGACCTGGGGACGATCGCGTAACCTGTCTGTGCCTGTTTCCACGTCTTTCCATGGAGAGGATAACAGTACTTCCCTTACAGAATTACTAAGAAAATTAAATAAATGAGTTGATATAAAGAATGCCTGCCCAAATGAGATCCTGCTCACTCTTTCGGCAAATCAAAAATCTTCCTCTTGGGACTTCTCCAGTGGTCAAGACTCCGAGCTTCCGTGCAGGCAGCACAGGTTTGGTCCCTGGCCAGGGAACTAAGACTCCAAATGCCATGTGGCATAGCCAAAAATAAATAAATAAAATATCTTTAAAATAAAATTAAAAAGCATGCATCTTTAAAAAAAAAAAAATCTTCCTCGTCCTCTTGCCCTATAGCCATGGCATTTTTTCTCTTTTTTCCCCCTCAACCATTGGTCTGAGGACTTGATATGTTTGAGCAGTTGTGCTAAAAGGCTGAGATGTTGTAAGGAGGAAAAAAAAAGTGCAAGCACCAGAAACCCTATCAGAAAAAAAGCACCCCTGTGCTCCCCTTGTCAGCTCTGCCTGGGATTTGTGTGTGCGTGTGTGATATGTGTGATTGCTTGATATGCTTTTGTTTATTGTTTTAATTTGTAAATTTATTTTTAATTGGAGGATAATTGCTTTACAATATTGTGTTGGTCTCTGCCATACATCAGCATGAATAAGCCACAGGCATACGTATGTCCCCTCCCTCCCGCCCCATCCCACTCCCCTAGGTTGTCACAGGGCACCAGGTCTGAGTTCCCTGCGTCACACAGCAAATTCCCACTGGCTAGCTATCTTACATACAGTAATGTATATGTTTCCATGCTGCTCTCTCAATTCATCCCCCTCTCTCCATCCCCCACTGCGTTCTCAAGTTTGTTCCCTGTGTCTGCACCTCCATTGCTGCCCTGCAAATAGGTTCATCAGTTCCATCTCTCTAGATTCCATATATATGCATTGATACATGAAATTTGGTTTTCTCTTTCTGGCTTACTTCACTCAGTATAACAGACTCTAGGTTCGTCCACCTCATTGGGACTGACTCAGATGCGTTCTTTTTTATGGCTGAGTAATATTCCACTGTGTATATGTACCACAGTTTTTATTGAGTGTAGTTGCTTTACAATGTTGCGTTAGTTTCCGCAGTACAGCAAAGTGAATCAGCTATACATATACATATACCTCCCTTTTGGGATTCCTTTCCCACTGAGGTCACCACAGAGCACTGGGTTCCCTGTACTATGCAGTATTCTCATTAGTTATCGATGTTACACATAATATCAGTCCCACTCTCCCAGTTCATCCCACGACCCCTTTCCCCTTGGTATCCGTACATTTGTTCTCTACATTTGTGTCTCTATTTCTGCTCTGTAAATAAGATCGTCTATATTAATTTTTTCAGATTCCACATAAATGCGTTAACATATGAATTTGTTTTTCTCTTTCTGACTTACTTCACTCTGTATGACAGTCTCTAGGTCCATCCACGTCTCTATAAATGACCCAATTTCATTCCTTTTTATTCAACCTGGAACTTTAAAGAATCTGCTAGTTTGGACTTCACAAAGACCTACAAGGAGAAGAGACCCAATAAGCCCTGGATACTTGCCTCAAAGTGACGGGGGACCCATCCAGCCACCTCCAGTCCCCTTCGACATCTCTGTCATTCAGCCCCAGCCAGTACACCCGTGGAGAACCATGGGCCTTGGCCACAAAGTCCTGCAAGTACAAACTCCATTCAGCCATCAGTTCTTCTACACACACCCTGCCTGTCTCACATATATTCAGGGCTTGTGAATGCCACCCCAGTACCCATCCCAAATCCCCATGGCATACAGAACAAGATCAAAACCTTCCTCCCACTTGAGCACCTGCAGTGGGAACCGTCATGCTGCTTTCTCCAAAAACCTATGAGCCACTCTGTGCCTCAGTTTCCACCTCCGTAAAATGGGATAATAGTAGCTACCTCCTCACAGAATTATTGAGAGGATTGAATGGATTAATATGCATAAAGAATTCAAACAGTGTCTGACATGCTGCAAGTACTGGGACATCTTATTTTATGGGAGTATAGTAGATTTTCAACGTTGTATCAGTTTCTCCTGTACAACAAAGTGAATCAACTATGTGTATACGTATATCCCCTCCCACCTGAGCCTCCCTCCCGAGCCTCCCTCCCACCCTTTGCAGAGCCATGAGCTGAGCTCCCTGGGCTCCCTGTACAGCAGCTTCCCACTAGCTATCTATTTTACACACGTGGGTGCATATGTGTCAATGCTACGTTCTCAGTTCATTGGACCCTCTCCTCCCCACCCATGGCCGCACGTCCGCTCTCTATGTCTGCATCTCTAGTCTTGCCCCGCAAATAGGTTTGTCACTACTATTTTTCTGTATTCCATATAGTACTGCAACATCTTAACCTTTACCATATAATTTAAGGAACAATTCTAATAATAATAACTGGTATCTTGGATTTCCTGGTACTCTCACCCTCCCAACCCCTGCAGTCCTAAGCGACATCCAGGCAGAAAAGGAATTCATTCCTTCAGAAAAAGAACGTGGGGGGAAGGGGAGAAATAGGAGCTTCCCAGCTTTTGTATTTCCAAAGCCTAGGCCTTTGGGAGGAAAGAAAGGACTTGGATCAAAGATGAGAAGAAAATATCATGATTTAAAGCAACTCCTGGAGTTCCCTGATGGTACAGTGGATAAGAACACGCCAGCCAACATAAGGGACACAGTTCGATCCCTGGTCCAGGAAGACCCCACCTGCCGCAGAGCAGCTAAAGCGCATGTGCCACAACTACTGAGCCTGCATGCTGCAACTACAGAAACCCACGCACCCAGAACCCGTGCTGCACAACAAGAGAAGCTACCGCAATGAGAAGCCCGAACGTCACAACCAAGGGTGGCCCCTGCTCGCTGAAACCGGAGAAACCCCACATGCTGCCACTTGCCGCAGCACGGATGGACCTGGAGAGCGTCACACCGAGGGAAGTCAGACAGAGGAGGAGAAAGAGCGTATGACATCGCTTAATCGTGAAATCCAGAAAGAAATGATACAAACGAACTTACAAAACAAGAGACTCACAGACTTAGAAAAGGAACTTATGGTTGCCAAAGCGGAGTGACAGTGCAGGAGTTTGGGAAGGTGATGTACACCCTGCTGTATTTAAAATGGATAATCAACAAGGACCTACTGTAGAGCACAGGGGCCTGGATGGAAGAGGGGTTTGGGGGAGAATGGACACATGTATATGTATGGCTGAGTCCTTTCACTGTTCCTTGCACCTGAAACTACCATGCCATTGCTAATCGGTTATACCGCAATACAAAATAAAAAATTTAAAGTTTGAAATAAATCAATAAGTTTTTTGAAGAGAACCAACATAGCCAAAAATAAATAAATAAAAATTGAAAAACAAAGCAACTCCTCTCCAGGCAAACTGATCTATGGTAAGGAAACCAGATGTGTAGTCTCCCGGGGTGGGCAGGGGTGACTGGAAGATGGCATGAGAGAACTCCCTGCGCTGTGGAAGCATTCTAAATCTTGACTGGGTTGACAGTTACACAGATGCCTACATATGCCAAAACTCAGTGGATGTGCACTTAAGACCTGTGCATTTTACTCTATGCAAATCATATCTCACTCACTCAGTCTTATTCCGGGCCAAGATTTCCTGAAAGGTAAAGACAAAAGATGGCAATGGGAAAGAAGCTATGGAGATGTAGACGGGGTGGGTGCCGGGAAGAGGGCTCTGCATTTCATACTCTGGTGGAGCCCGAGGTGATGGCCAAACCCCAGAGGGATATGAAAACTCTAAAAAGTAGAGGGATTCTGGACCTTGTTTCTTGGGTAAAACCCCAGAGAAGTGTCAGGAAATCAGAAAGAGCAAAGTGCTGCTCAGCCCATCAGATCATCATAGTGCCCTGAAGCTGAAACTCCAACACTTTGGCCACCTAATGTGAAGAGCCAGCTCGTTGAAAAAGACCCTGATGCTGGGAAGGATTGAGGGCAGGGGGAGAAGGGGGCAGCAGAGGACGAGGTGGTTCGATGGCATCACTGACTCGATGGGCATGAGTTTGAGTGAACTCCGGGAGGTAGTGGAGGACAGAGGAGCCTGGCGTGCTGCAGTCCATGAGGTCACGAAGAGTCGGACATGACTTAGTGACAAGATAACAACAACAACTAGCACGTAGGAGGTGTTCAAGAAATGTTGATTGAAATTACAAGTTAATAAGTGAGCTACACAGGCTTCCCAGGTGGCTCAGCAGTGAAGAATCCAGCTGCAAATGCAGGAAACACAGATTCAATCCCTAAGTCAAGAAGATCCCCTGGAAAAGGAAATGGCAACTCTCTCCAGTATTCTTGCCTGGAAAATCCCATAGACAAAAGAACCTGCTGGGCTACAGTCCATGGAGTCACAAAAGAGTTGGGCATGACTTAATGACTAAAAAAGTGAGCTACACACTTTGCACAGGTTATCCCATTTGATCTTCATGGTAACCCACTGAAGCAAGGATTGTTAACCCCATTTTACAGATGGGAAAAGTGAGGCACAGAGCAGTTAAGTAATTTGTCCAGGATCATTCACCCAGTGGATGTCCCAGTGGATACCAGCTTGGAACAAAGATATTGAGGACCAGATATGCACTCCCCTCCACCTTGACCCCAGATAAGCCATCCCTACTCAGAAGAAAAACAGATAATCCCAACTGATTGAGATGAAATCTCCACCACCTTGGTATAATAAGAGCTTAAAGAGAATGGAAATGCGTTATTTAACGCAAAGTTATATTTCTTAACTACCTGAGTTTAGTTGTTGTTTAGTTGGAATATGACTTACACCTGCCCCATTCACATCATCTAATCTAATCTCCAAAAAAAAAACCCTGTATTAACTACTCAATACAAATGCTGCTATGAAACAGAAGGATTTTTTTAAAACAGAGAAGATACAGAGGGAAAAAATAAGATGGTAGCCTAAATCCAACCAAATCAATAATTACATTAAATGTAAATGATCTTTTGCTGGGGCATGTGGCAGTTTTCCCTTTTTTTCTCTTTTTTTAATATTTACTATTTTTATTTATTTCTTTGGCTGTGCCGGATCGCAGGTGTGGCATGTGGGAATCTCCAGTTGCAGCATGCGGGATTCAGCTCCCAAACCAGGGCTTGAATCCAGACCCGCTGCATTGATAGCATGGAGGCTTAGCCACTGTACCACCAGGAAAGTGGAAGTCGCTCAGTCAAGTCTGACTCTTTATGACCCCAAGGACTGTACAGTCCGTGGAATTCTCCAGGCCAGAATACTGGAGCGGGTAGCCTTTCCCTTCTCCAGGGGATCTTCCCAACCCAGGGATCAAACCCAGGTCTCCCTCATTGCAGTCAGATTCTTTACCAGCTGAGCCACCCAGGAAGCCCAAGAATAGTTCCCATATGGTAGTTTTATTCCTAGTTTTTTAAGGAATTGCCACATGTGTGAATGCTTAGGCATGTCCAACTCTTTGCAACCCCATGGACTGTAGCCTGCCAGGCTCCTCTGTCCATGGGATTTCCCAGGCAAGAATATTGGGGCAGGTTGCAATCTCCTACTCCAGAGGATCTTCCCGACCAAGGGATCAAACCCTCATCTCCTATGTCTCCTGCATTGGCAGGCGGATTTTTTTTTTTTTTTTTTACCACTGAGCCACCTGGGAATTGCCATACTATTCTCCATAGTGATTGTATCAGTTTACACTCACATCAACATTGTAGATAAATGGATAAAGACAATGTGGTGTATATGTACAATGGAATATTACTCAGCCATAAAAAGAATGAATTTGAGTCAGTAGCAGTGAAGTGGATGAACAAAGAGTGAAGTCAGAAAGAGAAAAACAAATATCGTATATTAATGCATATATATGGACTCTAGAAAAATGGTACTGATGAACCTATTCGCAAGGAAGGAATGGAGACATAAATGTAGAGAATGGACTGTGGACACAGTTGGGGAAGCAGAGGGTAGGACAAACGGAGAAGGGAGCATTCACATATATACACTATTGCATGTAAGACAGTTGGTGAGAAGTTGCTGTATAAAACAGGGAGCCCGACCTAGAGCTCTGTGACAACCGAGAGGGGTAGGATGGGCAGGGGGAGCGAGGCCCAAGAGGGAGGGATATATTCTTACAGTTATGCCTGATTTTGGCTGCCCTGATAGCTCAGTTGGTAAAGAATATGCCTGCAATGCAGGAGACCTGGGTTCGTTCCCTACAGAACCAACACAACATTGTAAAGCAATTATCTTCTAATTAACAAAATTTTTAAAACTGTAAATGATCTTATAATACCAAATAAAAGCCAGAGATTCAAAGATTGAAAAAAAAGACCCCATTATATGCTGTCAACAAGAAATCTTAAAATAATGACATAGGTTAAAATTAAAAGGATGGGAAAAAATAAACCCGGCAAACACTAATAATCAAATAGTGCTGTGAGTTTTATGGTCAAGAACAAAACTAGCTTCTCGGGCTCCAACGCCAGCTCTGACATTTACT
Organism: Capricornis sumatraensis; assembly: GCF_032405125.1. NCBI lineage: Eukaryota > Metazoa > Chordata > Mammalia > Artiodactyla > Bovidae > Capricornis > Capricornis sumatraensis. The sequence continues at coordinate 11,624,743 of NC_091077.1, forward strand.
AGTTGAAACAAGCAAGCTGCTTGAGTGAAATAAGCCTCAGCTTTGTCCTCTGTGAAGTGTTGATAAGTAATGACATGCACTGTGTGCGAATGGTCTTACCACCTAGCTTTGGTAGTATTAAGTCATTAAAGTTATCTACACTTATTTCAGTTCTCCTCGTACATACACACAGATGAAACTGTCCCTTTCTATTGCCTTAAAACATGAGAGTGCCCATGTGACTTTCTTTGTGAGTGCATGTAGGTAGAAATTTTCCCTCATACACTTTCACCATTGAGCTATAGGGACTGGCTGTCGTTTTAGCATAACATAACCTCTCCTGACTCTCACCTAATTCATAGGTGTGTTGTTAGAATTATGTTAATGCATGTAAAATATCTGGAATACAGCCTAGAGAATAGAAAGTGCTACCAAAGAGATAGCCATTATTATACCTCCATGTTAGAGAGGAAACTGAGGCTCCGATTGGATAAGTCAGCACAACCGGGATTTGAACTCAAGCACTAACCTGAATATTGCCCACCTCATGTGAAGAGTTGACTCATTGGAAAAGACCTTGATGCTGGGAGGGACTGGGGGCAGGAGGAGAAGGAGACGACAGAGGATGAGATGGCTGGATGGCATCACTGACTCAACGGACGTGAGTCTGAGTGAACTCCGGGAGTTGGTGATGGACAGGGAGGCCTGGCGTGCTGCGATTCATGGGGTCGTAAAGAGTCAGACACGACTGAGCAACTGAACTAAACTGAACTGAACTGGGTGACTCAAAAGCAATTCCAGTTTCTTTACATTCAGGCCAGGGAAGGATGTGTAAATCCTAGGAGAGAGGCAGGCTGGCCCTGCTGGTTCTCAAGGGTGTGGAAGGGACAGCTCACCTGTTCATCAGAGTTACTGATGATGACCAAGTGAGAGTAATTCTCCTGGCAGAACTTCCGGGCTTCATCCCATGACTTGGTGCTTGGAGAGAAGTAGTAACACTTACCCTGAAAAGGGAGCCAGCCTTCAGGGCAGGTGACCCTGGTACAGTCTGGGGACAGGATAGGATTCTGTCAGAGTAGCCCCAGAACCAGAGTAATGTACACGGTATGCCATGTACAGGTGTTCAGGCTGGGCACTGCTCAACTCTAGCAGGGGCTGGGAGGGAACCATTCACATAGATTGCACTGAGGATCACTCCCAAGGATTTGTGCTCTGTACCGGCTCCACCATGCGCCCCCCCCCCAACTCAGGGAAGTTCCCCAAGTCCCACTTACCTAACAGGCCCCGAAGTTCCAGCAGGGACTGGTTGGTGTCAGCTCTTATGCGCTCAATGTCCTTCTTCAGGCCAGCTAACCCCATCATGCCAGTCACTGTTAGCAGGAATGGGCTGAGCAGTTAGAGACCCAAACGCCCATCTACCCACCTACCAATCACTGACTGCAGACACACCAGACAGAGGCAAGAGTTGTGCTCCCCACCATACCCATGTCCCAGTGGGTGATACTGAAACTCAAAAACAACATGGTCAGTGCCCAGGAGGAGTCCTAGAGTTACTCAGAGGAGAGATTAATCCTTGAGGCTTGAGGGAGAGTAGAGATGGTGGACTTCCTGGAGCAGGTGGGTTTTAAAGGGAAATGGTGGTTCTGTATTAGTGAGGAGGCTCAATAGTCAGGGGTCACCTTGCCACCTTGGAAGCAAAGATCCAGAGGCAAGCATGTTGGGAAAGGCTCGTGCCGTAAAAGTCAAGGAGAATCTCACAGGAGCGTGAGCTCCAAGTGGGATGAGGTCTGGCATCTGGGTCTTTGAATGCCAAGCCAAAAGTTTTGCACTGGACTCTGGGCGGTGAGAAGCCGATGGTTTCTGAGTGTAAGAGTGGCTTGGTCTGAAGTGTGGGGTGAGGGTGTGTAGAATGGAGCAATTTTCAGATGTCACCAATCATAGTGAAGGCTTCTTCTACAACTAATGTGTTCCCGCTACTCTCACACACATTGGCCCTCCGCCAATACTCCCCAGGGTCATCAACAGATGACACTTCAATTAGACAAAATAGAAATATTAGAGAGAAAACTCAATAGATAGGTAGGTAGATAGATGATATATAGATGACTGATAAATAGGTAATTGATAAATGATTGATGAAGAAATAGATAATCGAAGATAGAAAACTAGATAGGAAGATGATAGACGATTGATAAATAGATAATAGATGGATGATTGACAAATAGATAATGGTAGACAGACAGACAGACAGAACATATACGTCATCCCTGACACTCTTTCCTCTCACCCACCACCATTCCCACTCACCCATCCCCAGGTCAGTCAATTTTACCTCCTAAACCTTTCTACTCTGCCTACTTCTCTCCAGCCCCACAGCCACAACCCTCAGCTAAGCAACCATTCTCTCTCAACTACCCATCTTCCTTCCTTGTACTTAAATGTTGCCTCCTACCACAGGGCCTCTGCACATGCCTGAGATTCTCAACTCCTTAAATAGTTGATTCCACGTTTCCTGAGTCTAACAGATTCACTGCATTCCCTGCCCTCACTGGCCATAAGGTTCCTGATGAAGCAGACAGTTCATCACATAGCTAACTTATGATAAATGTCATGAAACAGAAATTCAAGAGGCAAGGAGAGACCATAGCAGGGTCTGAGCCTCAACTGGAGGCACGGAAAGGCTGCCCTCGCTACGGTAAGTTAAAGAGGGCTGCAAATTCTTTGCCCTTCCCCCAGGGAGTAGCAGGATTACCTACCCTCCTTCTGAATCTAGGCTGGTCCCGTGACTAGTTCTGACCAACAGAGTGCAGTGCACCTGTGGCTGTGTAATTTCTGAAGCTGAGCCCTAACACCACCATGCTATGAGGAAGCTCAAGTTACACATGTGGATAGAGGCGCACCCAGGCACCAGCCATGTGAGTGAAGCTTTCTGGGACCTTCCAGCCCAGCCCAACTACCCAATGACCCCAGCTCACCCCACAAACAGTGGATGTGCCATGCTGAGCTGTTCTGAATTCCTTCCTTGTAGATTTGCTGGGACAATAAGTGACAACACTGGGAGGAAATAAAATCCATGTTTCTTTGCAACCACCCCCCAGAAAAATGACCACATTTCCAGCGCTCGACAACCACAGTGACTCTTGGCCACCATATTGGAAAACAGTGGAGGTCTAGATACATGCATGTACGCGCGTGCACACACACACACTCCACAGGGACAGGGACTCTGTTGTGTTCACTCTCCTAAGCACTCATCCCCCACCCTGGGACCTAGCACAGCGCCTGGCAAACACGGGGCTGCGGTTGGTGATGAAGCTGGATTTGACAATCATGCTGGTGCTCACCATGGCTTGAGGGGATGATTGACACCACTCACCATTCGCTCGCCATGCCATCTGCTGAAAGGTCAACATCCTCAGTTCTTCCACCACCTCCTGGTCTATGAGAAGGAGTCCAACTTGAGCCCAGGTTGGCTATATATCCTCCCATCTGTTGCCGTTGTTCTTGTTTAGTCACTAAGTCGTCTCCGGCTCTTTTGTGACCCCATGGGCTGTGGCCCCCAAGTCCTCCCATACCCCTTTCCCAGTTTCTCTGCAAGCCCCTTTCTTGCCTTACTCACACTTGATCAGGGTCACAACCAGACCAGTGCAGCCCATGAGCAGTGACACCACCACCAGCAGGAGTAGGCACACCATCAGTCTCTCCTGGTCACACCTAAGACCTCCGAACTTCTGACTGATCCAGGGCACTGGAGTTGCTGGGGGGTGGACACGGGGACAGAGACGCTGACGCTGGTGCTTCAGACAGTGAGGCAAGGACCCTTGAGCTTTTCTCCAAGAGTGGGGATGGGGTGGAGCGGGGCAAAGGATTAAGGTCGTGACTATATCATCCGGTGGGGTCAGCAAGAGAATGTCAAACAGAGCAAACCCTGAAGAAGCCCGGAACATTTGTGGAATACATCCCCTGTGCCCAGCATTGTGTCTCACCTTTATTATCTTCCTGAATCCTCACTCTTACGACATAGGTTTAACTGTTCCCATTTTGCAAATAAGTAAACTGCAGGCTTAGAGAGGTTGTGCATAACCTGGACCCAGTTCTTCTCCTTGTTACCCTTTTTTTTAACTGAGGTATAACTGCTTTACAATGTTGTGTTAGTTTCTGCTGTACAGGGAAGTGAATCAGCTATACACACATATCAGTATATGTATAGGATATACATCTCCGCTCTCTTGAGCCTCCCCCCACCCCCATTCCCACCCCTCTAGGTCATCACAGAGCACAAGGCCGAGTTCCCTGTGCTACTCAGCAGCTTCCCACTAGCTATCTATTTTACACAGGGTAGCGTATACACGGCAACACTACTCTCTCTATTCGTCCCACCCTCTCCCTCCTCCACTGTGCCCATACGTCCATTTTCTCCGCCCGCGTCTTTATTCCTGCCCTGCATATATCTGTACCGTTTTTCTAGATTCCATGCATATGTGTTAATATGCAGTATTTGTTCTTCTCTTTCTGACTTACTTCACTCTGTATGACAGACCCTAGCTCCATCCACATCACTGCAGATGACCCAGTTTCATTCCTTTTTATGGCTGAGTAATATTTCAGGATATATATGTACCACACCTGCATTATTCATTCACCTGTTGATGGACATTTAGGTTGCTCCCATGTCCTGGCTATTGTAAATAGTACCCACCTCTTCTCTCTAACATTTAGGATGTCTCGTCTTTTATGCTCCAGCAGCCCCCCCACCCAACTTGCTCCCCAGGGGCCCAAACTATGGACACTTGCATCCCCTAACTTACATGCAAACAGGGGGTAGGGCTTGAGGAGTAACTGGTAGCCATCCTGGGTCCCTAGGGGTCTGGTCTAGACTCAAAAAGGCGGAGCTTCAGAGAGGAAATGTTTCTCTCCCAGGGTCTGACTCCACAGCTCACACACGCTGGCCACCGTGGGAGGGGAGACAAAGGCACACCCAAAGGACTTACTGGCTTCAGGCGGCTGGGATGCAGGGTGCGTCAGATCAGTGCCTGGGAGAAAGGCCAGAGACGTTTAGTCAGAAGTCACTGGAAGACTTTGTCTCCCAAGATCAACAACCTCCCCCAAGCCCTCTGATTTGCTCTCTGGTTAGAACTGGGGAATGGAGGGGACTTCCCTGGGGGCACAGTGGTAGAGAATCCGGCTGCCATTGCAGGGGACGTGGGTTCTATCCCTGGTCTGGGAAGATCCCACATGCCTCGGAGCAACTAAGCCTGTGCACTGCAACTAATGAGCCCGTGCTCTACACCCCAGGAGCCACAACTATTGAGTCCGAGTGTGCCAGCTCCCAAAGCCCACGCACCCTGGAGCCCACACTCCGCAACAAGAGAAGCCCACCCATCTCAACTAGAGAGCAGCACCCGCGCGCCGCAACTAGAGAAAAGCCTGGCAGCAAAGAAGACCCAGCTGAAAGACTCTGTCTTCCAAGATCAACAGCTTCCCCCCAAGCCCTCTGATCTGTTCTCTGGTCAGAATTGGGGGCTGGAGTAAGGACTTCCAAGTGCCCCTCCAGGATGTCGTAATGGGTATTCCTACGGCTCACCTAGCTGAGCAGTCAAGCTGGTGACGGGGGTGACGCTCAGGCCTGGAAGGGATCAGAAAGACAGCAGTCAGGCATAGCAGGACCTCAGCCAAGGGAACAGGATGCTCCCGGCCCGGGATCCTCACCCGTGTTCTTCGGGAGCTTACAGGGAAGTGGGGGTCTCTCCGTTTTCTTTCCTGAGGAGGGAGGAACGGTTGCTCAGGCTCAGAGCAGGACCAAGCCAGCACTGGGTCTCTGATACCCCCAGCCCCAGCTCACCTGCCCTGGGAGGTCTTGGTGGAGCCATCCAACCTGGAGAAGAGAAGCTCAGAGTCAGGGCTGGTCCAAGGATGGGAATGGGGTGGAAGCCAGTGATGCAAACAGGAGTGAGATTGCAGTGGAGGGTTAGGGATGGGGTTGTGCATGAGAATGGAACTGGACTTAGCGATGAGGACAGGGTTAAGATGCAGTGACCAGGGACTTCCCTGCTGGTCCTTCCAATGCAGGGGGCCCAGGTTCGATTCCTGGTCAGGGAACTAGATCCCATAAAAGAAAGAAAAAGGTGAAAATGTTAGTCGATCAGTCATGTCCGACTCTGAGACCCCATGGACTGTAGCCCGCCAGGCTCCTCTGTCCTTGGAATTCTCCAGGCAAGAATACTGGAGTGGGTAGCCATCCCCTTCTCAAGGGGATCTTCCTGACCAAGGGATTGAACTCAAGTCTCCTACATTGAAGGCGAATTCTTTACTGTCTCCGGCACCAGGGGAACCCACAAAGACTCGGCTTGCTGAAACTAAAGAAAGATCCCCTGTGCCACAATTAAGACCTGGTGGACCCAATAAAAAAGAAAAAGATACAATGACCGGCCATCTTGAATTACTAGGACGTTCCTAATTTTAGAGCTGGAAGTCCCAGATTCCAGGAAATCTTTCATCCCTGGATAAACTGGGACAGTTGATTACTCTAAGTTAAAGACACAAGTGAGGTTGAATATGGGAAGAGTAAGGTTAAGGTTGGGGGTCTTCTTTGGTGGTCCAACAGCTAAGACTCCATGCTCCCAGTACAGGGGGCCAAGGTTCAATCCCTGGTCTGGGAACTACATCCTGCATGCCACAGCTAAATGTTCACATGCCGGAACTAAAGATCCCATGTGCTGCAACTAAGACCTGCTGCAGCCAAATAGATAATTTTTTTTTTAAGGTTAGGGGACTTCCCTGGAGGCCCAGTGGTTGAGAATCCACCTCCCAATGCAGGGGATACAGGTTAGATCCCTGGTCGGGGAACTGAGATCCCACGTGGGGCAGCTAAGCCCACAAACTCTAGAGCCTGAGCACCACAAGGAAGAGACCTGCATGCCTCAACTAAGACCAAACTTGGCCAAATAAATTAATTTTTAAAAAAAATTAGGATTGAGATGAGGGTTTGGATTGAAATGAGGATGGGGCTGAAAGAAGGCTCATGGGAGTAGGGTGATGATTCAGGATGTGGTTGGGAGGGAAGAATGTGGTTGTAGCTGCATTTGGGGATGGGGGGAAGCTGAGGCTGGTGTGTAGTTGTGTGGGGCTTGGTGACAACTCTGGATCTGGACATAGAGATGGGACAGAGCCAGGCCTGAATTTGGAGACGGTGGGGTCTAAATTTGGGGAAGAGGTGACCTTGAAGACAAGGATGGGGGACTTCCCTGGCAGTCCATTGACTGAGATTCTGCACTTCCACTGCAGAGGGTGAGGGTTCAATCCCTGGTCAGGGAACTAAGACCCCCAAAACAAATAAATGCATTTTTAATTTAAAAAAAGACAGGTATGGGGTGGGGGGGCATGGAGTTGGGCTTGGGGATCATCTTGGGACCAGGCTGGAGTTGAAGACAGACAGTAAAGAGCCAAGCCCAGGGCACCTCCCAACTCCTACTGAGCCCATGGTGCTCTGGGACCTCCCAGGCTGACTCCCCTCTGGACTCACAAGTGGGGAACATGGATCCACCTGGAATGCCAGCTCCCCCTCACCCCATCCAAGGACATTTAGGGGCCCTGGTGGGAGTTGGTTCAGGGAAACTTCAAAGCCTCCACTTCTTTTTTTTTTTTTTTGGCTGCACCACGTACCCTTCAGGGCTTCCCTGGTGGCTCATTGGTAAAGAGTTCATCTGCCAGTGCAGGAGATGCAGGTCCAATCCCTGAGTTGGGAAGATACCTTAGAGAAGGAAACGGCAACCCTCCTCAGCAGTCTTGCCTGGGAAAATACATGGACAGAGGAGTCTGGCAGGCTACAGCCTGTGGGGCTGCACAGAGTCAGGCACGACTGAGCACACATATGCATAGCTTTTAGGATCTTAGTTCCCCAACCAGGAATTGAACCCAGGCCAAAGCACCCAGTCCTAACCACCAGACCACCAGGGAACTCCTAAAGCTTCCGCTTATGTATGGATGTGAGAGTTGGACTGTGAAGAAGGCTGAGCACTGAAGAATTGATGCTTTTGAACTGTGGTGTTGGAGAAGACTCTTGAGAGTCCCTTGGACTGCAAGGAGATGCAACCAGTCCATTCTGAAGGAGATCAGCCCTGGGATTTCTTTGGAAGGAATGATGCTAAAGCTGAAACTCCAGTACTTTGGCCACCTCATTCGAAGAGTTGACTCACTGGAAAAGACTGTGATTCTGGGAGGGATTGGGGGCAGGAGGAGAAGGGGACGACAGAGGATGAGATGGCTGGATGGCTCACTGACTCGATGGACGTGAATCTGAGTGAACTCCGGGAGTTGGTGATGGACAGGGAGGCCTGGCGTGCTGCGATTCATGGGGTCGCAAAGAGTCAGACACGACTGAGCGACTGAAATGTACTGAACTGAACTGATCAGACTCTTGTTGAATCCCCAGCCGGGTGTGGGGACCCCAAGTCTAATTTGGATCCTGGGTGCGAATGCAAAGAGATTGGAGAAACACTGGTCCCTGCACAGCTTCTAAAACCCTGGCACACATATCTCAGGGCTTTGCATCCACCAGTTCATTTGGGAGCTTCTTTCCTTAACAAACTCCTATTCACTCCTCAAGTCTCACTCCAATGACCCTTGTCTGACCCCCAATCCTCCCACTAATGCAGGCAGAGCCCTCAGTTACCCTCAGGATTTCCCCAATTTCCTACTCCCTCCCCTCTCTGACCTGCTCACCCAAGACTGTACACAGAACTGAGTGTGTGTGTGTTAGTTGCTCAGTCGTGTCTGACTCTCAGCGACCCCATGGACTATAGCCCACCAGCCTCCTCTGTCCATGGAATAATTCTCCAGGCAAGAATACCAGAGTCGGTTGCGATTCCCTTCCTCAGGGGATCTTCCTCACCCAGGGATAGGACCCAGGTCTCCTGCATTGCAGGCAGATTCTTTACCATCTGAGCCACCAGGGAGGCCCCTGTGCACAGAACTGCTTCCCCCGTCAGACTGAGAGACCCTCAAGATGGAGGCATGGATGCTCCCACCATTACAGTGCCCAGCGTGAGCAGGCTGACCGTGTGTGTCTGCTATGCCCAGCTAATTCCTCCTGGGGAGTCTGCTCCCCACCCTTCATCCCTCAGGCTGCACATCTCTTCACCCAGCCTCAGAGAGGTCCTCTTACCTGGCTTGGGAGGAAGGTCCTTGTAGGGTGGCGTCATGTTCTCGTAGTCGTCGTCATCATCCTCTTCCCTGGACCCTTCTAGAGGAAAGGCAAGTGAGAGCCCACCCCACCCTCTCTTCTGTCCCTCACACCCTGGTCTCCAGCCACAAGATGGGGACACTGCAACCTGGGTCCTGCCCACCCCCGGCCCCCACTCCACGCCTGGCCAGGGCCCTACCCGGCAGGTCCCGGTACCCGGCGTTAGTATACAGGGCGCACATGGCTGCAGCTGGCGCCAGGAGCCTAGACGGAGCAGGCAGAGCCTGACAGCTTCTGCTCCTTGTGTCCCCAGCTCAGGTGTCTGGGGCTTTTCTCAGTTCCTTTTTTCTTTTTCTTTAATAGTCAAGAACATGCAAATCCATCTGGAAGGAAACACCCCAGACCACACACACAGACACACACACACACACACATACTTGTATTTCCCCCCAGTTTGAATTCATGCATAGAAGTGACAATGACAACAGCCCCTGCATTTGAGTTCCCACAGAGCATCAAGCCCTGGGTGAAAAAGATGGAGAAGCTCCTTTCTTCACGGAGCCATCAGTTGAGACAGGAAAGACGATACACCTGTAAAGAAATACAGAAATAAGCAATACAGTTTGTTTTTCCATTTTATTTCCAGTAGTAACAAAGTATTATTTTAAAATAAGATAAAACAGGGTAAAGGGATGGGATGGGGGCTAATGTAGAGAAGTGATCAGGGAAGGCCTCCTGGAAGCAGTGACATTTGCAACAAGATGTTGAAGTGATCAGTGCTAAGTACTCCCACATTCCACAGTGAAGTTCTAGGCTCCCTATCACTACATAAGACATAACCCCCTAAACTTCATGACGGGGCTTCCCTGGTGACTCAGTGGAATTCACCTGCCAGTGCAGGAGACACAGGTTCAATCCCTGGTCCGAGAAGATCCTATGTGATGTGGAGCAACTAAGCCTGTGTACCACACCTACTGAGCCTGCATGCCCTAGAGCCCAAGCTCCACAACAAGAGAAACCCTTAAACAGCAACTAGGATACCCCCCATTTGCCACAACTAGAGAAAGCCCAGCACAGCAATGAAGACCCAACACAGGCTAAAATAAATAATTTTTTTAAAGCAAAAAAATAAAAAATAAAAAGATGTCCCCACTGAAGCCTCAGACAGACAGCGGTCCTGCTGACCCCTTGTTCTCAACCACATGAAACAATTTTGAACTTCTGACCTCCAGAACTATAAAAGAATTCATTTTCATTGTTTTAAACCACCACATTTGTGATGATTTGTTTCAGTAGGCATAGCATATTGCATACCCCAGAGGGCAAGACCCCAATTCCTCTTTTGAGGGGCTTTCCATTAAAAGTTAAAGGAAATGCAACTCAGATTGGCTTAAACAATAAGGAAACCCCGTCGGTCACATCCTTGTACATGTTAGAATATTGGGCTGGGTGGTCGTAACAGAGATTCAGAACAAGAGTGACTGAAATGAGGTGGAATTTCTTCTCACCTCACAATCTCAGAAAAAGCAATTCATAGTCTCCGCCAGCGGAAACTCTTCACCAGCACATGCACGGGGGGATGGCCCCAGCCCTACTTGAGGTGGGAGGGCAGCAGCCGACCAGCTCCCGTCTCCAGATAAAGCTCACCCCAGGGGCTGGACTTTCCCCTGTTGCCATGATGTCACACACAGAACCTCTCCCATCTACCTGAGGTAAAGGTGGGCTGTTCCCATTCTACAGATGGGGAAGTAGAGGTCCATCTGAGAAGGAAGACCCTGTCTGCCCAGCAAATACCCACTGAGCAATGAGAATCAGATTCCAGATGGATACGGGGGGTCAGGGTGGAGGGGTAAGGAAGGGATGGGCTGGAGGCACCAGCCAAGAGGACGGAGAGAATCTCTGGCCATCAAGAGCATCCTTTAAGGTGTGTGAGCCTGGGGAAGGTAAATAAGGTGAAGGCCGGATGGTCTCACTATGCGAGGGTGATGTCCACACAGCCAAGGTCCCGCCTTGAGACTTGACACACAGCAGGTATGCAGGAACTGGTAGGGAAATCCAGCCCCATCAACTGGGTATCATGTAAAGCCACGGGCTCAGGCTGACCCAGCTCTGTCCCTCTTGCTGTGTGGCTTCAGGGGAGTAGAACAACATCTCTGAGTAAAGGTCTCCTGATATGTCCAAAGGAAACTGGGAACATCTATCCATGCAACAGATGTGTATTGACCACCTACTACATGTTAGACTCTTCCAGGAACTAGGGAGACATTGGTGAACAACAGTAACAACAAAAATCCCTACCCTTGGGAGGAGTTGTCCAGTCGCTAAGTTGTGTCTGACTCTTTGCGACCCCATGGACTGTAGGACGCCAGGCTTCCCTGTCCTTCTCTGTCTCCCAGAGTTTGCTCAAGCTCATGCCCATTGAGTTGGTGAATGGAGGGCAGAGGAGTTAGAGAAGGCGAGGTTCAGGAAAAGAATGAGACCGGCACTTTACAGGAACAGATCACCTTTAATGGGGCGAGAGGGGGCAGCAGTCCGATTAGTGAGCTGCTGCCCTAACCCAAGAAAAGAGTAAGTGTATATAGGCATATATGCGAAAGCTACTGTCTTAAGGGAGCCTGTTCTTCTCCAAGGTTGTTCAGAGTAGTTATCTTTTAAAGGGCTGGGGCAAGGAATTCTGGACATCGGCCAGAGGCTGGACTGGCTGGGAGCTGGGCGTAATCAACCTTAATGTCCTTTTTTTTTTTTTTCCTTCAGGTGAGAGAGTTCTTTGTTTTGCTTAGAATGGTGGGGAGGACCTGGAGGGAAGTTTCAGCTCCAGGCTACTTCAAGCCACGTAACTTTCCTTCAGTGATGCCGCCCAGCCGTCTCATCCTCTGCCACCCCCTTCTCTTCCTGCCTTCAACCTTTCCCAGCATGTCAGTGAGTCAGCTCGCTGACTTATGCTGGGAGTCATAAATTAAGGAGTCAGCCCTTCAAATCATGTGGCCAAAGTACTGGAGTTTCAGCTTCAGCACCAGTCCTTCCAATGAATATTCAGGGTTGATTTCTTTGGGGACTGATTGGTTTGATCTCCTTGCAGTCCAAGGGAAAGAGTCTTGGGAGTAGAGATAATGAATAAAATAAATTAATAAGATATCTTGTATCGAGAACAAAGTAATGGTCACCAGCAGGGAGAGGGAAGAGAAGAAGGTCAAGACAGGGGTAGGCGATTAAGAGATATAAACTACTACCAACAAAATAAATAAGCAACAAATATATATTGTACGGCATCAGGAAATACAGCCAATATTTTGTTTTTTTTTTTTTTTTTTGGCTGCACTGAATCTTTGTTGTTGCTTGAACTCTTCTCCAATGACAGGGAGCAGGGGCTACTCTTCCTTGTGGTTCCCAGGCTTCTCATTGCGGTGACTTCTCTTGTGACGCATAGGCTGTAGGCGCACGGACTTCAGTAGTTGCAGCGCCTGGGCTCAGGAGCGGCAGCTCAAGGGCTCTAGAGCTCAGGCTCAGTAGTTGTGGCACACAGGCTTAGTGGCCCCGAGGCATGTGGGATCTTACCAGACCAGGGATCGAATCTATGTCCCCGGCATTGGTAGGCGAATTCTTAGCCACTGGACCACGAGGGAAGTTCTGTTATAACTTTAAATGGAGTATAATCTATAAAAACATTGAGTCACTATGTTGTACACGTGAAACTAGTATAATACTGGGAGCCAGCTATACTTCAATAAAAATTGTATCTTAGAAATGTTGTTAGATAGACGTAAGCAGAAAAAAGAAGAAAAATAAAGCAGGCAAGAGGAATCGAGTGTGCATAGCGGTGGGGCACATGGCAATAGTAAAGAAGATCACAGAATATAGATCACACAAAACATGGTCTTGGACCAGAACCAAACTATACTAGAAATCACAGAACAAGAACTGGAAAATCCACAAGTAGTTTGAAATTCAATCTCACCCACAGAATCAAAGAGAAAGTCAAAACTTGAAAATATCTTTAATTAAATAAAAGTGAAAACATACCATACCAAAGTATGTGGGGTGTAACTAAAGCAGTGCTAAGGGAAAGGTAGGGAATTAAACACATATTTAAGAAGGTGTTCCTTCTTAATCGGGGGCGTTCCCTGGCAGTCCAGTGGCTGGTTAGAACTCCAGCTGCCGTGGCCGAAGTTCAATCCCTGGTCAGGGAATAAAGATCCCGCAAGGTGCATGGCGTAGAAAGAAGGAGAAGAATAAAGAAGTAGAAGGTGGTGATTGGGTATATCTGAAAGTTGGTAAGAGAGTAGATGTTTTTTCTTCTTTTTTTCCTCAAGTAATACTCATAGGAGCATCTTTTTTCACCTGCATTTCTAGACATTTCTCTACATGCATTACAGATATATCTACATATCCATTCACTAAAGTAACACTGTTCACAACTGGATGAGCAAGGAACACTCAGAAAACATGGTTTTTGATTCTTTGTTTTTAGACACACCATGTGGCATGTGGGATCTTAGTTCCCCTACCAGGGATCGAACTTGTGCCTCCTGCATTGGAAGTTTGCAGTCTTAACCACTGGTCCACCAGGAAAGTCCCCCCAAATACATTTTTATACATGAGTTTTTAAATATACTTCTACAAGCAATGGGCTTCCCTGGTGGCTCAGAAGATAAAGAATCCATCTGCAACGCAGGAGACCTGGGTTTGATCCCTGTGACAGGAAGATCCACTGGAGAAGGGAATGGCTACCCACTGCAGTATTCTTGCCTAGAAAATTCCATGGACAGAGGAGCCCGGTGGGCTACAGTCCATGGGGTCTCAAAGAGTCAGGCATGACGAGTAACTAACATTTTCTTTCACTTTCTTTCTCCATGCAATAAAAAATAGCACATCATTTACTGATGTAACGCCCTTCTAATCTTGCTGAACAATTAGCACTCTTAGAACCACATTTTTTATGTGTCTATAAACACCTCCTATGTGTATTACATTATAGCACATCCATGCTTTGAAATAATATCACTTTCATTGAGTAAGCAGTTCTTAAAAGTTCTCATTACAAGAAAATAAGAAGTGTAGCTATGTGCTATTATGGATGGATGTTAATTAGACTTTATGCAGTGACCATTTCACAGTATATACAAATATCACACCATTATGTTTATACAAAAAACTAATATACTATCATATGTCAATTACATGTGTATGCTCAATCCCTCAGTCTTGTTGGACTCTTTAAGACCCCACAGACTATAGCCCACCAGGCTTCTCCGTCTGTGGGATTATCCCAGGCAAGAATACTGGAGGGGGTTGCCATTTCCTTCTCTAGGTGAGCTTCCCAAGTGAGGGATCGAATCCCTGTCTCCTGTGTCTCCAGCAATGGCAGACAGATTCTTCACCACTTCACCACCTGGGAAGCCCATGTCAATTATATCTCAATTTATAAAGAAGAAGGGGGAGGAGAAAGAGGAGAAGGAAGTGGTGAGGAGGAGGGGAAGAGAAGGTGATCAGGAAACACCTGACAATTGAAATCCACAGAAGGAGGTGGGGGGGAAGGCCCTGTAAATATTTGGAGAAAAAGCATTCTAATCTGTGCAAAGGCCCTGAGGACAGCAAGCTTCTGGTGTCTTGCAGAAACTGGAAGTATGAGATCCAATGTCTCCTTCTCCGTGAGACTTTATAAAACTCAAGTTCCAAGACTGCCCTTTTCCATACACTCCATTCATTATGTTTTTCCTCAACAGTTACCACCATCTTATCACACATTAGGTGTCCAATGACTGTTGAATTCATGAGTGACCGTGCAGCCTACCAAGCCCTGACTAAAGTCAGGCCCCTCCAGGCTCACTGACTCCTCCACTACCAGCTAGCCTCCTTTCACGTAGGCAACAGAATCCCAGGGCAGCTCATGCTACAGCTGTTGTCGATGTTCAGTCCCTAAGTCATGTCTGACTCTTTGCAACCCCATGGACTGTAGCACACCAGGCTCCTCTGTCCTCCACTATCTCCTGGAGTTTGCTCAAACCCATGCTCACTGAGTCAGTGATGTCATCCTACCACCTCATCCTCATTCGCCCCCTTCTCCTCCTGCCCTCAATCTTCCCCAGCATCAGGGTCTTTTCCACTGAGTTGGCTCTTCGAATCAGGTGGCCAAAGTACTGCAGTTTCAGCTTCAGCATCAGTCCTTCCAACGAATATTCAGGGTTGATCTCCTTTAGGACTGACTGGTTTGGTTTCCTTGCTGTCCAAGTCCCCCTCAAGAGTCTTCTCCAGCACCACAGTTCGAAAACATCAATTTTTCAGCGTTCAGCCTTCTTTGCTGTCCAATTCTCACATCCATACATGACTACTGGAAAAACAATAGCTTTGACTACATGGATTGTTGTCAACAAAGTGATGTCTCTGCATTAAATACGCTGTCTAGGTTTGTCATAGCTTTTCTTCCATGGAGCAAGTGTCTTTTAATTCTGTGGTTGCAGTCACCATCAACAGTGATTTTGGAGCCCAAGATTTACTTGGAGCCCAAGTAAAATCTGTCACTGTTTCCACTTTTTCCCCGTCTATTTGCCATGAAGGGATGGGGAGCGATGGGACCGGATGCTCTGCCCTTATTTGGTTACAATTACAGGCGCCCATCTGGTCGGTCTTGGGCGTGTCCTCGGTGCCCGGCAGGAAGTGCTCTTCACGCACCCATCAAACGGAGGCGAGGTCTTCCCCAGGGACTCTCTAGGACACGCTCACTTATTTCGCCTCCTCCTCCGGAACTGAATTACCCAGAGCTTCCGATCTCCCATCCAGCGGACCGAGGCGAGGCTGACACTCCACCCAGGATTTTCTCCCCATGTTTGGCCCCACTTGGGGCCTCTGAGGCCGACCTGCCCACAATTCTAATACAGCCCTGCCTGGGGCCGAGTGGGCGGGGCGGCTGGCGCAGCCGGGGAAGGAGGCAGGAGGGGCGGGGAAGCTGTGCGCCGTGATGCACGGAACACGGGCGAGGGGCACCGGAACTCTCCTCGTCAGATGGCTGGTAGAGAAAAAATAACAGGAAGGCTGTGGGGCACGGGTGACTGAGGCCCGGCCCCTCCCTCCCCCCTTAATACCAAAGTCACTGTAATATGATCCCCCCCAGGTCTCCAACTCTGAGTCTAGACAGACCAGCCTGAAACATTTGAGTCCTGGGACTGCAGGGCAGAATGGTCCAGTCACCGCCCCTCCCACCTTTCCCACCGCCTCGCTTGGACCTCTTCGTTCTCTAGTGAGACGACCGATCGTGGGATCCCCCTCTGGAGGGCCTTTTACTTAGAGAGTGAGCGCCAAATTAAAATAATAAGAGTGATGGGACTTCCCTGGAGGTCCAGTGGTTAAGACTCCGCACTTCCAACGCGGGGAGTGGGGGAGTGCGCTTAGACCAAAAAAAAAAAAATGTTTTAAATAGAAACAGTTAATAAACACTTTGATAGATAATAGTAATTAGCTGAAACTCCAGTAACTCATCCTAGGTGCCTGACAGGAAGCTTTTCACACAGCCATCAAACTGACTCCTCCATACCACCCTGTTCATTTATTCCTGTGTTGGTTTTGACAACTACTTACTAAGCACCTACTGTGTGTCAGTTCCATTCCTGTATTCCAGGAATATAGCAGTGAACAAATCAGATAAAATTCCCTGCTTCTCAGAGCCGATATTCAAGAGAAGAAACCAACAAGAAACAAGATAAATAAGTCAAATGGATCTCAGGTTCAGTTCAGTCGCTCAGTCGTGTCCCACTCTTTGCGACCCCCATGAATCGCAGCACGCCAGGCCTCCCTGTCCATCACCAACTCCCAGAGTTCACTCAGACTCACATCCATCGAGTCAGTGATGCCATCCAGCCATCTCATCCTCTGTCGTCCCCTTCTCCTCCTGACCCCAATCCCTCCCAGCATCAGAGTCTTTTCCAATGAGTCAACTCTTCGCATGAGGTGGCCAAAGTACTGGAGTTTCAGCTTCAGCATCATTCTCTCCAAAGAAATGCCATGGTTGATCTCCTTCAGAATGGACTGGCTGGATCTCCTTGCAGTCCAAGGGACTCTCAAGAGTCTTCTCCAACACCACAGTTCAAAAGCATCAATTCTTCAGTGCTCAGCTTTCTTCACAGTCCAACTCTCACATCCCTACATGACCACAGGAAAAACCATAGCCTTGACTAGATGGACCTTTGTTGGCAAAGTAATGTCTCTGCTTTTCAATATGCTAACTAGGTTGTCATAACTTTTCTTCCAAGGAGTAAGCGTCTTTTAATTTCATGGCTGCAGTCACCATCTGCAGTGATTTTGGAGCCCGAAAAAAATAAAGTCTGACAGTGTTTCCACTGTTTCCTCATCTATTTCCCATGAAGTGATGAGACGGGATGCCATGATCTTCGTTTTCTGAATGTTGAGCTTTAAGCCAACTTTTTACTCTCCACTTTCACTTTCATCAAGAGGCTTTTTAGTTCCTCTTCACTTTCTGCCATAAGGGTGGTGTCATGTGCGTATCTGAGGTTATTGATATTTCTTTCCACAATCTTGATTCCAGCTTGTGTTTCTTCCAGCCCAGCGTTTCTCATGATGTACCCTGCATATAAGTTAAAAAAGCAGGGTGACAATATACAACCTTGATGTACTCCTTTTCCTATTTGGAACCAGTCTGTTGTTCCATGTCCAGTTCTAACTGTTGCTTCCTGACCTGCATATAGGTTTCTCAAGAGGCAGGTCAGGTGGTCTGGTATTCCCATCTCTTTCAGAATTTTCCACAGTTTCTTGTGATCCACACAGTCAAAGGCTTTGGCATCGTCAATAAAGCAGAAATGGATCTCAGGGTAGAGGATGTTAAGTGCTAACAAGGAAAATAGTCATGAAGTGGGGAGGAGCTGTTTAGTAGGGATCCATTTTTCAGGTGAGTAAACTGCATCTTTGAAAGGGAAATCACTTCCCAAGGTCACACAGAGAGAGTGAGCTGGGCACGTGATTTGCCTGTCTGGGTCTCCTTCCTGCTCTGTCCTCTGAATGAGCAGCTGACACACAGAGAAAAGGAGTCAGAGGAGACACACAGAACAGGACGGCCTGGTACAGCTGTGGAGGCTGTGCACTGCACAACTCCAGGAGTGCCATTCACGAAGACCAGAGTGTGAAGGCTGCCCCCTGGAGTCAGGAAGTGCACAGAATCACAAATCTATGCCATGTTCTGGAGACAAGTCACAGGTAGCCCTGGAAAGGAAGCCTCAGTCACCCACTGGACTGTCCTCTCTAGCTTGTGTTACTGTACTAGGTTTGTTTGCCTGACACACAGCAAGCCAAGCCTGAAACACCAAGATTTATAGCAGAGAAAGGGTTTACTCACAAGGCAGCCAAGCAAGAAGAAGGGGGAGCAAATCTCAAACCCACCTCCTTGAAGGTGAGGGGTTCAGAATATTTATAAGAAACAGCTGAGGCTTGGGGAGCAAGGGAAAAGTGATCTGAGATTTTTTTCATATTTATTTATTTATCTGGTTGCACTTGGTCTTAGTTGAGGCCATGTGAACCCTTATTTGTGGCATGTGGGATCTAGTTGCTTGACCAGAGATGGAACCCAGGCCCCCTGGATTGGGAGCATAGAATCTTAGCCACTGCACCACCAGGTAAGTCCCTGGAGCCAAAGAATTAAATTAAATTAATCCAAGACAATCTCATCTCAAGATACTTAATTACATTTGCAAAAGAATGTTTTCCAAATAAGATCACATTCACAGGTTTCCAAGATTATGGTATGGACATACCTTTGGGGGGACCATGATTCAATCTGCTGAAGGTCATATTTAAAGCCCCACATGGGACTGAGTGTGCATGGAGACAGACGCCATCCAGCCCCACTCTGATCTTCCTGTTCACCTCTGTGTCTTCAAGGTCTGATGCAGCTGTTCATAAAAGAAAGATGTAGTTGTAATAAGTAACACTTACCTAATGCTTTGCCAAGAACTGGGCTTCCCTCGCAGCTCAACGGTAAAGAATCTGCCTGCCAAAGCAGGAGACGCAGGTTTGATCCCTGGGAGGGGAAGATCCCCCGGAGAAGGAAAGGCAACCCACTCCAGTATTCTTGCCTGGGAAATCCCATGGACAGAGGAGCCTGGCGGGCTACAGTCCACGGGATTGCAAAAGAGTCGGACACAACTGAGCAACTAAACGACATGCCAAGAACTGCCATAAGTACTTCACATAATTAACACATTTAATGTTGCAATATAAAAATTGATATTTCATCTTACAAAAAGGCTAAATAAACTCACCCGGGCCACACAACTAGCATTCCAATCCAGGACACCTGTTCTCTCAATAGAGGAAACCCCTTTGGCCCAAGTGGAGGGATCTGGCTTGCATTAGAGAACCACACATATTACAAACACAAAGTAAATTTACTGAAGGATGCATGATGCTGCTGTCACCTGAGACCTTGCAAAGGAACCTGCATAGAACAACCAAAACTCTAAACATGACATCTATGGGAATTCCCTGATGGTCCAGTAGTTAAGACTCTGTGGTTCCACTGCATGGGACACAGGTTCGATCCCTGGTCAGGGAACTAAGACCCTGCATGCCTCGGTGTGGCCACAAAACAAAACAAACAAAAAGCACATGACGTGTCTTGGTATCAATGTCACTCAGGCCCCAGGAGGACCCTCTTGGGTGTGAGTGTGGGTGTACATCTGCCAACGCTGGAAACAGGCTGCTTAGGAATGTGAGGATTTAGGCATTAGACAAGTTTAGGTGTTAAGTTTCCCTGATGGCTCAGTTGGTAGAGAATCTGCCTGCAATGCAAGAGCAGTGGGTTCGATCCCCGGGTCAGGAAGATGCCCTGGTAAAGGAAAATGCAACCCACTCTAGTATTCTTGCCTGGAGAATCCCAGGACCAGAGGCGCCTGGTGGGCTACAGTCCATAGGGTTGCAAGAGTCAGATATGACTTAGCAACTAAACCAACGAATCAAGTTTAGGTAAGAGAAAAGACAAATGATTGTGTGTCTCCATGTCCTAAGGCTGCCATAACAAGGTACCACAAAGCAGGTGACTTAAAACAAGAAAAAAGTATAGTCGCACAGTTCTGGAGGCTGAAAGTCCAAAACAAGGTGTGAGCAGGGCCGTGCTCACTCCCAAGGCTCCAGGAGAAGAGCCTTCCTGGCGTGGGATCCTTGGTGTTCCAGCCTCTGCCTCCAGCATCACATGATGTCCCGGGTGTGCGTCTGCTTCCACATTTCACTCTTAGGGCTTCCCTGGTGGCTCAGTAGTAAAGAATCCCCCTGTCAAGCAGGAGACGTGGGTTCGATCCCTGGTCCAGGAAGATCCCACGTGCTGAGGAACAATGAAGCCCACATGCCACAACTACTGAACCTGTGCTCCAGAGGCTTAGAGCTGCAACTACGGAAGCCCGTGCCCCCTACAGCCTGTGCTCTGAAACGAGAGAAGCCACTGCAGTGAGAAGTCGGTGCGCCACAACTGCTGCAACTAGAGAAAAGGCCTGCAGCAAGGAAGACCCTGCACAGCCAGAAATAAATACATAAACTTACAGTTTAAAACATTTCCCTTTCATAAGAAGGGCCTCAGTCATTAGATTAGGACCCACCCGAGTCTGTCATGACCACATCTTAACTTGATTACATCTGCAAAACCCTGTTTTCAAGTAAGATCACATCCGCAGCTTCCCCGTGGTTAAGGCTTCAACATATATTTTGGCGGGAGGTGGGGGATCAGAGGGTGGAAGATAGTTCAACCCATAGCACCTTGTCAAATGAAATGTAATCTTGCACAGCCAAGTATCATTTCCCAACACTGACAAGCATCCAGTGAAAATTTTTTCCTTTGTGTTCCAATCCTGTGCTGAGATTCCAGAGATAGTAACAAATTAACACATCATTTGCATTTGTTACAGCTGCACATGGAGGCAGTATTTGGCCAAGAAGTATTAAGCAATATGTATATGTGTGTGTGTATATATATATAATATATATACAAAAAATATAGAAGCGCTAACCTAACATATGTGAAATGTGATACGAATTCTTTACAGTGGCAAGAAGAGGAATACTAGAATCACAACTTGCTTCATTTTTACAAAGTATTTAGTAGGATTTATTTAAAAGCTCAGTTTAATAGGAACTTCCCTGATGGTCCAGTGGCTAAGATTCTGTGTTCCCAATGCAGGGGCCCTGGGTTTGTTCCATGGTCAGGGAACTAGATCCCGCATGCTGCAACTAGGACCTGGCACAGCCAAATAAATAAAAGTATTTTTTTAAAAAACTCAGTTTATAGTGTATTGATAAATAACTTTTATTTGCTTATTTAAATTAAAATATTTAAATAATTTTATTTAAACCTTTTATATTCACTAATTATATCATCAGCAACTGTGCAAGCGCTTATGAAAACTTTGAATGTTTTAGAATAAAACTTTTTAAAATTATGATATAAAATATATTTTTCCTTTGTACTCTAGCTGCAGTAGACCAGTGGAGCCCAGGGAGGGTGAGAGGAGACCCCAGGCTCCTGTCGTCCACCCTCCCCCAGCCCAGATATATTTTCCGAGGCAGGGAGGCTCCCTCTGGCGGTAGCCAGAGTAGGGGGTGAGCGCCTTGCTGTCCCCTCCCGGCCGCTAGGAGGCCCCAGAGTTACCTGAACTCCTCTGGAGTCATTCATCTCTACGATCCCTGCGGCGGCGCAAGCAACCCGGAAGCCATAGCTGGCCTAGGGGGAATGCTTCCGGGTAGGAATTAGGTGACCCCGGCTACCGCTGGAACCTGTGGTGACAGCAGCCATGGGGGCTCACCTGGCCCGGAGATACCTGGGCGATGCCTCGGTGGAGCCCGATCCCCTGCGGATGCCCACTTTCCCGCCCGACTACGGCTTCCCCGAGCGCAAGGAACGCGGTGAGGCCCAGTGCGCAGGAGCGGCCGGCGGGAGTGGGGCACGGGTGCGGGAACCCCTGAACCTCGGAGTCTCCACTGCTGGGCTCGAGCATCGTGCGCTGTGTCTGGGTTCAGCCCTGATCTCGGCCCGGAGGAATTCAGAGGACGTTCGTGACCTTGCCGGAGTGTGGAGGCATTGCAGGCAGAGGGTCTTTTTGTTTGAACAAATAGCGTAGGGGGCAAGTGAGCAGTGATGCGGCGCTAATGAGGCGATGGAACCTGGGCTTAGTCCTGGATTGAGTGGGGAGCTACGGCAGAGTTTATCACGGAAGAGATGTGCTCACTGTACCTCTGGGTAGATGCCGCTGCTCTTGTTAGGTACGCCCAGGAAAACAGGCGGGGGGCGGCGGGGACTCACGCCGCACAAGCTCTCCTGCACTTTGCCTGTTTTAACGAGTTAATATCCCAGACATACTGAGCGCCAATCCTGGACCGAGCCAGTCTGGGCACCGAGGATACAGCAGGCACTGACTAAAGAGAACTCACTGTCGTGTAGGGGAGACCGTGGAACCTGGCGGGTCTTCATGATGTTGCCTGGGAGTATCAAGGCGGGCTTCCAGGGGGTTATAACTGGAAGCGAGACGTGAGGGGGTTGCAGAAGAGCTGACCACACCCTTAGTGCTTCTAAGTTGAGGAGCCACGCGACCAGATTTGCTTTGTCAAAAGGTCACGTTGTTAGCTGCCGGGTGGGCGATGACTTGGGAGACAGGGAGACCCCTAAGGGAACGGGGGTGGTGCAGAGAGGTTTGGATTTAGGACAACGTTGAAGGGTACACTCCTCTAGTGTCTCGATTCCTGGTAGTCCCTTCAGGCCCACCGGAACCTGTAGTCCATCAGTACGCCCACCTCCATGTCAGTCTTTCCCACTGCTCCATACACCCTTCTTTTCCCTTAGTGTTTTGCAGACACCCAGAGCCACCCCCACCCTGCCCCCTCTCTCTGGCTTAACGAGCCCTGGATAAGGCCAGCTCTCCTTCTTGGCTCCTGTCCCTGTGCAGCTGAACATCATGGGAGAAAAACACTCACTCTCCCTGACTGGTCTCATGATCGCTCCGCGACTCGTCCCCTCATACTACTGGTTTTCTTGTCACATTCCCTGGCCTTTGCTCTCTCTTGCTCCCCCCTTGACCACAATGTCAGGCCATCTCTCTCAGACTCCAGCATCTCCTTTCAGCTTGTCACTTGACATCCTCTTGAGAAAACAGATGCAAGGACTTCTCTGACATGCCAGCAGTTAAGACTCTGTTCAGTCCCTGGTTAGGGAACTAAGATCCCACATGCCACAAGGCACAGCCAAAAAATTTTAAGAAAACAGATGCAGCCAAAACTCTCTTGGGCTCCCTTCATCCCTGCTTCCTGCT
Organism: Capricornis sumatraensis; assembly: GCF_032405125.1. NCBI lineage: Eukaryota > Metazoa > Chordata > Mammalia > Artiodactyla > Bovidae > Capricornis > Capricornis sumatraensis. The sequence goes on from NC_091077.1 coordinate 11,648,194, forward strand.
GGACTCCACCTTCTCTCCCGTTACTTAATCTGCCCTTGCTTCAGCTAAACCTCTGCTCCAGTTGAACTCTCCGATGCCCTTTATCCCATCCTCTCACCCACCCAAGCAGTCTCTCCTCATTGGACACTGGTTTTCCCATCAGCATGCAAATACACTGTTATTTCTGCTGCTTTTAAAATATTCTCCTGCTCCACCTCCCCATCCAGCTGTCTCTCCCCACTTCACTGACAGGGCTCTGGTCAGGCTTCCTCCCCACCCCCACTCTGCTGTGTTGCAAAACCCCATTGTCAGATTCTTAGTTTTAACTCCATTACAGCGGCAGCAGACACAGCCCTTCCTGGGGGCTCCTCTTCACATGGTTCCAAGATCCAACAACTCCCTCCCAACTCCCTGCCTTGTAAATGCCCAGTGTTAATCCACACTGCCTTCTGTCTCCACTCACTCTCACCCCACCCTGGGGGTCTCTGTTCATCCCCTGGTTTCAAAGGGCTTTTGTGAGCCAGGGCTGGAGTTTTTGCTTTGTTTTTAATTGGAGGATAATTGCTTTACAGTGTTGGTTTCTGCTGTACAACGTGAATCAGCCATAAGCGTACCTATGTCCAGGCAACCCAGATGGCACTGGTGGTAAAGAACCTGCCTGCCAACGCAGGAGACATGAGAGAAATGGGTTACTACCAATCCCTGGAAGATCCCCTGGAAGGGGGCATGGCAGCCAACTCCTGTATTCTTGCATGGAGAATCCCATGGACAGGAGTCCTTGGGGTCACAATCAGACACACCTGGGCATGCCGGCACACGTGCAATACTGAGCACTGCCAAGCATCTTACAACATTTCGCTCTACCTGTTTGTTCAGTGTGTCCCTCCCAGAGCAGGGACCCATTCTTGCATAGCATGTTCCCCTGTGGGTCCCCAGCACCTAGCACCCAGTGGGTGCTCCAGAAATTCTGGCTGCTGGCCGACTATGCCGAAGCATCTGGTATGAGCGGCAGCACACTGACATGGAACCGCCCAGGGCTGCAGATGGACACGAGGCCTGCGGCTCAGACGAGTTGAGGGTGGAGGGCCCAAGATGGGGTCTAGGTTACAGATTGGAGACCAAAGCCACAAATTAGAATGAGCAGAGAGCTCTTAGCAGGAACCACCAGAAGCCATTGCTTCAGGTTTGGCAGAAAATGTATGGACAGCCATAGAGATGGGAGGAAACCTGGGGAGAGTATGGTGGAGATGAGGGCCATGGGAAAAGAATGTGCGAGAAGAAGCAAGAGGCTGAGGAAGCACGGTGCCCTGGGGTCCCGAGTGGCTCTGGAAAGAGCCAGCATGTGGGCATTGCTGGGGTGGGGTGTGGACAGTGGTGAGTTGCAGACCCTGGGCCAGAGTGAGATAGAAACTCAGCTGGGAAGCAGAGAGGAGAGGAGCGAGTGGAAGTGGATTGCAGGTAAGCAGTGGAGAAGGCGATGGCACCCCACTGCAGTACTCTTGCCTGGAAAATCCCATGGACGGAGGAGCCTGGTAGGCTGCAGTCCATGGGGTCACTACTAGTCGGACACGACTGAGCGACTTTACTTTCACTTTTCACTTTCATGTATTGGAGAAGGAAATGGCAGCCCACTCCAGTGTTCTTGCCTGGAAATCCCAGGGACAGGGGAGCCTGGTGGGCTGCCGTCTTTGGGGTCGCACGAGTCAGACACAACTGAAGCGACTTAGCAGCAGCAGCAGCAATAGACACTTTGTGATGCTACTTATGAGGACCTTCTGGGACAAGAAAGATGCTGGTGTAAGCTGGGAGAGTGGTTCCCTCGATGCAGGAAGGCTGGTCCTGAGCGCCCCCTGCCAGAGGGCGCAGAGCTCAGGATCACCAGCACACCGGGCACAGGCTGGGGTGTGCGCCTACCATTTCTTAGGCCCCAAACCAGCCCCAGCTCCTGCTCTGCTGGTAGGACCGTCTGCAGAGTGACCCTGGGGGTGGAGCGGCAAGAATCTCGCGTGGGTGCTGACGGCAGGAGAGGGACTCTGCCCTTATTGCTTTTGTACAAATCAGAAGGATCCTCCCACCCTGGCTGAGCCTCCCCGGTTCCCCCTCCACCCGCAGAGATGGTGGCCACTCAGCAGGAGATGAACGACGCCCAGCTGGTGCTCCAGCAACGGGACTACTGTGCCCACTATCTCATCCGGTTTCTCAAGTGCAAGCGCGACAGCTTCCCCAACTTCCTGGCCTGCAAGCACGAGCAGCACGACTGGGACTACTGCGAGCACCTCGAGTGAGCCCCAGCCCGCCCCACATCCCCCCGCGGGGCCCTGGGCCCACCACTCCGGGGGCAGAGGGCCATGAGTTCACACCGAGATTCTAGCCAGGCCCCCCTTAGTAGATAGAGGCGGCCGAGGGGCTGTTGGGTGGGTGGGCCTGGACGAGTGGCCCAGCCCGGTTCCAGGTGGGAGCCCAGTCCTTGCTCTTGGCTCAGTGGTGTCAAGGTAGGGGGCAGACCCCAGACCTAAACCACAGGCACACGGGTCTTCCCTACTTGGGGAGACCACCTCCCCAGACCCATCAGCTCCCGGGCCACAGGACGGTTGTGTCCTGACACCCCTCCTTGTGCTCTGCCTGCAGCTATGTGAAGCGCATGAAGGAGTTTGAGCGGGAGCGGCGGCTGCTCCAGCGGAAGAAGAGACGGGAGCAGAGGGAGGCGGACATGGCCAAAGGCCTGGGGCCCGGCGAGGTGGCCCCCGAGGTGGCCCTGTAGCGAACCCGCCCACCATTCTGTGGACCAGTCAAGAAATAAAAGCCTCCAGGCCCCTTGGCCCGAGTTCCACCTGCTTGTGGTGTGCTAGCCCCTGAACAAACCCCCCAAAGAAACACGGCCGAGTCTGAGTCCAGCCAGGCAGGCAGGTTTTATTCCAGACCCTGGAGAGCAGTGGTCCCCACCCTTCCTCCAGGAGTAGGGGGTGGGACGGGAGCCGGACCTGGCTGGGCCCAGGTGTGGGGGGCCTGTTCAGAGCAGGAAGGGGATGATGGGCATGCGCAGGGGCGGGTAGTCCCGGAACTCCTTCAGGTAGCTGCGGTGCTTGCCTTTAGCCCAGATGGTCATCTGGGTGAAGCCCACCAGGGAGAAGAGGGCCACTGCGGGGCGGAACCGCGGGGTCAGGAAGAGCGGGCTGCACGCGGCAGGGACCGGCAGGCCCCGCCCCCTCCCCAGGGAAGGAAGGGGCCACCGGCTCACCTGGGAGACACTGGGTCATGATGGCAAAGCCGATCCAGGACCCCACCTGTGGGCAGAACAGCCAGGTGAGGGCGGGCAGGGGTGTTCTGTTGAGGCCTCGCCCACCCTCAGGGCCACTTGCTAGGAAGAGGATGGCAACTGACCTCCAGTGCTGGAGCAGCCAGGAGTGAAGTGGGGGCTGCATGGTGAAGCTGCTCAGCCTGACAACCGCCCACCCTAGGCCCCCAAAAGGCCAGAATCTCCCTCGCCAAATGTTAAAGTTCAAACTGCAAAAGCAGCTACAGAGCCAGGCACCATACCCCCCACCAAAGCTAGCCCTCCCCAGGGGACCCCAAGCCCAGCACAGACCCTCACCTCATAGGTATAGTTGGGGCAGGACACCAGCAGGAAGAGCCAGGTGAAGGGGTTCTTGGTGGGGTACGGGATCTTCCTGGTCTTAGAGCCTGGGAGAATGAGGCAGGAGCAGTGAGCACCCCAGGCCAGCCTGCTCCAGCAGCCACCCCTGCCCGCGCGGGCCACTCACCAGCCGGCCGCAGGTCCCGCAGAGCCATGTGGATGGAGAAGTTGCCGAGCTGGCAGATCTGAGAGAGAGGCCGGGTCAGCTCGGAGCCCACCCCCGTCCCCCCGGACTCCCCCATCCCCGCTGTCCATCCTGGCCTGCTTACCACAAAGATGGCGAGCGCCAGTTTAACCTGCTGAGCTCCATAGGCTGAAAAGGAAGCCGAGAGGAGAGGCCCGTGAGGGGAGAGCCTGGGTTGGGGGGTGTTCACAGGGGGAGCAGGGTCCCTGCCCACTTACTGGGGGGTGTGTAGAGAGGGTGGTTGATGTAATAGGCCATCCACGCAGCGAAGCCCCAGTAGTAGGTGCAGTTCTGAAAGAGGGGGGCGGGATGGAGGCCCCGTGGAGGGCAGGACCCGGGTGAGGGGCACCAGGGAGGGCGGGGCAGAAGGGCCTGGGCCGATGGGCAGCTGGGGGCTCACCTTGAAGATGTTTCGCAAAGGCATGGTGCCGTGGGAGAAGCGGTGCACGAAGAGCGTCTCCAGCAGCCGCTTGATGTAGTGGAATGAGTGGCAGATGCAGGCGAGGCTGGGGGCGGGGAGCCAGCTCAGCGGGGGCGGGTCCGGCGGGCCCCCCACCCCACTCCTCCCAGCCGGCCCCACTCACTGCACCACCGTGTGCCGACTGGACGTGAAGTCGTATTTGTGGCCGTAGATGAAGGGCACGCGGAAGTAGAAGAGCAGGTAGATGAAGAGGGGCCCGGCGTACTCTGTCAGGAAGACCTGGGGAGGGGACGGCGAGTCACCCGGGGGGCACGAGGCGGCGAGACTGCAGGGGCGGAGGGCTCGGCACTCACCGTCACCCAGCTGATCTGGGCCCCCAGGTCCCGGAAGTAGAGTGTGGCCGTGGTGCCCACGGGCAGCTTCTGCAGGACATCCTCATCCTTCAGGGACTTGCCCTCTGAGGAGAGTTGGGCCAGGGTTCAGGGGCTGCTGGGCCTAAGCCCACGGCCACCCTGGAGCCCGGGGGCAGCCCAGCAGACAGCTGTACTCACTGGGGTCCAGGCGCAGGGACTGGCGGGCGGGGTACCACTGTGGGTCTGTAGGGAGAGTAGGGTGTCATGGCACACGGCCAAGTGGGCTCCTATGGGCGCCGGTGTGGCTCCCAGACACGGAACGGAAACGCAGGAAGAGGGGGATGTTGTCCTTCCGGAAGCCCTGCAAGGGCGTTCCTGCGGGTGGCCACACGGGGGCGGTGGCCCCAGGCCAGCCCGGAGAGGCTTGGGCCACACCAGGGGCATCTCTGCAGGCCCTTGAGGGAGAGGCAGGCAGGATGGGGTCCCACCTAGAGGCCCCTGCCCAGAGGGGTCACAGGGAGCCGTGTGTCTGGGCCCTGGACTTACGAGTCTTGGTGAAAAGGTTCTTGATCTCAGCAATGGTGGCTTGGGGCTCCACCTGGGGGAAGCACAGGCCGGAGACAAGTCAGTTGTGGCAGAGAGTTTGGAGGGCCAGGGGCCCAGGGTCTCTCTTGGGGAGGTGAGATGGACTGGGGTCCTAGGCAACTGCTATGGGAGGGGGAGGGTTAGAGACCAGGCCCCCCAACTCATCCAGCCGACACCACAACCATGGGCCGGAAGGCCATTTTAACCAGGCAGCCAGGACGCCTCTGGACCAGCTGGGGGATGGTGTGAGCACGGAAGCCAGGCCGGCTTTGCCCCTCCTCTCCACCCCACCCACAGCTCCTCCCCGAGTGAAGGCCCTCAGTCTTTTCCAGACCTCCCTGGGATGGGACCACCCCAATCCCCTGGACTGGCCTCAGAAGGGGGCAGGTCTCAGGACCCCACCTCCCTCCCAGGCACCAGAGCCCTGCAGGGTCCACTGAAGCTGCGCGGCCTCCTCATGCACCATGAAGCCAGCTCCAGACCACACCCAGGGAACAGGACGCTCTGCCCCAAGGGGCCGAGTGGCAGGGGCAGGCACAGGGACACACCCGTCCTGCACACCCTGAAGGGCAGGGAGTGGCTGTCAGGACACAGCTGGAGGGGCATATCCATCTCCCCAGGGGCCAAGACCCCAGAAAAGGAGGAGTCCCAGGCCCAGCACCCTCAGGCCCACAAAGCTGGCGCCACAGCCGGTCCTACCTTGTCCAGGAAGCACAGCTTCTCCCGGGTCTTGGCGTCCAGAATCTCCACCTCGAAGAAGAGAACGGCTTTTTTAGGTTTCTTGGTCGCTTTGGGGGGCGCAGGCCGGGGGAGGCCGTTGAGGCCAAAGCCGGGGCCGAGCCCCTGGCTGCTGTCCCGGGCCACCAGGCTCACGCTCAGGTCCATGCCTCCCCGCTCTGCCCGCAGCGGCCAGAGTCCCCAGCTGCCGGCCGTCAGCCCCCACCACAGACCTCCCCACGCGAGGCGCTCTGGGCCGGGCCGGCGCGATCAAATTCTGCCGCGGTGCTGGAAGGAAGCCCGTGCCTGCCCTGGCACTGCCAGCTTCTGTGCAGATGTAACCTGAGTGGCCCAGCAGCCACGACCCAGCTAAATATAAAACTGCCCCACCGGAGTCCCCCAGGAGCCACGCCACAGACCTCCCGGGGCGGGGGGCACCTGGGAGCAGCACCCCCAGGCCTGGGGGGTTCCGACTGTAAGGCCTTCCAGTGGACGTGGACCCCCAACAGCACGGCAGGGAGATGCCCAGGATGGGCATGGAGGCGGGTCCCAGCCCAGTGCAGAGCAAGGGCCAGTCCACCAGGAGGAGGGGGAGAGGTCAGCGGGCAGCCCAGGGCCCAGCGCAGCCCTCAAAGCTCCCTGGGCTTGGAGAAATCCCAGCTATTCTGAGAATCCGTGAGACAGATCATTCATTTCCCCTTCTGAGCTGCAAGGGACACTCTGGATTAGTTTCCTCGTGCGTTCGTGTTCCCAGGGAAGGTGACAGATTCCGGGGTTCCCAGCGCAGAGAGCCTCGCTCTAAGTGTGGAAAGGGTCTGGAAATGGAGAAGCTTCCACCAAGCACCCTCAACCAATCCTGAGACCTTGGCCTCCACCTCCATGGCCCCCTCTCCGCCTGCTTCTCATCAGGCCCACCCAGGCCTTGTTCAAGGCCACCACCAGGGCAGTCCTTCCACCACACCAGCCCAGCACAACATCTTTGTCCAGGCTCTGAGCCCCTAGAGCCCAGAGCAGACATCCCAGGCACCCCCCAGTCTCTGAGCCCCAGTCAGGGGAGCACGGGGGCAATGCTGGGAGGGGCAGGGCTCCAAGGGGGGTCTGACCCACCCACCCTAAGCAGGCAGACAGAAGGCATGCCAGCCAGCAGTGAAAGGTGCTAACTTGGGGGAGCTGGAGTGAGGCCTAGCAGCCCCAGCCTATCATGAAAGGTCTGAGGGCCCTGGGGAAGGGCTTGATGCAGATCTTATCAGACACCCAGGCAGGACTGGATCTGACCCCAAGTAGGCCCTTCCCGCCTGGTAGGCCCTCATCGGAGGCAGCATGGAGAAAAGGAGAACGTGGAACCCAGGGCAGGGCCCTGAACAAGGCTCTCTGAGGGCACACCCACCCAGCCAGGGACCGCCCCCGCCCCAGGGAAAGGGTTCCTCTCTGACACCCCCTACTGCCAGTAGGAGAGGCAGGGGCTCAGCAGGCGGCACACAGGACTGATCCCAGGCTTCTCTCTCAGTCCCACCCTGGGGGCAGGTAGGAAGGTGTGTACCTTGAGGGGCTGGCCTGGTGCCTAACAGACCAGACGTACCCCAAAACGTCAGGATGTGAGGAGACCCCAAGGGCCTGCAAAGAGGGAAAGGGGATGGGCCTGGGTTCAGATCCTGGCTCCCCGCGCCAGCCAGGGGTGGCTGTAGGCCTGTGTGTCCATCCATGCTCCACCTGTCCCTCATCACGGACGGAGGGCAGGAGAGTCCAGAGCCCAAGAACTGCTGGCCAGCGTTCCTGTTACCATGCTAGAGCAGGAGCCTGCCATCACCTGGGGCAGGTTACTGAACGCCTCGGAGTCACAGAGATGACACAGTCAGACAGAAGGGCCAGGAGGAGGGGGCTGGTTGTGCCCCCCAAGCAACTAGCCCCACCCAGGGGACTCCCGAGAGAGGGGAGGGGCACAGGCGAAATGTGCCAGAAAGGGCAATGACAGCAGGTCCCTGAGCGGGCAGAGGGCCTGCGGCCCCGTGGCTGCAGGCATATTAATAGTTGCCGGGTCCCCGGTGGCAACACCCACATGTCTTCGGGACCCGTGTGGTCTGCAGGAGGACTGCACCGCGTCTACTGGGAGAGCAGGCCTCCGAGTTCCTGCTGAACCACTCAACAGCTTAAAATACAACCAGCCCCTCTCCCGGCCGGCCAGCTGCTGGCGGAGGGCTGAAATCCTACCCTCTCCCCCAAGCCGGGCACCAGACCAGGATCCGGGAGGAGACAGTGGGCCCTAGGAGCCCCGACTGGCTGCTGGGAAAGGAAGCGGGGCGGCGGGGACAGAGGCCACCCCTCCCAGCGGCCGCCGCTGAAGCCGCCACCACTGCCACTGCCACGGCCGCACCCAGGCTGCAAGGAGCAGCAGCGCCCTCGCGGAGGTAAGCCCGCCCGGGGCGGGGGGGGGGAGAGGGTGCAGCATGCAAGGCCCCCAGCCTGCTGGGGAGGGGGCGGCCCCAGCTCAGGGCCACTGTGGCTGGTTGCGTCCTCCTTTCTCATGTCCTGTCCCCAAACCTCCACCCCAGAGAGGTCTGCAAGGCTCTGGGAGGGCGGGCAGGGGCGGGGGCGGGGGGGCGGGGGGGACCTATTTTGCAACTGTCTGTGCCTCTGCAATTACTTCAAGAAAGGTAAATTTTTAAAGTTTAAAAGCCAGGTAGGAGAATACACACACACACACACACACACACACACACACACACACGCACACGCACACGCACACGCACACACACACGTATGCCAGGTGAGAAAAGCCAGACACAAAGGGGTCGCCTGTTCCTGTGAAATGTCCAGAACAGGTAAACGGAAGCAGACACACAGCAGCATGGTGGGAGGGGGAGGGGAATGTCAGCTAATGTTTCCTTCTGGGGTGACAAGAAAGCTGTGGAGCGAGACAGAGGCTGCCCAACACTGTGAATGTACTGAATGCTGCCGAATCACTTATTTTTTAATGGTTAACTGCATGTTGTGCGAAATTCACCTCAATAAAGTAGGTTTTTTTTGGGGGGTGGGCGTATAAACCAGTTTTAACTACCCGGAAAAAGAAAAGGTAAGAGGCAAGGAGCAGCAAAGTCTCCCCACGACCCCACCCCACCCAGATTGAGGGCCTAAATGCGGGAAACCCCACCATGCACTTCCTATCTTCAGCTCCTGAGTTACCCCCCACTGCACCCCTCCCCACCCTCGGCTCTGTGCCAAGCACGCGCTCACCCCCATGCCTGTCACATACACACCCCTGTGCCCGGGCCTGAAGCCAGCCTGGGTGGGGGCCCAGGACTGGGGTGAGGTGGCCCAGGCGGCCGCTGAGCAGAGATCCTGAGCACAGAAGAGAAGGCAGCCGGCTCAGGACGCCCTCGCCAAGGGAGAAGGCAGGTGAGGGGCAGGGAGGAGTGGGTGGCAGAAGTTCCTGAAAGGGGGGCATCTCCTCCTGTCCCCATGGAGGGAAGGGGCTGGGGGGACATGGAGCAGGGTGAGAGCTTGAAGGATGAACAAAACAAAGCCCATCAGGCTGACCTGAAGTCTGGGCACTGGTGAGGCAGGGGGTGTGGCCCCAAAGCCTCCGGCACTATGGCCAGGCAGAGGACAAGGGCACAGCAGGAGTCTGGCCTGGGGCACAGGGGACGAGCTCAGCGATGGCGTCACCCAGCCTGGGAGGAATTCTCACTCAGAGGCCCCAGGCTCTGGGTTCCAGCCAACAGCAACTAGTGGGAGCACAAGGTTAGGGCTGGTGAGAGGGGACTGTCGGACAAGGGGCAGGGTGCTGCCCACCCTGTAGGAGGGGTGGGGGCGGGGGGAGGCTGCAGACTTGCCCTAGCCCAGGGGAGTACCCAGAGACACTGCCAGGCAGTGGGGCCCGCCATTTTCCCCGCTCCGTGGAAATGGGCAGATGCCGCTGATCAAGGCTGCCATTGAAGAAAGAGGGGCACCCACTCCCTGAACACCTGTTTCAAGCTAGCTCGAGGGCCAGAGCCTCAGGGGAGCAAGGCTCCTGGGGTGATCCCCACGTGGCAGATGAGGAAACCGGGCTTGAGAGCAGGACAGGCTCGGGGCCTTTGCACATGCAGCTCTCAGTACCAGCGCAGCTCTCCCCCAGACCCCATGGGGCTCTCCCTCGCAACCTCAGCAAGGTCCCTCCTGACCATCAGCTTAAAATAGCAACGCAGACATTTACCATCTGCCTCCTACTGGATGGTCAGCTCCAGGGGGCGGGGACTGTCCTGTCCTCAGCCCTTCCCCGGCACCTAGAACACAGCCTGGGAAGAGCTGTGCTCTGGAAACACCTGTGGGAGGCTCCCTGCCCAAGGCCACGGAGCTGGGGCTTAAAGCCCCTTCCCCACCAGCCTCTGAGCCAAGGCCTTTCCCTCACCCCTCCATCACCACACTTGGGAGAAGGGGGGCCTGCCCACCACACCAGACCCCAGAGCAGGAGCTGCTGCAGGGAGCTTTCCCCAGCCTCATTCCAAGGAGGCCTCTGTGAGGCCTGCAGGCCACCGCCCAGCTCCTGCAGGGCCCAGCATTCTGGCGGCCAGACCCTCCTCCCAGGCTCTGGGGCACCACTGACTGAAGCAAAGGGTCAGCAATGAGCCTGCTCTGGCTCCAGGGGAACCCTCTATTTTCCTTCACCAGCACCCCCAACACAGGAGCTCCCCGCTGATAGGTTCCACACACCCTGCCTGCAGGCAGCACCACAGGCCCAGCAGCCCCTCACAAGGAGGCGCCGAGGTCAAAAAGACTCACCTATTTTCAGGCTGTGTGGCGCTGGGAAAGTTACCCAACCTCTCTGAGCCTCCATCTTCTCAGCTACCAAGTGGGCCGCCCTCACCTGCTATCTCACAGGGTTACTCTAAGGCTTACAGGTAATCACCACCACCATTCTAGTCTGTATGTGCTTGGGGGGGCGGGGGGCGGGCAGGAACAGATGGCGAACTCTATACCGAGAGATGAGGGGAAACCAGAGAACGGGGGATCAGGAGTGGGGAGGACAGCCATTTTAGACAGAGTGGGCAGGGAAGGCCTCCCTGAGAAAGCACATAAACATGTCCAGTCTAGAATAACTCCCACAGAAAAGTAAATGTTATCAGGCCGATACTACCAAAATACAACCAGCAGACACACGGGGTGCCAGGCCTCTTTCCTCCAAAACCTGACGATGACCCTGAAGGGGCCCGACCACACCAAGGTCAGAGGGGTGGTGCGAAGAGCTGGTGACATTGAGCCCGAACCCTAACAATAGCAAGACACGTGCGGATGGCGGAGGCGGGGCGGCCGCAAGCGCGGGGGCTCTAGCTCAGCACCAGCGCTCCGGAGTCAGCAGCTGCGGAAGCCGCCGCGCTCTCCACTGCCCCCTTGCGGCCGCGGCCCGAAGGGTGCGCACAGCAGCCGGCACTCCAGGCGAATGACCCCGGGGCCTCCGCCGACGGCAGGAGGAGATCAGAACGTGCACTAACTCTTCTCCCCCTCACCAGCCAGGCGGCCTCGGGGAGCCACCACCTCACGCTCAGTCCTTCGTTCGCGTACCCTTCCTGCCTTCCCACTTCCCACGGGCAGTGCCGTGACCAAAACCGAGTCCCTGCCTTCACAGGAGCTGCATGCGTTCTGGCGAGGGCAGGGGACAGGGAGACAGATGATCAACAGTGCCATGTTTTAAACCAAGAGTTGTGCAGAAAAACAGAGAACGGGGGTGGCGTGGCGGAGTCAGGAGCGGGGAGGATGGCCACTTCAGAGTTGTCAGGAGGCCAGCCAGTGGAAGTGGGAACACACACGGCCACGTAGTCAAGCGTTCCAGGCAGAGGGAACAGCAAGTGCAAAAGCCCTGAGACTGCACCAGCATGTCTAACTCATTGCTGACCGAGGGGTTTTTGCAGAAACTAACGCCTGTGGCTGGTGACCTGTTGTGTAACTGATACTCATCTGTCTCTGATCAATAACCGGCAACAAAAGCTGTATTAATAGGTCCCTGACCAGCATAATGCAAGCAGCAGAGCCGGTGTGGCAGAAGCAGAGTGGGGAGGGGAGAGCAGGAAGGCACGAATGGGGAGTGAGGGGCCTGATCACAGTGGGGGGAGCGAAGGCGCCGGCACTGTGGGCCACAGGAGGGACTCTGGCTATTAGTGACGCAGGTGGGAGCCACGGAGAGGTCTTGAGCAGGGGAGGGGTGTGACCTGATTCACTTGTTCAGAGGCACCCTCTGCAAAGGGAGAGACCAGGGCAGAGGCACCGATGGGGGCAGGAGCAGGGAGGTGACCATGGAGGGAGTAAGTGGTGGACAAGCCACAAAGACAGAGTGACCACATGTGCTGAGGGTCTGGATGTGGGGGTGAGAAGGCAGGGACTCTGAGGTTCTGACCTGGGCCTCAGAAAGGAGAAGCACCAAGCAGGAGGGTGGCAGGAAGGGGAGGCACCACCTAAGCCCGGGCTGGACGAGTCTGCAACTGCTGCTTTGCCCCGTGGGAGCTGCCACCCAGGGCGGGGCACACGGCCCAGGCGCCAGTGCGCAGGAGGGCTCTCGAGCCAGAAGCCAGGCCCCACTCTAGCTTCTCTTTCCCCATTTTCATTAACACAGCTGGGCCCAGTGTCCCTCTGGCCCCTCCCGGATGTAAACAAGACCCGGGGACCTCAAGGCAGTCTACATCCCAGGCCCTGGCCTGAGAGTCAGCGTGGACTCCAGGTCACCCTCATCACCTCCCGGCTCCGTGTGTCCCACAGGGGAACCCTCCCGACAGGAGTAAGAACTGAGCTGCTATCCAGACACCTCTCCTCACCCCGCTTTATAGTCCCCAGGGCGGCCGAGGGAGCAGGCGCCATTAACTCCATCTCACAGATGGGGAAGCCGAGTTCTGAGGGGTGCTCCCAGCTCACGCAGCAGTAAACTGACCCCAGACTGCCCACCACACAGACTTCTGGAGCTGTGCCCCCAGCAGGCACATGCCCTGGGGAGACCCCCAGGCAGCAATGGCACAGGCCCCCTGTCTAGAGCAGGCTCTCGGGGACCCCACAGGGGCTGCCTGCTGGAGAAGGGCCCTTTGACCAGGCCGCCTTGTACTGGGCAGCCTGGCACATCCCAGCCGGTGCCAGTGCTGCAGGCAGGACTGTCGGGGGGGTGAGGGGAGGCTCCCGAGGCTGGGGCACAAGAGGCCTGCGGTGGGCGCAAGCCCTGCTCAGTGCAGCCTCGACTCCAGGTAAAGGGGCAGAGGGCTCCGTGGGCAGAGCCACTAACCTGGGCTCTCCCAGCCCCACAGGCCCCACACAGGGCACAAGGGCGAGACCACACTCAAAGGATGGATGGAGGCCTGGCCCTGAGCAGCGTGGACCAGACCAGCTTATCCCGTTCACTAATGCAGAGTCTTGAACACGTTCACCTAGACTCGGCAGCTCAGCGCTTTCAGCTCCCTCTCCCTTCCACTTTCCAGAAATATCGAAGTCACACTACTGCCAGGGCAGCTGAGAAGACCTTGGGCTCAGCTGCCAACGCACCTGCTGGGCCAGAAATACCTCCCTCCCCAGTGGCTTCGGCTCTTGACCCCATTTCTCTGAGGTGCCTGGGGGCACTGCACAGCCTCCCTGAAGTGCTGCAGTGGGGAGGTGGGGAATGTCACCCAGGGTGGGAAGGGCAGAGAGACTGACCCCCACTCCCAGGGCCTCAAGCCGCCAGCTCCTGCCTCCCGCCCCTGCTGGCCAGACGATTAATGGCAGGGTCTGAATGCCAATGTCCCTGGGCTCTGGGATCCAAGGCCAGAAGCTGGCGGAGGCCCCCATAGCCCAGTAGTAGCCAGCCTTGCAGGGCATTCTCTGGGCGCCCAGGTGCCCCAGCTGGTTGCTATGACCACAGAAGGCCCAAGATGAAGGAGCTGGAGCAACACAGCGAGACTCTGGGTCTGGGGCCCGAGAGGACCACCACACTCTTTGACCAGCAGCCCACTGGTGCCCACAGCTCAGACCCCTTCCGGGGGCAGTTACAGGCCTCCAGGGCCTCCAGAGGGCGCTGTCCTGGACAGAGCTGCACTGTGAGGGCCCATTTCATTGGCAGTGCCGCCTCTGGTATGGTCTATCAGATGCTTGCTTACCTTGTGCTGAGATCTTTACCTGCACAATCACCTGGGCCTGTACACTAAAGACTGTAACCCCAGCGAAGCAGCCCAGAAAACCAGGGCTGGGAAAAGGGGGTGCTCTTGCCTGAGGCACAGAACTAGGTCAGAGCCAGCCAACTTGGGCCCAAAGAATCCCACTGCCCACCCTCACACACAAAAAAGAAACCACTTGCATTCTGGAGAACAGGATGAAATGCTAAAGAAAGAAAGGGAGAGCAAAGCCTGGACCTGATTATCTGGAAAGCACCTTGCTCCTTGCTGACATTAAGTTCCAGAGGTCTGGATTCTGCAGAACAAGTCACCTCCCCAGGAAGAGTCCTTGGGAGGCTGATCTGTTCGACTCCGGGCCCCTGCTTAGCCAGGAGATGCCAAGGGCAAAGGGCCTGTCACCCCAACACCACCCAGAGGGGCACAGGCAGGGTCAGCAGCTGTTTTGCAGTTTTCTGCCACAGGCTAAAGCCACCAATGAGCTTGGAAAACCAGTGCCGTGGGGGTGGGGAAGCTGCAGAGACCACAGGCAGACCAGCCTCCGTTCCTGCCTGCGCCCTGACACGGGAATGCTCGCAAGAGGGCCTGACAGAGCGCATCCCCGTGGCAGGTGTGGCAAAGGGCCCCGCTCAGTGACCCTGAATCCTGCCCACCTACGAAGCCCACCTCAAGAGCCCTGACCTGGACAATGCAGATGAGAAAATAGGGACCACTGATGGAGAGTCAGGCACCCACAGCTTCCAAAGTTCCCAGCGACAGATGGAGGTGGCCAACTCACCCTGGGCTGCCTCAAACAGGCTCTTGCCCTTTGGACGATGCCCCAAACCCTTATCACAACAGACAGATAGCCTGACTGACTGACATGCCCTCGAAACTCTCAGCCAACCCTTCCAGTCGCTCCCTACCCAGTCCCTGCCCCCTCCCTCAGCTGTCAAGCAGGGTGCCAGCACCCAGGCTCCACCAGCTCGAGCTGGCCCTGTCACCCCACTTTACAGACAGGGCAGCAGAGGCTCAGGAGTCACAGGCTCCAGGTGCAGGGCCCCACCTGTTTTTGCTCCTTAGAACTGAATGCTCATCCTCCAGAACTGTCCCTGGCCCCAAACCCTGGGAGGACGGCCCAGATCTGCAACCCTGCACACCCTGGCCATGTCAAGGTTGGTGACCACATCTGGTCTCTGCATCTCCAGCAGGAAGGAGCGGTCAGGCCAGGGAGCTGGAAGAGGAGACGCGGGAGCCCTGCGGAAGCCGGCTAACAACACGCTGACCAGCAGGGGGCGCTCGTCCAGGCTGACTCCCGACCTGCAACACGCCCAGCCCCAGGTGCAGCAGGCAGGTCAGTTTTGCGCGACAGCCCAGTCTGAGACCCACTTGGCCGGCCTTAATGCCCACAGCAGCAGCAACAGCTAACACCTGTATACTCACAACGTGCAGGCGGGGAGGCAGGTCCTGACACAAATTATCTCCTTTACTATGACTCCCCTCTTCCAGGTGAGGACACTGAGACTCACTCACTGCAAAAGCAGTGACTGAATAGTGACTAAATACCTACTACATGCCAGGCACTGTCAGGGGCTCTGGGGGTTCAGCCCTGGAAGGACAGCCAGGAATCCTTGCCCATGTGGAACTGACATTTTAGCAGGGAACACAGACCATAAAATAGTTAAAGGGACTTCCTTAGCCTCCAGAGGTTTAGACTCCATGCATACACTGCAGGAGACGTGGGTTTGATCCCTGGTAAGGGAACTAGGATCCTACATGCTGCATAGCACGTCAATAAATAAATAAAACGGGACAGGGAGTGGCAGGTGTAGGGAGCCGGCAGTTTCACATAAAGTGGGCAAGAAAGATGTTGAGCCAAGCCCTGAAGGTGGTTAAGGAAAGGGCAGTTTAGAGATCGGAGGAGAGCCTCCATGCAGAGGAATGCCCTGTGCAAAGGTCCTGAGGTGCCGCCTGCTCAGTGTGCTTACGCAACAGAGCCAAGGCTCCTGTGGTTGGGGATCGGGGTAGCGGGGGGAGGAGAGGAGGTGAGGACAGGGAGCTGATGGCTCATGCAGGGTCTCCCAGGCCCAGCGAGGATTGTGGCTTCTACTCTGACTGAAGTGGAAGCCATGGGGGTTCTGGGCAGCAGAGGGATGCGACCTGATGAGTTCTTAAAGGACCCCTCTGGACTATATGTGGGGGAATAACGATGGAACCCGGAAGACCAATAAGAAAGAAGTTATCAAGATAAAGGATGGCTTAAACCAAGGGGCCAGCAAACTATGGCCCACAGATTAATTCTGGCCCACCTGTTTTTGCACAAGCTAAGATGATTTCTACACTTTTAAGTGGTTAAGAAAAAACTCAGAAGCCTATTTCATGGCACATGGGAATTATATGAAATTCAAATTTCAGTATCCACAAAGTTCACTGGAACGCAGCCATGCTCGCTGGTTGACGGATCATCCAGGGCTGCTTCTGTGACAGCTGCAGGATTGAGAAGCCGTCAAGAGGCGGTATGGCTGGAAAAGCCTAGGGCATTTACCATCTGGCCCTTCCCAGGTAGAGTCTGCCAATCCCTGGCCTGGGCCTCATGATGGCAGCAGAGCTGATGAGAAGCAGTTATATTCCACAGGTATTCCCAAGGCAGAGAGACATGATTTGCCGACTCCTGGACATGAGGCATGAGGGAAAGAGCTGAGTCGAACAGCCTGGGGCCTGATGATGAGAAGCCTGGAACTGCCATTAACTGGCAGGGGTGGGTGTGGGGAAGTGGGAGTCACGCAGAATATGCAGGCTGAGGTTGGGCTCAGGGGTGGGGGGAATCCAGGCTCAGTTTTGGACATGTTAAGTCTGAAATGCTGACTGAACACCCCAAAGAGATCCGGCTCACTGAGAAACCCCACTCCTCCTTCCTGTAATCACATGGAAGCTTCTGTGAGCAAACTGGGCGCTCTATGAACTCTTTGGTCATGTATAGGGCTTCCCAGGTGGCTCAGTGGTAAAGAACCCGCCTGCCAATGCAGGAGTCCCAGAAGACGTGGGTTCAACCGCTGGGTTGGGAAGATCCCCTGGAGGAAATGGCAACCCATTCCAGTATTCTTGCCTGGGAAAATTCCATGGACAGAGGAGCCTGGCAGGCTACAGTTCATGGGGTCGAAAAAGAGTCAGACTATGACTGAGTACATGAGCACGCACACATATCCCTAAAATAATTTTGCTAATTGAATGCATCCCCCAACACATTTTTAAGTTGACAATACTTTTTCACCTGAGCTTGAACAGCTGCAAAAGATGTCATTTCCAGCCTACTGCAGATATTGCAAATTCTATATGAAATTTATGGGGCTCTGTTAAATCTCACCAGGGTCTAAATACCTAAGTAGCTTCCTATCTACCATCATTCCACTTTAAAAAAAAAAAGGCTATAAACAAGCTCCTTAATATTTGCTCCTTTTTTGCCTTGAAGTTGAATTCTATTCGCTACCCTCCTGCATTGAATTTTATTCAAATACAGGATCACGATTGCAGGTTTGTGGGGTGTTTTCTTCTTGGCTGTGCTGGGTCTTCGTTGTGACTCACCAGTTATCTCCAGTTGCAGAGCACAGCGGCTACGCTCTGTGGTGGTGCTCGGGCTTCTCACTGCAGCGGCTCCTCGTGTTGCGGAGCACGGGCTCTAGAGCGCGTGGGCTTCAGTAGTTGCGGCACATGCGCGTCCTTGCCCCCAAGGCATGTGGGATATTCCCGGACCAGCGATCGAATCTGGCAGGCTGATTCTTAACCACTGGATCACCAGGGAAGTCCCCGATTGAAGGTTATTACTGAGCATCATATCTACTGCTCAAATCAAAATTAAATTTCTTAAAAACATTTTTATGACCTAAGGCTAGACGGTAAATTGTCTGTCTACAATGCGAGAGACCTGGGTTCGAACCCTGGGTTGGGAAGATTCCCTGGAGAAGGAAATGGCAACCCACTCCAGTACTCTTGCTTTGAAAATCCCAAGGACGGAGGAGCTTGGTGCAGGCTACTGTCCATGGGGTAGCCAAGAGTCGGGCACGACTGAGCAACTTCACTTTCTTTCACTTTTACTTTAAGGGTCTAAGTGTAAAGAGAAAATCCTTCAGGATGAGTTATCATCACATTATCAGCTAAACATAAGCTATGAACCATCAACAACCATCATTAAACATTAACCATAAACAGTAGGTTATCAGCACTGTGTCTCTAGATGGCATGGATATACCATTTTCCCAATCAGTTCATATAGCCAAGGTGACTATTTCTTATTGCTAGAATGAGACAGACATCTCTTTATTCAAGTAAACACTAAGAAGCCATATTCACATAAATAAGCAGATGAGTAAAGGCAGGGTCTTGTTAAAGCAAAAAGTCCCCAATTCTGTGAACTCCTTCTGAGTTACTGGCCCAAAGTCTCATGGGGACTTAGTCTCAGAAATATCTGTAAGGTCTTCCAGCTACCGTTAGGCACCATTCCACTGTTTTTCTGAAAGCAGTGACTCGTGACCTGGCCCCAGGGCCTGGCATTGCTCACTTTCTCAGCCCTGCACAGGTCCCCAAGAACGCGCAGTACGGCAGGCACTGCCCAGCCAGGGTGTGAGAGAGTCTGTATCCCAGTCCAGTCTCAGCCCCAGGGGCTGCCAGGCTCCCAGGCAATACGTGGCCCAGAGGAGCTCCAAGCAAGTCCATCAAACCTTCCCGTACATAAGCCAGAGGGCTCCGCCCCACAGCGATCCCGCTCCCTGTGCTCCTTGCAGAAGCCTAGCCCGCGCCAGGGAGACCACAGAGCCCTGGGCGCTGTGTCCAGTGCCCAAGCAGAGCCAGGAAGGGGTTCCTACACAGAGACCTGCAAAGGGCTCAGCCACACACGGAGGGCATCTCAAAGCCCCAAGAACCCCTTCTGCTGGCTGAGAAGTTCCCGTTCTTCATCTGCTCAGGCAACACTGACTGAGCCCCTCGCTGTGCCAGGCCTGTGCAGAGTGCTGAGCTCGATGATGAACAGAAAGACCTGTGTGCAGCATGCCGGGCACTGGCCCAGATGCTGGGATACCATGGCCAAGCGACCACCCACCCCCTGCCCCAGCCCACTGGGTCTGCTCAGGCTCAAGGGGAACACAGGCAAAGAATCTATTACGTAACACGAGGTCAGGATGAACCAGCTGTTGGGAAGAGAAGAGCTGGGCAGGGAGCCCAGAGGACTACAGGAGGCGGTCAGGAAAGGCTTCTCTAAGGATATGCGACTTAAGCCAAAGTGATGGCCAGCATGAGGCTCCCGGAAGAAACCGCAAAGGCCCCAGGGCAGCACACAGGTTGGCAGGGCTCAGGAACACCCGAAGTCCGGCTGCAGCACCATGTGCTCGAAGGCGCGCAGCTGCGGAGCAGGCTCGGAACGGAGGCCGAGACGAGTCCCAGGTGTGAGTCCAGGGATGGGCGGTTGCAGAGTGCCGCAACCTAGTTTGGTCTGAGAAGGAACCCTCTTGCTGCTCGGGACAAGCGTGGAAGCAGTGACAGTCTTGCAGACAACCCAGGCCAGAGACCCTGGGGGCTTTGATGAGAGCATGAAGGCAGCAAGCACTGAGAAAGACGCACTAATTCCTGGATCCTGAAGTGTCACTGATTCAAAACAAGCTGCCAAGTCTTTTTTTTTTTTTTTTTGAGAGGGGACACATATGCCAACATTAGATAAATGGGTGGACAGATACAAATTGTAAGATGCATCCCAACTTCAGGAACATGAAAATGCTGAGGGGGAAAGATGTACAGCGTGGGACAAAGAGAGGAGAGTAATTAACAAGTGAAAGACGACTCTGATGGAGGAGGGCGGGGTTTCTGGAATACTGAACAGGCCTAGCCGTGTCCATAAAGGGGAAGGTAGTTTAAGAGAAAATGCTCAGCTACACCTATTGCAGGAGGGGCGCTGGAAGCTGCCCTTGGCTGCCTGTCCCCTGTCCAGTGTCACCTGTGAGCAGCTTCACAGGTCAAGACCCTCAGAGCCTCCCCCAACCCCACATGGCTCAGCCAGCTCAGCTCCAGCAGAGAGAATGAAATGAAGCAAGAGGAAATGAGCCCCGGAGTCTTCACACAGACACCCCTCCCCACGCTTTCTCCCCGGAAGGTGCAGGTTCCCAGGCCCAGCTGGAGAGACAGGAAATGCTGCCATCCACCGAGGCCCCAGGGAGCCAGGATGCAGTGCTCAGAATGCGTCCAGTTGCAGGGCCCACTTCTCAGATGGCACCTGGAGGAGCCTGGCAGGAAACATTACTGGGGCCTGCCCGTCAAGGTTAGTGCTTCCTGTAGAATTTCCATGTCATCCTTACATGAACAGTCAGGGTTCAAGTAACTTGGAGTCAAAAACAGGGGGGCGGAAATGGCCAAGTTCCAAAGTACCAAAAGGTAAGCAGGCGCCCATGCTAACGCACCGGAGCTGCAAGTGCTCTCAGTTAAATCCACCAGTTCCAGGGAACCGCCAGGCACCCTGCAAGCTGGAGGATCCTCCTGATTGCTGGGTGTGGGACAGTTTGGGGGAGACATGGACGATGCAGCTAACTGCCTGAGCCCGCCCAGCCTGTTCTCGTGGGTCTCCAACAGGCAGGGACACAATCACTTGATCCACAGTGGGGGTGACAGAGGACAGCCGCACACTAACAGCTCTCTGAAGGTGCTAAGTGCCACTCAGAGAACCAAAACAGGAGCGCTGAGAAGGTGACAAGTGTGGCCTGGGTGGCCCAGAGGGAGCCTTTCGGAGGAAGTGACATTCAAGCTGAGACCTGAATGGCGGGATCTGAGGATGGCGGCGAGCAGAGCTGCCTCTCCGGAATCTGGCCAGCACTGGGATTTCCCGGCTCAACCCCAGCCTGTCCCTCTGTGGATACCACCTCCAGCCAGGAGACTGCAGGAGATCTGATCCTCCAGAGTGGACTCAACAACACACTGTTTCAGGCTACACGTATCTTCCCAAGAATTCTGCCGTTACCCTCACACCACCCCACCGGACAGGCTCTGCAAACCGCAGGGATATTACTGGGGCCTGCCCGTCAAAGTTAGTGCTTTCTGTAGAATTTCCATGTCATCCTTACATGAACACGCAGGGTTCAAGCAACTTGGAGTTGAAAAGCATCAACTCAGCAACTCCTCCAACCCACCCCTCTTCTAGATTAGCTCCTTGAGGTGTCCTGGGAGGCTGCTTCTCCTAACAAGACCAGAAGCTACAGCTCTTGGACCCCAAGTTCAACCTGCTTCCAGTTGCTCTATGAAGCCCCAGATGCTAGGCTTAACCTGTGTGTGTGTCCTCAGTCTAACTCTTTTCAACCCCGTGGACTGCAGCCCACCAGGTTCCTCAGTCCATGAGATTCTCCAGGCAAGAATACCAGAGGGGCTTGCCATTTCCTCCTCCAGATCTTCCCAATCCAGGGATCGAATCTACGTCTCCCGTGTGATTGGCGAGCAGACTGTTTACCACTGCTCTCCCCACCAGCTTGAAAGACCCACTCCCACCCAAAGGACAGGCACCGTTCCCTCAGGCCCCTCACACAATGGGCATGGTCCCCAGCCATTGCTCCCTGGTCCTTTTAAAGAGCAAAACAAAAATTCAGAAGGCCCCGAGACTGCAAGAACTCTGCAGTCTCCCGGGCTACCTGAATGGCCCATGAGCTCTGCTTACCTAAGAGACTGTTTCGAGCAGGGACAGAGGCAGGGCTGTGCCGGCCTGCCAGTCACCGCAAGCTACTGAGAGGCCCTTTGTCCCCCAGAGATCTGAGAGGCTCGTGGCCCATCTCTAACCACCGGACTGGGGGCGGGAGCGGAGAGTGCCGAATACCACCCGCAACACAGTTGTCAGTAATAAGGAACACTACTCTCACGCGTTTGTAACACACACCACAGTGCGAGCACTCGCCAAGGACTCAATAAACTGCTCTCAAAGTTAAGCTTCTGGGCAACATCCACAGGAAGAAGGACCTCCATCGCCAGTGAGTCCACAGACGTCGCTGCAAAGCCTGGCCTGATCAGCCCCATCACTCATCACACAACCACTCAGCCTGGCCTCCAGACCTCTGCCCAAGCTGAGCTCCTCCCTTCCCCGAAGACTTCTTTCAGGCTTCCGCTCAGACGAAGAGCCCCTGAAGGTAGAGGCTGAAGGTTCATTCAGTCCACTTTCCTGGCATACAATAGATACCAAGAAGAAGAAGAAAAA
The DNA here is from genome assembly GCF_032405125.1 of Capricornis sumatraensis. NCBI lineage: Eukaryota > Metazoa > Chordata > Mammalia > Artiodactyla > Bovidae > Capricornis > Capricornis sumatraensis. The sequence continues at coordinate 11,670,354 of NC_091077.1, forward strand.
AAAAAAAAAAAGTCAGAAGGAATGAACTAGTAAATAGACAATGGAGGACTTCTCTGCTGGTCCACTGGTTAAGTATCCACTTTCCAGTGCCGGGGACCTGGGTTCAGAAAGTAAGATCCCACATGGCTCGGAGCAACCAAGCCCACTCACTGCATCTAGACAGCCCGGGTGCCACAACAAAGACCCAGGACAGCCAAGGGGACAAAAAATGGGAGCTGGGCTGGAGAACAGCTAACTGGAGCCTGCCACGGAAAAGTGTCCAGACCAGCAGGAGCTGCTAGCAGCCTGTGCCAAGACGAGGAGCAGGCCCACAGGCGGGCTTGGCGGCTCCTGGGCTCATCATGCCCAGGTTCCAGGAGGAGGGGGACAACAGGGAACAGTGGCCAGGGTGGACCCAGGGCTTAAAACCACCGGTAAAGCGGACTTCCCTAGGGCAGGACCATTAAGGATGGGTCACATGGGGCCACCTCAGCCCAACACATGCAACACTGGACACATCCAGTGCAGCAAGACCCCGCTCCCCCTTCTACACCCGGGGGGCCTGACCCCAGGCAGAAGATACCTTCACCCACCCATTCACAAACCTCCCTCAACCGTCCAGGTGCCAGGGAAGCTGCAGGAACGAGACACCAAGAGCCCCTCCCCTCACGGAGCTCACTCTGTCCAGGCAGGAAGATCAGCAGGTTCCCAAAGGAAAACACAACCACAGCCCAGGGAGGGCCAGAGGAGAGGAACAGGCTGCAGCGGTCCCTTCCCAGCAGGACGGTCAAGGAAGGCCTCTAAGATGAAGTGAAGCTAAGCTCTCAATGAGAAGCAAGCAGGCATGGGAACAATAGAGGGAAGAGCGCTTCTGGCTGGGGAAACGGCTTATGTGCAAGGCAGGAATGTGGCGGTGGATGTTCGAGATGAAACCAGCCCAGCAATGAGTGAGGTCAGCAGGGGGCAGAGGGGGACAAGAAGCTCTGAGGGGGGTGTTCTGAGGTGCGGAGTGCTACGATCCTCCCTCCCCAGAGACCCTCTGGCTGCTGCTGGGTGAGGGCCAAGAACAGACACAGTGGAGCGCCTGTAAGGAAGGAGGTTGTGACAGGCATCAGAGGACCAGGCCCACTCTGGGCACCTGTTTCCAGGAATGGTTCTTTCTCACGATGTTAGAAAGTGGGTTCTGACTGCGCTGTGACTTCGCTGACAGTCCCACAGAGAAGGATAGAACAGCTCATTCCAAAATGTGGCTTCAGGGTGTGTGGCATCAGAACCATCATGGGCTTCTGGGCTTCTTCCTCCATCTCTGGGCATACTGTTTGGCACAATTCCATCTCCAGGAGCCCGCCGGGTCTTGTTCATTAACACATCTGGAGATGTTCTAGAGAGAACACATGCAGAAAGCATTCCAGGTGGCCTCACTGATACAGCTCTGCCCTTGACCACCTAATGATCTGGACCTTGACCCCGGACCAAACAGTGTGCTGCACTTCAGATGGCCCAGGGGCGCCATGAGACAGGTGTCTTTTTAGGGGGAAAAAAAATTATTTATTTATTTAGCCATTCTGGGTCTTAGTTGCAGTCACAGGATCGATGATCTTTGTTGCGGCACGCGGGATCTTTGGTTACAGCAGGTAGGATCTAGTTCCAGACCAGGGATGGAACCCGGGCCCCCTGCATTGGAAGCATGGAGTCTTACCCACTGGACCACCAGGGAAGTCCCAAGACAGGTGTCTTTATCCTGGCTTCACGGATGAGACAACTGAAATGTCCCAAGACAGTCAAGTAACTGTCCTGAGGGTAGAGCTGGTGGCCTGCCTTTAAAGGACACGGCCACTGAGCCACACTTCATTCCTTCCGCAGCACGTGGTCGCTTGGGCCCACCCACAGCAAAGCCCACTTTGGGTCTAGTAGAATCCGGGCCCTGCCATTCACCAGCTGTGAATTCACGCTGCTTCCCTACTCTGGGTCCCAGTTTCCCCATCTCTCAAGTAAGGATGAGAGTACCAGCTTCACAGGTTCTCTCTCAAGTAAGGATAAGAGTACCAGCTTCACAGGTTCATTCTGAGGAGTTGGTAGATAAAAAGCACTTAGAGTGAGCGCTGTATCAGTAGTGACTTTCGTCACAATGCTCTGGCTGTGGCCAGGTTATTAAAGCACTCTCAGCTGCCACTGTCAATATCAGCAGGAGGGTGTTAAGATCTAGCTTGAACTTGACCAACCAGCCCAAGGTCTCCGGGCCCTTCTCATCCAGCCAAGCCTGTCAGTGAAAGTACAGGGTTTCCCAACCAAACTCAATTGCGTTAACAACGTTACCACACTCAGCGCTGTCAACTCTCCACCTTTCTCACGGCTCAGCAACCAGTTACTCAAGAGGCTCTGCCAGCTCAGGGTTCCCCACCCCCACTCGAGCCCCTCACCAGTCTCTCCAACAGCTGTCCCACCCTGCGCCCAGCCGCCCACCCACCACCACCCGTACTGCCAACCTTACCACTTTGGTTCTTCCCACCCACCTCCTCACCTCAGCCCCGCCTCCTCCACCCAGGCCCCGCCTCCTCCACCCAGGCCCCGCCTCCACTCCCCTCTCTCAGGCCTCAGGATCATGGTGTAGTTCAGCTGCTGCTGCTGCTGCTGCTAAGTCGCTTCAGTCGTGTCCAACTCTGTGCAACCCCATGGATGGCAGCTCACTAGGCTCCCCCGTCCCTGGGATTCTCCAGGCAAGGACAATGGAGCGGGTTGCCATTTCCTTTTCCAATGCATGAAAGTGAAAAGTGAAAGTGAAGTCGCTCAGTCGTGTCCGACTCTTAGCGACCCCATGGACTGCACCCTACCAGGCTCCTCCGTCCATGGGATTTTCCAGGCAAGAGTACTGGAGTGGGGTGCCATTGCCTTCTCCGGTGTAGTTCAGCAGAACTAGTCAAATGTTAGCTGCTGTGCTACACCCATCTAATGCTCACCAGAGCAGTAATTCCTTGAGGGGATAACCTGTGAGGTAGGGCCCACTGTGCCCGGCGGTGTGCAGGTCATGAGTAACTTGGGATTGGAGAAGAGGGAGGGCCTGCCTGAAGCATCTGCCTCAGTCCACGGTGTAAATACAACCCCTGCCCACGCCTTCTGCTGATTTCAGGCTTATCAACCTGATGTCCCTGAAGGCAAGGTTGGGAAGACGAGCCAAAGTCAGCCACTGAGGGCACACCCCCACCAGGATCCCCACTTTATAGATGAGAAAATTGGCTCGAGAGGTTACAGAACCTATGGGCTCCATACTTTGTGCTGGGCAGTTATGGATCTGAACCTAGCTCTGACCCAAAGCTTGGTAAGCTTTTCTGTCTTCCAGGGAGGGTACCACCCCACCCAAAGGGGCCCTGACTGTGTGGCTCTGGGGAAGCACCCCTTATCTGACAGTTCTAGAACTCACTGAGGCCTGGGGGCAATGAGATTCCAAGAAGCAAGGGGGTGACTGGCTGAAGTGTAGAGCCGCAATTCTAAGGGTCAGAGAAAGGGGCTCGCCAGGAGAATCGCCAATGTGAGCCGCCACCTGCTCAGAGCCTGCAGGGCACAGAAAAGCCTAAAATCCACCCCAACCCCACAGGCTTCTGGTCTGACACACGCCAACACAAGAAAGGTCCCGAAAGCGCACCATGCTTTGAGGCTGCTGCATCCCAATCTAGTTCACCTCCGGAACTCCAAGGGGAAGCCCATCCCACGTGAGGGCAGAGGGGCTCGGTCTGTCGGCAGCCACACAGGCCCAGAGGGCCCCTCCCATCCTCCCTCCAGGGATGCTGGGTGCTCAGAGCAGCACAGCACAGCCACCAACCCAACTAGCGTCAGCAGGGAGTCGTTACAGGGACAGAAACTGGAGTCAGGCCAACGAGAAACCAAGGCCCAGCACCACTGCTTGCTGGTTCCGTGACCCTGAGCAACTTAACTGACTTCTCTGGGCCTCAGGTTCCTTCCCTGTTAAGTAGAAGTAACCTTGATGCCCACTTGATCAGGTGCTCACAGGCCTCAGTAACCACCGGTGGCTGTTACTACCAGCACTGCCAGCATCCCCAACATTACCGTGGCTCTGGCTCTTCTACAGACAGACCTAGGTCTGGATCCTGTCTCCACCACGATGTGACCTTGGACAAGCTCCTTCACCTTTCCGAGCCTCAGGTTCTTTATCCACAAAACGGAGGAAGGAGGAATATCCAACTCTCAGGGTTTTTGCAAGGACACAAGACATGTGACCTGCCCCTGGTATCCAGCAACAAAAAGCCCAGGGGTTTCCCTGGTGGCTCTGTGGTAAAGAATCCACCTGCCAACACAGGGGACACAAGTTTGATCCCTGGTCTGGGAAGATTTCACATGCGTTGGAACACCCGTTGCGCCTGTATGCTACAACTATTGAAGCCAGGCAGAGCCTCTGGTCTGCCACAAGAGAAGCCACTGCAATGAGAAGCCTGTGTGCCACAACTAGAGAAAGTCTGTGAGCAGCAATGAAGACCCAGGACAGCCAAATAAAAAGGGAAAAAAAAGTGACCCAGAAGGAGGGGGATCATAACCAGGCTCGCAGCCTGTCTGTAAATAAACAATCCCAAAAGCGTTTTCAGAAGGCCTGCTGGATGCAGCACACAGCAGGGTGTGAGTGAAGAGATCAAGCAGGCCCCATCTCAGAACACAATGCTGCTGCTGCTGCTAAGTCGCTTCAGTCATGTCCCATTGACGGCAGCCCACCAGGCTCCTCTGTCCTTGGGATTCTGCAGGCAAGAGTACTGGAGTGGGTTGCCATTGCCTTCTCCGTCAAAACACAATACCTTCCCGCAAACAGGAACCAAATTTAATGTGCAGAAGTCAGAAACCCGCATGTCAACACAGTGCTTGATGGCTACAAAAACCCAAATTATCCCTCACCTTCTACTTCAAAGGGACCCAAGGAATCAGAAGGGAAAAAGTACATGAGACAGCAGACACTTAAGATCCCACCTCCCAGGTTAAACAGATTTATATTTTACTGTATTTATTACAACAGATTCCTTAAAAAAAAAAAAAAAGGACATAGCTGAAGCCCTCACTAGGCCTTTTCCTCCCGTTCCATCCCTCCCCAAGCAATGGCTCCTCTTACTGTGTAATTCCCATACATTTCTAACCTCATATTACAATTTATCCTTTAATTAGGTGTCTATCCACAAAAAAACACATGTAAATCTCACTTGGCATTTTTTTTTTAATTTAAAAAACCTTTTGCTATTTGCTTTTTTCTACTCCACATGATGTCTGGAGATTTATTAAAAGGACCAAGTAAATCAAACTAAATTGCTTTTCATATGAAGAAATCACGCACAACAGTTAAAATAAATGAACCAGTGCTACGTGCAGCACCTCCTCTTTTATAAATACCCCTTATGATGTAGTTCCAGCAATTTCATAATGTTATTACTGGCCTTTGCTGTCACAATTATTTTGCTCCAAGGAGCTCAGAGAGATTAAGTAATCTGCCCTGGGCTAGTTATTTAGTGAGCGGCAGAGCCAGGCCCATATAAGGCCCAAGCACCTCTGACACCATTATCCATGGGTCCACATTCTCCCTTACTTCCCCCTTCCTACCCAGTCCTCTGGCTCAAACAACTGCCTCTTGAGCAGAACTCTACGTCCAGAACTTTCACCTACTTACTCCTGTGGAGGAAGCTGAAGCAAGAATTATATTATTAACAAGATGAGCACCAACAAAGCTACCCTTTCGAGGGGAGGCGTGGAAGAGCAGAAGATTCTAAATGGGGACCTAAATGGGACCCTAAATGGAAGATCCTATTGCGGACCCCAGGAGGAAGAGGCTACCTTGCCTCCGGGGCTCCAGCTATGGGAAATGGGCAGTGACTCAGGCTCAAGGAAGCTGAGATGGACTCATCTTCTCAGGAATCAGAAGATTCCTTTACAAGATAAGAGCTGAGCTGCTACTGGGATCATTACCTGGACCTCTCATCTGCAATGGCAAAACAAAATTTAAAAAAAAAAGAAAAAATTTCATATAGCTTTGGATAAGCAGTTCTCTTGATGACCTTGCTCTGACCCCAAGACAATCCCAAGGCCTGCTCTGCCTTCCGAAGACCTCCTTGGGAAAAGGCCCAAGAGTACCTGTCCTACCTGCCTCGTCTCAGTGAGGCCGCTGAAGAGTCACATTTTCCTCTGAGACCACAGAACCGAGAATGGCAGTGTCAGCAAACTGTTACCGAAACAGCAGCAAAAATCGCCCCTCCAGCCGGAATCCTACCTGCCTCAAATATCAGATATCAACCCTCATTCACTTCACTGTGTCACTGAGCGAGCCCCGCACCTTTCTGAGCATCATCTCTCTTCTCTTGTAAATTATACTCCATAATCTCCAAGGTCTCTCTCCCAGTCAAAAAGGTCTTTCTGGGGGGTGTTAATCACCCAGTGGTTTAGGGGTTGCTTTGGGGGCAGGGGAGGGCAGGTGGAGGGATGTGGAAGAACAGACTTAGTCCCAAATAGAAATACAGTCTTTCTCAAAGTGTTAAATGTGAAGGAAAGAATCTCTGCTATTTTTATTGATCTGCAACAAACACCTGTAATAGAGTTGATCAGCCTGCTGTGCAAACTGGGCTGAGAGATATTTTACTCCTGTACAGAAAGCCTGGAGCTACCACCTCAGTGCTTACGTGGCAAATGTCAGCAGAGAATAACACAGAACATGGAAATATAACAACTTTATTTTTTTCCTCCAAGGTCACTTTGAACAGTGGGTTTGAAGCTTCTACTTCCAGGAGGGACAGGGTTTGAGTGTCCTCTCGATCAAGCCATTACCCTAAGGCTGTGACAAGCTTGCAGAACAAAAGTGTCCACCCCAAGGATCCTCAGGGGCCTACCTTCTCTGCCTGCCAACTACCAAAACTAACTCTGTTTTGTCAAAGGCCACATGTATCTCCCATCCTCCATCTTTCATACTGAATGTGGTTTTTTTCTCTAGGGTTACAGAGAGGCTTTGAAAGGTAAAACTGTATTAGAAGAACTGTATTAGAAGAATTTCACTCTACAGTCATAAAGTTGAAAGAGGCATAAGAGATTACTAAATTCTACCTCCTCATTTTTGTGCCACGTCAAAAATCATTAACGACTTCTAGGTTAAAGGTTTCAAAAGATTCTGGGTAGATTACCACAGAAAATAATAACAGTAATAGCAGCAGCAGTGAAGGGACTGGGCAGAAGCAGTGGTATTTCACTAGCAAACAAAAATCAGACTGTCTCCTTACACTTATATGAACCACCTAACGTGATCAAATTCAAAGAGACAGAAAGTAGAATGACAGTTGCCAGGGGCTGGGCAAAGGAGAGAAGGGGGTTAGTGTTTAATGGGTACAGAGTTTCTGTTAAAAACAACAGAGCTCTGGAGGTGGATGTGGATGGTGGTTATGGTGGCACAACAGTGTGGATGCACTTAATGCCACTGAACTGCACCCTTAAAAATGATTAAGACGGTAAATTTCATCTGTATTTTAACACACTTTTTTAAACCCGGGAAGGGGGGAAAAAAAGTCTCTCAACTGGCTAATTTTCATTTGGGTACCAGTATGGCAAAGTGGTTAGCAACTGACACTCTGGAGTCCTGAGTTTCTCTCTGTCCTGAATTTACTAACTAGCTGGGGACCTTTGAGCAAGTCATTTGACATCTCTGAGACTGTTTCTTCATATACAGAAACAACAATAATAATAGTCTCCTATCTCACAAGGCTGTGAGGCTAAGAAAACAAGGTAACAGACTTTTACTGGCAGAAACGTAACACTCTCTAAATTGTTATTATGAACTTTAATAATAAATTAATCATTTAACGCTACTTATAGTGAAGTGAAGTAGCTCAGTCGTGTCCGACTCTTTGCGACCCCATGGACTGTAGCCCACCAGGCTCCTCCCTCCATGGGATTCTCCAGGCAAGAATACTGGAGTGGGTTGCCATTTCCTTCTCTAGGGGATCTTCCCAAGCCAGGGATCGAACCCGGGTCTCCTGCATTGCAGGCAGATGCTTTAACCTCTGAGCCACCAGGGAAGCCCAATGCTACTTATAAGCCAGCAATAATTAAGTTATTAATATTATATTATCAGCTAGGTTGATAAGTTCATCAGAACACTTCGTTTTAAGTGTAAAAGAGGCCCCAGTTAGGAGTCAGAAGCCCTGAACTTCTAAAGTGACTGTGGGTGTGAGATTTCTCCTCGGTGACACGCAGGGCTTGACGGAGATGATCTCTTAGATTAACAGAAAGCAAAGATCGGCTTTGCTGTTCAGCAGGAACCAGTACTGCAGCTACACCTACTTCACCGCCTAAGCCGCTCAGGGAGCCGTCCCGGGCGAGGGAAGGGGTCCAAAGGTCGTGCCAGAGAGGGCTGACTGCAAACCCCTTTCTAAGCCCGAGGCGGAGGCCTGGTGCAAGGTTTGTGCAAGATACCCTCAAGAGTGAGAACAAGGGTTCCACACCCTCGTTCCTCCCCTACCAAGTCTACAATTCATCCCGCAGGGGGAGCTGCGAGGAACCTGCAAGCTTCCCAGGTCCTGCAGAGACCCCAAGAAAAGGCACCCCAAAAACAGCCAGGGTTGCAGAATTATAAATACCTCCCCCGCACATGCGCACTGAGATTTACGAGTGGACCTGGGCACAACGCGCGCCTACTGCGCCTGCGCCGTCCGGCTCTCTTTTCTGGGCACAGGACGTAAAAGGGGGACCGACTGTCTCACGAAAAAGAAAAACAGGTGTGCGGCAGTCGCTCAATCCCCGTTTTCTCGTTTCTTACCTCATAGTGCTTCATGGCTCCCCCGCACGGCGGCTGCTATTCCTGCTACCTGCGCGCGATACACCACAGAGTATATCACGCGGTGACCACCGCCGCGCGAGACTAACCATGGACCCACATCTGCCCCGCCGCTCGCGCCCCTCCAGCCAATCAGTGCGCAAGGCGCCCACCTTCTTCCCCGCCCCGCAGAGCCGGTCTGCGCAGGAACTAGCCGCTCTCGCCACGGAGCTAGCCAATCAGATTCCGGGACCCATCGTGGGGGGCGGAGCACGGGCAAGAGGGAGGAGGATGAAGGAAAAAGAAGGGTCTTGGCTATGCACCAATCAAAGAGGGCCTCCGGTCGCGCGAGCCCGTTGCCGCGCCCCTTGGTGGCGTCTCTGTGGAAACCAAGAGAAGCGACGGTTATTGCAACCGGGGGGAGGGAGCTAGCAGTTGAGTGACAGGGAAGGCAACATCCACATGGCCGGCAGCTCGACTGGGTGAATTCAGAGGTGGGCGGCCCCCGGGGAGTACCGAGGAGCAACGGGAGAGGGCAAGGGGTTGGGGGCATGGGCTGGGGCACCTGGATGGAGAGGCTGCTCCGGCGAGGGAACCCCTGTCAACGAATGGGAGGAAAATAAAGGGGAAAGAGGTGGGGAAAAGCTCTCAGGCACACACCCCGCAACTTGTAACCTGAGCTCTCTCACTATTCTGGGGGTGTTTTCACTGCCCTTTGTCATGCACGTCCCCGCCCACTTCTGTCTCTACCTGTACTGCCCGGTATGGTCACCGCTGGCCACATGTGGCTACTGAGTCCTTGAAACGTGGCTGATCAAAATTGAGATGTGCTGTAAAAGTGAAACACACGGGGATTTCAGAGACTTAGTATGAAAAGGAAGATGTAAAAAAAAAAAACACACCTCATTAATCAACTTTTATGTTGATTAGTGCTATTATTATTGATGATATTATCAACAATAATATTATTAGTTATGTAATTAATGGTATGCTGAAATATTATTGGGGATATATTGGGCACAAATATATTATTAAAATTAAATTCATGTTTTTTTGTACTTCTTCGATATGCCTATTGGAACATTTAAAATCAGGCACAGCTTGGATGTGGCTGGCCTGGCAGTTGTGTGTCTCACACTGGACAGTGCTGGTTTGGGGTCATGTCATGCTTTTGTTCCATTGATTGTTATGAGCAGGCTGGGGAGGTTGGTTGCCACTACACACACATACAGACTCAAGCAGACAGTTAAAACAGGACTTGGCACCCGCCCTTACCTTATCTCCTTTCTCCTGGTTCCAGACCCCACCCCTGAGCCTTCAACTGTTGAGCGCTCCAGAACTCAGAGGCCTGGCATCAGAGACGTGGTGAGAAGTCCTCAAGACAGATTGTTGGTTCACAGGAGAGCAGGGCGGGGGGAAGGTGAGTCAGTGCTCAGCACTTATTCATCCAGGTTAGGCTCTAGAAATTTCTGAAGCTACAACTTTTGGGGACCCCTGTCTCAGAATAAAGGAAGCTAAGTCATTACCTTTTTCAGGACCTCCCTGGTGGTCCAGTGGTTAAGACACTCTGCTTCCACTGCAGGGGGCCCAGGGTTCAATCCCTGGTTACTGAAATAAGACCCGAAAGAAATTAATTACCTTTTTCCTCAGGCCTATCTGGGCAAAACAGGATTTTTTTTGTCTTGGCTGTGTGGGTCTCCGTTGCTTTGTGCGGGCTCTCTCTAGTTGCAGTGAGTCGGGGCTGCTCTTTGTTGTGGTGCTTAGGCTTCTCACTGTGATAGCTTCTCTTGTTGTGGGGCATGGGCTCCAGGTGCATGGGCTTCGGTAGCTGTGGCACACAGGCTCTGTAGTTGTGGTGCACGGACTTAGAGCCCTGAAGCATGTGGGAGCTTCTCTGACCAGGGATCAAACCCCTGTCCCCTGCATTGGCAGGGGGATTCTTATCCACTGCGCGAAGTCCCATGAAGTGTTTTATACTTGTACTTTCCAAAGCACAGATCTTTTCCTGTTGGCAGTTGTGGAGCTCATAGCGCCTGTTGTGTACCTGAGAGCCTTTGTGTACCAACAGGGCTTGTTTCCTGGCTTCATGGAGGAGGGTAGGAGATTACTCACTCAGAAGCCACAAGTTTAGCGACTTCCCTGGTGGTCCAGTGGCTAAGACTCCATGCTTCCAATGCAGGGGACCTGGGTTCCAATCCCTGGTCAGGGAACTAGATCTTATACACTGCAACTAAGGCCCAGTGCAACCAAATAAATAAATATTTTTAAAAAAGGAACAAGCCACAAGTTAAAATCCTACCAGGTTGAGTTACCTGAAGCATCTACTTCTGAGATGCTAAGGGGGTAGGGTTGAACCTCTAAAATCTAGCCACGTTTTGCTAGCAATTTCCAGGTTCTCCAGTGTGGTCTAAGTAGGTGTGTCTTCCCTATTGCTGGGTTCCAGCTAGGTAAGGCATATGGTGTCCAAAGGGATGTCATTTTTGGAGATCCCACACACATTCCTACAGGCTTGGGACATTCTGGAATTTCCCTTTGGAGGCTGCTTTCCTGAGCCCTGAACTCATTCAACAGGCACCAAATAATTTTGTGAACATAATATGCTGTGTGCCAGCTGGGGCATACAAATAACTTCCACCCACCTCCTCACCTACAAGAAACTGATAGAAAGGCATGATCCAGCCTGCAGAGGGGAAGTCCTCTTTGGTTTTGATGGGTATTACAGGTGGAGAGGTGAATTTCCCAGGTGGCTCAGTGGTAAAGAATCTGCCTGTCAGTGCAGGAGACATAGAAGACTCAGGTTCAATCCTTGGGTCGGGAAGATCCCCAGAGGAGGAAATGGCAACCCACTCCAGCTTTCTTAGCTGGGAAATCCCATGGACAGAGGAGCCTGGTGGGCTACAGTCCTTGGCCTCATAAAGAGTCAGACACGACTGAGTTACTGAACCCAAGTGTGAGGACCCCTTGTTGGCCTCATCTGGTTTGCAGTAATCAGGCTGCCAGCACAAACAGAATTCATCCTCGGAACAAAGGCTGGCCACTTTGTTCAAGCCACCAGGACACTATACCATGGCTCTGTCTGTACCTGTTGATAGGGACAGCTAGTTTCCCCAGGACATTGGCTGATTCCTAATGGTGACAAGTAAATACGTTTGGTATTTGCTGAGCCAAATGTAACCAGCCCCTTAAAGCAGTTTCCAAAGGGGGAATTCCAGAAAGGTCTTACGCTGTGGCACTGTTGAAGGGTGAGCAGGGCCTCCTTGGGTCTCAGATTCAGGCGAACCCGTGATCATTTGGACCTGGAAGATCTGGTGTGTTTGGTTGTGTCAAGTCTCACAAGTTTTCTATTTTTTAATTCCAGAGTAATTGCTTTACAATGCTGTGCTGGTTTCTGCTGTACAACAATGTGAATCAGCTGAAAGTATACATATATCTCCTCCCTCTTGAGCCTCCCCCTGCAACCCCCATCCCAGCCCTCTAGGCCATCACAGAGCACCGAGACAAGCGCTTTTTCTATTTCCCAGGTGCAAGTAAGATAGGATCTTAATTCTTCCAGGAACCTGGCTTGGCTTGTTTCGGGGTGTGTGATCAAACTGCTTCAGAGCTGTGTGAGGGAACGTAGAGCCTACAGCAGACAAGCCAGGGCTGATTTGCAACGTTCCACTGTGTCAGGAACACCGGAGAGAAGTTTCCCAACCTTTCTGCCTTTTGAATTTTTAAATTCGTGGGATGTATTTTCTTTTTATTGAGATATAGTTTACATTCAGTAAAAATCACCTTTTCTGCTGTATAGTTCTGAATAAATACAGCCATGTAACCACCATCGCAGTCAAGATATGGAACATTTCCATCATCTCCCCAAATTCCCGTCTCCCTTTGTCAAAGATCCCAGCCCCTGGCAACCACTGATCCAGTTTCTGCATCAATACTTTTACCTTTCCCAGAAGCTCCTTAAAATGGAATCACACAGTGCACAGACTTTTGAAACTGGCTTCTTAACATAATGCATTTGAGGTTCCTCTGCGTTGCTTCCTGTGTCAACAGCTCAGTCCTTTTTTATGACTGAATAGTATTCAGTTTGTTTACGTTTCACCCACGGAAAGACATTCAGGTTTTAATGGCTGTTGGTAATGACAAATAAAGCCTTGGTAAGTATTTGCTCACTGGTTTTTATGTGAACATAGGTTTTTATTTCACATGGGCATTCCACCAGGGCAGATTGTTAGCTTATATGACTGTAATGCTTTTGAAGTTCTTTTTGATGAAGAAGAGTTGAAAAGAGTGGTGATGCTTTTTTAAAAAAAAAATTAAGGCTTTATCATCATCTGAATCACATCTTACACAAGCTGAGTGCTTACCATAAACACTCAATATGCTAAACAGTTTACACCTCAGCATTTTATTCACTAGGTGACCTCAGGCAAGTCACGTAACCTCTCAGAGCCTTGGTTTCCCTACCTGTAAAACAGAGGTAATGAGGTAATCCAACCTCATAGGATTATATTTTTTAACGAAGTTCTTTTTGGCGTTGCTGGGTCTTCATTGCTCCACTCGGGCTGTCTCTAGTTGCAGAGCTTTGGCTTCGCATTGTGGTGGCTTCTCTTGTTGCAGAGCATGGGCTTTAGGCACAAGGCTTCAGTAGTTACGGCTCTCGGGCTTAGTTGCCCCACGGCACGTGAGATCTTCCCGGACCAGGGATGGAACCCATATTCCTTACACTGGCAAGCAGATTCTTAACCGCTGGACTACCAGGCAAGCCCCTCACAGGATTATTGTCAGGATTAAATGAGTTCATACACATTGAGTGTTTGGAACCGATTTGACACAGAGTAGGACCTTGTCAGTGTTAGCTATTATAAGGTTTATTGCCTGGCCCTCTCAAATTCACATAGCAACCCTGGGAGGTAAGATCTACTCTTATCCCAGTTTTATGGAGGACATACTTAGCAATTACAGAGAATAAGTTGTGCAAGATCACATGGGCAGTAAATAAGCAAACAGCAGGTCCAGGTTCTCAACTAAGGCTGACCGACTCCAGACTGACCTGCTTAGTTCTTATATTCTTAGTTCTTAGTTCTACCAATGAAACGGAAGCAATAGGATATATGTGTTTGTGAGTGTGTCTGTGTATTAAGAGACTTGTTTCAGGCATTGGCTCTCACAATTGTGAGAGCTGGCAAGGCAAGTGTGAAATCTGTAGGGCAGACCAGCAGGTCTTGGCCAGGAACTAATGCTTCATTCTCAGGCAGACCTCCATATTTGCTTTTAAGGTCTTTCAGTGTTTGCTTTTAAAGCCTTTCAAGTGACTGAATGAGGTCTACCCACAAAATCAAGGGTCATCTCCTGTACGTAAAGCCAACTGATTATAGATGTTAACCTAACCACATCTGCAAAACACCTTCACAACAGCACTTAGATTAGTGTTTAGTTGAATAACTGGGTACTATTGCCCAGCCAAGTCTATGCATATAACTACCCATCACATTGTCTCCTGTTCTCTGAGTTGATAGCTCAAACCTCTGCTAAGTTTCTGTGAAAGTCACTTTTCCAGTAACATTCCAACGTGCCTGGTGAGGGAATTCCCTGGAAGTCCAGTGGCTAGGACTCTGCACTTTCATTGCCCAGGGTGCAGGCTCAATCCCTGGTTGGGGAACTAAGATTCCACAAGCACTCAGCCTGGCTAGGAGAAAAAAAAAAAAAAAACAAACATGCCCTGTGAGTATGTGTCCAGGTCAAAGAACATAATAAGAGCAGTTGAGTTAGGGCTCTTTTTTTTGGGGGAGGGGGGAGCTTAAACAGTTAAAACCTCCTGAATATGACCCAGGCTTACTCAAGGAAGGGAGATTTCCCAGCCCTAAGGTTGCCCCCAAACACAAGGACACCCCTTGCATGATGTTTTTGGTCTACCAGAGCTATGTGAAGACCTTTAGAGGCCTCCACATCTGTTAACTTTTTTTTTAGGGTGGGTTTATAAGTGGCATGTGGGATCTTAGTTCCCCAACTAGGGATCAAACCCACACCCCCTGCAGTGGAAGCAGGGAGCCTTAACCACTGGACCGCCAGAAAAGTCCCCACATCTGTAACTCCCTTGTTTCTTTTTTTAATTTTTGGCCACACAGCATGTGGGATCTTAGTTCCCTGACCAAGTACTGAACCCATTCCCCCTGCATTAGAAGTAGAATCCTAACCACTGGACTGCCAAGCAAGTCCCCACATCTGTAACCCTTAAATTTATATGTGTGAAGAAGTCCAGAAGCTCTGGGTTTTCGCCCCCATGATGACTCTCCCACTATCTCTTTATGTATAAAAAAAAAAAATCAAACTCCCTCTCCTCCATGATTGGTTCAGGACCCCTACAGTGCTGTGCCCCTGGGTATCCAGCCTAGATTCATCCTCCCATGTTAGCTGGTGTGTGTGGCTTAGTCCAGAGTCCTTTGATGGTGGTGGTTTAGTCGCTAAGTTCTGTCTGACTGTTTTCGACCCCATGGACTGTAGCCCACCAGGATCCTCTGTCCATAGGATTTTCCAAGCAAGAGTACTGGAGTGGGTTGCCATTCCCTTCTCCAGGAGATCTTCCTGACCCAGGGATCGAACCCAGTTCTCCTGCACTGCAGGCAGATTCTTTACCAACTGAGCTACCAGGGAATCCCTTACTGACACAGTTACACTGGGGTCAGGGAGTGGCCAGGGATGGCCGTAAGGTGGCATCTTTCTGAAGAGTTCCAGCTTGCACAAGGGCAGTGGTTACCAGAAATGTTTTGCTGTGGTCCTGCCAGGAAGGGGGATCCTCAGCAGCCCACCATTCAACCAGTTAGTCACCCCTTTTACAGAACTTCCTCTAAGCTAGGTCTGTCCCAGGCACTTTACAAATGTTGACTCAATGTCAACTTCAAAGCCCTATAAGGCTGGTACAACTACTACCCTCATTGTACAGATGAGGAAGCTAAAGGCCCTGGAAGGCTCAGTAACCAGCCCAAGATCACACAGCCAGAAAGTGCTGGAACCAAGAATGAAACGTGACTATCTGGCTCCAGCACCAGTGTCACACCACCCAGACTTCCCAAGCAGTTCTTCCAAGAACCTTTCCCCTCTGTAGGCCACCTCCACCTACTCCCCTCTCTCCCTTTTCAGGTGGTGCCTCTTTCTGAGCCTCCTTTCCGCGTCAGCCCTGGCCTTGACCACAGACACCCCAGACTGTAGGAGCCGAAAGGGATCATGTTGCCCAGAGATGAAGATATTGAGGCCCTGAGAGGTGTATTGCATGCCCATGTCTCCCCCACATCATGAAGGTAGTGGGGCGGGGGTAAAGAACCAGGTGCATTAAAAACAGCCAGGGCTTTTTAGTCCGCAGAGGGAGAGGGGCAATTGAGTCTGGCCCCGCCTGAAAGGTCGGGCAGGTGGAAATCAACGAGAACTTCCTTGCCAGAAAAACATGAAGAAATCCCAGGAAACTACTAAAGGAAAAAGAAACGAGGATAGCCTGACTACCTCTCAGAGGAAGCAGCGGGACTCTGAGATCATGCAACAAAAGCAGAAGGCAGCCAATGATAAGAAGTCTATGCAAACAAGAGAGAAATAATGACTAGCTGGAAAACCAGGGTGCTACTGCAAACTAGGTGTGTCATAAGCTCTATGATCAAGATTTTGTAGCGTGAACAGTCAGTACATGTTATATCCATACAAAACTACTTTAAACTTTTCCTTTCAACCTGACTTAGTGTGATGTTTCAGAACCATTCTGCAAAGAATAAAACACTAACCATGCAAATGAAAATAAATAAATAAAAGCCAGGAATATTTACGAAGCTTTGGTTCCAGACACTTCCTGGCACTGGAGACTCAGCACTGACAGGACCCAGTCCCTGACTTTACGGTCATTCCAGGCTAGGAGCGGGGGAGACATTTAACATGAAAACCAAGGAACAATTTCAGGTTTCAGTGGCGGGTGTTCTTGAGAAAACGGTAAAATGAGAGGCTTGAAGGGCTGGACTGAGAAGACCTCTGCAGGGAGGTGAACTTTGGCTCCCGGTGCTCACCTCGCTTTGCAGGGTCCTTTATGATTGAGGACGCAGATAGTACTGGAGCTCCCACCTGCATTCTGCTCGCAAAGAGTTGGACATGACTGAGCATGCACACACAGCTGGTAGAACAGGGCGGGTGACTATTTTTATTTCCAGAAGGAAGCGGGTGTCTGGGGCTGGGGAAAATTAGGCAACTCACACCGCCCAGAGACACCTGGCAGGAACTCATTCCTGGCCTGTGATAGGGGCGGGCATATTTGCATCTGCTAGTGAAGGGGCTAATAGATGGGGAACAATGGAAACAGTGAGAGACTTTATTTTCTTGGTCTCTAAAAATCACTACAAATGGTGACGGCAGCCATGAAATTAAAAGACGCTTGCTCCTTGGAAAAAAAGCTATGACCAACCTAGACAGCACATTAAAAAGCAGACACATTACCTTGCCGACAAAGGTCCATCTAGTCAAAACTATGGTTTTTCCAGTAGTCATGGATGGATGTGAGAGTTGGACCCTAAAGTTGAGCACGGAAGAACTGATGCTTTTGAACTGTGGTGTTGGAGAAAACTCGAGACTCCCTTGGACTGCAAGAAGATCAAACCAGTCAATCCTAAAGAAAATCAGTCCTGAATATTCACCGGAAGGACTGATACTGAAGCTGAAGCTCCAATACTTTGGCCACTTGATGCGAAGAACTGACCACTGGAAAAGACCCTGATGCTGGGAAAGATTGAAGGCAGGAGGAGAAGGGGACAACGGAGAATGAGATGGTTAGATGGCATCAACCACTCGTTGGGACGTGAGTTAGAGCAAGCTTCGGGAGTTGGTGATGGACAGGGAAAGCTGGCGTGCTCTGCAGTGAGGTCACACAGCGTGGGACACGAATGAGAGGCTGAACTGAACTGTGAAGGGGAGGTGTCTTCCCCAGACCCGCCCCTTCCTGGAGTAGCGCGTCGTAACCTATTGACCCAGACAGGAGGCGGGCCGCAAGGCCGGCCTGGCTGCAGGAAGCAATAAAACATGGGTCGCTATTGGTGCCCGCGGAGGGTGGGCGGGGCCTCCGTCGCCCGGGGCGCGCGCCGCTGAGAAGCGTTGCCCAGGACGGGGCGAGGCCGCGCGCAGAAGGCCGTTGGCGGCGCGGCCCCGCCCCGGATGTCGCGCGTCGCAGCCTGGACGACGGGGATTGGCCAAAGCCGCGTGAGGGGCGGGGCGGAAGGTTCTGGAGGGGGCTGGCGGGCTCTGGAAGCTTCCGCCGGGCGGGTATATAGAGTCCGGGACGGGGCGGTGGCGGAGCCGGGGGACGGCGACAGCTGGGTGGCGGGCCGCAGGCGGGGGCAATGGGAAAGGACTATTACCAGACGCTGGGCCTGGCCCGCGGTGCGTCGGACGAGGAGATCAAGAGGGCCTACCGCCGTCAAGCCCTGCGTTACCACCCGGACAAGAACAAGGAGCCCGGCGCTGAGGAGAAGTTCAAGGAGATCGCCGAGGCCTACGACGTGCTCAGCGACCCGCGCAAGCGCGAGATCTTCGACCGCTACGGGGAGGAAGGTGCGTGCGCGCGCGCAGCCGGGGGCGCGCCCTCGCCGTTTGACAGGCGGAGAAACCGAGGCAGGGTGGCCTCGCTGCAGCATCTCCGGGGGGTGCTCCGGCCGCAGGGGTTGAAGCGGCCCCCGCTCTCTGGCCACAAGGGCCTCCGCCCTTGGATTGGCGGCCGCCCGATGGGAGGAGGGGCCCTGGCCGCGCTGCTTGTTCAGAAGCTTCTAGTATGTCTGGGGCTGCCCCTCCCTGGGCTCTCGCCTCCACCCACGTCCGGGGGTGCGGGTGCAGAAAGAGAGGGTTCGGAGACCTAGCTTGGCTGCTGGCGCTGCGGGCTTGGGCTCACCTGTGCGAGGTGGGAGGCTCTGCCACCCCGGGGTTCAGGGCAGGACCTCTCGCTGAGCCCTGGGCACAGGCTGCGAGTAGTGAGCCTGCAAATGAGGTGCCAGTTGGCGCCGAGCGACCTCCCGCGCCTCCGAGGGTGGAGTGAGGTAATCCTTGTAAAGTGCTTACCTAGTCGGCCGTCAAGGTGCAGGGAACAGTGGGGCCAGCCCTCTTCAGGGAAAAAGAAAGCTTTCTTGTCCTGTCTCCCATTGATGACTCAGGCAGGTTGCTGGGCTTGGTCCTCAGGAAGAAGTGGCTAATTACATGAGAATGGGGGCAGTTAGTGCCAGGGTGCGAGAATTTGAAAGTCTGCATTTGCAGTTTCACGTTCCTTTTACTACTCTCCACACGTCTCTAGCAGTAGGGAATTTAAGAGTAAGCATTTAGTGAAAACTGATGCGGGGTAAGCATTTTTCATTGGATCTCTTAGTTTTCCGTACTCATTGTAACAGTGCAAGGGAAATGAGTTACTTAGATGTGAGGACCTGGGTGGCCCCAAGAGATGCCCATCTGAAACCTTGAACCTTTCACCCCTGTCTTGCCACAGTGGACTACCTGCCATAAGTGGGTGGGGGTTCTGTTTTGCTGCTGCAAGTGGGAGGTAAAAGCTTGGAGTTCTTCCTTGTTCTTTCCTGACAGGCTAAAAAAAATTCCTCCCCCAATGGCTCCTAAGCTTTTTTCCTTGAAGGAAAGTTCCTGGAGAGTTAAGTTCCTAGCTCGCCATCTGATTTCTTCTGCTTTGGCTTTTCAGGCCTGAAGGGCAGTGGCCCCAGCGGCGGGAGCAGTGGTGGTACTAACGGTACCTCCTTCAGTTACACATTCCATGGAGACCCTCATGCCATGTTTGCTGAGTTCTTCGGTGGCCGAAATCCCTTTGACAACTTTTTTGGGCAGCGCAACGGGGAGGAAGGCATGGACATCGATGACCCGTTCTCTGGCTTCCCCATGGGCATGGGTGGCTTCACCAACATGAACTTTGGCCGCTCCCGCCCTGCCCAAGAGCCCACCCGAAAGAAACAAGATCCCCCCGTCACCCATGACCTTAGGGTCTCACTTGAAGAGATCTACAGTGGCTGTACCAAGAAAATGAAAATCTCTCATAAGCGGCTGAACCCCGACGGAAAGAGCATTCGCAATGAAGACAAAATCTTGACCATCGAAGTGAAGCGGGGGTGGAAAGAAGGGACCAAAATCACCTTCCCCAAGGAAGGAGACCAGACTTCCAACAACATTCCAGCCGATATTGTCTTTGTTTTAAAGGACAAGCCACACAATATCTTTAAGAGAGATGGCTCTGATGTCATTTATCCAGCCAGGATCAGCCTTCGGGAGGTAAGGCACTAGGCAGGGCAGCATCTGGGGAGGGAGAAGCTGCTTTGTGATGCTGTTCAGTGTTTGCTTGACAGATGTTTCTGGGCACTTGGTGCAGCCAGGCTTGGACAGTGCAATGGCGACAAGACTGTCCAGGGCTCTTTTTTTCCTGAGCTTCTGTGCTGGTGACCTGGGTAGATCTTAAGGCAGGGTCTTAGCTGCAGAGGTCTGATGGTGCTTACCCTCCAGTCAGCAGCCTCTGGGCAAGATGTGAGCTTCTTAAGCTACTCTTTCTAATGCTGTCCCTTTGCTTTCCAAGGCTCTGTGTGGCTGTACAGTGAATGTCCCCACTCTGGACGGCAGGACCATACCCGTTGTGTTCAAAGATGTCATCAGGCCTGGCATGCGGCGAAAAGTTCCCGGAGAAGGCCTTCCTCTCCCGAAAACGCCCGAGAAACGCGGGGACCTCATTATTGAGTTTGAAGTGATCTTCCCTGAAAGGATTCCCCAGACGTCAAGAACCGTTCTTGAGCAGGTTCTTCCGATATAGTCAATCCGTGTTCCCCAAGGACTGACCAGGGACCTTTCCAGAGCTCAAGGATTTCCTGACCGTTCCACCAGCTGTGGACCCGCGAGAGGGCGGGAGGGCCCAGGGAGGGTTTTCATACTGCTGAATGTTTTCCAGAGAATATATTACAATCTTTCAAAGTCATGCACTAGACTAAAGTTGTTTTTCAAGCGGTAGGGCGGCAGGTGGTGGGGACAGCAGGCAAAGGCAGTGCAGCCTGCCCCACTGGCTCCTTGCAGCCCTCCTGGGTGGGCAGCACCCCCCTCCTCCCTCTCCAGGCCCTGCCCAGGGGGACAGGCAGACCGCGGACCCACAGCTGGACTTGATCCCCCTGTTGTAGTCCCTCCGCTTGCAGACATCCTGGGGTGTGGACCTGCCTTCATGGTTACCAGACCCTGTACACTCCTGAGTTTCTATTGTGTGATCAGTTCGTGTTTTATTCTGTATTTGTCTCCCCCATCTTGCCCTTCCCCTAAGAAACCCCGTCTTCTCTTTTGCCATCTCAAATTGAGAATCTCAACTCTGGTTGTTGAACTGCCTGGCCAGCTCCCACAAGCAATACCTCCCTTGTTCCAGCAGGACCAAGGGAGCCGGCCTTCACTGAGTGAGTAACTTGTGCAGCTGCCTCTCCCTCAAGGGTGGGGGACCTTGGCTGGAGTCTTGACCCCGGGCTCCCAGACAGAGATCTTCACCTTCCTTTGCTGTGAGGCAATCTATTGGCACACCTGGGATTTCCCTGTGACCCAGGTCATTTTTTTTTGTTCAATGGACTCTGGACTCTCTCAAAAGGATCTGATCCTTTTGAATTTTGCACAGCCCTAGCTATAATCCCTTTTGATAAAAGGGTCTTTGCTTCTGATTACAGGAGCACTGTGGAACGCCTGTAAATATGTTTTTATAATTCTGTGTAAAGTTGGTGCGCAGTCAGACGAAACTGGTCCACAGCAGCTGCTGCTCTCTGTATAGGGCCATGATGGAACTGAGAAAGAACCTGGTGGGAGTGGGGGGCGGGGGGGTGTTGGAACAAGTGTTTGTTCCTTGCAGGTCAGTCTGGTGTTCAGACTTTTAGACTCATTGTAAGTTGCCACTGCCAACACAAGACCAAAGCGTGTGACTTGTCAATGTGCAGCGTGACAGCATTAAAGACTGATGCTAAACCTCAGGGGAGCGGTTCTGCGACTCTGTTTAAGGGTTCTGCTGACGGGATGGGGTGGGGTCGGGGCAGCCCTCGGGAGGCAGCCAGGGTGGGTGGGAGGGAGGGGCAGGCAGGAGGTAGGAGTCCTCTGCAAGGGAGAAAAGTTGCCCTCATGAGCTAAATGTGGGGTGAACAAGAGAAACCCGCCGGACTGGATCTGGGCATCAGAAGAGCCCAGTGGATTCAGAGCTTGTTTTTTGGGGAAGGTTGGGGCCAAAGTTAAACAGATCCTTTCCCGGTCTTGCAAGATCTGGTTGCTGGGGCCAAGAAGTGTGTGCCCTACTCTCTTACTCTGCACCCGCCCCCCCCCCAACCCCTGCTTTCTTGCTAGAACAAGCTGGTGTCAGGCAGGCCCTGGCCGAACCAGATTAGGATTCCAGCCCAGGGCCACCCCACCCTGGTTAGGACCTATTTCCTGCCCTCCCTCTATTTGTAGGCCACTGAAACTGCTTTTACTTTGTAACTTTTTTTAAGGAACTAGTTTTATTATAAGGTAAGTAATTATACAGGCCAAAAACCGCATTGCTATTTTGCTACAAGATATCTGGGTGTAGAAACTTAAATAACCATATTTAACATAACCTTGGAGGGCTTTCCCTTCCCACTGAAACAGTTTAACCACTGGAAACAATCTAAGGGCAGTGCTGTCCCAGAGAACCTTCTTCAGCAATGGAAATGTTCTTTTTAAAACAAATTCTTTAAGATTCAACAGAACAAAGTTGCTTAGTAGCTACAGGTACATTTCAAGTGCTCAGCACCCACCCCTGGTGGCTAGCAGTGATTATTGGACAGCACAGATATTAGAGGGCTTTCCACCCAAACCTAAGCCATGGGTCTCTTAGAGGAGTAGCTGCTTTGAGCCCAGAGAGGCCATCCTCATTCGGAGGTGACCCCTGGAGTATTAGAGCCAAGAGGGACCCTATCACCACTTCCAGGATGAGGAATGATATTTATTGCAGAATTGGCCCTGGCCTCAACTGGGGTCACAGACCCCCTTGAGCTGCCATCCACCTGCCCCAGCCTTCCTCATTAACATAGCTGGTCTGTATGGTGTTCTTATCCAAGGGCTGTGGGCACAGATGTGCACAAAGCTTCAGTGTGTCACACGCAATCCTGGTAACTTGGAGAAATAACCTTCCTGTGGTGGTGGATGGGACAGTGCCACTCTTCAGGAAAAGGACAAGGACCCTAGTAAACAGGCCTGTCCCTCGGATGCACAGCCTTTGCCCACACTGGACCTGGCTGCACGTGTGTGTCAGGTGTTTGGTTTGTCTGCAAGCTGGCTCTTCCCCTCGCTCCCTTAGCTTCCCTCTAAAGAATTTATTCTCCCACGATGTCTATCTGACCACCTTTCGGAGTTTGCTCCTTCCACAACAGTGTGAGGGGAGCTGCCTCTGTTTTGCACCCACCTCGTGGGGTCGCAAAGAGCTGGACACGACTGAGCGACAGCACAGTATCTTTATCCATCACACCAGGAGTGCTGCATTTCTCCCTGATTCAAACAGAAAACAAAAATCCACATTCAGCCTGTGGTGAGTAGTCAAATTCCCTCCTTCCTCAGGACCACTGTAGACAAGCCATGGCATTAGAAATTTTTTTTTCCCTCTTTAAAAAAAAAATTTCTGTGCAGCCTCCTAGAGTCAGTCTGCTTATATTAGCATAAACATAATTTGTAAATTTTCAGTTTTGATTTTTGGCTATGTAATCACAGTACTGAATTTGTAAGGGCATATAGAGTTAAAAATTCTTCCCATGCTGCTTTTGGGTCCACTGCCAGAAAAATTTTCCTAGTTTTCTCCTGTGCCGTGCCTTCTGCGATGTTGCATGAAGACATTGTTCTTTTTTTACACAAATGGTACATACTGTACGCTCTGTGCCCCCCCCCCGCCTTTTTTTTCCTCTCACATATGGAAATAGCTTCTTTGTCTTCTGTTTTTCCATATGTTGATTCTACCAGACACGTGCAGGTGGGTGTGAAGATCTAGTTTCGCGTTTGGAGGCTCCTATCTCTCCTCTATCATTGCTCCTGCTTCCAGGTTTGAATCTCAACTCAACCACTTTGTAGCTGTGTGACCTTGAGCAAGTGACACGACTTCTCTGTGCCTCAGTTTTTTCAACTGTAGAAGAAGCACAAAAATCATACTTCTATGGTTGTGAGGATTTTCAGGTACAGATACATAGAAGCACACAACAGAGCCTGACACAGAACAAGTGCTGTGTGTCAGTTACTGTACCCTAATGGGAAAACGTTCCTCAGCCCACTCCAAAGAGACCTCTGAGGTGTGTCGTGTCCACGGTCTTTTGGGTCTGTACTCTTGGCTAAGCTCCGGGAACCAAATCCCCAGGCAAGCCCCTGAGACCCACAACTCCACCCTGGCCTTCATCCCACTTGAGAAGGCTCACTCCAGGAATTCTCTGCTGGCCCAGTGGTTTGGGCTCTGTGCTCGAACTGCCAAGGACCTGGGTTCAATACCTGTTCAGAACCAAAATGCCACAAGCCATGCAATGCAGCCAAAAAGAAAAAGCAGGCTCACTCCCATGCTGTTTGGTCACAACCTGCTCACTTGACACCAGCAGTGGAACATCAGGCCCTAGGACTGAGCAGAGTGGGTTTGAGTTCCAGCTCTGTCAGTCAGCTGCTGTGTGTGTTCTTGGGCAAGTGACTTCGCTTCTCTGAGTCTCAGTGGTCACCTTTGAAAACGGCTACTGAAGTTACAGACTTCATAGAGGTATTGTGAAAACTGGGCAAGGTAGGGCTCTGGGGAGGCAAAAGAACATGGCCTTAAGAACTTGGTTTCCTGGGACATCCTGGTAGTCTAGTGGCTAAGACTGAACTCCCAATTGAGGGGGCCTGGGTTCCATCCCTGGTCAGGGAACTAGATCCCACATGTGACAAGACCAGGTGCAGACAAATAAATATTTAAACAAAGAACTTGGCTTCTGAACGGTGACCGTGCTGAGTTCAAGTTCTGCTCACTGAATTCCCCTGGACAAATGAGAGACCTCTCAGCCACTGTTTCCTCTTATGTGAGACAAGACTAAGCATAGCCACTCCCACCTTCTCACAACCCTAGGGCCGCAACTCAGACAGCTAACCCCTGAGAATTTGACACAGGCCCAGCACAGGATAATTGTGAATTAACATGAGGAAATACTAAGGAACTTTGGGAAAAATTTGCCCCAGGTCTCCTTAAATATTGGTTATTCTCATTAGCTGTTAATTATTGAAAAACACAGTATAATGCCTGATACGTAATAAGCATTGTCCATTCAATAAACATTTAGTGAATGCCTCCAGTGTGTCCAGTCCTGTTCTTTTTTTATTATTTTTTACTTTTGGCCACACCCTGAGGCATGTGGGACCTTATTACCCCAACTGGGGATTGAACCTGCACCCCCTGCAATGGGAGGTGGATTCCCAACCACTGGACCACTAGGGAAGTCCCTGTCCAGTCCTGCTCCTGATGCTGAGGAGACAGTATTAGACAAAACTGGCAAAAATTACAGCCTTTGCAGAGCTGACAGTCATGTGGGGTGAGAAAGAATAAAACCAAAAATAAATGGTGGTGCTAGTAGTAAAGAGGGCTTCCCTGGTGGCTCAGACAATAAAGAATCTGCCTGCAGTGTGGGAGACCAGGGTTCAATCACTGGGTCAGGAAGATCCCCTCTAGGAGGAAATGGCAACATACTCCAGTATTCTTGCTGGGTAATCCCATGGATGGAGGAGCCTACTGGGCCATCCATGGGGTTGCGAAGAGTTGGACACGACTGAGCAGCAGCAGCAGCAGGGAGTGATGGAGAAACATGGAACAAGCAGGTAGAGAGTGGTGTGCTGTGTGCTTAGTTGCTCAGTTGTGTCTGACTCTTTGTGACCCCATGGACTGCAGCCCACTAGGCTCCTCTGTCCATGGGTGCTGGGTGCAGTTTTAAGTGACACGGTCAGTGGATGCCTCACCCTGAAAGCAACATTTGAACAAAGAGTTGAAGGAAATAAGAGGAGAGCCATGTGCATACTGAGGGAAGGACTTTCCAGGCAGAGGAGACAGCCTGTGCAAAGGGGTGAAGCAGGAGCCTGAGTTTAAGGAACAGCCAGGGGACTCCCAATGCAGGGGGTCTGGGTTCAATCCCCGGTGAGGGAATTAGATCCCACATACCACGACAACAACAACAACAAAAGATCCCACATGCTGCAACTAAGATCCTGCACAGCCAAATAATTTTTATTTTTTTTAAAGGAACAGCCAGAAGTCCAATGAGGCTGGACCAGAGTAAATGAGGGGTGAGTGGGAGGCAAAAGCAGACAGTACAGGGCCCATGGGCCACTGGAGACTTCTGACCTTTCCTAAGTGAGGCAGGAGCTTGCAAAGATTTGGGGTTTTGTTCTGTCTTAATATTCCTTCCGGAGGTGGGGGTGGGAAGGGGAGAGAGAGTCATCTGATTATATAACAACTAAAAGTACCTGAGCTATATATATGATCAGTCTCTTGAAATTTCCACGCATCAACCTATTTCCAACTAGCATAGCACAAGCAATAAGCGTGTATTTTCTATTAAAATCTACTCCTTAAAGTACATGTTCCCCCCACACAAACCTGAGAATTCTTTCACAGTCTGCTGATTCCATGCTTGGTGGCGGAGAGGAGAATGATGGTGTCTGATTTCTTCTGAGTTCTGAAACTCTCTTGATTACTCAGATGATTTCTGTCTTTGTCATGAAGAGAGGAGAGAGCCTCAGGAACACTTCAGAAGATTCTCCTCCTGAGCAACCCCGGTTTCCTTGAGGTCACCGTGTCTGACTCTTTGTGACCCCAAAGAAGTCACTCTTTGTGACCGCCAGGCTCCTCTGGGGGTTTTCCAGGAAAGGATACTGGAGTGGGTTGCCATTTCCTTCTCCAGAACACCATGCCTACCCAGGGATCGAACCCACGTCTCCTGCATTTACAGGTGGATTCTTTACCACTGAGACACCTGGAAAGTCCAAGGTCACCTACTATGCCCTAATAATTGTCACATCACTGATATCCAGGGTAGCACTTGACCCAGAGCTGCCCCTCTGAATGTTTGTTGAAAGAGTAATTGAGTGACAAAGTGATTCAGACAAGAGGACCTGCAACATTTGCCCTGTCACCGCTCATGTCAGGGAGTGTGTCAAGGAAGAACCCAGCCCTGAGGTCTGCTGGTGGTTCCTCCAAGAAAGGGGTCCCCCACACCCCACTGCCTCCAACTCCTACCTGGAAGAAATGGATATTCTGTCTGGCTCCAGGAAAACCCCTCTTTCCTAGGATCCTATTCCTACAACACGATTCATGCATTAGTCATTGGGCACAGTTCCTAAGGGCCAGCTCACTAGCCCCGGGGGATCCAGCAAGAGGCAAACAAAGCAGTTGGTGGGGAACTCATGGAGCTCATAGTCTTCCAGGAAACAGAGACTTCTGTTTTAGTTTCCTGTGGCTGCTGTGACAAAGTACAACGAACTGGGAGGCCTAAAACAACAGGATTTATTCTCTTCCAGTTCAGGCAACCACAGAGCCAAAACTAAGGTCCCAGGAGGGTTGGCTCCTGCTTTAGGCTCTGAAGGAGCCTAAAGTGAGTTCCACGCACCTCTCCCAGTTTCCGGGGGCTGCCAACAATCCTTGGCCTTCCGTAGCTTATGGCTACATCACTCCATTCTCTGCCTCTATCTTCACAAGAAGCCATCTCCCCTTCCTGTATCTGTGTTTTCTTTTTTTTTAATTTTATTTATTTGTGGCTGCTCTGAGTCTTCATTGCTGCTCATGGGCTTTCTCTAGTTGCAGCAAGCATGGGCTTTCCATTGCAGTGACTTCTCTTGTGGAGCTCAAACTGGGACATGCAGGCTTAGTTGCTCCTCGGCATGTGGAATCTTCCCAAACCAGGGATTGAACCCGTGTCCCCTGCATTGGCAGGCAGACTCCTAACCACTGGACCACCAGGAAAGTCCTCTGTATCTTCTTTTCTGTCTCTTTAAAAGAACACATTGGATTCAGGGCCCATTTAAATCCAGGATGATCTCATCTTGAAATCCTCAATTTTGTGCTGCAAGACCCTGATGCCAAATAAGGTTATAGTCACAGATTCAGGCACACAGGCATGTCTTTCAAGGGTCCACTATGCAACCAACTGTCGTGGGAAAAGTATTGTACTTCCCATCACCAGAGAGCTTGGAGAGAGGACGCATGCGTGGCAGGTCCTGGACACACCATCCAAGGTACAGGAACTTGTCAGGGCTCAGAGATAGGCCATTAGAGCAGCAGCCCCACGGATAAAGCTCCAAGGAAGACCAGGGGCATGCATAAAGCAGGTCTGAGCTGAAGAACATGAGGCCCTGGAGGCCTGGTGTGGGCGGAGCAAAGACAGCAGGAGAGAATAATGTGGGGTGTGCCCAGGAATGAGACAGGCCCAGAGTCAGGGCCCTGCTGAGACAGGCCCACAAGCCTGAGGCAGAGGAGAAGCCAGTTGAGAGAGTTTAAGTCAGGAGGGACATGGCACGATCTGCTTTTACCCAGAAACTGGAGTTGAGGTCTGGGTGGTTTGTCTCAATGAGGGGCCAACTTTCCTTGGGAAAATAATGCTGGACATCAGTGTGGCTAGGCCAGACTCCAGATGAAATATTTCACTGAAGTGTTTCAAGGGCAAATGGCCTCTTGGTGTGGGGGGTCATCAGCAGCAAAAGAATGCGCTCAGACTTGGGTGCTCACAGGTGCCCTCTGGCTGCCATAGGGGGAATAGATTGGGGGGAGGGGCGGTGATCCAGGGTGAAGCTGGGAGATCAGGGAGAACTTGGTTGGGGCTGGACCAGGTTGGGGCCAAGGAAGTGGTGGGTAGTGCCTGAAGATGTATTTTGAAAGGAGACCTGCCCATTGTCCCTCCAGAAAGTAGCCCTACTATTTTAGGAGTTGTCGTTTATTTCTAAAATATTTATTTATAAACCCATTGGAAGTTTGCCTTTGGGGATGGGAGGGGAGTAGGAGTATTCGTTTCAGGTATTTATTTTAAAAATTTCAAAGCTAGGGCTTCCCAGTGGTCTAGTGGTTAAGAATCTGCCTTGCAATGAAAGGGATGACAGTTTGATCCCCAATCCAGGAAGATCCCAAATGCTGACGGGCAACTAAGTTCGTGGACCACAGCGACTAAGCCTGCACTCTAGAGCCCTTGAGCCACAACTACTGAAGCCCACAACAAGAGAGGCCACTGCAATGAGAAGCCTGTGCCGTGTTTATTCGCTCAGTCGTGTCTGATTCTTTGCAACCCCATGGACTGAAGCCTGAATATCACAAATAGAGTAGCCCCCACTTGCCACAACTAAAGAAAGCCCGTGCACAGCAACAAGACCCAGTGCAGCCAAAAATAAATATATATATATATATTTTTTTTTTTTTTAATTTCAAAGCTTAGAAAACTTACAGGAATAGTAAAGTGATCCCCATATTCCACTCTCCTGGATTCAGCAGCAATTGTTACTATTTTGTTACATTTGTTTTCTCTATCTCCCTATATGTTCATAGGGATGTATACAATATGTATACAAAATGTTTTATACCTGTATAATTTTTTCTGAACCACGTGACAGTTGCAGGCTTCATGAATTTAACACTTAGTAATTCAGCGTTTGGACTTCCCAGGTGGTGCTAGCTACAGAATCTGCCTGCCGATGAAGGAGATGTAAGAGACCCAGTTTCAATCCCTGGGTCGGGAAGATCTCCTGGAGGAGGGCATGGAAATTCACTCCACTATTCTTGCCTGGAGAATCCCATGGACAGAGCAGCCTAGCGGGCCACAGTTCATGGGGTTGCAAGAGTTGGACACGACTGAAGCAATTTAGCACACAAGCAAATCAGTGTGTATGTCCTAAGAATAAGAATATTCTCTTGTGTAACCACAAGACAACACTCACACTTAGGAAATTTAACGTGGATATGGCATTACTATCTAATATTTAGGCAACATTCAAATATCCTAGACTATCCCAGGAATATCCATCATAACTCTTTTACTATTCTTTGAAATTTTTATCAAGGATCCAATCAAGAATCAAAGACTGATTTTTGTTGTCTTTTATCTTTTGTCTCCTTTACTCTAGAGCCATTTACCACTCATTTATTCATTTAATTAATGGATTAATTTTGCCTTTCATGAAATGGATCTGTGTGAAGAGTCCAGACCATTTTGGTTTTGTTTTTTAAAGAATGAGGCCTCCTCAGTAATCTTGGGCTTTTCTCTCATTTTTTCCCCTTGGACAACTAGACCAAAATGATTCAGGTATTTCTCTGATTTATTATTATCCCTTCCATGCCTTCCATTCCTTCCCTTCATCAGGTTGTGTCTGTTGTTGTTTTTTTCCTAGTAATTAATCTGAGCAAACTCCGGGAGAAGGTGAAGGACAGGGAAGCCTGGCGTGCCGCAGTCCAGGGAGTTGCAAAGAGTCGGACACAACTGAGCGACTGAACAACAACCATCAGATTCAGGTTAAACACTTTGGGCAGGACCAAGTTCTTCAAAGGTGATGTGTCTTTCTGAGCAATACATCACAGCAGTAGTAGTGAGGACAGCCTATTCCATCAGTAGTCATATCTCTTTATCACTTGGTTAAGGTGGTGACTGCCAGCTTTCTCCACTGCACCTTTTCCAAGGTAACTTTTTCTCCACTGAAATTAACAAGCGATATGTGGGCTGGTTCTTTGACAGTGAATATCTACTGCCCCATTTAACAAAGAACTGTCTGTATCAATCATTCCTCTGGTGGATGAAAAATGGTGCTTTTCTAACCTGATCTTTCCTTCTGCATCTATTAGTTGGCATTCCAGAACCCCTCCACCCCCAACTCCCCACACACAAGGGTAGAGGTAGCATTCAAATCTGAGCTCCTGACAGGGGCATGGGGGACAAATTGAGAGAGAAACACGGACACATATACACTATCATGTGTAAAACAGACAGCCAGTGGGAAGCAGCTGTATCGCACAGGGAACTCAGCTCAGTGCTCTGTGATGACCTCGATGGGTGGGAGGGGGGTGAGGGTGGGAGGGAGGCTCAGAGGGAGAGGATATATGTATACTTACGGCTGATTGTTGGACAGCAGAAACCAACACCACATTGTAAAGCAATTATCCTCCAATTTAAAATAAATATTAAAAAAAAAATCTCAGCTCCTCGTCAGTGAGGCCTCCCAACCTCTTGAGCTATAAAATCAAGAAGGAAGGAGATACCCAGTGTTGCTCTGTGCCCTTGGGCAACCTGCTCACCGCTCCCTGGGCACTTCCTCATCAGTCAACAGGTGGCTCCAGGTGGCTTCCGTTCAGGACACTGCTGTCCCCATGTCTCACATACCGTCTCTCCAGGTGTGTAGAAGGAAGCAGCTCAGATGTCAGGCACAGGCAGCACAGTGGAGACAGTCCCACAGAGGGCACTGGCCTAGCCAGAGGCAATCGATAGCTCAGTGGGGGTGGCAGAGGTCAGCAGAACAGGAAGAGAAGGACAATAGCTGTGCCCGCTGCCACAGCAGTTTCAGTATTTGCCAGCTGGGTGGGGCTGGCCGGGCAGCCCTCAGCAACAGCCCAGGGCCCACTCTCCCCTTCACTTTACTGCTCTGCGGGCCCTAGCCCAGCTGGAATATGCAGCAGCTCAACCAGGGAACTGCAAAGACTCATTCCATGAGGCTTGAACAGCTGAAGCCCCAGCTGTCTGAGTGGCTGGGTTGTTCCTAGAACAAGGAACTCTCATCTGTCCTGAGAATTGACTCTCCTGGCCTGTTGTTCAGCCACTAAATAGTAGCTGACTCCTTGCAACCCCATGAACTGCAGCATGCCAGGCTTCCCTGTCCTTCACTCTCTCCCAATAGTGAGATCATCAAAATCATGTCCACTGAGTTGGTGATGCCATCTAACCATCTCACGTTCTGTCGCTCCCTTCTCCTCCTGCCCTCAGTCTTCCCCAGCATCAGGGTCTTTTCCAGTGAATCGGCTGTTCGCATCGGGTGGCCAAAGCTGGAGCTTCAGTATCAGTCCTTGCAATGAGTATTCAGGGTTGATTTCCTTTAGAATTGACTGGTTCGATCTCCTTGCTGTTCAATGGACTCTCAACAGTCTTCTCCAGCACCACAGTTTGAAAACATCATTTATTCGGTGCTCAGCCTTCTTTATGGCCCAACTTTGACATCTCTACATGACAACTGGAAAAACCACAGCTTTGACTATACAGACTTCTGTTGGCAAAGTGATGTCTTCGCTTTTTAAAAATATGCTGTCTAGGTTTGTCCTGGCCTGGGAAGGGTGCATTTGTGTCCTTGTTTCTTGTACCTGCTTCTGCCTAAGAAATCCCAGTTACAAGCCAGACCTGGAGATGGTGAGATTACCTAGTTCTTTCATCCACATATGTATACTGAAACCCTGCTCTGTGCCATTCTCAGGACTGGAGGGTGGGGGACAGAGAGGGAACAGAGATGGAGACAGACTCGTGAATGCCAGCTCCCTCAGGGCTGAGACTTGGGTTGGCTGGGTATTCTTTGTAATCTAGCACATAATATGTGCTCAGTAAATATCCACCGGTCAACCAGCAAGCGAACAGACCGTTTTGCCCTTGTCTTTCGTACCACTGCAACCTAAAGATGCTTTGCTAGCTGCTTTGCAAGCTCCTTCGCTATTGCACTCTCCTAAAGTGTGCTGTATCTCTCTGTCCGCCCTCCAAGCCTTTGCATGCCCCGTTCCCTTTACCAAGAGCATATTCATTCAGCTTACTCGTAGACGTATCTGTTGAGATAGGACAGAGCCTGGCACGGAGCAGGAGCGCCTTAAATATTTGATGAGTAAATGAATGAATGAATGCCCTTGTCCATTGTCCACCCAGGACGCCGGACACGCGGGACCCTCCCTATTCATCTCAGTCCCCCGCCCTCCCGCCCAGAATGAATACATCTTTTTATCCGCCCTGAGGGTGGCCGAGCTGAGACATGGGCAGGCCAAGTGGAGGACTGGATTAGGGACCGCCCTTGGCTCCCTCCGGGTATCCTAAAGGGTTCCCTTTTCTGGACTTTGGAAGTTTGTATCCTTTCCCCCTCCCCACCCCCAAACTCAGTATCGGTCACCTGACTTCCACGACTAGTCCCCCGCCTCTTAGCACCCACAGCACCCCACACGGACACTTAGCCAAGAACACGTGGTCCGGGAGCCCCAGCTTCCCATTGGCCGCTGGCCTCCTTCCTCCCAGAGATTGGCTCGGGCTCGGCCTCAGCTCCCCCTTCCGCCGCCTCGCGGTGGTACAGCCCGCCGCGGCTTAGGAGGGGTGGGAAGGTCCAACGCTCCGCGGCGGGGGAGGTGTCGTGAAGAATCGCGTGAAGCGCAGGGATCCCTCTGGAATGTTTCCTTCGGGTTCCACCCGTAGGGGGGCGGCGTGGAGTGGATTGGCCGCGAGCGCCGGGCGGCCGTTTCTGATTGGCCAGATGCGGGCGCCAGCCCCGCCCCCTGGCGGTGGCTGCGGGAGAGGCCCGGGCCAGAGTTTGCGGAGGGCCGAGCTGGGCAAGCTGGGCGGCGGCTAAGGAGGCTCAGGTGAGTATACCTGGCAAGGCAGGGGGGAGGGGGTGGTCCATCGCGGCCGCTCGAGGGGACCCCGGAGCAGACCCGCGAGATCGCGAACCCGCGGAGATTCGGCCTATTCTGCGGGGTGGGGCCGGCCCCATGGACGCGGCTGGAGGTCTAGGCTGAGTGGGGTGGAGGGGCGGGACGGGGTGGGGGGAAACGTCCGAGTCCCCTTCCCGGAGGGCCGCCTGCCTTCCCTCTAAGGTCAGGGGTGAACGCCTCCCGGCGCCGGGATGGCGTCTCCAGCCGCACCCCAGCCCCCTGCACCTCTGGAGAGTTCCCCTCCCGGTGGGGACAGGCGCAGAGTCGGTATTTCTGACAAATCCCCGAAGCTGGCCTTGTCCCAGAAGCTGGCCTTGTCCCACTCGTCCAGGGCCTGGCGAGGGGGTGGGGTGCGCCTTGGGAGGATCGAGGTCCCGATTGTAATAATGAAAAAAATCACCCGGGCTAGCATTCATTGAACACTTCCGTGTCAGGTATTTACCATGCGGATCATTGAATCACCCCTCATGGAAGTTGCTGTTACTTCTTTCAGAGGTGAAGCAGCAGACCCAGAGAGGTGGAGTGTCTTGCCTAAGGTCACACAGCGAGTAAGTGGCAGATCTGGGACTCAAACCCATGCTTCAGAGTCCAGAACTGGAATCTCCGCCACTAGACTAGGTATCCAGTGGCTTCAGGGCTCAGGTGTTTCTGACCAGCTCCTCCCACTCCATTCCCTCCAACCAGGCAGCCATCTGGGGCACACCTGCTGGTCTTCGTTTTCACCAGCTGCTCAGACAGGAAGCTGCCCCCATGTCCCTTTTCCCCAAAGCTGGAAAAGCAAGGCCAGACTACTGGGTCCTAAGAAGAGAGAGACATCTGTGGGAGAGATAGGTGGGTGGTGGGGACCATTGGGGTCCTGTGGCTGCTGGGCCCCGGGGAGGCCTGCGCCCCGGACAGTAGGCATTTTCCCTGGAAACACCCATGAGCCGGTTTTTCAAGACTGATTCAGAGGCCTCCTGCCCTCCTCTTCCAAGCAATGTACTGCCAAAAAGGGGAGCATGGGTGTGGTGTCCCCTTCCCAGCTTGTGTGAGCTCTCAGGAACCCCCTTCCCATTTCCTGCTCCTCCCATTGCAACGCTGTGTGGCTGTAGGCTTGTTAAGTTCCGGGCCCTCCCCAGTGAAGAGAGGGTAGGGATGCGGGATTCCAGCCAACCTGCTCAGTGCCACTAGCTGAATTGAAGCTCATTTTCTCAATACCTGTGTTCAAGTTTAAGAGGAGACTGGGAGTGTGGTGGGGAGGTGGCAGTTTGAAACGGTACAGTAGGCATGTTCTGAGGCTAGAGGGGCTCGGAGAGTAGTCAGAATGAGGGCATAAGACACATTATTCATTCGTTCTGTACATATTTATTAAGTACCTACTATGTGCCAGGTGGGCTTCCCTGGTGGCTCAGTGGTAAAGAATCCTCCCACCAGTGCAGGAGACACAGGTTTGATCCCTGGGTTGAGAAGATCCCCTGGAGAAGGAAATGGCAACCCACTCCAGTATTCTTGCCTGGAAATCCCATGGACAGAGGAGCCTGGTGGCCATCGCAAGAGTTGGACACAACTTAGCAACTAAACCACCACCACCACCACCACAGGCCAGGTACTGTTCCTGGCATAGAGGATACAGTAGTGACCACAACAGAAATCCCTGCTCTTGGGCAGCTACCATTCTAATGGCGGGGGGGGAGAGGGGGGGGACAGACAACAAACAAGTTGTTAATAACAAGTAAATAAAGAAAACACTTGCAAGAGGTTGATAAATGCTATGAATAAAATATGAGGGAGTGGCATGGTAGAATCTGTAAGAAAGGGGGATCTCGGAGGAGGTAACTTTGGAGCCAAGATCTGAATGACAAAAAGAAGCCAGCTTTGTAAGGATCAGGTAGGGGGCACAGCCAAGGCAAAGGCTCTGAGGCTGGGCCAAGCTTGGCATGGTATGGCTGGGGCAGGAGAGAACCCACAGTGTGATTCTGTGGGGATCTGTGGGTCACATTAAGGAGTTTAGAGCTTTTCTTCTATCACGTGGGAAACTGATGTAAGATTTGAGGCTGGGGAGCAACACAATCTGGTTTATGTTTTAAAATAGAGACATGAAGTTAAATAACAGCCTAAGACTGGAAGACAAGAGTTCTGCCAGAACAGCATGTAATTAAGTCCGTGGGCCTGAGTTGTCTAGACCACAGGGGTGGTTGTAACAGGCAGGGACAAGCCGAGGAGGCTGCTTGGAGGAGGTGGCCAGGAGTAGGCCTTGACAGGCAGAGGGGACTCCCTGGACAGGGCAAGGGAAGAGGCAGTAATAACAGTGAGAGTAATAATTTTCTTAAATCAAATGTCAGGCAAAGTGCTGATTGAGTTACTTGCATAAACTCTTTGGATTCCCGTAAGCACTCTGAGAGATAGTAATTCTGCCCATTTTTCAGATGAGGAAACTGAAGCGCCATCAAGTGAAGTGACTTGCCCACAGCCACTCAGCTGGTAAGTGACAGGGGTGGGATTTGAACCCAGGCCACTCTGCCTCTTCTGGCCTGGAAAACAAATGCATAAACCACCCACTTTCCTTACCACCATTATTTCCTTGTCCTGGGTAAGACATGCAGCCAGCCTGAACCAGGGCATCAAGTGTAGGCAGACTAAGGAAGTTAGGAGTTGGTGAGCAGGATGTAGGGGCCCTAGAAAAAGGAGGGAGTGTGAATCTTGGCAGCTGACTAAAGATGATACAGATAGAAATAGTAGTAATTGTCACCAGCATTTGTGGAACTCTTACTGGAGAAGGAAATGGCAACCCACTCCAGTACTCTTGCCTGGAGAATCCCATGGACAGAGGAGCCTGGTGGGCTACAGTCCACGGGGTCTCAAAGAGTCGGACACGACTGAGTGACTTCACTTTCACTTTACTGGGTGCCAGGAACTGTTCCAAACACATGTATGATTTCTTTGGAACTCAGAAAGGTTAAGACATTTGCCCAAGGTTGCACAACTAATAAGTGGCAAATCCAGGTTTAATATTTATGTTCTTTGCATTCTGCTAAGATGTATGGGGAGTGGCAGGAGGGAGGCCAGGGGAGGTGGTGATGTGGGGTTTTTTGTTGTTTTTGGAAGCATCGTTAAGGGAGTATAGTGAAATAACTTGACAGAGCAGTACCGGTTTATTCATTCAGAATGTATTTTATTTCTAGTATTTAGAATATGTAAAGAGTTCCCACAAATCAATAAGAAAAAAGACTAGACATTGCAATTAAAAACAAACCATGCAGTTTTAGAGAATTCGCTGGTGGTTCAGTGATTAGGACTCTGCTCATTTGCTGTTAAGGGCCAGAATTCAATCTCTGGTCAGGGAACTAAGATCCCATGAGCCACGTGGCATGGCAAGAAAAAAAGAATGCGGTTTTTAAAAATGGGCAAAGACTTAAGTAGACAGTTTACAAAAGGGCAAATCCAAATGGTTTCAAATGTTTTAAAGGTTGTTTAGTATCACTGATTAGAAGGGGAGTGAAAAACAAAATCTTAGTGTCTTCATGGTTAGATGAAGCACCTACTTTGTGTCCAGAATTATTCTGGGAAGCAAGGAATAAGGGACCCCAGAGGTAGGACTTACACT
The DNA here is from genome assembly GCF_032405125.1 of Capricornis sumatraensis. Lineage (NCBI taxonomy): Eukaryota > Metazoa > Chordata > Mammalia > Artiodactyla > Bovidae > Capricornis > Capricornis sumatraensis. Next base: position 11,707,335 of record NC_091077.1, read on the forward strand.
GTTGCTGGGGAGACAGGATCCTACTGAGGGCAGATGCTATGGCCCGTGCTTCTTTGTCTCCCCAGAACTGGGCACAGAGGCCAGTGGGCTGGTGACTATTAGGTTCATTAATTCATCCATTCATTAATTCCACAAGTATTTAGTAAGCAGCTGCCCTGTGCCAGGCCTTGTGTTGTCTGAGCTAATAGAGGAATGAGTAAGACAGGCCAAGTTCCCTGCCCTTTTTGGAAAACAGACAATGAACAAGCTAAATGAATGAAGTATGGCTTCCACCTGAAAGAGGTTAAGAGAGTGAGTTGTGTGGCTACCAGAGGGCACAGCCAGTGCAAAGGCCCTGAGGTTGAACTTCATCCAGTGTGTTGAAAGAACACAGGAAGGAGGCCCTTGTGTCTGCAGGGAATGAGCAAGGGGGACAGAGGCAGGGGGTGAGGGCATATGGGTGATACGGGCTGGTCATTTGGAGCCCATGGGCCAAGGGCAGGACATTGACTTTTACTCCAAGTGAGGTAGGAACCCTGGGAGGGGTTGGAGCGAGGACATATGTGGCCTGACATGTTTTACAGGATCACTCTGGCTGCTGTGTTGAGAGACCATTAGGGGCAAGGGCAGAAGCTGGGAGACTCAGAGAAGGCAGCTGCAGTCGTCTAGGTAAGTTGTTTCGTCTTTAAGATTGATTCGTTTATGGTCTCTGTGGGTCTCCTTGCTGCACTGGGGCTTTCTCTAGTTGTGGTGTACAGGCTTCTCATTGCAGTGTTTTCTGTTGTTGTGGACCGTGGGCTCTAGGACATGTGGGCTGCAGCAGTTGTGGCATATGGGCTCAGTAGTTGGGACACATGGGCTGAGTTGCTCCGTGGCATGTGGGATCTTCTGAGCCCAGGGATCAAACCCACGTATCCTGCATTGGCAGGGAACTTCTTTACCGCTGAGCCACCTGAGAAGCTCTAGGTGAGTGTTGATGGGACTGGACCAGGTGATGTTAGAGGAGGTGTTGGAGAACAGATGAATGAATGAAAATGGGTACAGCTCAGGGGCTCTACTAAATCCAGAAAAGCCCTAGGGAACAGGTGATCTGAAAGGAGAGAGCAAGAAGTCCCCCTTACATAGTAAAATATAATTTTTCATAATCTGATCCTTCCCACAGCCTGGCCAGGTGGATGGAAGGTCCCCATTTACAGGTCAGACATCTGAGGCCCAGGGAGACTGAATCACAGTGATAAACTTGGGATTGGGAGTCAGACCTGGGGGTTGGGGCCAGTTTCTGTGACTTTGGACATGTGACTTAAACATGAACTCTTTCCTAGTCTATGAAGGCCTATACAGTTGACCTCTATCACTTTTTTTTTTCTTTTTTAATATTTATTCGTTTGGCTGTACCAGGTCTTAGTTGCAGCACTCAGGATCTCTAGTTTTGGCATGCAAACTCTTAGTTGCAGCCTGTGGGATCTATTTGCCTGACTGGGGATCGAACCTGGCCCCCCTGCATTGGGAGCATGAAGTCTTAGCCACTGGACCACCAGGGAAGTCCCCCTTCATCACCTCTTTTACATGCCCTCTTTGTATTCTTCCATTGCTCACTCCGCTCTAGCCACACTGGTCACTAGCTTAATTGTGAATCTGCTTAGAATCTCCCATGACTGCCATTTCACTCAGATCAAAAGCCCAAGTTCGGCCTCTGGCCCACAGGGCCCTGCACGATCTGCCTGTTACCTCTCTCAGTTCAGTTCAGTTCAGTCGCTCAGTTGTGTCCGACCCTTTGCAACCCCATGGACTGCAGCATGCCAGGCTTCCAGAGCCTGTCCAGGCTTCCCTGTCCATCACCAGCTCCCAGAGCTTACTGAAACTCATGTCCATCGAGTTGGTGATGCCATCTAACCATCTCATCCTCTGTTGTCCCTTTTCCCCCTGCCTTCAGTGTTTCTCAGCATCAGGGTCTTTTCCAATGAGTCAGTTCTTTGCATCAGGTGGCCAAAGTATTGGAGTTTCAGCTTCAGCATCAGTCCTTCCAGTGAATATTCAGGACTGATTCCCTTTAGGGTTGACTGGTCTGATCTCCTTGCAGTCCAATGGACTCTCAAGAGTCTTCTCCAACACCACAGTTCGAAAGCATCAATTCTTCGACACTCAGCTTTCTTTATAGTCCAACTCTCACATCCATACATGACTACTGGAAAAACCATAGCCTTGACGAGACGGACCTTTGTTGGCAAAGTAATGTCTCTGCTTTTTACGTCTCTGCCCTCACCTTTTCCCACTGTCCCTCTTAGTTGGGGATCCAACCACACAGGCCTCCTTGCTGATCCTCAGACATGTCAAGTAAATCCCCACTTCAGGGCCTTTGCACTAGCTGTTCTCTGCCTAAATGTTCTTGCCTCCTATCCTCCTATGGATATTTGCTCCTGTCTTTCAAGCCTCAGCTTCACCTCCTTGGAGAGGCAGGTCCTCTGTGAACTTGTCTGTAAAACTTGTCTTATTGTCTTTATAGCAGTCTTAGAAATTATATTGAATATTTACACATTTGTTTGCTCACTGTACATCTTCTCTGAACTGTATGCTTCTGGACAGCATGGACAGAGCCCCAGCTAGCTAACCTCTGCAGCAACTAGGAGTGAATTCGAAAAATGCAACCCTGGGTCTGGTGCTTTTGCACAGTGAACAAGCTGTGTAACTGCTCATGATGGCCCCTACTCAGGGACCTTACTGCTTGTCTTCTTTTTTTTTTTTAATAATTGAAGTTATTTTAATATTTGCAGCATACATTTTGCTCAGTGGTTCAGTAATGTGCTTGAGTTATTCACAGAGATTTTCTCTTACCTTCACAGGTACACTGTTTAGCCAAGTTTTATGAAATTATTAATTACAGCTTTGAATTATTAAATAAAGCTTTTTTTTTTTTGACTGCACCACATGCTTGTGGGATCTTAGTTACCCAACCAGGGATTGAACCCATGCTGGGTCTTAACCACTGGACCACCAGGGAGTTCCCTAATTAAAGCTTTTAAAAACATATACACACACACACATGCATGTATCCACTTAAACACATACACCCATGGCTGTATGTGTGTGTGTATATATATATACACACACACACACACATACATATGTATGTGTATTTGTAAACTCTTAGAATTTATCCATATAAGATTGTTTTCTTCATCCATTAACCCTTCATCACATGCTCCTTATTTACTCTGGGTAAGGAAATGTGGGACCTTGCTTATCTTATTAAAGGCAATATCTACAATGGTGCATGGAATATAGTTAGTGCCCAAAACATATTTGTTTGAAGGGAGGGAGGGAGGGAGGAAGAGAGGTAGAAAAATAGAGTGGAAGGAGAGGATAGGAAAAAAAGTGTATCAGTCAGGATAGGTTTTGCTGCAGTAACAAACATCCCCCAGAATCTTAGCAGTTATACTCTACAGTGGTTTATTTTTTGTTCCTGCTACACATCCATTGCAGCTTAGCAGGGGGGTTTCATTCATTGTAGTCACTCAGAGCCTGGCCTGATGGGGCTGCCACCACATCAAATGTGGCTGGTGATCCTACCGGGAAAATTAGATCTTTGGAGGTTCTTGCTCCAGTAATTAAATGCTTCAGCCCAGAAATGTCACGTGTCACTTCCTCTCACAACTCATTGACCAGAACTGGTCATATGCTTACCCAGTCATAAAGAGGCCAGGAATGCCATGTGCTTACATACTTTGAAAGGGAAGAGTCAGAAATTTTTTGTGCACAGCACTAATGATTGCAACCAATAGAAAAACAGAGAAACATAGGCCATGAGCCTCCATTTTCTCATCTATTAAATGGGCATAATCACATATTATGGTACATCATGTAATCACATCAGGACAATAATATGGTCCCCATGATATGATGTGAGGATAAAGTAAGATCACAGAGCAGTTAGCAGTTATGGTAAATATTGACTGATATTATTATATCTGTACAGGTGTGTAAGTGCTAGGACCAGGGTTTTTTTTTTTTATTTTTAAGTGAAACAACGTGTTTATTAGGAGGAAAAAGAGTGTGAATAGACACACATGAGGGACTTAGACAGAGTGTCATGCCCTCGTGGTAGTTTGAGTCACTTATATGAGGCCTTTTTCCCAGGTTCCCTTTGGCCAGTCATCTGGCTGGGTGATTGCCTGGCTCTGAGCTGGGACCCAATTTTGAACTGAGGCCTGTTCTCTGAATAATTTCATTGGGCCTATAGGGGCAAGGCGGCCTGAGGCTACAACGCAGACCCTGAGCGCCTTTTCCTGTCCTGCAGATTTCCTGGGTGCGCCCCCTCTTCTCACTGCTCATGCCACTAGGACTGGGGCGGCGGAAAAAGGCGCCACCTCTGGTGGAAAATGAGGAGGCTGAGCCAGGCCGTGGTGGGCTGGGCGTGGACGAGCCGGGGCCCCTGGGCGGAGGTGGGGCGGGGGGCCCCCAAATGGGCTTGCCCCCCCCTCCCCCCGCCCTGCGGCCCCGCCTCGTGTTCCACACCCAGCTGGCCCATGGCAGTCCCACTGGCCGCATCGAGGGATTCACCAACGTCAAGGAGCTGTATGGCAAGATTGCCGAGGCCTTCCGACTGCCAGCTGCCGAGGTACCCACTGGGGAGCTGGGCACCGGGGTTCCCTAATAGTGAGCTAGAGAGAGGCTGGAGCGTGCATCCTGTTTGTGAGCTATGGCTCAGGTGCTGAAGCTGCAAATACTGAGGCTTTACCCCAGTGAATTATGGGGAACTGGAGGCAGGGCTGAATGCTGAGTTTCATCAGGCACTGGGAGGCCTGTGCCCCAGTGGATTATGGGGGCTGGTGGCCACAGCTGGATACTGAGTTCCAGTCAGGCATGCATTAGGAGACCTGCAGCCCAGTGTATTGTGGGTAACTGGAGACCAGGACTGGGTGCTGAGTTCCCGTCAGCACTGGGAGGCCTCAGCCCCAGTGGATTGTGGGAATGGACAGCCAGGGCTGGATGCTATATTCCCATCTTACATTGAGGGGTTTGTAGCCCAGGGGATTGTGGGAGCTGGAGGTCAGATGCAAGATTCACCCCACTGTGATTCATTGGGAGGTCCAACCCTAAGGATTTCAGGAGCCAAAGGAATGGAGGAAGCAAGGAGGGTGACAGTGGGATCTTGCAGGAAATAGATGCAGGGGTCTCAGTAGGCAGGATGGGTATCTGTGCCCCTTCATTCATTCCAAAAGCATTTTCTGATCACCATTGCATGCCAGACTCTATGCCCTGGAACCGGTAGGGAGTTTTTTCCTAGGACAGAAACCCAGCCCTAGCAGAGCTGACATCCTAGTGGGGGCCTTGACCGAGCTCTAGGCTGGTCAAGCACTGGGGGCATACCTCCAGGCCCTTCCCAGTGTTCCTTCCTTCCCCCTCAGGTAGCAGTTGGCAAAGGGCATGGGAGAGAGGTGAGGGTTGAATGTCTCCCACTCCTGCAGGTGATGTTCTGCACCCTCAACACCCACAAAGTGGACATGGACAAGCTCCTGGGGGGGCAGATCGGGCTGGAGGACTTCATCTTTGCCCACATCAAGGGGCAGCGCAAGGAAGTGGAGGTGTTCAAGTCAGAGGAGGCGTTGGGGCTTACCATCACAGACAATGGGGCTGGCTATGCCTTCATCAAGGTACCTGGGGGTGGGGCACCCAGAGTCTGGAGGGTAAGGCCTAGCCTATGATGGTAGAACCCAAGGGTGGCACCACACGGGCTAACAGCTCCTTTCCCCACAGCGCATTAAGGAGGGCAGTGTGATTGACCACATCCAGCTCATCAGTGTGGGTGACATGATCGAGGCAATCAATGGACAGAGCCTGCTGGGCTGCCGGCACTACGAGGTGGCCCGGCTGCTCAAGGAGCTACCCCGAGGCCGCACCTTCACACTGAAGCTCACAGAGCCTCGAAAAGCCTTTGGTGAGGGGCTGCCGCCTATCCCCGCCCCATGCCAGCAGCCACCACCCTCCCAGCCCCCAGCTCCCGCCTGCAGTACCAAAGGCCACCAGCAGGTGGTGCCCAAGCCCAGCTGGTGGTAACGGGTGGGGGAGGGGGTGGGGCAGCCCCACCCTTCTGCTGGGAGAGGGTGTTGGCTCTCTGCCCAGCTCAGGTGGAGGATGGAGGCAAGGAGGAAGTTGCCCCCACACCCAGCTTCCAGGAGCCATTAGCCTAGCCAAGCGCCCCCAACCTGGCCAACCCCCTAGCCCCAAGAAGCCAGGCTTGGCTGCCCTGTGCCAGGCCCCCTACTTTTTTGTCCAGCTTCATTAACTCTCCGGAATGGGCTCAAGGTCCCTGGCGTGGGGGAGGGGGACTCTAAAACACTTCCCCAGGCAGATAGGGTTGGTCTGCTGCCCAGCAGCTAAACCCCCTTGGCCTTGGGGAAAGTAGCTAGAGACCCAGGACCCATCCCCTTCCTGTCCCTCCGGCCCTGGGGACAGGAGTGGTCCCCTCCAGCCTCCCAGCCCTTTTCCAATCCTAGCCCCTGGCTGTGCCTCCTACACCCCGCCAAGCCAGAGTCAGGAGACCTGCCCTCCTGGGGTCACCTCCACCCCCAGTGCCCCCAAAGCCTACAGAAGCTTGGAGAAGGTGGAGGGTGGTCTGAGGCCGGGATGTCTGGGTTTCTGCCCAGAACATGCTGGAACTGGGCTTCTCCAGTCCTCACCCCTTCCCCCTATCTCCCACAGACATGATCAGCGTGCGTTCAGGGGGTGGCCGCCCTGGCTCCGGTCCCCAGCTGGGTACCGGCCGAGGGACCCTCCGGCTCCGATCCCGGGGTCCAGCCACAGTAGAGGATCTGGTGAGTGTACCAGCTGAGCCTAAGTCCCTCCCCGCTCCACCCCCCACCACCACTTTCCTGTGAAATTCATAGGTGGCAGCATCACTCTTAGCTGAGGGCCTCTGGGCACTGGATGTCCATCCACCTCTGCCACCTCCCAGCTCTGGGACCTTCCTTAGGCAAGTGGACCTCAGTTTCCTAATCTGTGAAATGGGGCTAATAATACTGCCACTTTTGGGGTTGTCATGAGGAAGAACTGTAGGTTTCTATACCAAAAGTGGTGTAAAAAAAAAAATTGCACCCAGCGTTCAGTATAATTACAGGTATATTCACATTATTATAATGTCGTTTTCCCTCTTCCCGCCCCCAGCCTTCAGCCTTTGAGGAGAAGGCCATTGAGAAGGTGGATGACCTGTTGGAGAGTTACATGGGCATCAGGGACACAGAGTTGGGTAAGTGAGGAGGGGTCATCAGGGTCTGGGGATGGGTGGGAGTGTGGGAGAAAGGGGCTGGTAGGTCCTGTGGGGCCAAGTCTACCCTGAGCCCCTCTGTCATCTGTGCCTCCATTCTGCTCCCCTGTCCTTCCCCCTCCAGCGGCCACCATGGTGGAGCTTGGAAAGGACAAAAGGAACCCGGACGAGCTGGCTGAGGCCCTGGATGAACGGCTGGGTGACTTCGCCTTCCCGGATGAGTTTGTCTTTGACGTCTGGGGGGCCATCGGGGACGCCAAGGTTGGCCGCTACTAGGCCTTCCGCTGGACCTCGAGATGACTTGGGCCAGGCCCGGTGGGAGCTTCTGGGGCGGAGACACCGTAGCCTGGACCCCAGTGTCTGGCTCTGGCCCAGCTCAGTAGCCTGGAGATGATGCAGAGCGGAGGTGGGGCTGGGCCTCTGCCCCTCCTCCAATCGGTACCACCCCCTCGCCAGTTCCCAGCCTGGCTGGGGCGCCCAGCCCCCCACCCCCGCCCTCCTCCCCACCTACCTCAGCCAGGGTCAGGCACAGCGGTGGAGAGGGACCAGCCAGATTGGGTGGCCACCCCCACCTCCCTGCCCCCAATACTTTCCGCCTCAGCTGCCAAACTGGTCCCTCCTATCTCCCTGGGGCCTCGGGTTCTGTTTGGGGGTCGTGACCTCCCTAGTTTCCTGATGCAGGGAATGCAGGAGGGGGGTGTGTCCCCCCTCAGCAAATGCAATAATGCCCCCCTCTTCCACCACCACCCCCCCATCTCCCCAGAGGAGCCCCCTCACTGTGGAGTGTTACCTCCGCACTTGAAACACTAGTCTGCTGTGAAACCCCCCCAAACTCCCTCCCTCCCCAGCCCCGCTCGTGTCTCCCTCAGCTCAGCCCCAGACCGAAGGGGCAGGAGGGAGGGATGATGGTGGTGGGCTTTTGTACCTGAATTTGCTGTCTGGAACATAAAGAATCTATCTGCTGTTGGATCTGTGTGTTGGCTTCGGGGTGGGAGAGGAGGGTGGGTCAGGGCTGGGAAAGAATGTAGCAGCTGAAATCCATCCTCTTCGGGCTCCAAATTGAATTAAGAGCTGGCCCCAGCCACCCGCCCCTTCCCACCCGTTCTGCCTGATGAGGCTCTTGGCTGCAAGCCACCAGGCTTCCAGGCAAGGCCGGAGCTTCTTCGCCTACTCAGGGTGCAAATCTTGCTCCCTTTCGAACAAAGCTTCCCGCCACCCTCTGGCCTGATGTGAACAGTGGGCAAGAGTCAGTGGGCCCTTGTCTGTTCCGACCCAGAGGCCCGGAGAGCCCCCAGGCCAGAAAGTGAAAGCGTTACTCGCTCAGTCCTGTCTGACTCGTTGCGACCCCGTGGACTGTATAGCCTGCCAGGCTCTTCTGCCCATGGAATTCCCCAGGCAGGGATACTGGAGTGGGTTGCTGACCCAGGGATCGAACCCCAGTCTTCTGCATTGTAGGCAGATTCTTTGCTGTCTGGGCCAGAAGGCATGGAGAAAGAAAGATGGGGTGGACTTCAGATGGGGTCTCAGCCTGCCCCAGTCAGTGCTGATAGGGAGGAACCCACCCCAAGGCTCAGCGTTTTTGGGGGAGCAGTCACGATGCACCCTCACCCACCCATGCCCCCTGCTCCGCCCAGGCTGACTCTGGATGTGTGGGGTCTGCCGGCGTCCAGGGCACACCATACTTCTGTGCTGGATGTAATAAACCTGGAGTGCTTGTTTTGACAACCCACTTCATCCTTGAGGATTGAGGGGGAACGAGGGCAGGAGTGGGTGGGACCCTCTCCAGACCTGGAGGGAAGAGCAAGGATTGAAGCAAGGGGAACCCAGCCAGAGGTCCCCACAGGAATGTCTGGGGGCAAGCTGAGAGGCAAGGTGTGAGCCTGCCTGCTCCCCATTTCCAACATGCAGGTAGTGGGTCCTGGGAGAGGGGCGCAGGGACAGGTTACTCCAGGATTCCCTGGGCACCTGTGCGCACTTTGTGTGTCTGTGTTAATCGCTCAGGTTGTGAAGGGGTGAGGCCATGAGTCTGGGTGTTGAGAGGGGTAGGACTGTCTCTCTCGGTGGTGGTTTGTGACTGTGTTGAGGGAATAAGGTGTGACAGCTGTCTGCATTCCAGGGTGCTTGTAACTGGCGGGGCTTCTGTGTGGAGTGTGGCTGTGTGATTGCATCTTGGGGTGTCCAGTGCCGTGAGCAGGTTTCTCTGGGTGTTGCTGTTACTAGGGGTGTGACCGGCTAGATCTTGGAGTATCTAGGGGGTTACCACTCCTTATGTCTCAGGCATATGCAGTGTGTACCTGTGGGGCCTGTCTTGGACTGTTAGGGGGCATCTCCGGGTGATTTGGGGTGTGGCTGGGGGGCTCTGTCAGTGTTCGCGGTTGTGTTCACTGCTCAAGGTGCTGGGTCAGACTATTTGATGGCACTAAAGAGTGATGGACTTCCCAGGTGGCTCAGTAAAGAATCCACCTCCAGTATAGGAGAGGGGGGTTCAATCCCTGAGTCTGGAAGATGCCATGGAGAAAGAAATGGCAACCCATTCCACTATTCTTGCCTGGGAAATCCCATGGACAGAGGAGCCTGGCGGGCTACAGTCCATGGGGTTGCAAAAGAGTCAGACACAACTTAGTGACTCAGGAACAAGGGGTGTGATGGTCCCTTTCTCAGGGGCCTGTATTTCAGGCTGTTGGAGTCTGTAACTATGGGTGTGTCTGGTGTTGGGGGTGACACTGTCTCCGGTGACAGTGGCTGACGCCAAGGGTCTGAGGAATGTGGCTGCTGCTGGGCTGGAAACAGGCCATGATGGTGGCGGGGTCTTGGAATGTTAAGGGATACAATTGTGTATGTTTGGGTGTGAGACCGTGTGTGTGTGTGCGTGCGTCTGCGTGCGCATGCACGCACACATGCGCCCCTGAGGGATGTGATCCTACTTCTCGGGGCAGGAAGTGAGGATGCAGCTGTGTGCCCACAGGTGTGGCTGTGTGTGACTTGGGACCATGTCCTAAAGCAGGATCTAGGAGACGGCCTACTGGTCACCACACCTCCTGGTCCCCCTGCCCCCGCTTCAGCCTCCTCCTCCCTCTCCCTTCCTGGGGGATGACTGGCTGCACGCCTGGGCTTTAAGCCCCTGTGTAAATAATGGGCGGATCTCCTAGGCTGGCTGGACCTGATCCAAGCTGGTCTACCCAAGGCTCTGCCCACCACCACCCACCCAGCAGCAGGAAGGCTCTGGCAGGGCAAGGGGCTGCTGCTGGCCCCACTCAGGGCTTGCTTTCCCACCTCGCAGCCCTGCTGGGGGTAGCGGCAGCCCCCCTAAGCCGCCCCCGCCTGCCCTGGGCGACACTCACATTTTCCAGTGTTTAGATTTTATCCGCTTTATTAATGAGGCAGGCAAGAGGCCCACGCCTGGGGGGCGGGGAAGGGGGCTGCTCCCGTCCCACCAGGGGAAGAGGGTCACGGGGCAGGGAGGACAGGCCAACTTCCTGGAGGCCCCCACTTCCTCAGGAGGGGAGCTAAGGTCTGGGAGTGGTCCCTAACCATTGCCAGGAGTGTGGGGGGGTGGTGGTCCCTGCCAACCCAGGTCCCCCGAAGGCATACACCGAGTGGAACGGCCCCTGGAGGCTGGAGTGGGCAGCGGGAGGAGGCAGGGAGCGGAGGAGCCGCCCCGGGAGGGAGGGAGGGGGGAGGGAGCGGCCTGCCGGAGAGCTCGGGCGCAGCAGGCTGGGGTGCAGCTGGGCAGCGGAGCAGCGGGGCGGCAGGGGCCAAACGGCAGGCAATGGGGACCCTGCATCCGAGGCAGCACCGGGTAAGAAGGCTTGGGCCCAAAGACCGTCAGTGGGGGAGGCAGGCATGGAAGGATGCGGCTCCCCAAGCCTGTGCTTCCTGTGTTGACTCTCAGCCTGTCTGTCTGTCCCAGTTGATCTTATCCTCTGTCCAGCCTCTCCAGAAGACCTAGCAGTTCTGCCCTCTCAGCCCTCACCAGGGGGTATCAAGGAATGGATGGTGATGGGTCAGCCTTGAGGCCTCTGGGGCAGGGGGCAGGGAGCCAGCAGGAGGAAGCTGGGCATCCAGGGGGTGGCAGCAGTGGTCAGAGGTAGGGCCTGGGCGGGAGACAGCAGGGGAGCTTGGAGATGGGAGTGTGGGGCGCAGGGCTGGGGCTCTGAGGACAGGCGAGAGGTGCCGAAGGGGCAGGTCTGTAGGCACAGAGATGGGGCCTTGAGGACAGAAATGGAGTGATGGGGACAAAGATGGGGGCTGAGGGGACAGGGATATGGCCCGGGGAAAGTGTGGGGGGAAGCGATGTGCCCATGGTGCGAGAGGTGGGCTGTGAGCATGTAGGGTGGGGCCAGAGTAAAGGGTGATGGTTAGAGATGGGGCAATGAGGTCAGGTGGGCCCCTGGGATCAGAAATGGGTTAATGGTTATCAGAGAGGGCTGGGGGCCCAGGAATTTGTGGTGGTGTCAAAATGGAAGGTGGGTGTCAGGTGGGTGGGGAAGGCTCAGAAGTGGGGTTGGAGACAGGTGAATTGAAGCCAGGTGACCCCTGATGATCAGAGAAGGGGTGCAGTGTGGGCCGACTGGGGCCGGGAGTGAGAGATCGGCCGATTGGGGGCAGCGGAGGAGAACTGAATCAGGCGTGGGGCAGCCAGAGGCATTTAGAGTTGCCATGGGTACAGGGTCCCTAAGAGAACTCTTAGGAAGTCAAACGGGTCGGGATGATCTGGGAGGGGAAAACCAGCTGGTCCAGGCCAACCCGGCGGGACTTCACCTGCCCCTCCTCTCCTCTTCCCAGCCCCACCCCCAGCACCTGACATGAGCCCCTGCGGGCCCCTCAACCTGAGCCTGGCGGGTGAGGCGACCACGTGCACGGCACCCGGGGCCCCCAACACGTCCGCCGGACCACCGTTGGGCCTGGCGGGCGCATCGCCCGCGCTGCCCATCTTCTCCATGACGCTGGGCGCTGTGTCCAACGTGCTGGCACTGGGGCTTCTGGCGCAGGCCGCGGGCCGCCTGCGGCGCCGTCGCTCAGCAGCCACTTTCCTGCTGTTCGTCGCCAGCCTGCTGGCCACCGACCTGGCGGGCCACGTGATCCCCGGGGCGCTGGTGCTGCGCCTGTACGCGGCGGGGCGCGCCCCAGCCGGCGGCGCCTGCCACTTCCTGGGCGGCTGCATGGTCTTCTTCGGCCTGTGCCCGCTGCTGCTGGGCTGCGGCATGGCCGTGGAGCGCTGGGTGGGCGTCACGCGGCCGCTGTTGCACGCAGCCCGCGTCTCGGTGGCCCGTGCGCGGCTGGCTCTGGCAGCGCTGGCCGCCGTGGCCTTGGCCGTGGCTCTGCTGCCACTGGCGCGCGTAGGCCGCTATGAGCTGCAGTACCCCGGCACGTGGTGCTTCATCGGGCTGGGCCCGGGGGGAGGCTGGCGCCAGGCGCTGCTCGCCGGCCTCTTCGCGGGCCTTGGCTTGGCTTCGTTGCTCGCCGCGCTCCTGTGCAACACGCTCAGCGGCCTGGCCCTGCTGCGCGCCCGTTGGCGGCGCCGCCGCTCTCGACGGCAGTTCCCAGCCGGAGGAGGCCCCGACAGCCGCCGTCACTGGGGAGGGCGTGGACCCCGCTCGGCCTCCGCTTCGTCCGCCTCGTCCGTTGCTTCGGCCTCCGCCGCCCCGGGCGGCTCTCCGGGCCGTGGCTCCTCGCGCAGAGCCCGCGCACACGACGTGGAGATGGTGGGCCAGCTCGTAGGCATCATGGTGGTGTCGTGTATCTGCTGGAGTCCCTTGCTGGTGAGAGGCGCACAGGTCCACTCCAACCCTGCTCCTTCCCACGCCCTCCATGACCCCTCCCACCCTTTTCCATCCCAAGTCCTTTCTTCCTGACCCAACTAGGACTCTGCCCTCTTGCCCCCACCTGCCAGAGTCCACCCTTTGCTCTCTCCCTCTGACATCCCCCTCTTTCCGGGCCCCTTGTCTTACTCCTTCCTGGGCTCTGTATAGGTCACCGGATCCAGGCAAGCCTCCCCTTCCAAGCCCACCCTCCTAAGTGCCTTCACTCCCTAGCTCCCTTCTAGCATCACCACCTCTTTCCTTTGTTTCCCTATAATTTTATTTTTGGCCGTGCTGGGTGTTAGTTGCTTCTCGGGCTTTTCCTCTCATCCTGGTGTGCAGGCTTCTCTTTTGCCCAGTGTCTTTTTGTCCAGTGCGGGCTCTAAGATGCATAGTCTTCAGTAGTAGAGGCATGTGGGCTCAACAGTTGCAGCTTCCAGGCTCCAGAGCACAGGCTCAGCAGCTGTGGTGCTCTGGCTCAGCCTCCCAGCTGGCATGTGGGAAATCTTTCCAGACCAGGGATCAAACCTGCGTTTCCTGCACTGGCAAGCTGATTCTTTACCACTGAGGCACCAGGGAAGCCTTTTCTTCCATCCTCTGTCCTTTGGGATATCTGGGGCTTCTTTCTCGCCTGAGCGCACACCCAATGAATGCCTTTGCTTCTGCCATCCTCTGTAAGGTCCCGCTTCCCGCCCCGCCCCCCCCTCCACAGCTCCTTCCCAATTAAGACTCGCACTTACTTTTACATTGCGTCCCTCCTCACAGCCCCCTTACTTCCCAGGCACGCTCCCACCCATCCCAACCCTACCCTTCCCTAGACCCCTTTTCTTACACCGCCCCACCGCTCACACCACCTTTTCCTGCAGGTGGTGGTGGTGCTGGCTGTCGCAGGCTGGGGTTCCAGCTCCCTGCAGCGGCCGCTGTTTTTGGCCGTGCGCCTCGCCTCGTGGAACCAGATTCTGGACCCCTGGGTGTACATCTTGCTGCGCCAAGCAGTGCTTCGCCAACTGCTTCGCCTGCTGCCTTCAAGGGCAGGCTCCAAGGGCAGCCATGGAGGGCTGGGCCTAACCAGGAGCACTTGGGAGGCCAGCTCGCTGCGCAGTTCTCGGCACAGTGGCCTCAGTTCCTTTTAGGCACATCCGGCGTCTAAGCCAGACCACCCGGGACCGGCCTCAGGTCCGCAGCGCAGAGACTTCGGGGAATGAAATCTTTTTGCGGACAAGCCCAGGGCGGTGGGTCCTGTCCGGGCTGCAGCACCCTGGTAGCCTCGCGGAGGCGGCAGAGGCGCTGTGTACGCCTCCGGGGTGTGCAGTTCTTGAACTTGCCACGCGGGGGCATAGAGACGCAGAGCGGGAGTCATGGGAACATGCGCAAAACGCCATGGTCGCAGTCCTGGGGAGCTCCGCTGGGAGCAGAGCAAGAGGGTCTGGGGACGCTAGTCGCCCCTGCCGCCATCAGGAGTGACTCGCACAACCATTCGCTCATCGTGGCCCTGAGCTCCCCCAACACAACCCCAAGTCCCTACCACAAGCCACGCCCCATCACGGGCCTCTACACAACTCTGAACCCTCTCCCATTGCAGCCCACCTAGGCTCTCCACCAGTCACAGGCCTGAGTCTCCACCATCCCTTGGCCCCTCTTCATATGACCCCCGACCAGGGCATCTCCCCATCACTCCTACACCCCAGTCACCCATTGCTTCCCTTCCCAACTCTTCCCACCTCCAAGCACTCCTCCCCGCCCCCATCATCACTGTGCGCAAAAAGAAAACAGGATGCATGGATGGGGCAAACCCCAAAGGCCTTTTTAAAAACTAACAGCTCGGTGAGGGCAGGGGCAGGGGAGGGGGCTAGCAGCTCCCGGCCACAAAGTCGAAGTCCCGGAAGGCCGCCTGTTCCGTGGCCGTGAGGGGCCGTGCGTCGCGGGGTGGGCTCAGCGTGGGGGCCTCCCCTGTGAATTCCTCGTCGAAATTGCTGACATCAGTGCGGCCGGCCAGCGTGGGTACGAAAGGCGGCGGCAGGCGCCGGGCCAGCAGGGCATCCCAGCCCAGGGTCTGCAGGGCGAGGAGAGGGGAGAGGTCACCAGGGGAGGCACTGGACAGACCACAGGAGGGTCTGCTCCTTGCGACCTGAGTCTGGTTTTTTGAGAATCAACATAGAGTCACACGACAGAGGTAGGGGTGGGGGGCATCCTGGGGGCTCAGGAAGGGTTACAGTATGAGTGTATGGGGAGGAGGGGCAGCTGGGCTCATACACAGAGCAGCGCTCCCCAACAGGCCAGCCTGCAGTTAACTTGGGTGGGTGTAGGAAGGTCAGTGGGGGTAAATGTGAGGAAGCAAAGGCAGGTGGGTGTTGAGGGGAGGTAACCACGTTGGAAGTGAAGCCACTAGGTCTTGGGCATGGGGGAATGGGTCCTGGGGGTGGGAGACTTCACCCTGAAGAAAGGCTGTTTTTTCACATCCTCAGCGTCCCTCTCGCTGGATCCCAACCTGCGCTCTGGATTCCTCCGCAGCAGCTGGGTGGAGGGAGTTCCGTGTCAGTGTTCCCCTTCCCAGCCCCAGGGTCACTTCCCCTGGCTCACCCCGAGTTGGGCAGGGGTCCTTACCCTGCGCATGATGCCAATGGCTTCAGCTGACAGGAAGCGGGGGTAGCGAACCTCATCGTTGACAATGCTGTCAAATACCTCCTCCTCGTCGTCCCCTGGGAATGGGGACTGGGACAAGGAGAGCGTGGATGAATTAGGCCCCTCTGACCATACTGCACCTGGTTCCATTCACCCAGGGCTCCAGCTGTACTTTGACACAGCTCACTTGGCAGGGGAAGGACCCCAATTTACAGATGCAGAAACTGAGGCCAAGGAGGCAGAGCTACCTGTCCTCAATCAGACAGCCCACAGTGGAGGGTGAATCTGACAACCTCCCCCTACTGGCTCCCCTACTGGATCAGCGGCAAAGAACCCGCCTGCCAATGCAGGAGACGCGGGTTTGATCTCTGGGTCAGAAGATTCCCTGGAGAAGGAAATGGCAACCCACTCCTGTGTCCTTGCCTGGAAAATCCCATGGGCAGAGGAACTTGGCAGGCTACAGTCCACAGTGTCACAAAGAGTTGGGCATGACTTAGTGATTAAACAACCCTCCCACCTCACCAGCACACACGCAGGGTTACCAGGGACAGGCAGGGTGGAGCCGCCTGGGATCTCACCTCACCAACCAGCATCTCATAGAGCAACACGCCCAGTCCCCACCAGTCCACAGCCCGAGTGTACGACGTGTCCGTCAGCACCTCAGGCGCCAGGAACTCCGGGGTCCCGCAGAAAGTGCTGGTCCGGTCCCCATAGCCCATCCCTGGGGGATCAGCAAGGCCACGTAAGGTTATGGGGGAAGTCACAGCTCTAGCCCAGCCCAGCATGGGGTGGTCTAGACAGCCAGCCCTAAGAACCCAGCAGGGGTAAGCCAGGTGGGGCTGGGGGGCTCCATTACCTCCCCTCTCTGTCTGAACCCCAGAAGTCAGCCCCGCAGATCCGAACCGCCCCCTCACCCTCCTTGCAGAGACCAAAGTCTGCAATCTTGACATAGCCCTCGGTGTCCAGAAGCAAATTGTCCAACTTCAGGTCCCTGTGAGAGGGGGTGGAAGAATATAAGGAGGGATGAGTGGGATGTGGGTTCTGCCTGAAGCCTGAGGGCCCGCCAGTGGGCAGAGCGGGTATGTGCATGTATGCACGAGCCCACAGGTGTGAACGCACACGCGCACACACACACGCACACACACCTGTAGACAATCTTGTGTTCGTGGAGAAACTGCAGCCCCAGCACCACACAGGCCGAATAAAAGCTGCAGAGAGAGGCTGGTATGAGGGAGCCGGGTCTCCAGGCAAGGTAGGAGGGTCACAGAAGACTCCCACATCATCAACCCCCCCGCGGTCCCCCGCAGTCCCCCGCAACTCCAGCAGGTGTGGGGAGGCAGGGTGCCAGGCTCACACAGCACGGGGCTCCGAGAACACATCACTGTGGATGTGCAGCATCAGGTCCCCGCCAGCCGAGTACTCCATCACGAAGCATACATGCTCCGGCGTCTGGAAACAGCCAAACAGGTTCACCAGAAAGGGGTGTCCCGCGTTGGTCACAGCTGCCAAGATCCGCTTCTCACACATCAGGCTGGGCAGGGCAGGGGGGAGGGGGGCGTGGTCAGAGAAGGCAGCAGCTCACTACCCCTGACTCCCGTCCTTCCCTAGTCTTCAATCATCAGATGTTTGCTCAAGGGCCTTGAATGGCTGTGCACACTTGGGCAAGTTGCTTAATGCGTCTGAACCTGCTCAAGAGGCACTCAGAATCCATGCATTGTCCTAGTAACAGTCCCTGACTTCCTTTTGGGAAACCACCAGGGGAACTGTTACTTCCCTTCAGAGCACCCCATCTCCCAGGCCAGGAATTGGTTCATGAATGGGCAAGCCAAGCCAATGGATTCAAACTCAAGATTTCTGCTGGATAAATAAGGGAGAAGGGCCAAAGCTGGCAGATGAGCCTTAAAGTGCTAAAGTAGGAGATATCTCTGACCCTGTGAGAGGAGTACAAGCAAAGACCACAAAGATAAAAGCAGAAGTGAGAGATGTCAACTCAGCACCTGGATACAGCCATGCCTGAAGGTAGTCCACCCGTGGACTTTTCTGATCCAGAGCAATAAATTCTTCTATTTGCTTAAGCCTATTTAAGTCGGATTCCTGGTTAATAAAAGGATGTCAAGAGGACTAGGACTATCTCAGTGCCTCTACTGGGCTCTGCAGAATGATTTAGAGGCATCCTCCCATTCAATCCACCCAGCAACCCTGCAAGGAAGGCTTACTCCCCTTTTATAGATGGGGAGGCTGAGGTTCAGAGGGCAAAGTGAACACTCCCAGGTTTCTATGCACATCTGTAGCAGAGGCAGGACTTGAACTCAGGGTCCTGACCCCAAACGGTACATGGCACCATTAACAGCACAGGCTTCAGAACCCAAGTCCCTAAGTTCAAATCCCAGACCTGCTGCTTACTAGCTATGTGACCTTGGGCAATTTGCCCAATTTCTCTGCACCCTCAGAACTGGGACCATAACAGTGTTGACTTCTTAGAGGAATGTAAAGGACATGATGGGTGCTTGCTAATAGTCACGAAATACTGGTGGCTCAGTCGGTAAAAGAATATGCCTGAATGCAAGAGACTACCTGCGATGCAGGAGACCCGGGTTCGATCCCTGGGTCGGGAAGATCCCCTGGAGGAGGAAGTGGCAACCCACTCCAGTATCCTTGCCTGGGAAATCCCATGGACAGAGGAGCCTGGTGGGCTACACGGGGTCGCAAAAGAGTCAGACACGACTTAGCAACTCAGCGAGAACTAGCTTAATAAGCAGGAATGATCGTTATGAATCATTCTCACAGCAGCTCCCAGGAAGGGAGTGCTTGGTCTCCCACTTCCCAGAAGAGAAGACTGATGTTCTCAGAGGGTATGAGCAGGCTCCCCACCTCTCCACCTCGTCTCGGGCCACAATGTCCCCTTTCTTCAAAGCCTTGATGGCGAACAGCTCCCCACTGGGCCGGAATTCAGAGAGCAGCACCTGAAACCACAGTGGTCACAGGGGTGCCCTTAGTGGCCAGTCTAAGGACCTGGGGGTGTGGACCTCCAGCCCCCTAACTCCTTAGCCCCCATACCTCACCTTCCCAAAGTGACCTCGGCCCAGCACTGCCAGGAACTTGAAATCCTCGAGGGTCAGGGGTGACTTCCTCAGAGGGCTGCAGAAAGACGGGACTGGTGGGGAAGGGACAGTGGCCAGGGGTGGTGGGTGGTGGCCAGGGGAGGGGTGTCACCTGCACAGCGTGGGGCCTGGCGTCTCCTGGGTCTCCAAAGGCAGCTCGGGAGTGGTCGTAGTTGCCTGGATCGGAGAACTCTGTGACAGAGAGAGGAGGTCAGAGTACAATAACCCATAACCACAATGGATATGACCCATCTCCAATCTGACTTCTCGTGTCTGTATAGTCAAAACTATGGGTTTTCCAAGAGTCATGTACAGACGTGAGACCTGGACCATAAGGAAGGCTGAGGGCTGAATAACCGATGCCTTTGAACTGTGCTAGAAAAGACTCTTGAGAGTCCCCTGGACAGCAAGGAGATCAAACCAGTCAATCCTAAAGGAAATCAACCCTAAACAGTCATTGGGAGGACTGTTGCTGAAGCTCCAATACTTCTAACTTATTGCCTTTATTGGCAACAGCCTTATGGAACAACCTAATTCTTTACATCATATGAATATATAATGAAGCATCAAAATTAAAAGTTTAAGTTGGAGAAAATTTATCTACTGGTCCATCATTCCCCATTATATAGTTTTAAAAGTTCAAACAGTGCAAACAGGTATACAGTAGGAAATGCAGTTTTTCCTGCCCCGGCTGCTCTCCCCAGAGCCAGCTGCTGTTAATGATATCATGGGTACCTTTCTAGATGTATTTCATACTCATTCAAGCATTTTTTGTGTGCATGTATGTGAATGGCCATCACAGATGTCCAGGAGTGGAACATCTAGGTCAAGATAACACCCATTTTTAACTCAACCAGCCTGCCCTCCCAAGAAGATGTAGTGATTCACACGCCTCCCACTGACTGCCTGCCTGTTCTCCGGCATCCTCTCCAGCATTCAGTGTTATTCAACTTTTGGATTTTTTTTTTTTTTTTTTTTTGCCGAATTCATCTATTTAATGATCTCATTTAATGCCATGAAGCATATATTATTATTGCTGCCATTTTTTACAAAATGAGGTATAAAATGCATTCAGTGGGGTGGGTAATGGGACCAGCTCTTACACATGTGTCTAACCAGATGCCTGTGAGCTAGACCAGGGGTTGGTAAACTCCGTGTTTTGTACAGTCTGTAAGCTAAGAATCATTTTTATGTTTTTAAAGGGTTGAGAAAAATCAAAAGAAGAAAAATAGCTCATGATTCCTGAAAGGGATATGACCACAAGGCTTTCCCCGTGCACAGTCACACCCCTTCGTGTCTGTATCACACGTTGCTGCTTTCTGTGAGAGCAGTACTGACGAGTCATCACTGTGACCCATATGACCCACAAAGCTGAAGATACTGACGATATGGTCCTTTCCAGAAACAGTGTACTTGCCCTCTGACCTGGATCAAGCTTCAGAACATTTTCATCACGCTGGCAGGCTCTCCTGAGTCTGTTCTCCTGTCAACAAACTGCCCAGAGGAAGCCACTAACCTGACTCCTGTCATCGACATGAGTTTTAAACTTGACCGTTTTACAGAGCGGTGCGCTAAGCGCGAAGAGGTGAAGTGGCTTGGCATGGGTCACACAGACAGGAGGCAACAGAGAAGGAGTGGGGCCCAGGTGGCCTGGCTCCCAAGCTCATGTGTTTGTCTGGGATAGAAAATGAGACCCTAGTTCTGGGAGAGATAAGCTGTGTGACCAAGGAAGTTCCTGGCGAGAGCTTGGAACTCGAGCTGGGCCAAGGTGGGGTGCTCACCAGACTGGATGGGCTGGAAGGAGGACCCAGAGGGCTCTTCTGGGGTGAGCTGTCTGTCTCAACCCCAAGGTTCAGCTTCTCCACAGATACATCACTGCGGTACAAGGAAGGAGGGTCCATCTAAGACCCGGCACCCGGGAAAGCAGCCGGGGCAGCGGGTCTCCCAGGGCCCCGCCCCCCACTTACCCTGTGGACCGAGCCTCAGGTCCTGGTGAAGCCCCCGGGCTGAAGGTACCAGTGGCCGTGGCGTTGGGGATGAGCCTGCGGAGCAGCCGTACCCAGGTGGCGACGTCGATGTTCATCTGCCTAGCACGCTGAAATGCCTTCCCTGGGGAAGGGCGGCGTGGGGGTGGACGTTAGCCTCCATGACACGCACGGCAACCCTGGTCTCTGCCCTGCCCCGGTTCATCCCCTCACCTTGCTGCTTGGAGAAGATCTTCTTCTGTCGTCGGAGCCGGGGGATCCTCTCAATGACAGGGTTGCGGAAGGTGACCTGAGGGGAGGGGCTGGCGTGAGGACCCTGGCCCTACTCTAGCATCTCACTGGGGGAAGCCTCAGGGTCATAGGCGTGCACACCCGTACGTTTCCAGGGTTCCAGTCACTGTGGCATCGCATCCAACCACAGAGTACCATGCAGCGTATTAAGGGGTCACAAAGCCAATCCATCCTTTGACAGGACCACCTCTTGAAAGCCACCCTGGAAAAGCAAGAAGCAGGCAGGCAAGCAGGCCCTGTTCTAGGGGTGGGGAGCAGCTCTGATCCAACAAGACCTACAGACGACTCCAGCAAATGGGAACTACCCTTCCTTTAGCGTCCCACCTCCCCACCTGTGCTCACAGACCAGCATCACCAGCATCACCTGGGAACCTGCTGGAAAGGGAGATTCTCAGCACCTCCACCCACCCTGGACCCACTGAATCAGAAACCCTGGGGGTGGAGCCCAGCAGTGTGTGTTCTAGCAAGCCTTCCAGGTGATGATGCTGGTGTCTACTCATGTGGGGAAACCACTGGTCTCGTGGAATTCTCCCAACTGCATCACATCTTCTGGAAGGTGTTGAAGTCATAGAACCGTGTGACTTTATGGGTGTCCCCGATCTGGTCACCTCTAGCCACGTGTGGCTACTGAAATGAAGTAAAATGTAAGCTGACTGAAAACGTCAGTCCCCCAGTCACACTAGCCAGACTTCAAGAGGCTAACGGCTACTATATAGGAGGACACAGACACGGAACAATTCCATCTACGACAGAACTCAACTATTGTAGGCTCAGAGACAACAGAACTGCAGAAGGTTCTACAGGATGGTGCTTTGGGGAGAACAAAAGAGAATGTTCTAAGTAAACCTTGGGGGCTTCTCCCGTGGTAAAGAACCCGCCTGCCAATGCAGGAGACAGATTCAATTGCTGATCCAGGCAGATCCCACTTGCCGCCGAGCAGCTAAGCCCATGAGCCGCAACTACTGAGCCGGTGCTCCAGAGCCCGCGCTCCGTCACTAGAGAAGCCACGGCGATGAGAAGCCCGCCCGCCACAACTAGAGAAGAGCCCGAGCAGCAACAAAGACTCAGCCAAGACAAAAATGAAAACAAGTAACATTTTTTTAAAAAGAAACAACAATCTTTCTTAAAAAAAAAATAGTAAGTAAATCTTGAAGACAAGCAGGACTGCCTCAGAACTCTTACCCCTGGCCACCCACCACTATTATCCACTTGGGTTTTGGACAGTCTTCCTAACAGAAGAATAATTTCATGGCCCTGCCGTGTGAAGTCAGTTCTTCTCTGCGCCTTTCCTTCTGTGGTCCTGGATTACGAGATCATGTAAGAATTTTCACCCAGATAGTAAGATAGCCCTTGACTATTTCAAGAATTTTTCTAAATATTTTTAGGAATTAGTGAATTAGTTAGAAATTACTGAAAAGTGACTAATGTTTTAAAATTTTGAAAGCATTTTCTAGTGAAAACTTAAGAGTAATGTAGACTTTTGGTATCTAGAGGCTTCCCTGGTAGCTCAGCTGGTAAAAAATCCACCTGCAATGCAGGAGACCTTGGTTCGACTCCTGGGTCGGGAAGATTCACTGGAGAAGGGATAGGCTACCCACTCCAGTATTCTGGCCTGGAGAATTCCATGGACTATATAGTCCATGGGGTCGCAGAGAGTCAGACACAAGTGAACGACTTTCACAGCCAAGGAAAAGCTTCTTTCAGGTTAATCTTTAAACTCACTTGAACCCAATGACTCTCTTGATATTTATCCCATTCCTGAAAACAGAGTTAATAATACAGCCGTTTTTTTTTTAAATACTGTGCACTGGGAATTTTTTATACTAGGGTTTCCCAGGTTGAACTAATGGTAAAGAACCCGTCTGCCAATGCCAGAGACATAAGAGCTGCAGGTTTGATCCCCGGGTCAGGAAGATTCTCTGGAGGAGGGCATGGCAACACACTCCAGTATTCTCGGCCGGAGAATCCCATGGACAGAGGAGCCTGGTGGGCTTGAGTCCATAGCATCGCAAAGAGCAGGATGCGACTGAAGCGACTTAGCATGCATACACTGGGAATTCTGTTTCTTTTTCACATGGTCTGATCTTTTTGCAAAGAAAACTGGTATTTAAAAAACTAAGCAAGTGGTGGGGACTTTCCTGGTGGTCCAATGGATAAGACTCCACACTCTCAATGCAGGGGGCCCAGGTTCGATCCCTGGTCAGGAAACTCAGATCCCACAGATGGCAATCAAGTCTACAAGTTACAACGACTGAACCCAAGCACTCTAGAGCCCAGGCACCACAACTAGAGAAGCCTGAAAGCTGCAATGAAGACCCAGCAAAGCCAAAATAAATAATAAACTTAAAAAAATCTAAGCAAGCAGCAAAATGAAAAAAAAAAAGACTTTTCCCCTAGGGTTAAGGACATGGGGAGATATATCTAAACATACATACATACATATATGTATGCACACACACACACGTGAAATCAAAGTGTTAGTCACTCAGTTGTGTCTGACTGTTTGTGACCCCATGGACTGTAACCCACAAGGCTCCTTTGCCCATAGAACTCTCCAGGCTAGAGTACTGGAATGGGTTGCCATTTTTTTCTCCAGGGGATCTTTCCAACCCAGGGATTGAACCCAGGTCTCCTGCATTACAGGAGGATTCTTTATCATCAGAGCTACCAGGAAAGCAATTTGTATATGTGTGTGTGTCTGTGTGTGTGTGTGTGTGTGTGTTGGGTTGGCCAAAAAGTTTTTTCGAGTTTCTATAAGATCTTATGAGAAAACCCAAACGAACTTCCTGTTCAGCCCAATACATAAAACAGGGTACATTAGTATTTTAAGGGCAAATTTAAAGAATTTCTAGAATAATTCTGGTTAAATGAAGGGTCCAGTGAGTTTCTTTCTGTGTCTCAGTTTCCTCCTCTGTCAAACGTAACCAGTAACGGTCCCTCCTGCACGGGTTCTTGGTGAGGATTTATAAGTCAGTGCCAGCAGAGCACTTAGGAAAGGGCTTGGCCATGCGACAAGGGGTCAGCTAGGAACGTCATTTAGACTATGGGCTCTCAATGAGGGGCCGCTAGCCATGTCTGGAGGCATTTTTAGTTGTCACAACTTGTGCGGGGTTGCTACTGGCATCCCGTGGGTGGGGACCAGGGATGTGACTCAGCACTCAGCACCCTACAGTACATACAGCAGTCCTGCAACCAAGACTTATCCAGCCCAAACGTCCATAGTGCCAAGGGGCGGGGGCGGGCTCCCCTGATGAGGACCCTAACCCAACAGCACTGGGGAAGGAATCTCTCTGCTCAGCTGTGGCTCTCATAGCAATCCCCATCTTACGTTGCTTGGTTTTGCTTTTCTTTTCTGGCTTGACATTTTGCTATTCTTTTTTTAATTTCTTGTTTCAGAATGAAACCAATCCCAACTTTAGTCATGCACCATGGGACTAATTAAATGTACTTTCCTATCAAGGTTCAGAGACTAAGGGGAAAACACATCTTCCCCTTCTAGAAAACCAGGAGAAAGAGACACAAAAAGCATTTTTCTGGGCTTTCCTGGTGGCTTGGCGGTGAAGAATCCGCCTGCCAAGGCAGGAGACATGTGTTCGATCCCTGGTCCGGGAAGATCCCACATGCCGCAGAGCAACTAGGCCCGTGTACCACTGCTAAGCCTGTGCTCTGGAGCCCAGGAGCGGTAACTATTGAGCCCGTATCCTGCAATTAGTGAAGGCCATGCACCCTAGAACCCGTGTTCCACAAGAAAAGCCAATGCATTTAGAAACCCACCTGCGCTGCAACTCAAGACTAGCCTGAGCAGCAACAAAGACCCAGCACAGCCGAAAAAAAAAAAACACATTTTCTCAGGGTGGGAGTCAGGCTGTACCTCAGCCAGCAGGCAGCCCTGAGGTTCCATGTCCAGCTGCACCTCATGCCTCTCGTTGTCCAGGAAATCCTCCAACTTCAGGAATTTGAGGGCACACAGGCCCCGCTGGTCCCGCCAGAACACAGCCAACTCCAATTCCCGTGCCTCAGGGAAGAAGAGGGCTGTCACTTGGGGTGCCTGAGGCCCCAGGTCCCTCCTCCTCCCAGCCCTCTCACTCGCCCACCTAACTCACCCTCTCCAGTTCCAGGGTAAAGCTCTGGTCCCAGGCGTTGGGGCCACATGGCTTCCAGGATGTCTGTCCCACCACTGTGTTATCCAGCTTGAGCACAGTGCTCACCTCATCTGGAACAGGGGTGGGGGGAGGCTGTCAGGAGATTCTGGGGAGGAGGGTAATCTCTTATATCTTATTAATAAAGAAATCCTCTCTTCCCCTATAATATTCTGCTATGCTATCTGACCAAGCTCTACAGTCCTGCCTTTCACATTAAGCCCTTCAATCCATCTCCAGTTGATTTTGGTGTGTGGTGTGAGGCAGGGATCCAAATTCACTTTTATTCTATATATAAATTCCAGCAATATATTCCTAAGTATTCAATCTAAAAAAATGCCAGCAAGTATACATTGGGAGATGCATAGATATAATGCTTACGTAACAGCTCTAAACTAGAACATCTGCCTATGAATTAACATATACATGGTAATATAGGGTTATTAGCTAAACCATGAAATCTCTTATATGCAACTATTTTTTACCTAAAAAAAAAAAAAAGACAGCAATCTGATATGGCTCAGTCTAACACAATTAAACCGGGCTAAAAATGAATGAAGTATAATTTCATGCAACGGTATGAATAAATCTCCCACACAATGTTGAATAAAAGAAGCCGTTTCCATGGAATACATTCTGTATGATTCCACATATGTGCAGTTCAAACACAGGCAAATTAAACTGCATTGCTTTGAGATGGTACATGGGCGCTTAAACTACAAAGAAAAGCGAGGCAATGATAGTGGTAAGAGTGAGGAGAGTAGCTACCTCTAGGACAGAGGAAGGGGCTGGAATTGAGGAGGGGGCATGAGAGGGCTTCCAGAGAATTCTATTTCTTGACCTGGGTGGTGGTAACACAGGCGGTTACTCTACTGTCATTCTTCTTTTATTCATACTTTTACACGTGTGCATTCGTTTCTTTTCACATTGTGGCAAAACTCACATAAAATTTACCATCATTATCAAGTATACAGCTCAGTGGTACCAAGTACGTTTATACTGTTGTGTAATCATCACCACTGTCATCTCCAGAACTCTTCATCTTTCCCAACTGAAACTCTGTCCCCGGTAAACAATAACTCTCCATTTCGCCTCCCCCTCAACCACTAGCAACCACTATTCTTTCCAACTCTATGAATGTAACCAACGTAGATACTTCGTATATTGAATCCTACACTACTTGTCGGCTTCCCAGGTGGCTCAGTGGTAAAGAATCTGCCTGCCAACGCAGGAGGCACAGGCACATGGGTTGAACACAGGGATTCACTCCCTGGGTTGGGAAGATCCCTCGGAGAAGGAAATGGCAACTTGCTCCAGCTTTCTTGCCTGGGAAATCCCACGGACAGAGGAGTCTGGCGGGTTACAGTTCATGGGGTCGCAAAAGAGTCGGACACAACTTAGGGACTAAACAACAACAAAAAGACAAGTAGTATCCCTCATGCTCAGCTGCTAAGTCATATCCAACTCTTTTGTGACCCCATGGACTGTAGCCCACCAGGCTTCTCTGTCCATGGGATTTCCCAGGCAAGGATACTGGAGTGGGTTGTCATTTTCTTCTCGGGGGAATCTCCCCAACTCCGGGATCAAACTCGTGTCTCCTGCACTGGCAGGCGGATTCTTTACCACTGAGCCACCAGGGAAGCCCACTTGTCATTTTACAGCTGGTTTATTTCACTGATGTACTCAAGTTCATCCATGTTGTGGCATGTTTCAGAATGTCCTTTTTTAAGGCTGAAAAATCCAGAGGATTCTATTTCTTGACCTGGGTAGTGGCAACATAGGCAGTTACTTTAGTGTTATTCTTCTTTTACTCATACTTTTAAACGTGTGTATTCACTTCTTTTCACATTGTGGTAAAACTCGTAACATAAAATTTACCATCGTTATAGATATATTTGTATAGAATAGAATCCACTTGTATAGAATAGACTTCTCTGGAATCCACTGTGTGGATGGACCACAATTTGTTTATCCATTCATCCATCAACAGACACTGGGTTGCTTCTGCCTTTTGACCACTGTGAATAACGCTGCTATGAACATGGGTGTATACCAAAAGCTCTTTGAGATCCGGCTTCCAACTCTTTGGAGTAGGAATACTAGATCTATGGTAGTTCTATGTTTCATTATGTGAGGACCTGCCATGCTGCTTTCCACGGTGGCCACACAATTTTACATCCCCACCAACAGCGTAGCAGCCTTCCAGCTTCTCCACATCCTCCCTAACACCTGTTATTTCACCGTGTTCTATTTTACAGTATCCATCCTAAAGAGTGTGATGAACGACTTTTTCAGAATGCTACCAACGTGGGAAATCAGGAACCACCCCCAGCCTACCCCACCTCATCCCTCCCGGACATCAGTGCCACTCACTGGTGTTCTCGGCTTCAGCTTTGAGGCTGCTCCTGCCACTGAGACTTCCGGTTCGGCTGTAAAGACCTCGGGCTGGGCGGCTCAGGAAGGGGGTGCGGCTGTCAGGGGTCCCAGGCCCCCCCACCGAAGGTGAAGGGTTCCAAGGGATGGTCTCTGGAAGGTCTCTGCAGCCCACCACACGCACCTCCAGGGTCCCTGAGAGAGGGGCAGGCTCATGGGGTGGGTTACATCTGGGGCAGGACAAGGGTTGCAGGTGCAGTGGGCATGTGCAGAAGTGGCCAGCGTGCAAGGGGGAGTTGGTGAGGGACAATCGGGGTGAGGCAGGGGGTCTGCTGCAGAGATGGCTGTGTCCAGAAGAGAGAAACAGGGGACAAGGGGGAGGGGTGGGGCAGTCTGGGGACGGGCTCTAGATGCTGAGGTTTAGTGACAGTAGAGCAGTTCAGAGTGCAGGCCGGAAGTCCAGGCGGTGGTGAGCCAGGTAGGACTGGAGGGGTCCAGGGTAGGATTCGGTAGGCTAGTCTGAGATCTGACACTGGGGCTGGGGTCTATGATGGGACTGGTCTGGGGAGGTAGTGGCTGACGGATCTAAGAAGGGAGGGGCTGGCTAGTCTGGGGGTGGGGGGGGTCAGAGGTTCAGGGCTGAGGATTCTGAGAGTGAGGGACTATGAGACTGAAATCGAGGACTCTGGCTGGAGAAAGTAGACAGCCGCCCCTTCATGGTGGGGATGGGACTGTTGTTGCTGCTGTTTAGTCACTCAGCTGTGTCTGACTCTTTTGCGACCTCATGGACTACAGACTACCAGGCTCCTCTGTCCATGGAATCTCCCAGGCAAGAATACTAGAGTGGGTTGCCATTTCCATCTCCAGGGAATCTTCCCACCCAGGGATCAAGGATGGGGAGACAAGGGCAAGAGTCTCTGGGAGGGCAAGGTGGGGTAGGAAGTCTAGGGTCCATGGGTCTGTCTGGCGTGGGGAAATGGGGCCCAGGGCTACAGGGTTGGGATGAATGGAGAAGGGAGGGGACAGTGGGATGGGAGTCCAGGACTGGGGAGAATGAAGATCCCAGTTGCAGGTTTGGGGCTGGGGGCTCAGAGGGGCAGGAGTCTAGAGCTAGGGGGGTGAGGTCCTGATTTGGGGTGGAAGCGGGGGAGGACGCGGGTGGTGTAGGGACCCACCTGTGAGTGGCGCAGGCTTGCTCAGGGTGCTGTAGTGCGTGGCGGGGAACGGCCCGGCCAGGCGGGCGCTAAAGGCTGCGGAGGAAGCCGCGGCGAGCTCCTCGCGCAGCAGCCGCCCCTTCGGGTGGTCAGCGGGTAGCTCCCCAAGCCGCCGCTCCAGCGCCTCCCGAAGCAGCCCCAGCTTCTGGTTGGAGTCGGTCAGCTTCTCCTGGGCCTGAGGTGGGAGAAGCCTGGCCGGGCTGGGGACGGGATCCGGCGCGCCCCTCCCCAGGCCCGCTAAGTCCCACCTGGAGCTCCTCCCCGGAAGCCCCAGCCCTCCAATCATCTGGGTCCGACTTGAAACAGGAGTCCCCATCCCTTGCTGAAGCCCCACCTCTCCGGGTCGACGCCCCGCCCCTCACCTCGCTGACGGCTTTGCGGTCCGGAGCCTTGGCGGCGCTGAGCAGGCGCAGCACGTTCTTGGCGCCCTCGGCCACCGCGTGCTCCACTCGGAAGTGGTGACGCAGCTCCTCGATGCGCAGCTCCACTGCCCCCAGGTCCGGACTCCCTGTGGGCGTGAGACACGAGGCAGTGAGGCCAGCCTGAGCCCCGGGCTGTCTCCAACCATCCTGGTTCTAGAGACATGCAGCCATCTGTAGTACAGGCACTGGCCAGGGACAGATAGCCGTCAACAAGCATCACTCCCTCCCAAGATAGGGGGTCATGGGGACAGTCACACTGTCACCCATGGGCAGACAGCCACACATGCACCCGGATGCTGTCGCTCTTTTATCCAGACGCCATCCCCCACAGAACCAGTCCCAGGGATGTAGTTAAGCTGCCACCCAGGGGCAGTCTTACACACAGACACACAACACATACTTAGGGAACTTCCCTGGTGGTCCAGCAGTTAAGAATCTGCCTTCCACTGCAGTGGATGAAGGTTCGATCCCTGGTGAGGGGACTAAGATCCCATATGCTCCGGAGCAACTAAGCCCATGTCCCTGCAACTACTGAGCCTGCGCACCACAACTGGAGAGTCTGTGCACCGCAAGGAAAGACCCCACATGATGCAATGAAGATCCTGTGTGCCCCAACTAAGACTCAATGCAGCCAAATAAATAAATAAAAATAAAACACACATTTAAGAACAGATACGTTGCTGATGGGAACACAAGTTGCTTTCCAACCAATGGAGGCAGTTTGGTGATTTCTGTCAGAATTATAAATGTATGTACCTTTTGATTTAGCAATCCCAGTTCAGGTACTTTATCCCATAGAAACAACTTTGCACTTGATATATGTTGTTTTTGTTTTTGTTTGGCCATACCATGCAGCATATGGGATCTTAGTTCCCTGACTAGGAACTGAATTGCACCCCCCCCCTCCCCTGCAGTGGAAGTGCAGAGTCCTAACCACTAGACTGCCAGGAAATTTCCCTTGATATATGTATTATACGTGGTTATTCATAGCCTTTTTTTTTTAAGAGCAAAAGATTGGAAGATACCTCATTTCCTCTAGTAGGGGTCTGAGTGAATGAATGGTGACCACCCACACCATGAAATAGAACGTAGCTGGAGGAACAGGAATGGTGTCAGATAGATGTCATCAGACTGTCACTTAGAGGGTGACAGTGGCATTGTCACTTTGTCACTAGTGCAGGCCTTAGAACACACATACCCACACACTCTTACAGAGATGCCGTCACACTGCCACACAGGGGTAAGACTGATATTATAGACACAGGTATATACCTTGTCTGTGCTGCGCTATGTGCTATCGTTTCAGTCGTGTCCGACTCTGTGCAACCCCATGGACTGTAGCCCACCAGGTTCCTCTGGCCATGGGATTCTCCAGGCAAGAATACCAGAGTAGGGTGCCATTCCCTTCTCCAGGGGATCTTCCCAACCCAGGAATCGAACCTGCAGTTCTTACGTCTTCCGCATTGGCAGGTGGGTTCTTTACCACTAGCGCCACCTGGGAAGCCCTATGCAGCTGCTGCTGCTGCTGCTGCTGCTAAGTCACTTCAGTCATGTCTGACTGTGCAACCCCAGAGATGGCAGCCAGGCTCCCCCATCCCTGAGATTCTCCAGGCAAGAACACTGGAGTGGGTTGCCATTGCCTTCTCCAATGCATGAAAGTGAAAAGTGAAAGTGAAGTCACTCAGTCATGTCCAACTCTTAGCGACCCCATGGACTGCAGCCTACCAGGCTCCTCCATCCATGGGATTTTCCAGCCAAGAGTACTGGAATGGGGTGCCATTGCCTTCTCCAGGAAGCCCTATACACCTTGTCAAACTCCCAGCAAAAGGACAGTGTCACAGGGACAGAGGGAAAGTCACGAAACATAAACACCCTAATGGGACAGAGTCAGTCAGTCAGTTCAGTCGCTCAGTCGTGTCCGACTCTTTGCGACCTCATGAACCGCAGCATGCCAGGCCTCCCTGTCCATCACCAACTCCTGGAGTTCACCCAAACTCACATCCATTGAGTCGGGACAGAGTCACACAATGGCAAAACTCCCAGGGCTCCAATTCCAGCCCAGGGAGGATCACGGCAACACAGGCACACTGCCACACAGATAAGGCACAGGGGCAGGCAAAGAAATGCCAGCACGGGACCTCCCCGGTGGTCCAGTGGTCAGGACTTCGCCTTCCAGGGCAGGCGGTACAGATTTGCTCCCTGGTTGGGGGGTGAGGGTCCCACGTGCCTCACAGCCGGGGAATCAAGGCATGGAATGGAGGCAGTGTTGCGGCAAATTCAGTGAGGCCTTGTGGACACAGTGGGGGAAGGAGAGTGGGACGGACAGAGAGAGGAGCACTGCCATCTATACACCAGCACATGGGGCACAGCCAGCCAGTGGGGATTTGCCGTATGGCGCAGGCAGCTCACACCAGTGCTCTATGACAGCCTAGAGGGGCGGGATGGGGTGGGAGGGAAGGATCAAGAGGGAGAAGACATATGCATATGCTTATGGCTGATTCATGCTGATGTATGGCAGAAACCAATCCAATACTGTAAAGCAATTATCCTCCCATTACAAATAAAAGTTTTTGTTGAAGAACAACAACAAAAAAAATGGTCCACAATGAAAGAAAATCTTTAAAAGAAATGCTGTCACGATGTCATACAGTCAGGGGAGCATGAGCAATAATCATAGACACAGAGACCCAATGTCACAGGGAAACAGGCTGGCTTCACGCTCAGAGTGCAGTCCCAGGGATGTGGCCACAGCCCAACAGAGGACACAGCCACAGTCACCCAATGGAACAGGGAGTAGGCACAAGGACACATTGGCACCTAGGTGCAGGAGACCTGTCACCCCCAGACACAAGGTCACAGTCATGCTTATCCACAGCTGTAGATTTCAAGGACAGTCTTGCGGTCTCAAGCATTCCTACAGTCACACTCGCCCACAGCTGTGTGGCACCCACCAAGACGTTTGTCCTATGTGCCCAGATGGTCATCAAGACTTTTACACTTATAGGGACAAGATTAGGCTGTCACCAAAAGTTACAATGCGAGGGCACAATAAGGAGGCAGCCATCTATGAATCTGGAAGAGGGCTCTCACCAGACGCCGTATCTGCCAGCGCCTTGATCTTGGACTTTCAGCCCCCAGCACAGTGGGAGATGAATGTCTGCTGTTTACATGCCCCCTCATCCCCAGTCTGCGGTATTGTGGTGGAGGAGCCCAAACACACTAACACCCACCCACAGCTGACATACTCTCATGGTGACACAGGAACTCTCAGAGTCATGGGGCATGTGTACAAACTCTGGCCCCCACAGCTAATACCACACTGACACTGACAAATGTCGCTAGTACAGTCACCCCTTGTACGTGATACCTGGAGAACTGATGCATACAACACAGGCTGTCTCAAATTCAGGATGACAGTTGGGTTGAGATGCCCTCAGGCATTCAGACACTGAGATACATAGGAAACACACACATGCTGTGGACACCCAGTTTCATATTACTGGGGCCAACACGGCAAGGCAACTGCCTAGCCCAGGGGTCCACACATTTTTTCCATGAAGAGCCAAAGGGTAGGACCTCCCTGGTGGTCTAGTGGTTAAGAGGCTGCCTGCCAACACAGGGAACGTGGGTTCAACCCCTGGTCCAGGGAGATTCCATATGCTGCAGGGCAACTAAACGCCTGCTGCACAACTACTGAGCCTGCGATCCAGAGCCCATGAGCTGCAGCTACCAAAGCCCAAGAGCCCATGCTCGACACAAGAAGCCACTGCAATGAGAAGCCTTCACACAACGAAGACCCAGCACAGCCCAAACTGAATTATTCTTTTAAAAAGAGCCAAAGGGTCAATATTTTTACCTTTGTGGACCACAAGCTCTGTTGCCACTACCTGGCTCCACTGTCACAATGCACAAGCAGTCGTAGCTGACAGTAAATGAACAGGCATGGCTGGGTTGTCAGTATTTCCAAAACAAGCAAACAAACAAAAAAAAGCAGCAGCAGATTTGGTCCAAGAGCTGTAGTTTGCCAATAACTGATCACGTGCAAATCTTGAGTGGGACAGAATGGGAAACCAGGGCCCAGAGAGGGTCAGGAAGGCCTTCTAGCATGGTGAGTCGCAGCACCCACCTCCCTGCCTTAGGAAGGGACCCCTTGTGGGGCTGGGAGCTGAACTCTGCAAGGTGGAACGCAGGGGAGGCTGTCTCGGGGGAGGGGCTCACCTTGAGCCTCGTCTGGGGCTGCCTGGCTCTCCAGCTGGCAGGCCTGCAGTGCCCGGCGCAGTTGCATGCGGATGATATCTATCTTGGTCTTACTGTCTTGCAGCATCTGCTGCGCCGTCAGCAGCAGCTTCCGGTCCTGATGGCAGAGACAGGCCGTGAGGGGAAGGCTGGGCAGGTGGGGGTCTGACCACCCGTCCTGGTGCCCACCCCAGGCAGGCTCTGGGTGACAGAGCATTCACGTGTGGGTATGACAGAATGTGTTCCTGGGTGTTGAAGGGAGATGGAGCCTGTGGCATGTGAATCCTGACAGCTGCCACCTAACAGCTGTGTGACTTTGGACAAGCTGCTCAACCGCTCTGTGTCCATCTGCTCATCTGCGGGAAGGGGAGTGTTCTAACAGCACCAATCACCACTGGGCTGAGGATTAAAGGAGGTAATCTGTGTGTAGGGCTCAGAACTGTGCCTGGCACCAGCAGGCATTGTATTCGTGTCAGCTGTTAGAATGGCCTACGTGTGTGAGTGTTCCCCATGGTGGGCGTAGCCTTGCCTGTAGCCACATGGGTGAGTCCAGGGGTGACTAGGTGTCAGACAGTTGTAGGCAGGTGCAGGAAGCAGGGTCCTGCTCTTGGTGTGTGCAGTTCAAGCTACAGGGTTAACTGGGCATAGCCAAGGACGGTATGTGTGTATAAGTGCCAGGAACTGGTGGTGGATTTTTCCATTGACTTGGTGCTATGTTCAAAACCAGGCACCGACAGACTTCCCTGGTGGTCCAGTGGTTAAGAATCCACCTGCCAATGCAAGGGACACAGGTTCGATCCCTGGTCCGGGAAGATTCCACATGCAGCAGGGCAACTAAGCCCATGTGCCACAACTACTGAGCCTGCACACCCTAGAGGCTGTGCTCCATGACAAGAGAAGCCACTGCAATGGGAAGCCCATGCCCTGCAGCTAGAGAGTGGCCCCTATGCTCCACAGCTACAGAGAGCCTGAGCATAGCAATGAAGTCCCGGAGCAGCCAAAAATAAAAACAGGTAAAATACATTCTAAAAAAGCCAGGCACGGCCAATCTGTGACGAAAGAAGACTGGGTACTGACTGAAGGGGGCAGGAGGGCACTTCTGGGTGACAGGAAAGGTTCAGTAAGGGTGGTGGGTAGCTAGACAAAAATTCACTGGCTGTACACTTAGGTTTTCTGCGCTTGACGTCCATTTGTTACACCTCAAGAAAAGGTTAAGAAAAGTTCCGCATGGTCTGTGTGCTGTGCAATATTCACGTTTGTGTGTGCACTCACAGGCGTGATGCTCTCTGGGTCTCTAGCTGTAGGTCGAACTCTGCCCGTGGGTGTGTCTCTGGGTGTTGCTGCCAACCTGTGACTGTGTACGTGGTGTTGGTACAACTGGGGGTATGTCTGGGTGACAACTGATCACTGGGTGTGAAAAACTGAAGATGTGTGTGTCTGTGTGTCTAGGTGTCCTGTTGGCCTGTGCTGTGTGTCCTGGGTGTTCTATGATGGTGTGCATCTCTCCATGTCTAGAGGTGACTGTGGTGGTTTTCCTCCACGTGTTTCTGAGAGTTGTTACTGCTGTGAATCTAGGTGTTATGATGGTGTGTGTGTGTGTCTCAGTGGTGATATGCCACTGTGTGTCTCTAGAAGCTGTTATGACCATGGGTGTGTCTCTAGATATCATGATGATAGTATACACATCTGGGCTTCTCTGGTGGCTCAGTGGTAAAGAACCCGCCCATCAACGCAGGAGACATGAGTTCAATTCCTGGGTTGGGAAGATCCCCTGGAGGAGGAAATGACAACCCACTCCAGTATTCTTGCCTAAAAAATCCTATGGACAGAGGAGCCTGGTAGGCTACAGTCCATACGGTGGCAAAGAGTCGGACACGACTGAGCTGCTAAACGGTAACATGTGTGCATCTGGGCGTTGATCTGCGTGTACGTCAGAGACGCCACCAGCAGTGAGAGGCTGCATGTTGCCCGGTCTCCGGGGGTAACTGAGTATGGTGGGGAAGTCTCTGCCACGTGTTGATCTGACATCACCCACAGTCATCCAGTTTCCTCTCTGCCCCCACCCAAGCTGCCCACACTCCAATCCTGCTGCAGAGTCACTCCACAGCCCTCTGTCCCCAACCCAGAGTGCCCCAGCCTCCTGGGGGGCAGAGGGAGGCACCACCCCGCCCCCACCACATGCTCCAGCCTGTGATGCGCCCACAGGTGTACATGCACATTGAGGGGTGTGCACGCACACTGCTCCCACCTTGGTGCTGCCGTTGCTATACGTCTGGATCATGTTCTCTGCTCCCTGCTTCACCTTCAGCTCGATGGCCAGCTGCTTCTCCAGACCGGCTACGCGGCTCAGGTTGGTGGCTGAGCAGGCAGAGTCACCTGTGCCAGGGGACTGGGGGGCATCTGGAGGGGTGGATGGGGCAGAGTCACCACAGCCCTCCTCTCCAACTGCCCAGGTGCTTTTGCACCAGCTGAGAGGATCCACCCCGGGCCTGTGAGGAGGAAGAGCTGAGGGCCAGGGGCCACAGGGAAACCCTTTCAGGGCTGGGGCGGGACCAGTGTGAATGAACACAGGTGTGTGTGAGGCGTTGGTGTGATCGTGTATACCTTTGTAGAGAAGGTATATACACCCAAAGATGTGCAAGGTTGTGTAGGCATCAGCGGGTGTGGCTGCGGTTAAGTCTGTGAACTTCAGGGTGCTGCATAACTGAGTGTGTCTCCCCAGGTGCTAGTGTAACTGTGAGATGTGAGGTGTTAGAATGCCTCTGTGAGATTCTGGGTGATGGGATGACTCTGCACGTCTGCGACTGTCAGCAGAACTGAGCATTCAGATCTCCTGGCGCTGGTGTGACAGCATCCGAGTGCTGGAACAGCTGGACATGTGTGTCTCTGGAGGTTGGCACAGCTCTGTGTCAATCTCCAGAGAGTGGAATGACCATCAGAGGGACTCTGGGTACAGCTGTGACAGGATGAGGTTTTTGAGTGTTGGCTGAACTCTTTCATTATCTTCAAGTGTTGATCCGATAGTGTTGCTGCTGCTGCTAAGTCGCTTCAGTCGTGTCCAACTCTGCAACACCACGGACGGCAGCCCAGCAGGCTCCTCCGTCCCTGGGATTCTCCAGGCAAGAACACTGGAGTGGGCTGCCATTGCCTTCTCCAAGGCATGAAAGTGAAAAGTGAAAGTGAAGTCGCTCAGTCGTGTCCAACTCTTAGCGACCTCATGGACTGCAGCCTACCAGGCTCCTCCATCCGTAGGATTTTCCAGGCAAGAGTACTGGAGTGGGGTGCCATTGCCTTCTCCGTCTGATAGTGTTAGCCTCCAGCTATTGACACACTAAAGAGGTGTGTGGGTGCTGGGCTAAGTGATGCTGAGTCTCAGGTCTTGCCCAGTTGAGTGTGTTAAGTCTCAGGCGGTTTATGGGCTGGTAAACTCCTGTGGCAGTGGCTCTGTGTGTCTGAATCTCTGGGGGTTGCTGTGAGTGTGTGTGAGTCCTCAGGTTTTGTGTGTGTGTTGGTGTGATTGCGTATGCGTTTATCTGGGCACTGGCTGGCAGTATGGACGTCTCTGGGTATTCACAGAATGCTGCTGCTACTGTTTAGTCACTCAGTCACGTCCGACTGTTTAGCAACCCATGGAGCGTAGACGCCCAGGCTCCTCTGTCCATGAGATTTCCCAGGCCAAGAATACTGGAGCGGGTTGCCATTCCCTTCTCCGGGGGATCTTCTTGACCCAGGGATCGAACCCACATCTCCTGCACTGCAGGCAGATTCTGTACCGCTGAGCCACAGGGTGGGCCCTCAGAGTAGTCTGGGTGCTGGCGTGACTGTGTGTGAGGGTCTCTGGCTACTGATGTGATGTGTGTTACATCTTTTAGTTGCAAGATGAAAAAGTTCTGCAGATTCCTTGCACAAAAATGTGAAAATACTCAACACCACTGAGCTGTATGCTTAAAAATGATAAATTTTCTGTAATGTGTTTTTTTCCAAAACGTTTTATTTTATATTGGAATATAGGTGATTAAGGGACTTCCCTGGTGGCTCAGTGGTAAAGAATCTACCTGTTAAGCAGGAGATGCAGGTTCAATCCCTGGGTTGGGAAGATACCCTGGAGAAAGAAATGGGAACCTACTCCAGTCTTCTTGCTGAAAAATCCCATGGGCAGAGGGGCCTAGCAGGCTGCAGTCCATGGGGTCACAAACATGGGGTCTAAACGGAAGCAATAACAATAGCCAACTAACAATGCTGTTATACTTTCAGGTGTTGTGTTTTTTTAATCACAATTAAAAAATTTTTTTAATCAGTTGGAGCCTATAGGTGTTGTCCAGGTGTGGGTGTGACTGTGACTGTGGATATTTGTGTGATACCTGTAAACCCTTTGGTGTTGTCCAGGTGTGGGTGTGACTGTGACTCTGGATATTGGTGTGATACCGTGTAAGCCCTTTGGTGTTGTCCAGGTGTGGGTGTGACTGTGAGTCTGGATACTGGTGTGATACCGTGTAAGCCCTTTGGTGTTGTCCAGGTGTGGGTGTGACTGTGAGTCTGGATACTGGTGTGATACCGTGTAAGCCCTTTGGTGTTGTCTGGGTGTGGGTGTGACTGTGAGTCTGGATATTGGTGTGATACCGTGTAAGCCTTTGGTGTTGCCCAGCTGTGGGTGTGACTGTGTGTACCTTTCCCTGGGTGTTGGTTTGGGCCTTTAGTCTGCCTGTATTTGGGCCTCCCAGGTGGCACTACTGGTAAAGAATCCGCCTGCCAATGCAGCAGACGCAAGAGATGCAGGTTCAGTCCTGGGTCGTGAAGATGCCCTGGCGAAGGAAATGGCAATCCACTCCAGTATTGTTGCCTGGGGAATTCCACTGGACAGAGGAGCCTGGCGGGCCACAGTCCACGGGGTCACACAGAGTTGGACACGACTGAGCACTTGTCAGCAGTGATAGCAGCCGCCTGCATTTTCAGGTTGGAAGCTGCCGTGACCGAGTGTGTCTCCCTGGTGGTCACTGGCAATGGGCTGGCCGGCCGCACCCTGGGACACAGTGGGTGAGCCCTGGGCAGTGGAGGCCCCCAGTCCCGCATCCCCACCCCCCAGCCCAGGGAAGCCTGGCTTACCGTGTACGCCCACCGCGGGGTCGGGCAGCACCACGTGGGCATGCAGCTCCTGCAGCTGCTGGTGCAGCAGGTCAAGCCTGCGTGAGGAGCCGCGCAGCACCAGCTCCACGGGGCCGAGGTTACGGCCCAGGTCAGTGGTGGCTCGCCGCAGGTTCTCTGCACCCTCCTTCAGCTTCAGCTCCTTGCGGATCTCCCGCCGCAGACGCTCCCGCTCCAGCTCCAGCTGCTGCTGTACCCCAGGGGCTGCCAGGTCGGCACCTGCCAGGCCCAGCTGCTCCAGCAGGGACCAGCTGCGCGGCTCACTCTGCGGGGGACGGAGCAGGGTCAGTGGGGCCAGAGTGGCTCTGGGGGTGCAGACCACATTCAGCTGGCCTGGGCCGGCCTCCTCCTGGGGGGAACTCCTGACACAGGCCCTGCTCCATGTCCTCCGATGGTCCCCCAAAACAGGGAGGTGAGACAAGGCCCTGTGCCTGCTTCCTGACACCTCCAAACTGTGAGGTCCCAAGGGCAGGGCCTTCTCCTTGCCTGTCCCCTCAGACAAGAGGACCATAGGTACAGTTCAGTCTCCCCCGCACTGTCCTCATGCAGTGGGATCCTGCAGGGCAGATTCCATTGCCCCATCACTGGGTCCCCACAGCTCGGGGTCCCCAAGGTCAGGCCCTATCTCTTCTTCCACTGTCCTCCCAAATTAGGGGGGCCCAAGAACAGGCTTTGTCTCCCTCTGTTGCCCCCAAATGACCAGGTCCTGAGGGGAGACCCCCTCTCTCCTCTGCTGCCCCCCTAAACTAGGAGGTCCCAAAGGCAGGCCCCATCTCCGCTCCCTTATGCCCCACGTTAGGAGGGCCTGAGGGCAGCTTTCATCTTCCTTCTGCTGCTCCCCAAATGAGGAAGTATCAAGGGCAGGCCTGTGATGCCCCCCAAACCACAAGGTTGGGGTTCCAAGAGCAAGTTTCTTCTCCTCTTGGCTGTACCCTTGAACTAGGAGGACCCAGGGACAGGCCTTGTCTATTTCCTGTTGTACCCTCAAACTAGGAGGACCCAGGGACAGGCCTTGTCTATTCCCTGCTGTACCCCAAAACTAGGAGGGTGTGGAGACAAGCTTTGTCTATTCCCTGCTGTACCTCCAAACTAAGAGGACCCAGAGACAGGCCTCATTTATTCCCTGCTGTAACCCCAAACTAGGAGGACCCAGGGCCAGGCCTCGTCTATTTCCTGCGGTAACCCCAAACCAGGAGGGCCTGGAGACGGGTTTTGTCTATTCCCTGCTGTACCCCCAAACTTGGAGATCCGGGGGCCAAGCGCCATCTCCCCTCCTTTTGTCATCTACAACTGGCACCCCAAAGAAAAGAGCACTGTTCCCTTCCTCCTCTATCCCCCCCAACCTGGAAGCCCAAAGGGCCCCAAACAGTTTCATCTTTCAAACAGAAAACTCCAAAGCCAGCATCCCATCTCCTCTCCTCAGTCCAAAACCGAGCGGTACCGAGGGGAGGGTCCCTCCGGCCTGTGCCACTTGGGGTCCTCTTCTGCTGCCCCTCCCCCACAAGGACCCCAGCCCCCACCTCCAGCTCCGGGTCCAAAGGGGGATCAGCCTCCGCCATCCTGGGCCCCGGCTGAGGGCCCCGCCCTCTTCCTGAACCTCAGCCCTGCCAGGGCCTCTCGCCTGCTACTTCCTCTTTCCTGCTGGCTCCCAGCAACCCCTGCGAAGGCCAGCTCTGGGGCTCTGGGGCATCAAGAGGACCTTCCTCTCAGCCCCCACTCGAGGGCTGAGCCTGCTTCTCTGGGGTCATCCCAGGGGTGGCCCCTCTGCTCCCTGTCCTGAGGATTCCCAAGGTGTACACAGCAGGCACACACACACAGGCCCGCTAGTGTGGACATGAAGAGCAGCCTTCCCCACATATACAGCTTCCCTACAACACACTCTTATACACCTACAGGCATCACAGGCTGGCCAGTGTGTGCCCACCCCCCAGCCCCTGTATATACTTATATACACCAACACCCACAAGTGCTTACATGGGCGGGCCAGCCCCCTTCCTGTCCCAACTTCCGGCTTCTTCTCAGCTCGGTTGCCTGCTGCTGCTGACCACAGCTTGGAGGCCTGGGGGCCCGGCCGGCCCTGCGGTACCTCCCTGAGGCCCACATCATGAGGAGACAGCTCTGCAGGGCTGGAGTGCCAGTGTCTCCACTTAAGCTCAAGTATGATTAAGAACCATGGTGGTTACTACAAGCTGCACGCCAGGTCAACTAAAGCCATTCCAGGAGGTGCTACTGTGACTCCGTTTTCCAGATGAGGAAACCGAGGCCTGGGGCGGTGACCTAACTTGCCCAAAGCCTCACAGCCAGCAGGAGACAGAACTAAGATTTCCAACAAGAGTGCCCAGAATCAGAGCTAGTTGTCAGCCAGGCAGGAAGAGCCCCTCGTATATTATCTGCCGCCACAGTGAGACCCCATTTCAGAGATGAGGAAAGTCAGGGTTCGCTCTCAATCAACTTCAAGGGCAGCTGCCCCCAGAGAAGATTTACTTCAGGCCTAAAGTGTCACTCCCATGATCCTACTGACCCCTCAATTTTATCCTGGGCAGCTGCCATATTTCCCCTCCTACTTCACAGGTGAGGAGACTGAGGCTCAGAGGGATGGCAGCAGCAGTTCTAGATGGCGGAGGGGATTGCCAACACTCCCACCTCACTTCTGGGGGCAGCTGGCAATATCCAGAGCCATTCTGGGTTGGTTGTCATAACTGGGGCTGCTACTAGGCTCTATGGGGTTGAGTTCATGGAAACTGCTTGACATTCCACTGTAAACACGAGAGCCTCCACCTCCAAGAATGATTCAGCCCCAAATGTCAATAGTGCTGAGCTTTAGAAACCCTGGATTAAAGGACACAGACTCACATCCTGAGCTGCTGGCCATGACCACTGGTAAGGATTTCACAGCAGCCCCACCTGCAAGGGGCTGACCTGGTCTACGTCCTTCCTCACCATGAAAACTCTCTTGGCTACATTTTTTTTTTCAATTTTGACGGCAGAAACCAAGGCTCAAAGAGGGAATGGTGCTGGGCCTAGGACACACTGTGAAGAAGTGGCAGCTCTGGAATTTACACCCAGGGTCACCTCCTACCACCTGCTATCAACCAGGTCCCACCGGCCACCCAGCCCCACCCTGTCCCCAGCAGGCAGAGCAGCGGTGCAGCCAGGAGCGGGGCCAGCTTGAATGAGGGGAGTCCGGGTTGGGGGGGAGGAGCAGAATCCCTCAGCCCCACCTCCTCCAGCAGCTGAGGGCTGAGAATATGCAAAGGAGGGAGAGAGGGAGGCTGGGCCTCCCGGGTTCTCCTTCCTTGGGTGACTCACTCCTATCCAGGGCAGGGGTCACCTGAGGGCCAACGAGATGAACCCATGAATCAGGAGCCTGGCCTGGCCTTGGGGAATCCCCAACACCCTCCAAGAAGCAGAAAACACCTCCCCTGCCCCAGGTCCAGAGGGTCCACTTCTCAGAAATTCCCTCTTCCTAGAGTGACCAGGGATCTAGACCCCATGTCCGGAGATTTCAATGCATTGGGCGTTTCTGGAATCCGGACAGGACATCCGTTTGCCGGACACAGAACAGACAGGCACACACACTGGGACAGACAGAGGGACAGGGGTAGCAGACCCAAGCAGCCACGAGAGAGAGAGGAATGACCAGGACGGGGTGAGGGTGGGGGTGGGGGTGGGGTAGGGGGAAGAGAGCAGGCAGGAGACGGGAAAGGGGGCCAGGGCGCAGGTCCAGCCTCGGTCCAGGAATCACAGTCTCCGTCCGGGCCATGTCTGCTACATGCCAAACACATGCATGTGCCAGGGGAGTCCTACACTGTCCTCCCAGGGCTGATGGGGTAGAGGCAGGGACCCAGGCCCTCCCCGGCCCCCAAGGTCTGACCTTGTGTGATCGGCAACACCAGATACGCCCAGCTCCTCGGCAAGGCTGGCAGGCCATCAGCAGGACTGGGGCGGGGGACAGGGGGTCACGGGGGAGACACAAAGGGGATGTGGGGGCAGGTGCAGAAGGAGATGAGAACCCAGTTACACAGCAACCACAGGACGATGGAGAGGTGATGAGGCACTGTGGGGGCACCGGAGGTACAGGACATGTCTCAGATTTGGGTCACTGACCCAGAGAGGTTTCAGCAGTCACTCTGGCCCTGCTTACCACAGGCAGGGCAGGTGAGTCCCAGGCTGCGATGTCCACAAGGTGGCCCAGGGAGAACCTGGGTGGGTGGCACTTCGGTGTC
Organism: Capricornis sumatraensis; assembly: GCF_032405125.1. NCBI lineage: Eukaryota > Metazoa > Chordata > Mammalia > Artiodactyla > Bovidae > Capricornis > Capricornis sumatraensis. Next base: position 11,750,127 of record NC_091077.1, read on the forward strand.
AGTCACCTGTGCCTCTGTGTGTGTTGATGTGTGGGTTGTGGGGTGACCCAGTCCAGGCAGGATTCCAGGTAAGAGAATCCCCAGTTCATTGACATGGACACTCCCCACCCGGAATCCTGGGATAAGGTTCCACCTGGCAGCCGGGTGGCTGGCTGTGTGGGTCCCTGGTCCCCAGACCTAAAGAGGTGACTCTGGCACTTCCGCCAACAGGTGCCAATCTGCAGCGTCGCGACCATCGTAAAGCTCAGTCCGGAGGTGGGGGTGCCGCCGCCGGAGCTTTGTTGTGCGTGGGGGAGGGTGGGGGAAACGGGGCGAATGGCCTGCGCCCTTCCCGGGGCATCGCGCCAGGCACCTGCTCAGGTGGAGCGGCACCTGCCGGAGAACCGAACGCTGAGGAGAGGGAGCGAGCGGCAGGGTCGACTGGCACCGGGATGCCCAGCTAGCCACAGACACCCGAAGTCGAGCCTCCGCTGCGCCCCCTCTAATTCTCAGAGAAGGGCGGAGCTGGGGATGTTGTAGGACTCCCCTCGCTCCCCCACCCTCCCCCGTGCGTACCTCCACCTGCCGAGGAGACTGCGCTGGCTCCACGGTGCTGGCCCAGGGAGGGGGCGCCTAGCGCTCGGGGGAGGTGGGGACCCGCCCTGGCCGCCCCGATCCCGGGAGCTCCGGCGGTGCGCGGGCGGGGGTCCCCAGCGCCGGCTGGCCGCTGGGCGGCTGCGAACGCAGGTGCGCCTACCTGCACAGCGTCGCTGGCCATGTCCACACGCAGCCCGCCAGGGGTCCCCGCGCGGAGGGAGGGGCGCTGAGAGGAGCGCGCGTGCGCCCCGCGCGGGGCGGGGCGGGGGGCGGGCGCGGCGCGACGCCCCCCGCAAGGCGCAGGGCCGGCTCCGGCCTGCTCGGCTCGGGCAGCGCCTGGCCTGGCCGCCGAGTCCGCGCGCCGCGCCCTCCGGCCCCAGCGGCCGCCGGGCCCGGTCACGTGACCACCGAGGTCGGCGCCTGGGGAGGGGGCGGGGCCGAGGGGCGGGGCTCCCGGCGGCCCCCGGGGCTACAGGGTCCTGGCCGCTTGTGCGCCCCCCTCCGGAGCGGAAGCTGCCGGGTCGGTTTCGCTCGTCTTTCCTTCTTTCGGATTTCTCCCTTTTCCCACGGTTCACCCGATTGAGCGCGCGGGAACCCAGAGAAAAAGAGGGAGCCACATTGAAGCAGGGAGCGGTGGAAGCCTTTGGACCTCCCTGGACCTCCTCTCAAAAAAACAAAAACAACTCATATTCTCCCTGTGTTTGCAAGTTGAGGCTTTCTTAGAACGAACTGTCATTCAAGGGCACCGGAGCTTCCCCCACAGGCTGGAGACAAGCTCTGAGCAGACTTGTGTTCAAATTCCAGCACCCTATGCCTTGGGGGAGTCCCCCAAACCTAAGAGCCCCTTATCTGTAAAAAAAAAAAAAAAAGAAAAAGAGAGAGAGAGAAAGAGAAGGATTGACCTACCCACCCTTGGAGGTGTTGACAAAGTGAAATGAGACAATGCATGCCAAGTGCTGTGAACGCAGTAAGCGCTGGACAAAGGTTAGCTGCTGTGATTTTTAGTGTTTTTGCCGTTGTTATGTAAAGAGATTTGACCCCTAAATCCGTCACGGACTCGCTGTGGGCCCTGCAGCGTCTGATCCTCAGTTTTCGCCTCTGTAAGATGGGGACACGCCTCTTCGGGGCTGCTGCATGCAAGTGGCGCTCCACCGTGCAGACTCGTGCCCGGTCGGAGGCGGAAGGTGAAGAACTCTGAGGAGCTTCTCCAGGCTCTGCGGAGTCCCTGGAGCATGCAGCCTGGCTCGTGGCAGACCGGGCACTCCCTTTCAAACTCGGTGACTGAACCAAGCTGCGGTCCCTTGGGCGCGGGGCAGAGAGCGCTTCTCCGCCTTGGCGCCTTCCTGGGACCCTCCAGAGCGCGGGAGGCCACCTTGGTTACCCGCAGCTTTACATGGTATACGCGGTCCCAGAGATCGGGGCAGGGTGTTTTCTCTCTCCCTTTGGGCGACTCTTTGGGGCTGGGTAGTGGTGGTGGTCAGGAAGCGACAGTTAGAACTGGACATGGAACAACAGACTGGTTCCAAATAGGAAAAGGAGTACGTCAAGGCTGTATATTGTCACACTGCTTATTTAACTTCTATGAAGAGTACATCATGGGAAACGCTGGACTGGAAGAAACACAAGCTGGAATCAAGATTGTTGGGAGAAATATCAATAACCTCAGATATGCAGATGACACCACCCTTATGGCAGAAAGTGAAGAGGAACTAAAAAGCCTCTTGATGAAAGTGAAAGAGGAGAGTGAAAAAGTTGGCTTAAAGCTCAATATTCAAAAAAAAAAAAAAGCTCAATATTCAGAAAACGAAGATCATGGCATCTGCTCCCATCACTTCATGGCAAATAGATGGGGAAACTGGAAACAGTGTCGGACTTTATTTTTGGGGGCTCCAAAATCACTGCAGATGGTGACAGCAGCCATGAAATTAAAAGACACTTACTCCTTGGAAGAAAAGTTATGATCAACCTAGATAGCATATTCAAAAGCAGAGACATTACTTTGCCAACAAAGGTTCGTCTAGTCAAAGCTATGGTTTTTCCAGTGGTCATGTATGGATGTGAGAGTTGGACTGTGAAGAAAGCTGAGTGCCGAAGAATTGATGGTTTTGAACTGTGGTGTTGGAGAAGACTCTTGAGAGTCCCTTGGACTGCAAGGAGATCCAACCAGTCCATTCTGAAGGAGATCAGCCCCGGGATTTCTTTGGAAGGAATGATGCTAAAGCTGAAGCTCCAGTACTTTGGCCACCTCGTGCAAGAGTTGACTCATTGGAAAAGACTTTGATGCTGGGAGGGATTGGGGACAGGAGGAGAAGGGGGCGACCGAGGATGAGATGGCTGGATGGCATCACTGACTTGATGGACGTGAATCTGAGTGAACTCCGGGAGGTGGTGATGGACAGGAAGGCCTGGTGTGCTGCGATTCATGGGGTCGCAAAGAGTCGGACACGACTGAGTGACTGAACTGAACTGAACTGAGTGGTGGTGGTGATGGTTAACAGAGAAAGAGGAAGAGGAGGAAGAGAAATTATAGCAGTCTACAATCCGCCCACTTCTCCCTCCACGGTCTCCACCAAGTCCATCTTCATCATCGTTCACCTGGACCAGTGCAGTCGCCTCCTGTCAGGTCCCTGGGTTCCTTCCTTGACCTCGTAGTCTCTTTTCCCCACAACAACCCAGGGATGCCTAGGAATGTCTAAGTCAGGTAATGTCCCACCTCTGCCTAGATCCCTCTTTGACTCCCAGCTTCCCCAGAGGAAAAGCCAAAGTCCTATCAGCAACCCACAAGGCCCTTCACCTTCCTTCTCTCCTCTTCTCCCACCTTTTCCCCTTGCTCACTCTGCAGCCACACCTGTTTCCTGGCAGTTCCTCAAATATTTATCCATTGAATTAAAGAAACCTTTGAGCCAGCTCTTTTGCTTTGGATTTAAATGTGAGGAAACTCAGGCCCCTCACCCTCAATGAGCTTCCCAGGTGGTGCTAGTGGGAAAGAACCCCCGACTGTCAATGCAGTAGACACAAGAGACGCAGGTTCCATGCCTGGGTCAGAAAGATCCCCTGGAGGAGGGCATGGCCACCCATTCCAATATCCTTGCCTGGAGAATCCCAGGGACAGAGGATTGGGGAGTGGGGCCTACAGTCCACAAGGTCATGAAGAATCAGACATGACTGAAGCGACTTAGCACCAGTTATAAAGTCAAGATGTTTATGGTCCTTGCTGCGTCTTCCGCTAATTCTCCAGCCCACCCATTTTACAGATGGGGATGATGGGGCCAAGCAAGGCTGAGAGCCAGTCCACCACCTTATCCAGGGAAGGGCCCTCTGCTGCCTGACATGTTTCCAGGCTGCTTCCCTGGATAGAGCTGGGGAACCCTGCCAAAGTCTCACTCCAACCTTCTGGCATTCATTTACTCAGTGAATATTTATCGGCAACCACTGGGGACTTCGGCAGCACTGGAAACAAAATTTCACTCTGGGCTTGAAATAGGGACACCAAGGACTTATTGTATAAACTCAGCCAAATATGATAACTGCACCAACACCTCCCTGCGCCTCCTCTGGCCTCTTTCCAGTCCTCTCCAGGGCTTTAGAAGCCCTAAATCACCCCCACCATAACCCACCTCTGCCTGCTGGAAAACCTATTTCTGGCACTCTGGAGCTCTTAGGAAAAACACCACTCCTCATCTGGCCTACAAGGTAGTCCAGTCCAGCCTCTGCCCACCCGTCCAGCCACATCCCCCTCCACTTCCCTCACCCCCACTTAACAAAACTGGCCTTCTTTCCGTTCCTCAAATATTCTCACCTTACTTCCAACCATAGGGCCTTTGCACTGGCTGTTCCCCAGTCTGTAATGCCCTTCCCTCCCATCTCCGCAAGGCTGGCCTCTTCTGACCATTTAGGTCTCTGTTTGTATGTCATCTCCTCTGAGAAATCTTCCCAAAGCACCTCCATAGCCTGTCATCTCTGGCCCATGGCTCTGCTTTTTTTTTAAGATTTTTTTTTTTTTAATGTGGACCATTTTAAAGTCTTTGTTGAATTTGTTACAATACTGCTTCTGTTTTATGTTTTGTTTTTTGGCCACCAGGCATGTGGGATGTTAGCTGCCCGATCATACCCACAACCCCCTGCGTTGGAAGGTGAAGTCTTAACTGCTGAACCGCCAGGGAAGCCCGTTTTCTTTCTTTTAAATATCGCTTGTCCCTGAAGTTTCCCAGTAACTGGCCTAAGCTCACTCAGTCTTTGTGGAAGGAATAAATGCATTGAGTGTGAGCTGTCAGGAGAAAGGTAACCCAGCCAGTGAATGCCTTGGGAGGACAGCTGCCCCATTGTAGAGGAGGCAGAAGGGCTGGCACTAAGGGACACATTAGGAAATTGCCAAATAGATAGAGAAGAAAAGGGTGTGTGGTGGAAGGAACAGCAGAAGCAAAGGGGCCCAGAGGGGGGTGAGGTAGAACCTGGTGTATCCTTCTTCCTCTGCCCTCGTCTCCCACCCACATCCCCTCACTCATTCAACTCTGGCTGCAGAGCCTCCTCACCCGTGCTGATTCTTACCTCAGGGCCTTCGCGCTGGCTGTTCCCACGGGCTGCAATGCTTTTCCTTCTCATCTTGGTTTTCTCTTTCTCACTTCATCTCCATCTTTGTCTAAATGTCACCTTCTTAAGAAAGTCTTCCCTGACTGCATCTCCACCCAGAACAAGGCCCACCCCATCTCTACCAAACTCCACCCCTCACATACTTTTTTCATCCTTGCAAATTTTAATAAATTTGACGACTATATTCTTTCTTTGTCAGACTTTACCAGGAAGATGTCAGTTCCCAGAGGGCAGGAGGGGCTTCCCTAGTGTCTCAGTGATAAAGAACCCACATGCCAAGCAGGAGACACGGGTTTGATCCCTGGGTCGGGAAGATTCCCTGGAAGAGGAAATGGCAACCCACTCCAGTATTCTTGACTGGAGAATCCCATGAATAGGGGAGCCTGGCAGCTACAGTCCACGGAGTTGCAAAGAGTCGGACGCAACCTAGAGACTAAACAACAACAAAATGGGATAGGGATTTTTGTCTTGTTCACTGCTGGGTCTCTGGCTCCTTGTTGTTTTTCAGTCCCTAAGTGGTAACTGACTCTTTGTGAACCCATGGACTGCAGCACCCCAGGCTTCCCTGTCCTTCATTACCTCCTGGAGTTTGTTCAAATTCATGTCCATTGAGTTAGTGATGCCATCCAGTCATTTCATTCTCTGTTGTCCCCTTCTCCTCCTGCCTTCAATCTTACCCAGCATCAGGGTCTTTTCCAGTGAGACAGCTCTTCCCATCAGGTGGCCAAAGTATTGGAGCTTCAGCTTCAGCATCAGTCCTTCCAATGAATATCAGGGTTGATTTCCTTTAGGATTGACTGGTTTGATCTCCTTGCTGTCCAAAGGACTCTCAAGAGTCTTCTCCAGCACCACGGTTCGAAAGCATCAGTTCTTTGGTGCTCAGCCTTCTTTATGGTTCAACTTTCACATCTGTACACGACTACTCTTGCTTCTAGAACAGGGATTAGCACACAGAAGTTACTCAAAAAACAGCTGTTGGATGAAAAGATGAACAAACCAGGTATCATGAAAGCATGGCTGGAGTTGGGTGTTTGTTTGTTTTTTTGCTGATGGACTTGGAGTAGAGAAAACACTCCAGATGTTGCCCATAGTGGGAGTGGAATTCAGACCTGACCCTGAGGACTGTGGGAATACTGGTAGATTCTTAGCAGGGGAGGAACTTAATAAGGATTTTTTCTCAAGAGATAAGGCTCTTTGCAAAGCAAGTCTTCACCAGTGGTGGGGAGAGGGGGGGCCTGAGAAAAGAAATAGGAGTAGATTCATTTGCCACCAGAAGAACTACATGTATCAACAAGGCTAAACTCAAAAACATCATGTGGAGCGAGGGGATAAAGAAGCAAGTTTGAAAAATGATAGTTTGCTATTATTTATATAAATTACAAAAAAATCCAGAAAGGGATATTATGTATCAAGTTTGTGGAGCAGTTCAGAGTAGTGGGCAATATGCCTGGCATCCTGGCTGAGGTTTCCCAGGCTGCATGCGTGCTAAATTGCTTCAGTTGCATCCCAGTTTTTGTGACCCTGTGGACTGTAGCCAGCCAGGCTTCTCTTTCCATGGGATTCTCCAGGCCAGAATACTGGAGTGGGTTGCTATTCACTTCTCCAGGGGAGCTTCCCTACCCAGGGATCGAACTCACATCTCTCATGTCTCCTGTGCTGGCAGGCGTATTCTTTACCACTGGCGGCACCTGGAAAGCCATCTGGGTCCAAATTCTGGCACCACTGCACAGGGACGGTGAGATCCTGGGCAAGTTTCTTTTTTTTTTTTTAATTATTTTTATTTATTGAATGAATTTATTTGGCTGTACCAGGTCTTAGTTGTGGCATATAAAACCTTAGTTCGCTGACCAGATCGAGCCCAAGCACTCTGCATTGGGAGCATGGAATCCTAGCCACTCAGCCACCAGGGAAGTCCCTGGGAAAGTTTCTTCACTGCTCTGAGCCTCAGTTTCTTCATCTGTAAAAAGGGATGACCATAGTGCCATCTCCCTCATAGGGTTGCTGGGAAGCTTAAATGAATTAATTCTCATAAAGCTTAGAATGCGTGAGCATGCTCAGCTGCTCAGTCGTGTCCAACTCTTGGCATCTTCCTGGGCTGTAGTCCACCAGGCTTCTCTGTTCATGCGGTTTTTCAGGCAAGAATACTGGAGTGGGTTGCCGTTTCCAACTCCAAAAGCACGGAAGAGGGCTGCACTGATTGTTCAGTTATTTTTACTGAGGCTGTTTCTGTAGTGGGGGAGGGGAATGGAGTTGGGGATGTGAATAGAAGTGACTTCCACTTTAACAATAATGTTATGTCTTTTACTTTAAATTATTGATTATTTTGATTGAGGTGCAACTTACATATGGTAAAGTACACAGACCTTTTGGCTTGCAGCAACATGAATTTGTATATACGCACCTACCCCTGTGGCCTCCACTCCCCTGTTGCATAAATTTTACCTGTGCCCTTTCCTTGGCAAGCTCCTTGTGTAGATTCTATGTAAATTAACTTTACATAGAAGTTCTTGAGCTTCATACTTCATGGAATCATTTTATGCTTTTTAAAAATGGCTGGACTCCTTTTCTCTCTCTTTTAATATGGACTAAAGTCTTTATTGAATTTGTTACAATATTATTTCTGTTTTATGTTTTGGCTTTTTGGCCACAGCATGTGGGATCTTAGCTCCCAAAGCAGGGATTGAACCCACACTCCCTTCATTGGAAGGTGAAGTCTTAACCACTGGACCACCAGGGAAGTCCCCAAATGTCTGGATTCTTTCCCTTAATATTTATTTTGTTTGCTGTTAATGTAAAATTCACCCTTTTAAAGTGTACAGTCCAACATACACTGGATTATACAGTGTACAGTGTATGTTTGTAAAGAACGTGATGTTTTTAATATTTATCCATCGTGTTGTGGATATCAATCATTCATTCCTTTTTATTTCTAGTGGTATTCCACGGTGTGAATGGACCACAGTTTCTTTCTTCATTCATTTGTTGATGGACATTTGGGTTGTTTCCAGTCTGGATCTGTTATGTATAAAGATAACTTTTTGACCACACCGTGCAGCGTGTGGGAATTTAGTTCCTGGACCAGGGATCAAGCCCACAACCCCTGCCTTGGAAGCATGGAGTCTTACCCACTGAACCACTAGGAAAAGTGAAAAAGTAAAAGTGAAGTCGTTCAGTCATGTCTGACTCCTTGCGACCCCATGGACTGTAGCCTACCAGGCTCCTCAGTCCATGGGATTTTCCAGGCCAGAATATTGGAGTGGGTTGCCATTTCCTTCTCCAGGGGATCTTCCTGACTCAGGGATCAAACCTGGGTCTCTGGCATTGTAGGCAGACGCTTTACCATCTGAGCTACCAGGGATTGCGCTGAACCACCAGGGAAGTCCTGTTCATATCTTTTTGTGGACCAAAAAACTGTTTCCCTGGACTTCTCTGGTGGTGCAATGGATAAGAATTCACTTGCCAATGCAGGGGACACGGGTTCAACCTCTGGTCTGGGAAGATTCCACATGCCACACAGCAACTGCGTCTGTGCGCCTTAACTACTGAGCCCATGCTCTAGAGCCCGTGAGCCACAGTTACTGAAACCTGCACGCTCTGAGACCCGCAAGACACAACTAATGATCTACTCATCAGTAGCTCCTGTCCTGCAGCTCCTGAAGCCTGAACACCTAGAGCCTGTGCTCAGAAGCAAGAGAAACCACCGCAACGAGAAGCCTGCACACAGCAACTAGAGAGTAGACCCCACTTCGCGCAACCAGAGAAAGTCTGCGTGCAGCAGTGAAGATCCAGTGCAGCCAAAAATTGAAAAAAATAATAACAGTGTGTATATGTCAGAAAAAAATTTTTTTTAATGTTTCATTGTTATGAGGACTGCTTAGTCATGACATAGGTGCCTGTTCAACGCAATGGGTCTGACTGGAGATGATTTTTTCTGTCTTCGGGGGGTGGGGGTGGACATTAGCAATGTCTGGAGGCATTTTTGGTTTGGAGACATTGAGGCACGGGTGTTACTGGCATCGAGAGGCCAAGAAGGCTCCTAAACATCCTACAAGGCATGGGATGGCTCCTACTGCAAAGAAGGATCCAGCTCAGATGTCAAGAGTGTTGGGCTCGAGGTTCCCTAGATAACCTTATTACAAACTGCCAAATCGTTTTCTGAAGTGGTCTTCTCATTTCTGGTTCCTCCACAGTCTCTCCTCCAACCGCGGCACTGTAAGTCTTTTCCTTTCCTAAGTCTTTCCTTAGCCATATGGGTGGGTGTTTAAAAATCTTTCCTATCTTAAAATAATTCTGAAATGAATCAGGCCAATATGACAAACGTGAACATTTTTTCATCTTGGGTGGTAGATATACTTTAGCTGGCTCTAATCTTTTCTGGGTTTAAAGTTTGTAAGATTTTTGTTTGTTTGTTTCTTGTGGCTTTCTTGTTGCTTGTTTTGAATAGTAGAAGCTCCCCCTGGCTGCATAGATGGTGAATGCCCTGTTTTTTTCTTTTTTTCCCCCTTGTTTTCCAAGACTTCTTTACTGGACTCAACTGGCTCCGGTCTCCTCCTTCTCCGGCATCATCTCAGATAATCTAATTCCTCCAAGGTCACCTTTCACCTGCTTTCCTGGAGCTCCTCTTCTTTCCCCAGGAACTGGTTTTCTCCAGGTTTCCAACTTACCTGGCTTTGGCCTCTATCTCCACCTATAGACGTTCTGCTGTTCCATCGCTAAATTGTGCCCAACTCTTTGTGAGATAGAGGTTTGGGCTAAGTCTAATAAAGAGAGCTGGCTTTGGCTTGAATTCCTGCCAGCAGTGGGACTTTGGGACCGAGACTAACTCTCTCTGGAGCTCAGGTCAACCACCTGACAATAGATACGAACAATGGATGTGCTAATACACACAGCTCATCTATTCCAGGTGAGGGTTAATCTGTTGATATACTTAGATTTCTCAGAACAAGGCTGAGCACCAGGACAGACACTGGGCTGAAAACTAGGGGAGTCACTTGCCTCCAACACAGCATTTAAGGGGGTGCCCCCCAATTAAATATAATATGTTTTTTTTAAAGTGCAATTAAAAAAAAATCAAAAGTAATGGGGAAAAAATCCAAATAAAGACAGGATCAGGGCTTCCCTGCTGGCTCAGTGGTAAAGTATCCACCTTTCATTGCAGGAGACACAGGTTCAATCCCTAATCTGCGAAGATCCCGCATACCTCAGAGCAACTAAGCCTGAGTGCTGTGACTACTGAGCCTGTGCTCTGGAGCCCCAGAGCCACAACTACTGAGCCCACATGCTGCAACTACTGAAGCCCGCAAGCCCTAGAGACTGTGCTCCGCAGCAAGAGAAGCCAACGAAACGAGAAGCCCTCTCATCACTACCAGAGAGCAGTCCCAGCTTGCCACAACTATGTTGCCCAGACAGCAACGTAGACCCTGCACAGTCAATAATAAATAAATCAATAAAATTGTTATTATTATTATTTTTTAAAGACAGGATCAGTAGTTCTGAACGTTTCCTTTTGCCTCAGGTGCAATATGGCTTGACGTAGCACTGTTACTGGCCCTGTCTTTACTTAAAATTTTGATATTTTGCTCATCAGATATTTTAGAGAGATTTTAAGCATTAATTTCAATTTTAAAATACTGCATTCAAATATTATTTATCTTGATGACTCAGTTTTTTAAGATTAAAAAAATTATTTTTTTATTTTTGGCTCTGCTGGGTCTTTGTTGCTATGAGTGGGCTCTCTCTAGTTGCGGAGAGCAGGGGCTACTCTCCGCTGTGCGTGTTTCTCATTGCAGTGGCTTCTCTTGCTGTGGAGTACAGGCTCCAGGTGCACGGGGTTCAGTAGTTGCAGCACTCAGCCTCAGTAGTTGTGGCTCTCGGGCTTAGTTGCTGCACTGCATGTGGGATCTTCCCGGACCAGGGATGGAACCCACGTCCCCTACATTGCAAGGCAGATTCGTAACCACTGAACTACCAGAGAAGTCTCATGAGTTTTTTGCTTTGGTGTTTGGTACCCCCCTTTAAGTTCGCATGCCTCACCCTCATTCTGGCCCCGCTTCCCCACTTCCGGGTATAGAGGAAGTGCTCTATAAGTGTTCTGATGTAATTATTACGTACAATATCTACCTTATGTCATGTAAAGCCTCCCTCTGGATTGACTGGTTTCTCTTCATTGGGCTTTTTGACTGAAGTTATACCTGTGATGACTTTAGCCCTGAATTTGTCTCAGACACGGACCCTGCGATAGCTTTATACTAAATGAAAACTGAAATGCCTGAACCTCTTTGGAAAACTGTGGACAAAGATTTAATTGTGTCGAGGGCTTAGGGAGACTGGAAAGCTGGAGCAGGCTTATGGAGTTTGCCCTACTTACTTTCCTTCCTCCTTCCCACCCCCCAAATCTCCTGTAGCTGAGAAAAGACTGACACTACCAGGTATGGCAAGAATTAAGAATCACTGGAACTTTCACAGGGTGCTAGTGAGAATGTAAAGTGGAACAACCTCTTAGAAAACTGTCAGGATCTCCCAAAGCTGAACACTCACATGACCTTCCACTCACCATTTCACTCCCAGCTATTTGCCCTAGAGAGGTAAATTCGTTTTCACAAAAATATTTGTATATGATTTATTAATAATGGCCAAACACTGGAGAAAAAATGTCTATCTATAAGTGAATGGAGAAAATACATTGGCTATACTGTGGAATAGCCACACAGTGGAATACTGCTGGTGCTGCTAAGTCGCTTCAGTCGTGTCCGACTCTGTGCGACCCCATAGACGGCAGCCCAACAGGCTCCCCCGTCCCTGGGATTCTCCAGGCAAGAACACTGGAGTAGGTTGCCATTTCCTTCTCCAATGCATGAAAGTGAAACGTGAAAGTGAAGTCGCTCAGTCCTGTCCGACTCTTAGCAACCCCATGGACTGCAGCCTACCAGGCTCCTCCGTCCATGGGATTTTCCAGGCAACAGTACTGGAGTGGGGTGGCATCGCCTTCTCCGAGTGGAATACTACTCAGGAGTAAAAAAGAAGGAATATTGCTATGTACAGCAATGTGGAAAATCTCCAAACATTTTGTTGAGCAGAAGCCAGACACAAAAGACAATCTTCTGCATGATTCTGTTTGTATGAAATTCAAGAACAGACAAGATTATAGTGATAGAAATAAACATAGTGGTTGCCTGGTTGGGGCAGGAGGGAGAAAAGGGGTGTGGCTGACTTGAGAGGAACACAACAGAACTTTCTGTGGTGATGGAAATGTTCTATAACTGCACCGGGCAATTGTCACTCGGGTATCAATCATCAGAACTCATGGGAACGCTCAACTCAGGGCAGGATAAAAAGGCTGGTATCATTCCAAGCTCTCTAGCCTTCTCAGAACCCTTTCAGAACCTCTACACTGCAGGACCACTTCAAAAACTTCTTTCCTCAGCGTAGAGACCATATTTCCTAAGAGCGAGACACTCACCCTGGGCTCACATCACGGCTTCGGTTGCCCGTACTAAATATGGTGGCACACGAGCCGGTTACAACCTCGACTACGTGACGGTACGCTCGCAGACGCCCGCTTCGGTCAGCCCACTCCGGCGCCTACTTTTAGATTGACCAATGAATCGGAGGTATGAGGCACGCCCTTTCCCCCCCTCCACCAATAGCCTCCAGACGCCTTCCGCAGAATCCAATCATCGCTTCCGCCTCTCTTGAATGAAAAGCGAGCGGTCCAGTGAGCAGAGCCGCAGTCGGACCCAGGAGGCAGGAAGCGCAACAGCGCGTGTCGAGGCGCGAGAACGGTAACCGGAGCCGGGTGCTCTCTTCGCAGCACGGGGAAGCGAACGAGGAATCAGGTGAGCGGCTGGCCCAGGCGCGGGGCCGCGGTGCGGAGACGTCGGATCGGCGGGCGAGCGGGAGATAGGAGACGCCAGGAGTTGAGGGAAGGAGACCGGGCGCGAGACAAGGGGAGGCGGGGCGGTTGGGGTGGCCGGAGCGCGCGTTGGCGGCCGTTGGGCGTTAGGGCGCATGCGCGAGGGGCAGACCGGCCGTTGGCGCGCGGGTGCGGGTCCGCTTCCGGGAGGGGCTGTCATGGCCGCCTGCAGGCTAAACCCCACCTTGGGGCAGAGTCTGCCTGTTCTTGGAAGCCCGAGACGATTTGGGGAGGGGTCAGGAGGCTACGCGGGGGTCTGGGGCCGCGGAGCGCGAAGCCGGAGCTGGTAGACGTGGCGATCTTCAAGATCGAAAGACTCTTCCTCCGTTCTTGCTTTGCGTTTCGGGGGAGTGGATTCGTGGTTCCAGAGATGTAGCGCAAAAAGTGATGTTCCAGTAAGGAACAAAGTCTTAAATGAAAATTCTCTTGGGGGGCACTTCAGGGTGAAAAGGGTACGCGAAAGGCTCTGAGTTGTTACTTAGTCGTCTGTCAGCTTTCAAGTTGATCAGCTCTTGGGGCCTCTGCCACCTTTTCTGGGTGGAGCAAACAGCGCCAAATCCTGTCCTGATCTAATTTGTTTTGATTTTTAGGTTCTGTCTAGCCAGTCCCTAGAAATTTTTGTGTGTCAAGCTTAGTCTGTCATTAAATTTGTCTCCCCATTAAAACAAAAAGAGTTTCTTCGAACTCTTCTCTTATTTTTTGGAATGCGCATCTCTTTCCGGATTTTAAGCCCAGAGTAGACGACGCTGCGTCTTTTATGTCGAAGGCTCCCCCAGGGGTTGGTCCTTCCCTGTAGGGTGATCCACCCTCTTTTCCCTCTCTTAACAATGCTCCCACCGTGGTTAACCCTCTTTGATTTGGTGTCTGGTTTTCCCTGCTGCTGGTCCCTGAACTTACTCCATCTTCTCTGGAGTAACTTGGTCTTGAGCAAATCCTGACTGAGTCACAACTAAAAACCTAATCAGCGATTTCTTATTGTTCAGGGAATTAAGTATGAATGCTCTGGGCCTAACCAGCTTGGTTTTCTGCCTCTTGCTTCAAGCAGCCAGTTCTTTCCAACCCCTGAAAGGGTTTAGACTAGTGGTTTCTGGACTGCCTTTTGCTGGTGCCTTTTCTTCTCTTTGATGCTTGAAGTGAGCCTTCCTGTTTTCACCAGTAGGAATCCTCAGTACTCGTATCGGATTGCCTCTTTCAAGAATCCCATAAGGATACTTGCTTAGCCCCTAAACTCTGCCTTGAGGCCCCGATTCTGATTCCATTCATTCAGCCATTTGCTCTTGAGTGCTTACTTGTTATGTACTAGGTGCTGTTCTGGGTGCTGGGCTGGCGTGACTGAAGGGGGTGTTTTTTAAGTTGGACCCAACTTGGGAATATGCCTTTTTGGAACAACAGAACAGCTTCCCTGATGTTCAGTGGGTAAAGAATCTGCCTGCATTGCAGGAGACATAGAGATGGGGGCTTGATCCATGGGTCAGGAACATCCCCTGGAGGAGAAAATGGCAACCCACTCCAGTATTTTTGCCTGAAAAATCCTAAGGACAGAGGAGCCTGGTGGACTACAGTCCATGGTGTCAATAAGAGTTGGAGACGACAGAGTGACTAAACACAATGGAAAACGCCTTTTTGAAACAACAGAGGTCTGAAAAAAGTGGGAAAAGCAAGTTGAAAGGTGCTGAGGCATGTTTGAGGCTCAGCAGCAAGGCCTGTGTGTAAGGGTGACGGGGCGACAAACTGAGTATAGAGGGAGTCAGGTTGTGCTGGGCTTGATAGGCTGTGGTGAAGACTCTGTTGTACTCTGAACACAGTGGGATCCTGTGGAGGGTGTTGAGCAGAGGAGGGGCTTTCTCTGACTTAGCTTTTTTTAGGCTCCCTCCAGCAGCTGAGGGGCATTGAGGGGGGAGTGGGAGATGGAAAGCAAGGAGCCCAACAAGGTGGCTTTTGGCATAATCCAGGCAAGAGGTGACAGTGCCTGAGTGGCTATCAGCTGACAATGGCTAAAACGAACTGAAGTATTCCAGTAAAAAGGAATATTCATCAGCCACAAAAAGGAATGGTGTACTGATACATGGCCACACTGTAGAGGAACCTTGAAAAATTATGTGAGTAAAAGAAGTCAGACTGTCACATGTTGTATGATTCCATTATATGAAATGTTCCAGATAGGCAGATTCACAAAAAGAAAGTAGATTAGTGGTTGCCAAAGTAAGTTGGGGGGGCACAGGATGGTAGCCTAAGGATTCAGTCTAATTGACATGAGGAAATGTGTGCTAAAGATGATTGTGGCAGCAGTTGAAAGTATTTACGACTGCACAAGAAACCAATAAAATGTGCCTTTTCAACAGTGCCTTGTATGGCATGTGAATGTCTCCATAAAGCTGCTCTATAAAAAGAAAGGTGATGGCGGCCTGAGAGCCAGTGACGTAGCAGGGGTGAGAAGTGGCCTGATTGACCTGCTTGGCTTTATTGGCTGTGGGACAGGAAAAGAGAAAAGACAGAACAGTTCAGAGAACGGAGTTGCCTTTTCTCAGATGCGGGTTGAGGGGAGAGGTTGTCCATAGAAAGGCCGCACGGAGGTGGTTAAGGCCCTGGGGCTGCATACTCACAGAGGACGAGTGGCAAAAGGGCCACAAATTGGGCCTGGGACCATCAAGATCCATCTCAGGAAGAGGGACTATTTTTAGCACTTCCACCCCTTCAGTGGGCTTCCCTGAGGGCTGAATGGTAAAGAACCCGCCTCCCAATGCGGGAGATGTGGGTTCAGTCCCCGGGTTGGTAAGATCCCCTGGAGGAGGGCATGGCAACCCACTCTAGTATTCTTGCCTGGAAAATCCCATGGACAGAGAAACCTGGCCAGCTACAGTTCATGTGGTTACAAAGAGAAACAACTTAGCAACTAAATGACAGCAGCAACCACCCCCTTGACTGGAGGCTGGGGTGCAACAGGGAGGACAAAAGTATTCTCATGTTTGGGTCCCTTGTAGCCTGCACCCACTAGGTGCTCTGTGTGTCTGAATTAAATGAAGCCAGGAAGTGATCGCACTTTGTATTAATTCTTTTTACCATCTTGGCTGTATTCTTACTGGCTCCAGGCCCAATGGGAGGTCTTTTCATGAGAGCACTTAATTATTCCCTTGTGCAAACCACAAATAGCAGGAGCAGCTGGGGCTGGGTAGGCACTGGCGAGCTCACAAGCTCCCATCTCTCCAGCATCCTGGCAGTTGCATCTCCAGGCTCAGGGTGGGGTCCTTGGGGAGTGAAGGGGGAGGGGAGTCCTTGAGACTAGGTGGTCTGAGGCTATTCAGTAGAGCTGAGACCTTGAAGCTGAGAAGGAGGCATTTATTTGTTCAGAGACCAGAAGTAATCCAGCAGAGTCATGCCTGTGGGGCTGGGTGACCTGAGCTGGGGTTAGAGGCTCAGTGAGTATCAGCAGCCAAATGAGGCTGGGGGTGGCATGGAATGGGGTGGGCAGGGGCCAGTGAGGGAGGTTGGAAGTGGAAAGGAATTGGGGTTTCACTTGGTACACCTGTGGTTGTGTCCTGAAGGGTCCCAGGGAGAGGTGAGGCAGCTCGGTGGAGGGTGGTGGAGAGGTGGGCACAACAGTTGGAAGCTGGGAAGTGCCACATAGCTGGAGTAGTGGGACCTGCTGTTGGAGTCAATGGCGGAGGTGAGTTAGAGAGAGATGGGAGAATGAGGTCTGGTCTTGGCTTCAGTGGCCAGGCGGCCAGACCTGACCCCAGGACCTCACCCGCCTCAGACTTGTGTCCGCAGCTCGCAGCTTCTGTGCAGCCGGCTCCCTCTTCCCCCTCACTCTGGGAATTTTCCTGCCTGCGTCAGTCACCGTTGTTGCTTCTGAGCCCTGTTCCCCCTCTTCTGTTCTCAGTAGCATGGCGGAACAGGATGTGGAAAACGAGCTTCTGGATTATGAGGAAGATGAAGAGCCCCAGGCACCTCCAGAGAGCGCTCCACCTCCCCCCAAGAAAGACGTTAAGGGTTCCTATGTTTCCATCCACAGCTCTGGCTTCCGGGACTTTCTGTTGAAGCCGGAGCTCCTGAGGGCCATAGTGGACTGTGGCTTTGAGCATCCATCAGAGGGTACGCAACCCTGGGTCCTCCCTTCCTCGGCTCTCCTCTCACTACTTCGGCGTGGTCCCCTCAGGTGAGGGGCCTGCACGGAGGGAGCGTCCGTCTGGTTTCTGATACCTCATGTGCTCTCTTCCCTCAGTCCAGCACGAGTGTATTCCGCAAGCCATCCTGGGCATGGACATCTTGTGCCAGGCCAAATCAGGGATGGGCAAGACAGCTGTTTTTGTGTTGGCCACCCTGCAGCAGATTGAGCCCGTCAACGGACAGGTGGGTGGACACCCTCCCTGCTAGGCCCCAGCTTCCTGATGCAGCAGGAATCATGGGTCCTCTTGTTAAAAATGCTTGTTCCTGCATCCTCTTTGTGGACTTAATTAAGTACGGTACTTAGTTCTACTGGAATAGGAGATGGCAACCCACTCTAGTATTCTTGCTTGGAAAAATCTCATGAACAGAGAAACCTCATAGGCTACAGTCCATGGCGTCGCAAAGAGTCGGATGCAAGTGAGCAACTTAGCACACACACACTTAGTTGTTAACCAATATCACCCCAAAAATGACAAGCCAAGAGGAAAAACTGAGACGTGCCCGGTCTGACCACCTGGCAAGATGGCTGTTGCTTCCACATGTGCTTTTCTGGATCGTGCACATACAGGAAGGTGTTCTTACACTGAACACAGTTTTGTTACTGCTTTTATTGCCGACAGGACACAGTTGTCTTCTCATGCTTGAATGTTGTAGTTCACTATTTTGAGGGGGTAATTGAGGTGCATGGAGGTGTTCTGTTCCTGACATGCTGGGGCACACCTCCCTGGGTGGTGTGGGTGCCTGCACCCTTGTTACTGATCTTAGGGTGGGTGGTCTCGGAGGGCAGGGTTTCATGGGACGCCGTGGTGTGGTCTCAGTCCTTGGCACTGTGGGCCAGGAAGGCGTGGTAACCTCCCCCTGGTGGTCATAGGCCAGCCAGAGGGCAGGCTCGGGAAGCTGTTAGCATGGAGCTGTTAGCTAGGTGTCTCCCTGGCCTAGGGGGACACACCTGAGTAGCTATAAGGAGACGTAGGGAGGGCTTTCCTGGTGGCTCCAGTGCAGGAGATGCAGGTTCAGTCCCTGGGTTAGGAAGATCCCTCAGAGGAGGAAATGGCAACCATGGGCAGAGGAGCCTGATGGGCTACAGTCCATTGGGTCGAAGAGTCAGATGTGACCAAGGGAGTAAACAGAAACAACAAACAGTAAGTCTTATCACCTGCTAGGGAAAAAAATAAGATACAGGGAGTGAGCAGCAGCTGATAGACTGGGAGAAGATGGGGCCACGTGGACTGGACCTTCCAGTGGCCCAAAGGGGTGGGGGCTGCCAGCGGACCAGCACCAGGGTGGGCTCTGGCCAGGGGAGGACTTCGGACATTGCCTTGAGGGTCTCTGCCCCACAGGTGACGGTCCTGGTGATGTGCCACACTCGAGAGCTGGCCTTCCAGATCAGCAAGGAGTACGAGCGCTTCTCCAAATACATGCCCAGCGTCAAGGTGAGTCCCCAGGCCGAGTGAGGCATCACGTGGCCCTCTGTAGCCTTGCTGGCCACGGCGCTGGCCCAGCCGGCATTAACCAGGCTTGGCTGCAGCGGCTGCCTTTGAGGTCTGTGGTGGTTTACGCTCCTTAAAAGCCTGATGAATTATGAATGGCCCCCAGAGGCCTGTGCCAGTCTCAGTCCTGGGGCTGCTTTTCAGTGGAGCTGGGGCCAGGCTGAGGCCTCTCCTGTACCCAGGCACCAGGTCTGGGGTGTCGGTGGGGGCTTCTCAGGGTTGTGAACTGAGTGGCCGCAGTCACAAGAGTTGGGTGTGAGCTTTTGGCCACTAGATGGTTGACAGCAGCTTTCCGCCCGCATAGGTGTCTGTGTTCTTTGGGGGCCTGTCCATCAAGAAGGATGAGGAGGTGTTGAAGAGGAACTGTCCCCACGTGGTGGTGGGGACGCCGGGCCGGATCCTGGCACTTGTGCGCAATAGGAGCCTCAACCTGAAGAATGTGAAGCACTTCGTGTTGGATGAGTGCGACAAGATGCTGGAGCAGCTGGGTGAGTGTCTGCGCTGGGTCTGCGGGCTGTGGAGGCCCCTTGCAGCATCCCCCAGACTTCAGAGCCAGGCCCTGAGAGGGCAGGCCAGAGGTTTCCCCAGAGTGGGGTTGTGTGGGTGGCCGGCAGTCAGGTCTCCTGGAAACAGATTTGCGGGCAAATCCTGGCATTTGGCAGAGTGAACTGTGGCTTCTGAGCTAGATCTTGGAGTGGGACCACATGGCCCAAGATAAGCCATGCCTGGGCACATGTCCATGTTAGCCGAGGACCGTGGCCTTGCTGCCTGCTGGTTTAGCTCTAGGCCCCCGCCTGCACTCAGGGAGCCCTGACAGGGCTGGTGGGAACTGGGGCTTGTGCCTGGGAGGTGGCTGCAGCTCTCACTCCAGCGGCTGTCTCTGCCTCAGGCTCCCCACCCTGAAGCGTGGCTGGAGGCGCGCTGGCACGGCTGCTCCGCTCTGGCAGCGTGTAAGTGGATTGCTGCTCCTCCCGCGCCTGTGCTTATTACCCTAAGTCCGGACCCTCAGGCACCTGGGGTTCCCTCCTCCGGCCAGTCTGCGCTCACACCACCCTTGTCATGGGGCCAGCGGCTCCCTGGCACAGGTTGGGAGGGACTGGATCCGGTCTTGGGTGGGGGTCATGGTCTGCCAGGCGCTCATGCCCCATTTCTTGCCAGATATGCGGCGGGACGTGCAGGAAATCTTCCGTCTGACCCCCCACGAGAAGCAGTGCATGATGTTCAGCGCCACCTTGAGCAAGGAGATCCGACCCGTGTGCAGGAAGTTCATGCAAGATGTGAGTAATGGCGGAGAGCTCAGTGCGGTAGCTTCGGCCTCCGAGGGTGCAGGCTCTTGCTGCTCCCCAACATCCACGCTGCCCTCATGGCACAAGCATGCTGGAAGGCCGGTGGAGCCTCTTCCTCTCTTGCCAGACTGGGAGCTGAGAGCTTGGTCTACACCTGGACCAGGCCGGACCTTAGATCCAGCTATTGGGAGACAAGTATTGGGGGTACAGAGGCCTCTTGGAAGTATTGCAGCCACGGAGTCGCTTTTGGAAGGTTCTGGGCAGGCAGAAGGCCCAGAAGTAAGCCCCGCCTGGCTCTACCTGCTCTCCTCCCTGCACAGCCCATGGAGGTGTTTGTGGACGACGAGACCAAGCTCACGTTGCACGGGCTACAGCAGTACTACGTGAAACTCAAGGACAGTGAGAAGAACCGCAAGCTCTTCGACCTCCTGGATGTGTTGGAGTTTAACCAGGTGATGCTTCTGCACTCCCGTGGCCTGTGCTGGGGTTCTCGGCCTGGGGGAGGGATTCTGGCCCTGACGCAGGTCTGCCCCTCCCTCCGTCGCAGGTTGTGATCTTTGTGAAGTCAGTGCAGCGCTGCATGGCTTTGGCCCAGCTCCTGGTGGAACAGAACTTCCCAGCTATTGCCATCCACAGGGGCATGGCTCAGGAGGAGCGGTGAGTGCAGGCCGCTCTCAGCCCCTGGCAGGCCCTGTGGAGGGGATGCCACCCAGGGTCCCCGTATCTGATGGCCACCCCTTGTTCCTCTCGCACCTAGCCTGTCGCGCTATCAGCAGTTCAAGGACTTCCAGCGGCGGATCCTGGTGGCCACCAATCTGTTCGGCCGAGGGATGGACATTGAGCGCGTCAACATCGTCTTCAATTATGACATGCCTGAGGACTCGGACACCTACCTCCACCGTGTGAGTGGCCCCCGGGGTTGTCCCTTCCCTCCTGCCCCTTTCTCAGGGTTGGTGTTGGATGGGGACCTCTGTCTGTTCTCAGCCTGACCCTTGCTCCTGTCTCCCTGCAGGTGGCCCGTGCGGGTCGCTTCGGTACCAAAGGCCTGGCCGTTACTTTCGTGTCTGACGAGAACGATGCCAAAATCCTCAATGATGTCCAGGACCGGTTTGAAGTGAACGTGGCAGAGCTTCCAGAAGAAATTGACATCTCCACATACAGTAAGTGGCTCAGACAGGGCTGGGGTGCCGGGGTGGGGGGACAGTGGTGGGGCCTATCCTCACCGCCCCCTCCTCACCGGCTTCCCCCGTCCCCCGTGTGTGTCTCACAGTTGAGCAGAGCCGGTAACCACATGCCCTGACGACCAGAGCCACTCTGCTTCCCACGTGCTGCTGCTTCAAGTCCTCTTTCTAGGCAACACTGGGCCTTTCATTTTACTGTTTAAAAGCTGTAGATTTGTGCAAAAATACATTTTTATTATGGAAGTCTGGCTCCCACAGTGTCTGTTTTTGTCAGCTCACTGCATTTCACGGACACCAGGGGCCCATGGCCTGGTCAGTGAGCCTCTGGCCAGCAAGACATGCCACCTTCTGTGTCAACATGAGATTTAATTCTTGAAGTGTCAACACTGAACGGTTTATACAGATTAAAAAAAAAAAAACAATGTCCACAGCCTTCACATCAGTTTGAACCCTCTGCCCTGGGGCAGATGGGCCTTAGTACCATGAGCCTTGTTCGGCAAGGGGCTGAGAAGGGCTCTGCCCCTCTCCCACCCAGCCTCAGTCTTAGCTTACCCTAGAAGCAAAGTCTCAGCACCTTGGCCTCTTTTTCTGTAGCAAAGACAGATGACAGGAAAGGGCCAGGCTGGGCACGAGTCCTCATTCTTTCCGGGCCTGGTGTACTTGAGGGGGCTGCCCCTACCCTGGGTGCTGACCAGGGTGGAGCTGAGAGGCAGCAGGAAGTAGGTCCGACCCTCCACCCTTGCTGGGTGTTCAGAGGTTCGGTACCAGACGGTGGCTGTCACCCTCCTCTCCGTGGTGCGTGCGGGGCCCGAGGCAGGAGGGAGCAGAGCAGAGAGGGAGGAGAGGAGGTCATCTGTGTGTGCAAAAGCTGCTGAGGCCACAGGAGCTGCTGGTTTGGCCAGAACTGCGTCTTCACATGCCAGACTCTGAGGGCCTGAGGGCCTGGAGAGAAAGGAGCGCCGCGTCAGAACGGAGCCCAGAGACCCGGGGGCCTTCTGTCCTGCACCCCCTACCCCAGGCTCAGCCCTTACCTGAGTCTGATTGTGGCTAGAGCCAGACGCAGAGGTGGTTGTGGCGAACTCAGAGTACCTGTTCCCAGCAACCATGCAGGCCCACTTGCGGTACTCCTCTCTCACCTGTGGGGCACAGGGGCCAGGTCAGAGGAGGATGGGCCCCAGGACAGGAGGAGGGGCCCGGCACCGCCCTCAGCCTGGCCTGCGGCCCACCTTCTTGTTAAGGAGGCAGTACAGCACGAAGAGGAAGAAGCCCTGCAGGCAGTTGAGGATGCTGAAGACGTAGGACAGCACCCAGCTCTCTGGGTCGAAGAGGAGCAGGCCGAAGACCCAGGTGCAGCCCAACACGAAGAGCTGGGCGATGGCCGTGATGGTCAGCACCCTGCGGGGAGGCGGCCAGTTGCAGCTGGGGGCCCCACCTCACACACCCACCTCTTCTGTCGGCCCCCCTCCCTGCCTCTGTCTTCTCACCTGACTTTCTTTAATTTCTTTATGTCAGGGTTGATTTCAGAAAACTTCTGAGTGAGTTTCCAGACAGTAATCACAAAGATGATAGCATTGCCCTGGGCAGGAAGCAAAGAATTCAGATTAGGGGGTATCTTTGGAACTCGCAGGGAGAAAGCTGGTACAGGGGCTCAGTGTGGAGCTGAGTGCTTCAGATTTTCACGGGTGTGGGGTGTGGGGTGTGGGACGAGGTGAGACAGTTACCATAACGATGAAGGTCACAGGTCCCACAAAGCTCCAGAGGAAGCCACCCTCGAAATTCAACCAGCAGCTGGGCAAGAAGGGAGGGTCTGGTCAGCACCCAGTAAGTCCAGAGGGGAGCAACGGCTCCGTGCAACCCCCAAGCCCTGGCTTTCCCACCACCTCCGCTCACAATTTCTCGCGGCCATAGCCCTTGCTGTAGGCGCCTGCCGAGATGCCCACGATGATCAAGGGCACGCCGTAACCGATCAGGCAGAGCCAGAGCTTTCTCAGGCCTTGGCCCTGGAACACGCGCACCACGAGGAAGTAGAGCTCCACGCCCTCGAGGCTCATCCAGCAGAAGGCGGCTAGGAAGCAGTAGTGCAGCAGCACGGCCACCAGGCGGCAGCGCGTCCCCACCTGCGGGGCGAGGGCGGAGGGGCGGGGCGGTGACGTCAGCGGTGGGCGGGTCCGGGACTGGACGCAGAAGCAGTGAATGGGCAGGACCATATGCTTCCGCTGAGGGGAGGCCGACCACCCCACCCAGCTGGGAGTAGGCGGAGCTATTCCACTCCCGGCCCTCACAGGTCTAGCGCCCAGGTGCGAGTGGGGCGCTCCACGGGGCGGGGCCTCACCTCGCCGCCTTCGTTCTCGATGCCCGCCAGGAAGATGGCGGAGCCCACGAAGAGGCAGATGCAGAGGTGCAGGTGCACCGTGGTGCGCGAGCCCTGGATGGGCCGCACCAGCAGGAAGGTGAGGATGCACAGCAGCAGGCAGGCCAGCGACAGCGCCAGTCCCACCTTGGTGATCAAGGCCAGCTTCGGGTCCTAGATGCAGGACGGGCGGGCGGGACTCCATCAGCACCCTGAGGCCTTCCTGCCCTCCTTGTGGGCCCCACCACCCACCCACACCCACCTGGGACCTGGCCTGCAGGACTCTGATCAGGTGGCTCATCTCCCTCCTCCTCCTCTACCATCAACATCTGAATAAACCTACCATGTCTCTCACCCTATATAGCACCACCCCCGCACCCATGTGTGCAGCAGGTATCCCCAGTTCCTCTGGATGAGTGCCCCACTACACACCCAGACCGTTCTCTTTAGACGGTCCCCCGTGTATCCTCAATGGCTGCAACCTTCTTTCTCTACACTGATGAGCCCACCTCTCTGACCCTCATCTCCATCTCATCTCTTGCCCCTCTGACACCTCGCTGCAACTATGAGCTCATCGAAACCCACATTTGTGTCCTTCCTGGGCCTTGGGCCTGGACCACCAGCCTCCCCTACTCTGCCTGACCCATTCCAGGTATTCACATGGCCCAGTGTATCTATGGATCCCTCAGGAGCTTTTAGCAATATTTAACAACTTGATGGAGGTTCCCCAGTGGCTCAGTGGTAAAGAATCCACCTGCCAATCCACTAGGAGATGCTGATTTGATCTCTGGGTCAGGAACATCCCCCGGAAGAGGAAAAGGCAACCCACTCTTGTATTCTTGCCAGGAGAATCTCATGGATAGAGGAGCCTGGCGGTCTACAGTCTGTGGGGTCATGAAAGAATTGGACACGACTTAATGACTAAACAACTTGTTGGGGGTGGGCCATCAGAGGGGCACTGGCTGAAGTAAGGCCCGTGGTGCCAGGCCACTCTCTTTAGTTGCTGAGTCATGTGCAGGTCTAGGGGTCGCAAGCAAGGGGCTGCATCTGGTCTGTGCAACCATGCGGAACCTTTTGGACCATTCCACTGAAACCAGCTGCCTGTCCCGCCTGAGCCAGCCGTGCCACAGTGGGTTTCTGAGGATGGCCCTGTCTGCTCACCTCCACGTCATAGTGGGCCATGAGGATGGCAAAGCTGCTTAGGTGGCTGCATTGGCAGGTGATGCTTCCGTTGCCGCTGCCCATCTTCCAGCAGCCCGAGGTGGCCCAGGACCCGTTCCCGTTGCCGTCATTCTTCCAGAAGGCACAGATCAGCTCCTGCCGTGGCTTGAGCTCAGGCTGTTCCTAGGGAGAGGTGTCATAGAAGTTAGCCTGGAACCCTCTCGTGGGTACTGGGCTTGGGTGGACCCCAAAGAGGACTGTGTGTGCCAGGCCAGGGGACCTGGGAGTGAACTGGGGAGACAGAAATCCCTGTCCTTCTGGGCTGACATTCTAGTGGGGGAGACAGAAAATAATACACCTAATAAATAAGTAAACTAGATAGTGTGTTAGCAGGTGCTGAATGCGAAAGAAAAGAGCAAAGGGGAAAGGTGGGGTGTGATTACAGATTGTAATTTAAACAAGCAGGTCCAGGAAGGCCTAGAAGAGTAGGTGACATGTGAATGAGTTGACAGGTTAAGGACTAAATCGTGGCGGAAAGGTGTCCCAGGCAGAGGGCACGTGTCAAGGCCCTGAGGCACGTGTAAGGAAGCAGCCTAGTGGGTGGGGGTGGGGGAACAAAAGCTGCTAAGAGACCACAGGGACCTTGGCTATGGGGTGAGCAGTGTGGCTGATTGCCCTCCCCACCCCAGGACTCACATGGAGGGTGAAGGCAAAGGAGACATTGGAGTCGAGTTTCTCAGTGTTGGTGTTGCTCAGAAAGACAGAGCTGACCGCTGAGAGAAGCGTGACCTTGGCACCTCGGACAGGACTCTCGTAGGTCTCTTTCAGCTTCTCCAAGTCCAGTTTCAAAGAGGCATTGGCCAGCAATTTTTTCATGTTCTGACTGGAGAGGATGCCCACCACGGAGGGGCCTAGGGGACAGACATGCTGGCTCCCTTCTGCTCTGCTTGCTTCCGTGCCCCATCCTTCCTCTGAAGATGTCTAATTCACGCTCGCCCGTCTGCCATGATGCCCAGAGTCCCGCCCCAAGGCTCGGTTTCCTGTGGCTGCATATTCTGAAGCTGTGTTGTTCAGTCCCTCAGGCATGTCCGACTCTTTGCGACCCCATGGACTGCAGCACGCCAGGCTTCCCTGTCCTTCACCATCTTCTGGAGCTTGCTCAAACTCACACCCGTTGAGTCAGTGATGCCATCCAACCATCTCATCCTCTGTCACCCCCTTTCCTCTTTCCCTCACTCTTTCCTGTATCCTAGCCATATCCTAGCTTCTCCCTCCCTTTCCCTGGAGTGCCTGCTCTGGGTGCCTGCCATTACCTGACTCCCCGGCTGCAGCTGCCACAGCCCAGTCCAGCAGCATCCGTGCATGGCTCTGGCCCACGGTGACGTTTCCTTTCCCCTGCTCCTGGACCACCAGGGACAGCTCTGAGAAGAGAGGGTACAGTGATCGGGGGCTCTGGGTGTGGGAGGGGGTCCTGGGGGGCTGGGGTGGAGCAGGACGTGGTCTCACCTGTGCCATCATCTGAACGGTAGGTGAAGGAGCCTTTAGGTATGGCTTTGGCCAGGGTCCTCAGGGTCTCTTCGAGGCCTGAGAGCAGGTGAGTGGCTGTGACGTGCTTGGAAGACTGACCCAGTGACTCCAGGTCTCCTGAGTTTTTCAACAGGTCATCCACTGACCCGACGAGGTCCTGAGGGTGACAAGTGACAGCTCCTGGGTTACTGCACCACAAGGGCTGCCTGACGGACCCTGGTTTCTCGCCTCCCCTCACTCCACCCCCACAACTGGAGAACCCCCTGGGTTGCTTGGGGGACAGAACCAGGGGAATCATCAAGACACAGCAGTAGCCAGAAGATGAGTAAGGGGATTGAGCATGTGCCTGTGTGCACGTATTACAACAGCAACATTATAACAGCAACAGTGCTTAACATTTATCACGCACTGGCTTTACGTCAGGCCCTGTTCTAAAGTCTGCGGCTTTTCTGGTGGCTCAGTGGTAAAGAACCCACGTGCCAATGCAGGAGACATGGATTCCGTCCCCGGGTCAGGAAGATTCCCCTGAGAAGGCAATGGCTACCCACTTCAGGATTCTTGCCTGGAGAATCCCACAGACAGAGGAGCCTGGCAGGCTACAGTCCATGGGGTCGCAAAGAGTTGGATATGACTGAGCATGCATGCAGGCACTTTCTAAGTCTGCAATGCCTGAAACAGTTGCCCTGAGCCCCAGATGTCACTTGAAATATGGCTCCACGTTGAAATGATAATAGTTTTAATCTATGGGGTTAAATGCAATTTTCACATTAATTTCACTTGTTTACTTCTTTTTTAAACAATTAATTTTTTAATTGAAGGATAAGTGCTTTATAGAATTTTGTTGTTCTCTAGCAAACCTCAACATGAATCAGCCATAGGTATACATATATCCCCTCGCTTTTGAACCTCCCTATCTCCCTACACATCCCACCCCTCTAGGTTGATACAGAGCCCGTTTGAGTTTCTCTGTGTCTGCTTCTCCATGGCTGCCCTACCGTTTTTCTAGATTCCGTATATGTTAATATACAATATGTATCTTTCTCTTTCTGACTTACTTTATTCTGTATAATAGGCTCTAGTTTCATCCACCTCATTAGAACTGACTCAAATGCGCTCCTTTTTATGGCTGAGTAATATTCCATTGTGCATATGCACCACAGCTTATCCATTCATCTGTCAATGGACATCTAGGTTGCTCCCGTGTTCTAGCTATTGTAAACAGTGCTGCAATGAGCAATGGGATACATGTGCCTTTTTCAGTTTTGGTTTCCTCAGGGTATATCCCTAGGGGTGGAATTGCTAGGTCATATGGTGGTTTTATTCCTAGTTTTTTAAGGAATCTCCATACCATCTTCCATAGTGGCTGTATCAATTTACATTCCCACCAACAGTGCAAGAGGGTTCCCTTTTCTCCACACTCTCTCCAGCATTTATACTTCTACTCTTTAAATTTATTCTTTACCTTTATATTTTAAAAATGCAGCTACTGGAAAAATTCAAATGACATAAAGGGCTCACATATTTCTCTTTTTAAAAATTTATTATTACCATCTTTTTAGAGGCTCAATATTTCTACCAGGCCAAGCACATATGACATATAGTATTTACATTGTATGCCAGGCACTTTTCTTTGAGACTCACTCCTTTTAGTTCATTTAAACCTTTTCCCCAACTGGATGAAGCAGGTACAATTTATGAAGTGAGGCAACTGAGGCTCAGAGAGGGGGAGTCACTTGCCTGAGGTCACAAAGCAAGAACTGGCAGTGGGTGGGATGAGGGGTATTTGAACTCTGTGGCCTTGCTCCAAAGGTGAATTCTCAACTGCTCCATTCCACTGACATTATATTCCTCTCAAACGTGTGTGTGTGTGTGTGTGTGTGTGTGTGTGTGTGTGTGTGTATGGGCTTCCCTGGTGGATCAGTGGTAAAGAATCCACCTGCTAATGCAGAAGACACGGCTTGGGTCAGGAAGATCCCCTGGAGAAGGAAATGGCAACCCGTTCCAGTCTTCTTGCCTGGAGAATTCCACAGACAGAGGAGCCTAGAGGGACTGAGCAACTAAATAGCAGCAGTCTGTGACTTTTGTATACAGATGTATCTGTTTGACCAGAGGCCTCTGCTTGGGCATCTGCACTCACACTGAAACATCCTCCAGCCACCCCCCACTGTCCTGCCCTTACCTGCATGGATTTTTTGGCCGTGGCTGGTTTGAAGTCTCTGCTCATTTTCTGGACTCTTTCGAAGAAGGCAGAGAGTCTCTGGAGAGAGGGGAAAGTTGGGGAAGTCAGAGAGTTTCATCCTGGGTGGGGGAGCTTCGGGGAAAATGAGTGATCAGGGTGAGCTGGTTGGAGGGATTTTTTTGCTGCTGGTCCCCACTGGGGCCACTCACCTGGCTCTTGATTCCAGGGGGAGCCGTCCAGGCAGGGAAGGAGATCTCTGCAGGGGACAGGGCAGCAGTTCATTAGCTGCGGCAGTGTCTGTGTTTGCTGTGGGCAGGGCCTGGGGTCAGGGCAGGACAGGTACCTTCGCAGATGGTGTTCTTTTGCTTATCCTGGAATCCAGGTTTAGGCACCCAGCCTTGGTGGCAGTGGCACGTGTATGAACCCACAGTGTTAACGCAGACGGTGGAGTTGTGACACCGATGCTCCCCGGAGCTGCACTCGTCCTTATCTGGGGACAAGAAGGAGGGGGTCAGACTCTGCCCCAGCCCTGTGAGGCCCCTGTCCTCAAGCTCTGCCCCAGCCCTGTGAGGCCCCTGTCCTCCTTGGGCCCCTCTTTTTCCCATATTAGTCCCCCAGGAGGTGACACCACCCGCTGTCCACACATCCTCGAGTGGCGAACACTAAGCTTATTTATGGGAAGCGTGCAGAGTTCTGACACACAGCAGATGAGCCCCGCACAGATAGGCAAGTTGTGAAAATACTGAAGTATCTTTTCTAGTGATTAGAAAAGACCCTGATGCGGCAAGAGGAGAAGGGGACGACAGAGGATGACATCACCTACTCAATGGACATGAGTTTGAGCAAACTCCGGGTGAAAGAGTCCGACAGGACTTAGCAACTGAACAACAGTTAGCTGCTGCCTAGAGTCCCTGGGAGCTTCCCCCTTCGTACCCCAGCTCCTTCTCCAGGACCCCCCAGGTCTTACATTTAATTAACACATTAATCACATTTAATTAACAAGAATAAATGCCTCGCATAGCAGGACACCTCCAGCATTCATTCTGTTTGGTTTGTGTGGGTGCCACTAAATATGTGATCAGATGTTCTGAGTGTGGGCTCCCAGGTGGCTCAGTGGTAAAGGCGCTGTCTGCCAGTGCAGGAGCCCCAGGAGGTGTGGGTTTAATCCCTGGGTTGGGAAGATCCCCTGGAAGAGCAAATGGTAACCCACTGCAGTATTCTTGCTGGGATAATGCCATGGACTATAGTCCATGGGGTCACAGAGTCGGACAAGACGACTTGAGCATGCACGCACACCAAGAGTGTCGCATCTGAGCTCCGAACCTTCACAGACAGTGTTGTTTGGGCCGTTGGGGGATCCAGCAATAGGCTTCCAGCCGGGGCGGCAGCGGCACTCATAGCTGCCCACGGAGTTGAGGCAGTGGGTGGAGCTGTGGCATGGCTTCTTCCCTGAGGTGCATTCATTCACATCTGAGGACAAAGCCAGAGGGCCAGCGTCACCGCCACTTCCGCTTCTCACTGCCCAGTACCAAGAACCCCACTGTGACTTCACGTGCCAGCGCCTGGTGACCTTCAACTGGACTCTTAAAACACCTGTAAGATGGGCGTGGTAGGGGCCATGGTCCTCAGTTTATAGGCAGAAAAACTAGGAGTGAAACTGAGTCACAGGGGCTGGACTTTCAGACCAAGGATTCTTGCCTCTGGGGCCCTGGACCAAGGTTCCCCTTCTAGGAACCGGAAGTGAGAGCTTCCTCTGCTCGAATGTGACAGATGCGGAAGGGGTGAGGTCTGGGAGATGTTCACAGAGCCGAGTTTGAGGCCCGAAGTCTCTGCTGTCTCCCTGGTCCGTGGTGGGACCGTTCCGGGAGGTGATCCTCAGGCAGGGCCCTGGCAGACCCCTGTCGTCACAGGAACCTGAGTCTCTTCTCTCTGCTGCTTGGGCTCTGGGAACTGCCTCGGCTCCTTCCCTCGCTCCAGGCCCGCCTCACCCTTTCTTGCTGAGGTCTCTACCTGTGCAATGCCTCGGGTCCTCTGGGTTGAACTCCAAGCCGGGTGGGCACTGGCAGGTGTAGCTGCCCTCGGTATTGATGCAGATGCTGCGGCCTTTACAGACTCGGGGTCTGTGCTGACATTCGTCCACGTCTGCAAGGGGAAGGAGAGCGTGATGGATACCTGCTGCTGTGGACAGCCTTCGGGCCTGGAGTTTGGCCCCGTTTTCTGGTATAGAAGGATCCAGAAGGGCCCACTCTCTCTTCCCTGGTGAGTGGGGGCCTTTCCTCATTCACATGGAGGCATCCTATGGTGAGCATGGTGGCCCAGACGTTCTGTTGTCCAGATGTGGCCAGAAGTGGCCCAGTCCTCCCCGTCTGCCAGCTCTGGCTCCCTCAGCCTCCCTGGGAAGCTCCCAGCTTGGATAGGAACATCACAGCTGCCTGTGTCCCAGTCTGAGGATTTGGACGAAGGACTGGGTGGGCCTTCCTGGGAGCTGAGCGCAGCTGTGTTCCCTCAGCAGGGCCCATCTTGGCTCCTAGTGATGGACTTTGTCCTGACTCCCCCAGGGCGAGTGCTGCCATCTGAGTTCTCCTTGGATCCTGCAGACTCCAGCAAGACAGCACTCTCCTGTCCTTGCTAACTCTGAGGCTCCAGCTCCATGAAGATGGACCAAGATCCACCCCTGAGTCAGGCAGCTCAAGGACAATGTTTTGGAGCAGTGGCATGGAAAATGAGAATAACAGAAAAAGGTCAGGGACACCCAGGCAGTGGGCACCAGGCTGTGCTCAACAGTGGGGCTGATGTCTGGGCAGGCAGCTTTGGGGCTATGAAGGTACCTTTTTCTGATTCCCATGAAGGCTTCCCACAGACTGACAGGAAGTGGTAAGAATCCATATCTGAGCAAAGTTCACAATGAGTAAAGGCTGGGTGGCTGAAGCAGGGAGCAGGTGCCCTTGGGTGAAGGGTGGCAGGTGTTTCTGCCATCTTGGCACTTGGCCTCCCACTAGAGACGCAGGCCTGTGCATCCTGCTGGGTGGGGCTCAGCCTCCACCTTCTGTCCCCACGTGGTCTGGGTCACTGTGGGGCCCGGATTGGTCTCCTCCGTAAAGGGTCAGGCCAGGGGCAGTGGTCTTCAACGACGTCTCATCATCTGGTCCAGATGGAAGCCTCTTTGTTCAACTGGCTCTTGCAGCGGGTTGGGGGTTGATGTCACCCTGAGACACCCCTGACACAACATCCTCCCAGGCCTCTGTCAACAGAGCTGCCTCAGGTCTATGACCTGGAATTACTGGGGAGGGTCAGGGTGGAGCCTTGGGTGGGGTGGGGAAATAGATGGAAGCTGAGAAGCTGAGATGTGGGGTCAGGGTGACAGAAGGCATCTTCTCCAGGCAGCTTGCTGGGCCAGGGGCATGGCCAGCCAGGGACACTGGGGCTGTTCCTTGAATCTCCTCCTTCAGTATTTCTAGACAGGTCCCAACAGTCCACCACGACCCAGGGTGTCAGAGGCCCCAGTGGGGGCAGGTCTCCTCTCAGCAGTCATTAACAATGGCAAGAGGACAGATATGGCTCTGGGACACACGGTGCTGTGACCACACTGAGTACCTTGAGTGTCACCCCTCCTTTGTTTTATGCAAATAAGATGCCACATGACAGTGGGGTGGATGTTCTGAACATTCAGAAGAGCCCCTCTGCAGAGGTTCTGAGCCTTGGGGTTCAGAGAGGGCTGGGAGACCAGGCAGATGCACAGGACAGCCCTCTGACGCTGGAGAAACTGGGACGAGGAAGCCAGGGAGCAGCCCAGGTCTTCTGCCCATAGCAGACCCCACGGCCTGGACACGGATGGACACGTGCTCAGGTGCAGCAAAGGCTGCAATGCTGAAACGGGGGTGCACAGACAGTCCAGCTGAGCCCACCAGAGAGCTAGGTCTTCAGGCGGCAGGCCTTAGTCCCAGTCAGTAGGCTGCTCTCCGCCTGGCACCCTTCTTGAGCCCCTTAGAGGTCCCTCTCCCAACTCACTCTTGTTCATGCATGTCTCTAGAGGAACTCGCAACAGTGGGTGGGCGGCACACCAGTCCAGGCATACTGAGTGGGATCCATGTCCACCATGTACTGTTGTGCAGGCTGATCACTGCACAAGGGTATCCAGCCAAGGAGGCAGGTGAAAACCAGCTCACACTCCATTCCCCAAACACATGGTTCAATGAGACGACAGGGAACTTTTCCCTATTCACGTGAAGGCTCTGGCCAGGCCACATGTTTCAAGCACAACATCCACCCACAGAGGACCCTGTGAACCAGCAGAGACCCCACAGATGCAGGACCCCTCTTTCCTCCCACCAGGGAGGCTCTGCCGCCCTCTATCTGCAGGGCAGGAGGGAAGGGGCTGGGACCAAGGTTGCGGGCTCTTCTCTGGGCAGCAGAGTGGGTCAAAGGACCCTCCTCAGAGTCCCCTGGATCCTGGGCTCAGCCCCCTTCTCACCTCCCACCTTCCCTCTCCTCCCCTCCCCATCCTCTGTATTCAGGTCTAACCATCTCCATGGAGCCCTCTCTGGAGTCCTGTCTGCCCACTGCTGGTCTCCTCTGCCTCTTCCCCTGCCTATCTTCTCCCACTGGAAAGGGGGCAAAGCCTAGTGATGTGTGGAGGCCAGGCTCCTCCTGGGTCCCTGGTGAGGGAGTGGACAGGACAGCTGCTCCTGAGCACCCACCCTGGGGCACAGCCCCCAGGGATGCCCATCCTGGAGAGGGTGAGTTAGATCATGATGACCATAATTTAAAATGCCAACGGCCCTCAATGTTTTGTGCTTTGTTATTCTTCTTCTTATTATTTATACCCTAGCAACTCTATGAGGTAAGCACCATTGTCACCCCCTTTTTACAGATGGGTAAACTGAGGGACAGAGCAGTGAAGCAACTTGTCCAAAATCACACAGTTAGTAAAAGGCAAAGCTACTTTTGTTGTTATCTGTAAAAGACACTCTTTTTGTTTGTTTGTTTAAAGCATAAACTCATAATTATATTATCACATCTCACGTTAATGACTTCTTTTTTTTTTGGCTGAGCTGCGCAGCATGTGGGATCTTAGTTCCCTGGCCAAGGACTGAACCCATGTCCCGTGTATTGCAAGGTGGATTCTTAACCACTGGACCACCAGGGAGGTCCCAAACAGTGATTTCTGAATCAGTATCCTGGTTAGTGTCACACACAGAGAGATCAGCGGGCGAAGCCAGGACCTGGGTCCCTGCTTCATCATGCTACCCTGCCTCTCTGTGCAAGCGTCACAGGCATAGGTATACCTGTCCCAACACAGACCTGGGTGCCACCCCTGAAACCAGGATGCTGCAGGAAGGGCTCAGCATCTGAGGCCCCAGACCTCAAGGACGAGAGGCGGGAAACGCAGCCTCATTCTTACCTCGACATGTGCTCTCACTCTCATTCTGGAAGACCGCTGGCCCAGAAACAGGCTCATAGCCTGGGCTGCACGTGCAGTAGTAGCCCCCTTCCGTGTTCTGGCAGTCTGCTGAGCTTCCGCAGTCCACTGGCGAGGGCGGGCCACACTCGTTGATGTCTGGAGCACAATAGGGCAAAGGGTTACCGCCCAGAGGCACAAGTTTGGTCAGTGCAGAGATCCCCAACCCCTACCTGACTCCCCAGCTTTGGGCCTGAAGTTTAATCACTATCTTTTTAAAAAGAATTAGACTCTCAGGCCATACTGCTGAGACTGGGCTGTGGCTGGAGCAAGCCATTCCTGAAGCTTGTGCAATCAGCTCTGTTCTTCTTGGCCCTCTGGCTGTCACCCCGGATTTAGACACAGTGGGAAGTGCTGAACTGGGCTGTGGGTAGAAGCTCTGTGTCCCCCTCCTCAGTCCTGAAAGGACAAACTGAGGCACAGACTCCAGACTCCTGGAGACCCAGCTGCCCTCTCTCCAGGAAGCCATGTGTATTCATGTCTCATCTCTCCATCTTCATATCTTTTCCTTTCTCTTTTTTTCTGTCCTTGATGTTGGACCTGAGGACAAAGGCTGAGGCCCCCAACCAACACCCATGTCCCCCAGAAACACTGGACTCTACCCCACAATCTCTGCATGTCACGCCATCACCCCCAAGCCGCTGTACCGTCACAACTCTCCAAGGGGTCGGTGAAGATCTCCCCAGAAAAAGATATGAATCCTGGAGCGCAGCGGCAGGCAGTGCCATTGACACATGAGGAGTTCGGAGGGCACCACAGAGCGCAGGCTGTGGGGATGGAGACCTTGGTCAGAAGGTGAGGGCTGAGCCAGGGGCTGGGGACAGGGACAGGATCAACTCCAGGAGACGGGGTGCTGGGGAGGCGTGACCCTGGCCTTCCCCCTGTAACCGGTTTGTCTCCTGCTTGGGCTGAGGGGTGCGGGCGGAAGTCTAGGGCCCCTTCCCCAGGCTCCAGCTATGGACCACGTTGCTCCCAGCAGACTCACCCTTGCTGTTCTGGGATCCAACTTCCAACAGAGTCAGCAAGAAGCACAACACTGGAACAGAGAGGGCGGGGCGTCAGAGGGGCCACCGAGCAGGGAAAGGCAGATGCAGTCCCCAGAGTAACGCAAGCGAGGAAGAGGGGGCTCTCGGCCCCTCCCAGGCTTGGGCTCTGTCTCTGTCCGTTGCTCAAGGAGAAAGTGGGTACGTGGCATCTGCCTGCGAATGAACACCCACGGCCAGGGGATCTGCCACCTGTCACCTGGAGGTGGGTTTCAGAACCTGACGGATGGCAAGCTTCCCTGGTGGCTCATGATAAAGAATCCACCTGCCAGTGCCAGAGACATGGGTTCAATCCCTGGTCTGGGAAGATCCCACGTGCCACCACTATGGAAGGCCGAGGACCCTCAAGCCTGTGCTCCACGGCAAGAGAAGCCGCCACAGTGAGAAGCCCAGAAACCACAGCCAGAGAGCAGTTCCCGTGAGCCACCACTAGGGAAAGCCTGTACCCAGCAACAGGCTAAGCACAGCCAGAGAGAAAGAAAGAAACTGAGGGATGAGGAAGAGTCCCAAGCACCGAGGGGTCCCAGCTCCCGGGGACCTGTGTGGGCAGCAGCTCAGTAATCAGACTGGAGCCAGGCGGCCCCAGGTCTCATCCTGGACTGTGGTCAGGCAACCTCATCTCTCAGAGCCTCAGCTTCCCCTTCTGCGGAGTGGGGATGATGACAGGACCCATTTGCTAGAGTACTGTGAGAATTAAGCCTGCAAATATCGCCCGGTGCATCAGAGTGTACCGTCATCAACATTTCTTTTCTTTAAGTTATACTGGAGTATAGTTGATTTATAATGTTGGGTTAATTTCAGGTGAACAGCAAAGTGATTTGGTTATACGTGTACATATATTCATTCTGTTTTCAGATTCTTTTCCCATAGAGGTTATCTCAGAATGTTGAGTAGAGTTCCCTGAGTAATGTTTCTTTATGTAAGGAGGGGGCTGGATCAGGCAGTTTTCTCAGATTCCACCCCCAACCCTGAATTAAGATCCTCCAGCTCCTATACCCTTCCTCAGGGACACAGGTTCACCCACCCCACACCCGTGTCGGTCAGTCCTGACGGCTGTCTTGGGACCCAGTGGCGATATTTCACCTTGGGCTCCCCCTGCCCCGACCCCAGCGCACAGGAAGATGCTGTGGGTTCACACTGGGGATGTTGCTGGAAGGGGGTCCTCTCTGGCTGAACTTACCACCCAGGGGCACCCCACTCTCAGGGCCTCTTCAAGTCATCAGGGCCTTCAGAGATGGGGATCTCCTTACAACTCCCCAAAGAGAGAGAGACAAGAAGACATGGGGAGAAAATAGAGATGAGAGAGAGGGAGGAAGAGAGAGATGGAGACAGAGAGATGAGGAGAGACAGACGGAGAGAAAGACAAAGGCAGAAGTTCAGGCAGTGATAGAGAGAGATGGCCAGTCCTAAAGGAAGTCAACCTTGCATACTCGTTGGAAGGACTGAAGCTGAAGCTCCAGTAACTTTGGCCACTTGAGGGGAAGAACCGACTCATCAGAAAAGACCCTGATGCTGGGAAAGACTGAGTGCAGGAGAAGGGGGTGACGGAGAATGAGATGGTTAGATAGCATCACCAACTCAATGAATATGGATTTGAGCAAACTCCGGGAGACTGTGGAGGACAGAGGAGCCTGGCATGCTACAGTCCATGGGGTCGCAAAGCGTGGGACACGACTTAGTGGCTGTGCCACGAGAGAGAGACAGACAGAGAAATAGGGAACTCAGCAAGAGAGAAACAGATTGGACAAAGAAACACAGAGATGTGGAGATTGAGAGCAAGACAGGCAAACAATTAGGAGGCGGGGAATGGAAACAAAGGGGGAGGGAGGAGGAGGACAGTGCAGCCGCAGGGGCAAGCACGGAGGGCCTGGGGGAGGCACCCAGTCCCTGCCCACCTGGGAATGCTGTAGGAGGCAGCACAGACCCCAACAATCCAGGGAGACCCAGAAGGGGGCAGTGGGCGGACGGATGGGGGCAGGAGGAAGGGCAGGAGTGAGTCACTTCCTGGGCCAAGGGAAAGCATGACTCACAGCTTGTCGCCCCTGGAGGGAGCTTCCAGGGGAATTCTGGGGTCTGTCATTGTGAGCACCGCTTGAAGGGCTGTGAGGGGTCAGCAGACCGGAGGGTCCCCTGGCCACTCAGTCCCTAAGTCCAAACTTGATACCCTCAGGTTGGCGGTGGCATAGAGTCCCTCCCAGAAGCCCTCTCAGCAAGGGTAAACCGAGGTTGGAATGCCCTTCCCCTTCCTCGTTTGAGGATTTCTCTCGTCCTCCTCTCTGGTCACAGGGCTTGGCTAGCTCCCCCCCTCAGCTGGGACTCAGTTCCTCTTTGCAGGACAGCCCCAAAATTACTGCCGTCCCCCCCCCACCCCACCCCACCACCGCAGCAAGATGCAGCCTGGGCTGATTCGTCCCCATTTCCCAACTTCCTGCTCACAACTGCCCTGTTTGTGTCCATTCTGCAGATGGAATTGAGGCCTGGAGCCCAGAAAAGGCTCAGGAAGAATCTGGTGAACAGAGGAGCTTGGGAAAGTTGGAACTGGGGCTTCCCTGGTGGTTCAGTGATAAAGAATATACCCGCCAGTGCAGGAGACATGGTTTTGATCCCCGAACTGGGAAGATCCCACATGACGAGGAGCAACTAAGTGCGCCACAACTACTGAGCTTGTGCCCTAGAGTCCGGGAGGTACCATTACTGAGCCCGAGTGCCTCTAAGACCGGCCACTGCAACGAGAAAACCGTGCACCGCAACGAGACAGTAGCCTCGCTGACAGCGACTAGAGAAAAGTCCTCGCGGCAGTGAGGACCCAGCAGAGCCAAAAACAAATAAAAAACAAAAAGTGACAACACTGAAAAGGTGGAATGGGGTCGGGCTTCCCAGCGTGGGGAAGTGGGGGTGGGACAGCTCTTCTGAGCCCCGTGCCCTCCGCCAGCGCGGGGTTGGGCTCTGCTCCCCCACCACAGAGGCTCCCAGGCCACGATTCCTCCATCTGGGTCCTTGGAAGTCACCCGAACAGGAGCTGGGAGAGGAGCTGCTGGCCATCTGCGCCCAGTCCCATCTGGTTCGCATTCCCCCTGGCGAGCCCTGAGGGGTTAGATTCCTGGGGTGGGGGCAGGGCGGGCATCCTCTTTTTCTCCTCCTCCTCAGACCCTCCAGTTTCCCCCCAGACCCGCCAGTGAAATAATAGCGTGCGTGTGCTCAGTTGCTTCAGCTGTGTCTGACTCTTTCCAACCCTTATGGACTGTAGCCCACCGGGCTCCTCTGTCCATGGGATTCTCCAGGCAAGAGTACTGGAGTAGGTTGCCATGCCCTCCTGCAGGGAATCTTCCCGACCCAGGGATCCAACCCATGTCTCCTGCATCGCAGGT
This sequence comes from Capricornis sumatraensis, assembly GCF_032405125.1. NCBI lineage: Eukaryota > Metazoa > Chordata > Mammalia > Artiodactyla > Bovidae > Capricornis > Capricornis sumatraensis. The sequence goes on from NC_091077.1 coordinate 11,788,415, forward strand.
GGATTCTTTACCGCTGAGCCAATAAAAATATTGTTTACTTAATTCTTCCTGTGAACCAGGAATAGTTTGCTTTGGAACTCACTTAACACAGCCCAATAAGGTGAAGATTGGTCTTACCCCATTTTACAGATGTGCAAAGTGAGGCTCAGAGGCAGTGAGATTCAGCTCCAGTGACACACCGCTCCCCCCTCCATCAGGTGTGACCCACACAGACTCCTCTTTCTAGCTTCCCTACCTGGGGGCCACTGAGCTTATGCCTGCCAACCTGGGCCAGCACGGGGAATCCCGTCCCAGGGCGACCTGGGAAGCCCTGGTTGGTACCCCAAGCACCATGTCTTCATTCTCTTTGTTGTTTGGTTGCTTAGGCAACCAGCTGCCCAGATAACCGTTAGAGCCACCCTGGGTGGGGCGGGAAGGGAGGCCCTGGGGAAGTCACAGCAAAAGTTCAAACCTGCCACCAGCGCCGGTAAAATCTTTTCCACCCACCTGCAGCTGAATCCCAGCTGGATCCGGGTCTCTGGGGCTGATTTTGCCACTGAGACAGTGTGGGACATGTTGGGGGTACCCTCACCTGGCAGTGAAGAGGTCCCGCCCCCCAGTCCTCTAGCCCCTCAGCATCTCCCTACAACCCGTGTTAACAGCCGCCACCTGTGTGTGTGTGTGTGAGAGAGAGAGACAGAGAGGGTCTCAGCACTCCCTTTTTACCCCTCCTTTCCCAAACCTGTCTCCCACTTTGGGAGCAGTTCAGAGGGCTCAGCGATTTATCTGGGAGACAGGGACAGGCTCTAGAAAATGCTGGAGGATCCTGCCACGGTGTGGGGGTGCCTGGCCCCTGGCCCCAGGCCCCCTCAGCACCCGCCCCCACGCCCGGCCATGTGGCTCCCTTCCAGGCTGGCCCCAGAACTGCCAGCTGCACCTCGCATTTCTCCAGGGAAAAGAGGGTGCGGGGGCTCCCTGGCCGCCTGCCCTCACCCCTCAGGGCCCCAGAGCGCTCACCGAGAAAGAGAAGAAAGGGGCCGCCGTGGGGGCCTCCCATGGTCCGAGCTGCCGCAGGGGAAGCAGGAGACGGGGCAGGTCTGTTTCTGTCGCCAAGCTGGGCAGCTGTGCAAGCTTTCCCAAGGCCCGCCTGGCCTTTATAAAGGGGGGCGGGGGAGCAGCCGCGAGCCCAGGGCCCTCCCCGGAACTGGCGGGGCAGCTGGAAGCCAGCAGGAAAGTGGAGCGAAAACACAGACCCAGGGGCGCCGCACGCGCGCGCGCGCGCGCACACACCCACATTAAGGTGCAACCTGCCCTTTGGGTGTCTGCACTTTCTGGCCCCTGTGTAAAACGGCTGGCGGATCCCAGGGGATAGAGGACGGGGAGGAGTCTTGCCGGGACCTGCTTGCCCTGTCTGGCCGCAGGCGTGTAGGCTGGGGAGGGGCCGCGCTCAGAAATGACTCGGGGCTCCCACGTTGCGGGGACCACCCTGTATTGGCTGCCTTTGTCTTGCTGAATCTCCAACGCCAGTTTCTACGCTAACAGGAACTTCCTCCTTTGTTTTCCAGATGAGGAAACTGAGGCCCAGAGAGGCCAGAGTCCACCCGAGAGCTGTGCGAGGGGTGGGGCATTTTAAAGGGGCCCTTCGTGGAAGCCAGGCTGGCTGGCGCCAAGAAAGCGGAACTGCGGGGCCCCAGGGCCTTAGAGGTCCGAGGTCCAGGAGCTGGCCTTTTCTGGGCCAGCTTTTCACCTGGTGGGAAACATATTTCAGGGATTCATGGACACTGCGTTAATCAACAGAGAAATCACATCATAGGAGAGTTGTTTCCTTTTCTAATTAGTCATGTGACAGACTTGTCTCTGAAACCATCTCATCATTTAAAACAAACAAAAAACCACACTATTATTTGTAAAGCACTTAATCTGAGCAAGGCCAGATTCACCTAGAGAAAGTGAAAGAAAGTGTTAGTCGCTCAGTTGTGTAGCTATAGCCCGCCAGGCTCCTCTGTCCCTGGAATTCTCCAGGCAAGAATACTGGAGTACCCATTCCCTTCTCCAGGGGATCTTCCTGACCCAGGTTTTGAACACAGGTCTCCTGCATTGCAGGAAGGTTCTTTACTATCTGAGCCATCATGGAAGCCCTTTAGTAGATTCAACTAGAGTTATCTATTTTAATTCACTGACTCCTCAAAATACCTTTGAGGCAGATGTTGCTATGATTCCCATTTTGCAGAAGGGGAAAGTTGAGGCACAGTTCACAAGTAGCTAAACGGAGATCCACAGGCAGGCAGCAGGGTCCCCAAGTGTCTGCAAGGAGCCCAAGCTCCAGCAGCAAGTCTCAGTTGGATGCTAATGTGTCCTTAACCCCCTGGTAGCCCTGAAGTTTTTCCAGCTAGAATCCATAGCTTTGTGTTCCTTGTGTTAGTATGTATTTGTTAAGCTTACAGACTATCTGAGGCAATGAGAAAGGTTTTTTAATTAGGACATCAAAATAAAGATTCTTTTGAAGGAATGGATTCAAGAATGTAACAGCCTAGACAATTAAATAAAACATTAAGTACATAATAGTCTAAAAAGGGGAGGATTGTGGTCATGGAAAAAAAAGGTCACCCTCGGCCAGAGACAGACGCACATTATCCCAGGGGTGGTGGAGCACCCCCATTGTAAAATTAACCCATTCCTGCCCTTGCTGTCCTTTTGATCTGTACAGGGCATGGGAAGGGGGCCCCATCAGGGAAACTGGGGCCTCTCTGGGCCTCAGTTTCCTCAGGGGGAGGGGAGTGGATATGGGAGGAGACTGGGAAGGGAGGGACCCAGACCAGGCCCAAAGTGGATTTTTGGGTTTTTTCCCTTAAAACTGGAAACGCCAGGGCTGGACATCCTCCCCTCCCCCACAGGTCTGACAGCTGGTGCTTAGAAAAGCTGGGGGTGGGTGGGGGTGAGGTTTCCAGCCTAGGGAGCCACTGTCCCCCACCCCCACCCAGGGATGTGTCTTGGGCCCTTGGAGCAGATGTAACCAGCTTGGGACTCAATTTTCCTTTCTGGAGAATGGGACTATAATGCCTGTCTACTGGCTTCACAGAGCAGGCTGAGGAGGGAACCAGTGATATGAGAGAGAAGGCTTGGGGAAGGCACGAAGGGGGACATTACACTCCCCCACCCCCACCCTGGCTCCTCCCCCTCCCCCCCCCCCATAATCTGGCATAATCAGCAAGTCCTACAGCTCTGCCTTGAGATGGACCCAGAATCTCTCTACTTCTCCTTCTTATTGGACCCCACCCTGGCCCAGCCATGTTATCTCCTGGGTCTACGTTCCAGCTTCTGCAACGCCCCCCACCCCCGCCAACCCACACTCCTTTCCCCTCCAAGAGGCCCAAGGGTGCCTGAGTCAGGTCTCATCTCTGCTCAAGAGCACTCCATGGCTCCCTCTTCCCTCGGAGTAAAACCACGTGTCCTCTTTCAGCCCATAAGATCCTGCCTGCTCTGCTGGGCCACCTCCCTGCCCTCACCTCCTCCCACTTTCCCACTCTCACTTGGCTACAGTTTTTCTTTTGGAAAACACTGGGTGTGGTGTGACCGCAGGGCCTTTACACAGGCAGTTGTCTCTGCCTGGAGCATTCTTACCCAGAGAACCAGATAACCTCTGTCTCCTCCTCTCCTTGCCCAAATGTTCCCTGACCTAACCTCCACCCAGGCCTTCATGTCATAAATCTAATTCTCTGGATACTCCCTGCTTTCTGAGTCTGTCACTGTTCACCATCCCCCCATCATGAAATCTACCTACTTAATTTGTCTACTGTCAGACCCCCACCCCCACCCCCCACTAGAATGTCAGCATGGAGGGCAGAGCTTTGGTTCATTTGCCTTTCTGCAGAAGCAGAGCTTCCCTAGTGGCTCAGGGGTAAAGAATCCACCTGCTAATGCAGGTTTGATCCCTGGGTGGGGAAGATCCCCTCGAGAAAGAAATGGCAGCCCACTCCAATATTCTTGCCTGGGAAATCCTATGGATAGAGGAGCCTGGTGGGTTACAGTCCATGGGGTCGACTTAGCAACTAAACAAGATACAGAGCAGAGCCTGCACCCAGTAGGGCCCCACTGAAGGAAGTCCCCTGCAGTCTTCCTGATCTGGCCCCTGTTGAGGCATCACGGTGTTTGTTCCACACCCTCTGCCCTGAAGTCCCAGCCCCAATGCCCCTGGACAATCTCAGGACCTCTGGTCCACAACTGTGTGGGGCAAGGAGGGAACATGGGTCCCTGTTGATCAGCTGGAAAACCAGCATGTGGGTGAGGTGGAGTGGGGTGTGATTGGGCTGCTGGCCTGCGATTCCTCAGCTCGGAAGTAACTGATCCAGGACTAGTCAACCAATCAGAATGATAGCTGTATATATTATATTTTTAGTATTGTAGCTGCCATGTAACATGTCACTGGGCTTTCCAGGTGGGGCTCAGTGGTAAAGAACCTGCCTGCCTATGCAGGAGATGCGGGTTCTATCCCTGGGTCAGGAAGATCCCCTGGAGTTGGAAATGATAACCTACTCTAGTATTCTTGCCTGGGAAATCCCACAGACAGAGGAGGAAAATGATGGGCATGGCCACAGGGCACCCCAATCTTCTATCGGAGGTCCGGGGCAAACCCAGTCTCTTCTGCTTTTCGACTGTGTGGTCTCGGGTGGGTGATGTGGCCATTCTGGGCCTCAGTTTCCCCATCTATGAAATGGTCAGAATCTCGCAGCAAGGATGATGGGAATCATAAGAGTGAGTGAATTGTAGGGATGTAGCTTCCCAGGTGGCTCAGTGGTAAAGAACCTGTCTATCAATGCAGGAGATAAGGGTTCCATTCCTGGGTTGGGAAAATCCCCTCGGGGAGGGTATGGTAATCCACTCCAGTATTCTTGCCCGGAGAATCATATGGACAATGGAGCCTGGCCAGCTACCGTCCATGGGGTTGCAGAGTCAGACACGACTTAGTGGCTAAACAGTGGCAGCAGCAGCCGAGGTTATACAGTTAGTGAGTAGTCAGGATCTGTTAGGATGATTCCCTTCTCTTTGGTACTGTCTGGGGTGGGGAGGGAGGGGGGACCCCAATATCCTGCCCCCTGGCTTCTGGCGTCACCAGCCCATGCCCAGCCACACTTGCAAGCCTGGGCTGAGGCAGGGGGTCAAATGGGGTCTTTGGGCGGAGAGGGGCATAACAGGAAGCCCCCTGTTAGGGAGACAATGGCAGAGGAAGGGGCGGGCCAGCCCCCACACAGATGAGCCCAGCTGCCGGCTCCAGGAGGGCGGCACAGCTATTGTGAGGCTAGACAGCTGTCCCTGCGCCAGGAAACCCCAGGGAGCAAGGGAAGGGGGTGGGAGGCCAAGGCTGAGGGCCAGCCCTGACCCTCAACCCGAGGGGAAAGAAAGGCCCAATGATGGGTCCATTGTCTCCTCCTGCAGGCTGGACACCTGGGTTCCCTTGAGGCCAGCCCTCTAGAATCCACCTGGCCAGGGAGTCCTGGCACAGACCCTAGCCAGCCCTAGCTGGCATCCTCCTAACCCCTGTCCCCCACCCGGCCTAGCCCGTGGTGTTGGGAGCTAGCAGCTGAGCTGGGCTGTGTTTATAGTTCCCTGGGACTGCTGAGCAAACCCCTAAATATAGAAGCTGAGCTATTTGGGGCCACGGCCCTGGGGCAGAGTTGGGCGGGGGGGGGGGGGGGAGGCCACGGCACGTGTGCCTTTTTAGCCTGGACCCCCAGGACTGCCCAGGCCTGTCAGTCTCCTGGGACTGGGGTATGGGGGAGGGGTCTCAGGGGCACTCTGTTGTATCCCATTTGAGTGGGGGACAGAGAGAGATGTGGTGGAGGAGCTCCAAGCCAAAGAGGGGTGAAGCGAGAGGCTGTGATGCCTCAGAGAGGCGCGTCAGGGGCTCAGGACCGGGTATGGGGTTCCCAGCGCCCTGTTCCACCTCCTCTCTCACCCCAAACCAAAAAGTGGGTTGAGCTGTTGCTTCAGTGTTCTCAGCTTCTAGGAAATGAAGGCCTACAGGAAACTGCAGGGGCACATTCAAACCCCAGACAAACCCCAGAGCTTAGCAACCTCTTCCCCTTCCCCATCAGCCCTGAGCTCACTGGTGGCCCCAGCATGGCAGGGGCTGGTGACGTGGGCTGGGGGAGGTGGGGCTATAAATAGCTGATTTATAAGCAGCTGCAGGCACAACAGGGCAGGGGTTGGCCATGGATCCAGGAGCCATCCTGGATCTATCCAGGAGCTATCCTCTTCAGGGTAGCTACACCCCAAAGTGTCTCCAATGTCATCCCCTACCCCCGGCAGCCAGCAACCCCTAAGATTTGGGGAAGAAGGGGGAACAGAGGGGCGAGTTGCTTAAAAGGAATGACGCCAGTGGTTCATAAAAGGCAGCCCATTATCACAATGGCTTTTAAGAGATTCCACAGCAGGAAGCACCGTTTCGATCCCCAATCAGGGAACTAAAATCCCATATGCCTCGTGGAGTGACCAAAAATAAATAAAAGAAAGAAAAGACTGTAATGGAACATTAATGCTTACTCAGCAGCAACCATAAAAACAGTGGAATATTACACAGCTGTGACAAAGAACCCCAGAGGGTTCGCTGCCAGGTGGCTGGGTCCTGGCAACACATTCTTTCCTTTTTAAAAATTGAGTGCAGTGTGCCAGGCTGTGTGTGCTGTGCTTAGTTGCTCAGTCGTGTCTGATGCAGGGAAAGATTGAGGGCAGGAGGAGAAGGGGATGACAGAGGATGAGATGGTTGGATGGCATCACATGGGTTTGGGTGAAGTCCGGGAGTCGGTGATGGACAGGGAGGCCTGGTGTGCTGCAGTCCATGGGGTCGCAAAGAGTTGGACACGACTGAGCAACTGAACTGAGGTGAACTGAATCTTGAGCAAAATAGAAGTCCCCAAAGCCTGTACAGAAACCACTCACGTCATAAAGCTCAGACAGAAAATGAAACAAGTTTTCAGACGTGTAAGAAAACAAAAATAATAAAGGAGGAGTGAGAGAATAAGAAACAGAATTCAGAATGGTGGAGGGAGGGAGCAGGGCCATCTCCTACTTCTTCTGGGGGGTTTGTGGGTATACCTTGCAAAAAAATTTTTTTTAATTAATGAATGAAGTAAAGTAAAGCCAGTCACGGATAGACCTGTGATCATGAGAATGACATTTCATCACTTCTGTGAACTAGGCCCCATCAACAGTTTCATGAAATTGAAAAATATTTAAAGGATTTCACGAGAAGCAGTTAGAGGAAGCAAAGAAAAGAGAGACGGCCAGAGGTGGCCAGAGGTGGCCAGAAGTGGGGAGACCCAACTGGGAAAGAGGCGCAGCTGGTGGGGGGGGCAGTAGTCGGGGAAGGGGAACTGGCAGCTGCCAAGCGGAAGCTCTGCGGTCCAGAGCTGGGAACACCGCTCAGCTCCTGCTGGTGTTTCTGCCTCTTGCTCTCAGCCCTCGGCTTCTTCCCCATTCTGCGAGGACTCTGGGAGCCCCAAGCTGGGGGCTGACAATGCCCAGTGAGGGTGGACACCAGCCTTCCAGAGGCTCTGCAAGGGGGTCCCAGAGTGTGGGGCGGGGGAGGGGAAGGAAAGGGGTTTACGCTGAGGGCCCTCGTCCATCCCTCCCCCAGCCTCAGTTTCCCTATGTGGGCGCCCACATCACAGGTTTCCAGGGTCCTGGGTAGTCAGGCCATGGATGCTGCTGATGATCATGACCAATGCTAGAAAAGAAGTGCTATATTCTGGGCCAGGGGCTTTGGGAGAAACAAACCCATCTCCAGGGTTCTATCAGACTGTTGTTTAGCCGCTAAGTCATCTCTGACTCTTTGGGACCCCACGGACTGTAGCCCGCCAGGCTCCTCTGTCCATGGGATTTCCCAGGCAAGAGTACTGGAGTGGGTTGCCGTTCCCTTCTCCAGGGGATCTTCCAACCCAGGGGTCGAGCCCACGTTTCCAGGATTGGCAGAGTTCTTTACCACTGAACCACCAGGGAAGCCCACTCTATCAGCCATGGCTCTGCTTTCAACAGCTGTGGAAAATAGTCTGGCAGTTCCTCAAAAAGTTAAATATAGAGTTGTGTTATGAACAAACAATTCTTCGTTTAGGTCAATACACAAAAACAATTGAAAGCAGAAACTCCAGCACACCCTTGGACACCCACATTCATAACAGTGTGATTAGAAACTGCCAAGAGGTGGAAACCACCCAAGTGTCCATGGACAGATGAATGGATAAACAAAATGTCCATCAGCGTGCTGGAATATTATTCAGCCATAAAGAAGAATGTATTTCTGAGATGTTGACAGCATGACTGGAGGTGGTGCTCGAACAACATTGTTGAATGTACTAAATGACACTGGGTTATTCATTTGCAAATTGTTGTTGATGTTCAGTCTCTAAGTCATGTCGGACTCTGCGACCCCATGGACTGCAGCACGCCAGGCTTCCCTGTCCTTCACTGTCTTCACTATCTTCACTTGCTCAAACTCATGTCCACTGAATCTGTGATGCCATCCAACCATCTCATCCTCTCTTGCCCCCTTCTTCTCCTGTCCTCAATTTTCCCCAGCATCAGGGTCTCTTCCACTGGAGCCGGCTCTTTGCATCATGCGACCAAAGTGTTGGAGCTTCAGCTTCAGCATCATTTGCAAATAATTAACTTTATATCATGTGAATCTCACTCCAATTTTTAAAAATTCTGAGTGGGTGACAGCAGTGTCCCCCAACCCAACTATGGGCATCTCTCCTTTCACTCTCCTTTGGGGCTCATAGGTCTCCCCTCATTTCATCTTTCCACTGCCCTGAGATGAGTTAGGCATTGTTTTCTTCCTTTTATGGATTTGACAGTCATACATTCACTCAACAAACATAGCGTGCCGGAATTCCCCAGCAGTCCAGCGTTAAGACTCCATGCTTTCAGTGCCGAGGGCCTGGGTTCAATCCCTGGTCAGGGAACTAAGATCCCATAAGCCGAGTGGTGGGACATGATTAATTAATTAATTAAAAAGAAAACACAGTATGCCAGTCACTGTTCTAACACTGGGGAGACAGGTGGTGGTGGAGATGTGAACAAGCCGGACTGTCTGTCTCATGAGGCTGATATTTCATGGCAGGTGAAGCCTGTGAATATGATAAATAAGAACATTGCAGAGAATGTTAAGAATGGGAATATTAAGCAAGTTAATGAAAGAGGTCCCATCGCTTCATGGCAAATAGATGTGGGCGGGGGGAATGGAAACAGCGACAGATTTTATTTTCTTGAGCTCCAAAATCACTGTGGATAGTGACCGCAGCCATGAAATTAAAAGTTGCTTGCTCCTTGGAAGAAAGGCTATGACCAACCTAGACAGCATATTAAAAAGCAGAGACATTACTTTCCTGACCAAGGTCCATACAGTCAAAGCTACAGTTTTTCCAATAGTCATGTACGGATGTGAGAGTTGGACCATAAAGAAGGCTGAGCACCAAAGAGTTGATGCTTTTGAACTGTGGGTACTGGAGAAGACTCTTAAGAATCCCTTGGACTGCAAGGAGATCAAACCAGTCCATCCTAAAGGAAATCAACCCTGAATATTCATTGGAAGGACTGATGCTGAAGCTGAAACTCCAATACTTTGGCCGACTGATGTGAAGAGCCGACTCATTGGAAAAGACCCTGATGCTGGGAAAGATTGAAGGCGGGAGGAGGAGAGGGTGACAGAGGATGAGATGGTTGGATGGCATCACTGACTCAGTGAGGATGAGTTTGAGCAACTTGGGGAGATGGTGAAGGACAGGGAAGCCTGGTGTGCTGCAGTCCATGGGGTCACAAAGAGTCTGACACGACCTAGTGAGTGAACAACAACAATGAAAGGGAGGGAGCTGGGTGGTGGGGAGGTGGCTGAACTGAACAGGGCAGTCAGGGAAGGCCCTTCAGAGAAGTTGTTTGAGAAAAGACTTGAAGGAGGTGAGGAGGGCGGAACTATGGGGAGATCTGGGGAAGAACCTTCCAGGCAGAGGGAAGAGCCTGTGCAAAGGCCCTGAGGCTGGTGTGGAAGAGCAAGGAGGCCTGCGCGGCTGAAGCCGAGTGAACAGCGGGGAGAGAAGCAGGAGAGAAGGCCAGAGAGAAAGCATGGGGTGAGATTGTGTGCAGCCGCTAGAAAGTCAGAGGTGACATTTAAAATATGTTTTAACACCTAGCAAGGTGTGGAGGAGGCCAGCCAGTGAAAACAGAGTTTGCCCCGTGTGGGTGCTCTCCTGTTTCCTCTATCTCTGAGGGCCTGGGGGCACTGGGATCCTCCATGGGTTGTATCCATTAAGCACTGTCCGCGTCCCTCCAGCGTGCGGTCCCTGTATCTCACAGAGCGCATGTGCCATGGCTGTGCTCAGTAATGGGTGCCAGGATGAAGGTGCACGTCTGAATTTACTGTGGTTGAATCTGGACACTTTTCCCCCTTTCTTTCTTAAAAAATTGAAGCGTGTTTGATTTACAGTGTTGTGTCAGTTTCGGGTATACAGCAAAGTGAGTCAGTTATACATACATACTTATGCATGTATTCTTTTTCAGATTTTTTCCCGTTGTAGGTTCTTATAAAATGGTGAGTATAGTTCTCTGCGCTATACAGTCGGTGCTTGCTGTTTACCACTTTTAGATACAGTAGTGTGTATATGTTAATCCCAAACTCCTAACTTATCCCTCTGCGTCCCCCTTTCTCCTCAGGTAACCGTAATTTTGTTTTCCTATGTCTGTGGGTCTGTTTTTGTTTTGTAAAAAAGCTCATTTGTATAATTTTTTATTAAGGGATATCATGTGATATTTGTTTTCCTCTGTCTGGCTTATTTTGCTTACTGTGATCATCTCTAGGTCCATCCACGTTGCCGCAAATGGCACTATTTCTTTTTTATGGCCGAGTAATAGTCCACTGTCTATATTTAAACACCACATCTTCTTTACTCATTCAGCTGTCAATGGCTATTTGAGTTGTTCCATGTCTTGGCTATTGTAGATAATGCCGCAATAAACACTGGGGTGCATGTATCCTTTTGAACTATGGTTTTCTCCAGGTATATGCCCAGGAATGGGATAGCTGTATGGTAACTCTATTGTTAGCTTTGCGAGGAACCTCCGTTCTATTCTTTTTTTTTTTTTTTTTGCCTTTTGTTTTTATGTATTTGTAAGTATACTCCCCATTTTTTTCTAATTTTGAGATCTAACTGGCATATAGCATTGTATTATTTAACATATACAATATGATTGATATATATATAGTAAAATTACAGTAAGTTAACATCCAGCATCTCGCACAGTTAACAAGGTTTTTCCCTTGTGGCTATTCTAAATGATCAACCCCTCCAGGCGCTGGGTGCACCAGGAGGCGCAGCAGGCCGAAATCCCTCCCCGTTGCCTGAGAGCTCTTCAACGAGCCACCAGCTCTGCATCAGCAGTGACATCCAACCATCCCAGGAGACCAGGAGGATTCTTTTCCACTTCACAGACGTGAAAACTAAGGTCCTGAGAGACTTCATAACCTGGCCCAGGCGCGGGCTTTGAGAACTAACAAAACCCAAGTCCCCCACACCTGTCCGATTTCACAGCAGAGGATGGTTTGAGCAAACCTGTCATTGCTTCCTCCGAGAACCTACCAGAAAATTCTGGCCATTATCTCGATGCCACACGCAAGTGCAGTAAAGAATCGGCACTCAGGGCCTCTTTCCTAAACCCGGCTACTAATGTCTATCTTGTTAGTTTTCTCACCTCAGGGGCCGCGGCAGAAGTTTCGCAGCAGCGCAACCCCGTCCTTCAGCCCCGCCCACACCCTCTGCCGTCCTGCAGGAGCCTCCCAGCATCCACGTGGGCTCCAGGCCATTGACTTGAGCGTGTGCAGCATCCCCAACACCTGCGTGAACCGCTCTTGGTCCAGGACGCGCCCGTAGCGCAGGGTGAGGTAGAAGGTCTGTTTCCCGCTGTACTGCTGGATCCGCACGAACAGCTCCTGGGGCCAATCCGGGCTCTCCCTCATGGGGATCACGTCAGCCACAGGGCAGTAGGTGTCCTGTCGCCGGCCCCAGAAGGTCAGGTGGGCCACCCGCAGCACGGTGCCTGCCTCGTTCACGTCGAGGATGCCCACCAGCCTCCGGAAGAAACGGCTCATCCAGCACAACATGGCCAGGGTGAAGCCGGCGACGCCGCCCGCCAGGCACAAGGAGCTGAAGGGCATGAGGCCCTGGCAGTAGCAGTAGAGGCCCGGCGGCAGGGCGGCCACCGTCAGGGCCGTCTGTGCCACCTTCAGCCGAGACAGGTACCCGAAGGCCTTGATGGCGTCGAAGCGGTACACCATCTGAAACTTCTCCGTCTCTGGGCCCGGTGGCTTCTCCCTGGAGGGGGGCGGCCCGCTTCCCACCCACCTCCTGGGATCCTGCCCACCGCAGCAGCACAGGCGGTGGAGCCGCCTGCCGCAGGCGGCTGGCCCTGGAGACGGCGCCACAGCTAGGAGGAAGGCAGCCATGCCATCACTGCCCAGTGCCAGAAGTCTGTTCTATTCTCTATAGTGATTGCGCCACTCGACATTCCCGCCAACAGTGTAGGAAGGCTCCATGTCCTCCACCCCCTCTCCAGAATTTATTGTTTGTACGCTTTGGATGACGATGACCATTCCGACTGCTATGAGGTGGTACCTCACTGCTATCCTGATTTGCATTTCTCTAACTAGTGATGCTGAGCATCCTTTCATGTCTGTGGGCCGTCTATATGTCTTCTTTGGAGAAATGTCTGTTTAGATTTTCTACCCATTTCTTGATTGAATTGTTTGGTTCTTTGATTTTGAGATGCATGAGCTGTTTTTGACATCTTTCAACACTTCAGTAATCTCTTTCCATTTTCCTTTATTGTCTTTTTTTTTTTTTTAAGAAGAGAAATAGTCTTTGATTCGCGGCTGGACTGTAGGATGAGGTCAAGGCTCTCAGGCCCCTGGGACTGAGGCTGAGCCCTGAGAGCCAGCGACCTTTTAAATTTTGCTCCTGGGTGCCTCACTCTCCTCACCCTATTCCCAGCTCTGAGTCTTAAGAAGGCAGTGGCATTAGCTGATTTAATGTGGCCTCTCCAGTGTCCCTGCCAATGTTGTTCTTTTCTCTGCTGTCCTCCACTATGACAGTGGCCTCATTTTCCTCTAGTGGCAGTGGCATAAAGGTTCTTTTTCTTTAAAATTATTTTTTATTGGAGCATAGTTGACTTACAATGTTGTGTTAGTTTCTGCTATACAGCAAAAGTTTCCTTTAAAGATAAATTCATTCAAGAATTTAAAAAAGGTGGTGGTCCAATGGCTAAGACTCTGAGCTCCCAATGCAGGGGGCCTGGGTTCGATCCCTGTTCAGGAAACTAGATCCCACATGCCACAACTAAGACCCAATGCTGCCAAATAAACAAAAAAAAGAATTAATTTGAAAAATAGCTTTTAAAAAGGATTTTAAAAAAGGAAAAGTTGCTTGAAGGAAGAATCTGTGGGCAATGGAGAGAGGAATGAATGGTGTTTGGGAGCTGGCAAATAGATGGGGAAACAGTGTCAGACTTTATTTTTGGGGGGCTCCAAAATCACTGCAGATGGTGACTGCAGCCATGAAATTAAAAGACGCTTCCTTGGAAGAAAAGTTATGATCAACCTAGATAGTATATTCAAAAGCAGAGACATTACTTTGCCGACTAAGGTCCGTCTAGTCAAGGCGATGGTTTCTCCTGTGGTCATGTACGGATGTGAGAGTTGGACTGTGAAGAAAGCTGAGCACCGAAGAATTGATGCTTTTGAACTGTGGTGTTGGAGAAGACTCTTGAGAGTCCCTTGGACTGCAAGGAGATCCAACCAGTCCATTCTGAAGGAGATCAGTCCTGGGTGTTCTTTGGAAGGAATGATGCGAAAGCTGAAACTCTGGTACTTTGGCCACCTCATGCAAAGAGTTGACTCATTGGAAAAGACTCTGATGTTGGGAGGGATTGGGGGCAGGCGGAGAAGAGGACGACAGAGGATGAGATGGCTGGATGGCATCACTGACTCGATGGATGCGAGTCTGAGTGAACTCTGGGAGTTGGTGTGCTGCGATTCATGGGGTCGCAAAGAGTCGGACACAACTGAGCGACTGAACTGAACTGAACTGAATCAACTCCATGCTGCAGGAGGCGAGGGTGGGGCAGCAGACCCGGATCCCGTGCGCAGGAGTGATGTTGCCTCGGCCAAAAGTGTCTTGTAGTTGATGCTACTCTGAGACAGGGTGAGAGAGGGGCAGAGGGCCCCCTCTAGGCAGACAGCGTACTTTTCTGAGTGGTCGGAGAAATGACTTTTCTGAGATAATTTCCTGTTGGCATCCTCGTGTGTGGGGCCAAGGGTGTCCCTGGGACTTCCAGGGTGTCAAGTGACAAAGTTCAGCAGGACTTGCTTTGTGGATATGCCACTGCAATGTCTGCCTCTTGCCCCTAATTTCTGTCTGGCTCAAGGAGCCAGTCCTGGGCACCCCCCAGGCTGCCTGATGCCCATGAGACCGGGAAGCTCTGGCATTGACAAGGAGACTGGGACCCATGCCCTGAGCTTTCTTTGAAACTGACTCGTTAAAATCCCTGGTGGGAGACTTCTCTGGTGGCACAGTGGATAAGAATCCACCTGCCAATGCACACCGATTCCGTCCCTGGTCCAGGAGGATCACGCCTCAGAGCAATTAAGTCCGTATGCTACAACTACTGAGCCCACGTGCTGCAGCTGCGTAAGCCTCCGCGCCTAGAGCCTGTGCTTCAAAACGAGATGCCACCACCATGAGAAACCGGCGCACTGAAGTTAAGAGAGCAGCCTCCGCTCTCCACTAGAGAAAGCCCAAGTGCAGCAATGAAGACCCAGTGCAATCAAAAAAAAAAAAAAGAAAAGCTCTGGTGGGGTAAATGGCCATTAAAAGATGCTCAGGATCACTAATCATCAAGGAAATGTGAATCAAAACCACAGTGAGATACCACTTCCCACCCATTAGGATGACTACTATCAAAACAGAAAATAACAAGTGTTGGCAAGGATGTGGGGAAATTGGAACCCTCATGTACTATTAGTGGGAACGTAAAATAGCGCAGATG
Organism: Capricornis sumatraensis; assembly: GCF_032405125.1. NCBI lineage: Eukaryota > Metazoa > Chordata > Mammalia > Artiodactyla > Bovidae > Capricornis > Capricornis sumatraensis. The sequence continues at coordinate 11,803,478 of NC_091077.1, forward strand.
CTGTGGAAAACAGTATGGCAGTTCCTTTAAAAATTAAACAGAATTAGCATACCACTTCTGGGTGTATAACTTCCCCAAACTGAAAGCAAGGTCTCAAAAAGATAACTGTACATCCATTTTCATAACAGCATTATTCATAATAGTCCCAAAGTGGAAGCAACCCAGTTTCTATAAGTGGACGAATGAAGAAACAAAACATGCTACATCCACGCAATGGAATAATATCCAGCTTTTAAGAGGAAGGAAATTATAACACATGGGTGAAAACATAACACTAAGTGAAATAAGCTGGTCACAAAAGGACAAAAATCCCATGATTCTACTCACATAAAGTGGTCAGATTTGTAGAAGAATGTCACTGCTTGCTAAGGGCTGAGGGGAGGAGGAGGGGAGTTATTTAGTGGGTACAGAGTGTCACTTTTGCAAGATGTAAAAGTTCTAGTGGCTGATTGTACCACAGTGAATGTTACTTAACATTCACTGAATGATACTTAACACTGCTGAACTGTACACAAAATGGTTATGATGGTAAATTTTATGTGTTTTTAACACTTAAAATTTTTTTTAAAAAGGAAAGATATTTAAACACATAGTACAATTTGGATAAAGCTTGAGGACATTATGCTGAGTGAAATAAGCCTAGCACAAAAAGACAAATACTATACGATTCCATGGGTTCGCTCTCTGGTCCGAGAGGATTCCACACTCCCTGAAGCAACTAGAAGCACATAGCAACATAGAAGAGTCAAAATCTTGCAGAAAGAAGAAAGGTGGATGCCAGGGGCTCCGGGAGTGAAGAATAGGGAGTTATTAATGGGGACCAAATCAGTTTGGGATGATGCAAAGGTTTCTGGAGATGGATAGTAATGATGGTTGTACAACATTGTGAATGTAGGCAATGCCACTGAATTGGTCACAGAAGATGGTTAAAATGGTAAATTTCGTTATGTGTATTTTATCACATTAATTAAAATCTCAGGGTGGGAGGTTAAGATGGGACTGAGGCTGGACCCGCCAGCCCATGAGGCTGTTGGACAGATGATGGACCCCCTATGGAGTCAATACCAATTATCCTGAAGCCGCATGTGTTTCTGTTCCCATTTGGACCTTCCAACCTAGATTCAAACACCCAGCTCCTCCTCAGTCTCGCCTGGGGGCTGCTGCAGTGGCCACTGGGGTCTGTCACTACCATTCCAGCTTCTCTGCTTCCAGGCGGAAGGGAAGAAGGAGCAGCCCCGCCCACTTATGTGGCCATATGACTTGCTTTGCCCAATGACAGTGAGCAGTTATGGCCCGTGTCATTTCACGGTGGAAGCTTTAAGAGCTGGGGCTGGCCCTGCTGTGTTTCCTTTTCCTTTGGCAACAGGCAGTCTGCAATGTGCCAGATGGTGGCCAAGTGCGAAGTAAGATCTGTGATGTCTTAAATCCCTGAGATGTGGGGCTCACATGTTACTGCAGCAGAACTGAGGCTGCCCTGACTCTGATACAGCGACTGGCATTTGAGTCATCTCCTCTGTGTGCTGATGGCCTTGGACCATGAGAAGTGAGGTTTTGCCACATATAGCAAAATGTAAGGGGATGACAAAGAACTCTATTGTCAAGATGAATATTTTTTATAACTTTGTTTTTATTATTATCATTTTTTCTTTTGGCTGCACCATGCAGCATGCATTAACCAGGGATCAAACCCAGGCCCTCTCCATGGAGTCTTAACCACTGGACCACCAGGGAAGTCCCACGGTGAATATTACTTCAGTGCAATGTTCTGAATAATTGAAATGAATACAAAACATTTATGATTAATAAAAAGGTAAAATTTTAAGTGAAGATGGGATCTGTCCAAGTGATATGCCGAGCCATATTGAAGCTTGTTTTTGGTTAGTTGTTAAGTCATGTCTAAATCTTTTGCAACCCCATGGACTGTAGCGCACCAGGCTCCTCTGTCTGTGGGATTTCCCAGGCAAGAATACTGGAGTGGGTTGCCATTTCCTTCTCCAGGGGATCTTTCCAACCCAGGGATCAAACCAGAGTCCCCTGCATTGGCAGGCGGATTCTTTATCACTGAGCCACCAGGAAGCCACCAGAGAAGAGGAAGGGGGAAAAATCGACCCGTGCACCTCACTCACCTTACTCTAGTCCCAGCCCTGAGAAACACCCAGGATGCTCTGCCTGGGAGCTTTCTCCACAGGTTTCTCCATGGACCACAGGTCTGGACTGATAGGACGTCAACATGCCTGGGAATAACCCTCCATCACTGTGGGTGGATCGGTGCGCCAGCCCCCTCACCCGTCATATGGGATAACTAAGGCGTGTGTTCTAAATACTCTGTCAGAGGTGCCCCACAGGGACTGAGTCCCAGGTGTTCACAGCAAAAATGTGCTCATTCAGACTTTCAGCATTTCCTGTCCGCCCCTCCCTGTCTCACTTCCCTTTTTCTCCACTCATGCTGTCCAGGATCCCCTTCTAATGAAGCACCTGCACTCAAATTCTTTCTCAGGCTCTGCAACTGGGAGAGGCCAGTGATGATTTTTTTCAACATGGCAAGCACTACAATTCCTGGTTCCCCTCCTAACTTCTGGCCGAAACTGCTGCTTGTTTTTCAGCTGCTCAGTTGTGTCCAACTCTTTGCGAACCCATGAACCACAGCGTGCCGGGCTTCCCTGTTCAACACCAACTCGCGGAGCTTGCTCAAACTCATGTCCATGGAGTCAGTGATGCCATCCAACCATCTCATCCTCTGTCACCCTCTTCTCCTCCTGCCCTCAGTCTTTCCCAGCACCAGGGTCTTTTCCAATGAATCGGACACCGAGGCGGGGGTGAGTTTCCCTGGTTGGCAGTAATCCATGCACGTTGTCACACATCCTTACTGGCAGTACTGAGAGCTGTCAGCATGACCCAGAGGGGACAACTGGAAACTTGCGTCTAGTCTCTCGAGACGCTGACCCACGCACCGCTGTTTCTTGCTGATGTTAATCTCGATCTTTCTTTTCCTGCGATAAGCTGCAACTGCGAGTGTAACAACTTTTCTGAGCTCTGTGAGTCCTCCTGAATCATTTACTCCAAGAGAGGTCTGTTTTTTGGTTTTGTTTAATATTTATTTATTTATCCGGCTGCATTGGGTTTTCGTTACCGCACACAGTATCTGCATTGCGTCATGTGGGATCTTTTGTTGAAGCGTGTGAATTCTCGAGTCAAGGCCCAGGGGCTTAGTTGCTCCATGACATGTGGGATCTTAGTTCCCTGAGCAGGGATCAAACTCACATCCCAAGCATTGCAAGGCGGGTTCTTTTTGAAAAGAAACATTTATTTTTTGGCTGCGCTAGGCCCTCATTGCTGCGCAGGCTTTCTCTAGTTGTGGCGAATCGGGGCCGCTCTCTAGTTCTGCACACAGACTTCTCACTGCAGTGGCTTCTTTCGCTGCAGAACAGCGGCTCTAAGACGCTTGGGCTCAGTAGTTGAGGCTCCTGGGCTCTGGAGCGTTAGCTCCATCGTGGTGGCACACGGGCTTAGTTGTTCAGCAGCATATGAGATCCTCCTGGCTCAGGAATCAATTAACAGTGTCTCCTGAACTGGCAGGCAGATTCTTTACCACTGAGCCACCAGGCAAGCCGGAAAGGTGGATTCTTAACCACTTGACCACCAGGGAAGTTCCCCCGAGGGTGGTCTTGGGGGAATCTCCAACCCAAGCTTCCATTCCCCAACCAGCTGTCCTCTCTGAGATCTTCATGACCCTTGTCACTGAAGGATATTCTTGTTCAGTTGCTATTTCTTGTCTCTCTCGCCTGGATTGAGAGCTCCTGGAAGGTCAAGACCTCATCTGTGGTCAAGAGATTGTCCCAGCTCTGCCGCTTTCTGGCACTGTGACCCTGGGCAACCAACATCTCCTCCCTGTGTGTAAACGGGAACAGGAACCCATCTTGCTCTTTCTTAAAGTTGTTTGGGGATGGATGGGCTGATCTGATAATGGCCAGAAAGGCCTCTTTACAAGTATTAGCTTCTAAGCGTCGGCCAGTCTGTCTCCCCCGTTATAAGAGCTCGGTTTGGCGGGTTAGTGGTCAGCAAAGGGGCAATGAATTAAAGCAACCTCTCCAAAGCCTTTGACACGGAGAGGGAGGAGGGGACCAGAGATCCCCAAGTGGTGGGGAGGAGGAGGGAACACAGAGGTCAGAAGATGGGGGAGGGTGTGACCCCTGCCTTGTGGCTCTGGCCACATAATGGCCCTGCCACAGCTATTTGGGGCAGGCTGGGGAGCCAGGCCCACTGCGGCCACCAGGGAGGTGGCCTAGGGAAGTGGCAGAGCTGCGTAGAGACGGAGAGGTTGGGGGAACCAAATCCCATAGTCATGGCTCTTAGGAGGAAATACGTGGGAGGCCTGGGGGGAAGATCGGAACAATTGGAGCCGGGGCTGTGGGCCAGTCCCCAAAGAAAGCATGTGCCGGGCGGCAGTCGGTCTGGCCCAGCCTGGGAAGATGCCTCCTTTACTTCTGGACGCCCGGGAGATGCCTCTGGGCTGCTGGACACAGCCCTGACCATCCCCCACTCCCCGGGAGGAATGAGCCCCTCCCCCGCCACTGCCTCTACTCTCTTCCACATAAGGCTTTTGGGGGGCGGCGGGCGGTGGGGGGCGGTGCTCACACCATATGAGTTCAGGACGAAGGAATCAGAAGTACCCGGACTGGATTCCCCAGGGAGGAGAAATTCTGGAAAGAAGACTGAAATGCAGAGAGCAGAGCCCGAAGGGGTGCTAGGATGGGGACATGAGAGGAAGCAGGGGGGAGGTGCCTGGCTCTGCCCAGTGATACTCACACCCCCAGGGCTCTCAAATCAGCCTCACCTGGGGATGAGGTCCTCCCTGGACCCTTGGGCAACCTGCCCCATCCCATACCTCTCTGAGCCTCAGTTATCTTCTTAGTGGCCCAGAGGCTCAGGTCAAAATTTTGGAAGTCTGGGCTCTTTTCATCTTCTTCTTGCTCCACAGCCCCCTTCTTCCTCCTTCCCCCATCTCCCCCTTCTCTCTCTCTCTCCTGCATCAGCAAACCCAGTGGTCCAGGGGTTGCTGACCACCAACTCCCAATTATGCACAATTCAACCACCTTTCACCTCCTTCCCAGCCTCAGTCATCTCCCACTTGGACCAGTGCAATCACCTCTGCCCAGATCTTCCAACCCAAACTCTCACCTCTCTCTAGGCTGCTCCCCCAACAGTGGGCAGAGGACACCCTCCCCTGCTCAAGAACCCTCCTTGGCTCCCACTTCACTCAGAGCAAAAGCCAAAGTCTTCCCCAGGACCTCCAGGCTCTGCACACTCTGCCCCGTCCCCTCCCTGCCCTCACCTCCTCCACTCTCCCCCTGGCTATTCCTTCTGCCCCCCACTGGTTTCTTCACTGATCCTGGCATGCTCCCACCACAGGGCCTTTGCACCTGCCACCCCCACTGCCTAGTATCTTTCTACCCTAGATTTCTGCATGACTTGCTCTTCACCTCCTTCAGGTCTTGCCTCAAACATCACCTCCTCAGAGAGCCTTCCCTGACCCCCGACTTAAAATTGCATAATTTTTCATAACACATCAGCATCTGACAACTCTGTAGATTTTCGTTTCTAATCTTGCTTCCTGTCTCCTCGTGAGAACATCAGTTTCACACAGGCAGGGTTTTTTTTTTTTTTCGGTTTGTTTTCTTCCCCCTGTGCTCCCAGTGTGAAGAGCAGCTACTTGTTGATCTGACTGACTAAATAATGACAATCCCATCTGAAGATGGTTGGGGCAAGTTTTTCCTAGCTTTCTTGCAGTGTAATGTATGTTTTGTTGAATTCACCTGGTATCTGCAGTCAGGTGATTTTTAGTAAATTCAGGGTGTTATGCAACCACCACCACAATCGGGTGTTTGGGAACACTTTCGACAGCTCAAACATTCTCTCCTTCCCTTTTGGGTTTGTTTTGTTTTCTTGAATTTTATCTATTTGGCCACACACCTGGTCTTAGTTGCAGCACGTGAAATCTTAGTTCCCAGACCAGGGATTGGACCTGGGCCCTGTGCACTGGGAGAGCAAAGTCTTAGCCACTGGACCACCAGCAAAGGCCCCTCTCTCATTCCCCTTCATAGTCTGTCTCCACCACCCCCTGGTTTAGGCGACCACTGGTCTGTGTTCAGTCTTTCTAGCTTTGCCTCTTCTAGAAATTTCTCAAAAATGGCATCATACAAAACGTAGTATTTTGTATCTGGCTTCTTTCACTTGGGGTAATATTGTTGGGGATCCATCCATGTTGGTGTGTTTATCAGTTCTTTGTTCTTTTTCATCGCTGAGTAGTATTCCACTGTATGGATCTACCACATTCTTTTTATTCATTATCAGACTGTATATCTGATAAAAGTTGTGTATCCAGAATACATAAAAAGCTCTCAAAACTCAGTGATGTCTCAATATCCACCCATATTTAAAACTCTAAGGTTTTAAAGCAAGGTGAAAAATAGACGGAAACTTCTAAACTCGGATATAAGGTGCCTACCAAAGTTCATAGACATTTCAGTCATTGCCACCTTTGGGCTATTACAGATGAGGCTGCTCTGGAGACTCGTATGCAAGTTTTGTGCAGAGTTTGCTTTCATTTCTGGATCATATGGGACACAAATGTTTAACTTTTTAAGACACTGCCAGATGGTTTTCCAAAGCGATGGTACTATCTTACTTCAACACCAGAAGCAATTGAGGGTTCCAGTACCTCCATATCCTAATACTAGGCATTATCAGTCTTTTTTATTTTATCTCTTCCAAATGGTGCGTGTGGTGGTATCTCATGGTGGTTTTAACTTGCATTTCTCTAACCACTAATGATCTTGAGTATCTTCTCCTATTTTTATTTGCCATCCAAATATCCTCTTTGCTGAATTATCTGTTTAAAACCGTTGAAAATTGTTTTTAGAAATATTTATTTATTTGGCTGTACTAGGTCTTAGTCGCAGCACGCAGGATCTTCTACCTTTCTTGTGGCATGTAACATTTTAGTGGCAGCACTCGAGATCTTTAGCTGTAGCACGTGAACTCTTAGTTGCAGGATGTGGGGTCTAGTTCCTGACCAGGGATCGAACCTGGGCTCTCTGCACTGGGAGCATGGAGTCTTCGCCATTGGACCACCTGTTGTTGTTTGTTTGCCCAGTCGTGTCTGACTCTTTGCAAGCCCATGACTGCAGCGTGCCAGGCTTCCCTGTCCCTCACCACCTCCTGGAGTTTGCCCAAGCTCATGTTCACTGAATCAGTGATGTCACCCAGCCGTATTATCCACTGTCGCCCTCTTCTCCTTTTTACTCTTGGTCACTTTATCCAGTCGTTTCCCAGAGCTGCAACTGTTTTTTTGTTTGTTTTCTGACTGTGCTGCAGGGCATGTAGGATCCCAGTTCCCTGACCAGGAATTGAACCCACATCTTCTGCATTGGAAGCTTGGAGTCCCAAGTCTCTGAACCACCAGAGAAGTCCCTTAATTGAGTTTTTAATTCTTTTATTGAGCTGTTTTTTTGTGGAGGGGGTTTTCTTGTGGTTTTGGTTTTGGCCATGCTCCACAGTTTGTGGAATCTTAGTTCTCCAACCAGGGATTGAACCCAAGCTGCCGCTGTGCAAGTGCTGAGCTCTAATCACTGGATCACCAGGAAGTTCCCTGTGTTTGTTTTTTATTGAAGTATAGTTTCTGTACAATATTATTTGTTAGAGGTATACTATGTAGTGATTTATAATTTTAAGGTTATACTACATTTCTAGTTATTATAAAATCTTGCCTCTATTCCCCATGTTGTACAGGATCTTATTATTTAGTTTTTTAAAAAGTTATTTTTCAATACCTTGTGGCTGATATATAGAAATAGAATTTAAAGTATTGACCTTCACTCCAATAAAAATTAGTTATTAAAAAAAATTGACCTTGTATCCAGGGATTTTGTTAAAGTCACTCAGTTCTATTAGTTTAGCAGTAGATTTTTTTTTTTTTAAGCATTTTTATTTTACTTTTTTTGGGCTGTGCTGGGTCTTTGTTGCAGCGCGCAGGCTTCTCTAGTCACGGTGCCAGGGTGACATGTGGGATCTAGTTCCCTGACCCGGGAGTGAACCTGGACCCTGCACTGGGCATGCAGAGTCTTGGCAGTGGGACCACCAGGGAAGCCCCTAGCAGTGGATTTTATTATATATGCAATGTGCATAATAGCATCATTCATAACAGTGAAGGTTTTAGTTACTGCATTTCAGTCTTTATGGACTTCCTGGTGGCTCAGATGATAAAGAATCTGCCTGCCAATGCAGGAGACCCAAGTTTGATCCCTGGGTCAAGATCCCCTGGAGAACAGAATGGCTACCCACTCTGGTATTCTTATCTGGAGAATCCCATGGACAGAGGAGCCTGGCAGGCTACAGTCCCTGGGTTTGCAAAGACTCACACACAACTAACACTTTCACTTTTCAATCTTTAAATCTTCTACATTCTTTCTTTATTACCTTGGCTAGGTCCCCTATTTCAATGTTGAAGGCAAGTGGTGATAGTGGCCATTTTTCCTTGTTCTAATCTCAGAGGGAAATCTTTCACTATTTCACAATTAAGTTTGATATTTGCTGTGAGGTTTCGGTAGGTACCTTATATCAGAGTTTAGAAAATCTTGTCTATTTTTACCTTGTTTAGAGTCTGAAACGTGAGTGGCCGTTGAGACTTATTATTGAGTTTTGAGAGCTTTTCACATATTATGGATACAAGTCCTGTATCACATATATGATTTGCACATACTTCCTCCTGGCCTGTGACTTGTCTTTTCATTTTCCAAACATTTCACTTAAATGAAGTCCCAGTTATTCATAGTTTCTCTTACAAAACATGCTTTTGGAGACACAGTGCAGAAATGTTTTTGCCTAAGCCAAGGTCACAAAGATTGCCCCGTTTATTTTCTCCCAGAACTTTTATAGTTTAAGGGAATTTTTGTTTTTGTTTTCTTTTGGATTTTTTTAAAATTTTTGTTTGTTTGTTCGGGTTGCACTGTGCAGCTTGTGGGATCTTAGTTCCCCAATCAGGCCCAATAGTGAAAGCACCGAACGTCCTAGCCTACTAGATCTCCAAGGAATTCCCTATAGCTTTAGGTTTTATGTTTAGGTCTGTGGTTTATTTCCCAGGTGGCTCAGTGGTAAAGAACCTGCCTGCCAATGCAGGAGACGCAGGAGACTTGGGTTTGATCCCTGGGTGGGAAGATGCCCTAGAGAGGAAGTGGCAACCCACTCCAGTGTTCTTGCCTGAAAAATCCCCTGCATGGAGGAGCCTGGCGGGCTACAGTCCATGGGGTCGCCAAGAGCTGGGCAAGACGGAGCGCACGTGCATGCTCCGGTCCATTTAGAATGACTTTTCGTGTAGGACAGGGAATAGAGTGTAAGAGCATAAGAGCTTCCCCTCATCCGCTCTTCTCCTTCCTCTTCCTTTGGCATGTGTATATCCTACTCTTCGGAAAATTCAGACAGGGGTTATTTTGGTTTCTGGTTGAGTGGGTACTTGGCTTCTGCTTGCCAGTCTGAAATTCTCCCACCAGGGTCAGGGCAGGACTGCAGGAGAGAAAACCATAGACAGGATGCCCAAACAGGATGTTGCCCAACCTCTCAGGGCTGAAATCCAGCTCAAGGGTCCTTATCGGCCCTTCCATCAACAGCTCTACTCGAGCCAGACCACAGAGCTTGCCACCTTCCTACAGCCCCTGGCTTGAGATCCAAACAGAGCCCGGTGCCAGCAAAGCCTGAAATAACCTCCGGACCCCTGTGCCTTCTCCGAGGGGGCAGACCCTGTGTCCGTAGGACTTCCTGGGTTCTGTTGGCTTCTCAGTGATCAGCTTCCTTCCTTCTTGCCCTGCTCCAGTCAGGCTAGGCCATGTGTCTTTGTTCCCCGAGCCACTCCTGTTCCCACCAACCTGCAGAAGGCAGAAAGCAAACACTTTCCCAGAAGTCTTGCCCAAGTGCCCTGGATCAGGGTGGGGCTGGGGGCTTCCGGGAATGAGAAGCCCGAGGTATTATACTGTCCTCCCAGCCCTTCACCCCACCCGTGCCTCTTCCTGTGGGTCATGGGAGAAGGTCACAAACCCCACTGAAAGCATTCACCTCAGATTGGGACCTGAACCCACATGGCCGGGGCTCAAACCTGGCCAAAATGCACAGTCTTCCAATTGAGATCACGCAGCTGGTTTGGGGACCTAATGGAACTCAGGTCCTTGATGTCTCATTGTGGAAAGAATTCAGTGAGAGACAAAGTGATAGGTAAAAAGTTGATTCATTTAGAATGAAACACACTCCACAGAGAAAATGTGGAATGTCACAGAGGGCAAGTGCAGCCTCGAAATGTGGTGTGGGTAGCTTTCAGGGGCTGGGTACTTTCACAGGCTAATGAGTGGGAAGAATGTGTGCTCAGCTGCTCAGTCGTGTCTGACTCTTTGCGACCCCATGAACTGTAGCCCGCCAGGCTCCTCTGTCCGTGGGATTTCCCAGACAAGAATACTGGAGTGGGTTGCCATTTCCTCCTCCAGGGGATCTTCCTGACCCAGGGATTGAACCCGAGTCTCTTGGCAGGCAGAGTCTTTACCATTGGCACCTGGTGGGAGGATTATTCATCTATTTTGAGAAAGGGGTGGCGACTTCCACGAAGTGGGCCACCTCCCAGTTTTGGGTCTTTGAAGATCAGCCTTGGAAGTGTCGCGGCACCCGTGGGCGTGTCACTTAGCTTGCTGTTACAGTGAGCATACACTGAAGTTTAAGGTCTAGTGGAAGTCCACTTGTCTGCCATCTTGGACCCACTGGGTTCCAATCGGTTTATGTTGAGGTCTTGGGCTACGTCATTCTTTGCAACATTCTGCCCTGCCTTCTTCCCTCCTGTTTCAGAACCTCAGGGAAACACAGGAAGAGGATAGTAGCGGGCAGATCAGCGGGATCACGGTGGGTAAAGACCCAGCCTGTGTGTGTGTGTGTGTCTATGACAGCTGCTTTGTGAGTCTGACCGTCTATTCTTTCCGTGAATTCCCGAGTCTGGTCAGGTCCCGTCTCTCCTCTGCTCAGAACCCTCTGTGGACCCCATCTCACTCAGGCCAAAATCCAAAGTCCTCGTGGCCCTCAAGGCCCTGAACAATTGGCCCCATTGCCTCCCACCCTCCTCCTCACGCATTTCCTCCAGCCACACAGGCCTCCTCACTGTTCTTCAAACACACCCAACACAGTCCAGCCTCGGGGCCTTCGCACGGCCGTTCCCTCTGCCTTTCCCAAATATTTTTAACTCCTTTTGCTTCAAGTCTTTGTTCACATACCACCTCCTGTTTAAAAAGATCTCAGCTCCTTGGGACTTCTCTCATTGTCCAGTGGCTAAGACTCCCCGTTCCCAATGCGAGGGGCTGGGGTTTGATCCCTGGTCAGGGAACTAGGTCCCAAGTGCCCCAACTAAGGATTCATATGCCTCAACTGAAATGTGATGCAGGCAAATAAACAGATAAATATTAAAAAATAAAAAACAACTCAGTTCCCTTTCCTCAAATGTCTCTATCCTTTCCCCCTGCTTTAATTTTCTCTCTACCACACCTTATTTTTCTTTATTAAACTATACACTTTATTATTAATATTATTATTGTTTTGGCTGTGTTGGGTCTTTGTTGTGGTGCACGGGCTCTCTAGTGGCATGTGGGATTTTAGTTGCCCGACCAGAGATCAAACCCACGTCCTCTGCATTGGAAGTGGATTCTTGACCACTGGACCACCAGGGAAGTCCCTCTATACCACGCCTTCTCCTATCATTATAATTCACGTCTTTACCTGGAGTATCAACTCCATGAGCGCAAGGGGTGTTTCTGGTATATTTCCAGCACCTAAAGCAGAACCAGGCATACAGTAGGTGCCCAATAAATTCGTTGAGTGAGTTGTCTCTTTCTCATTCACTCTTTGTCCACTTAGGCCTGGTGGGACCAGGCCCACCCCCATCACCAGGAGTGATCGCAAGATCAGACCTGGTCAGTGGACACACTCCAATTTTTCTGACTACCGTGATTGATTCCTAAATGACGTGGATCCCAGTCTGTCCAAGGACAGGCAGCCCCAGGACTTTTGCCAGAGCTATTGTCAAAGTAGCTGTCTTCCCTAGAGTTCCAGGGCCGATAAGATATAAACCAGGGATTGTGAGGCCATTTAAACCCCATGGAAAATGGCTGTCTGAGTGTGAAGCTCACTAGAGGACAGCTCATTTGAGAGAGGGGCTTCCCTGGTGGCTCAGACAGTTAAGAATCTGCCTGCAATGTGGGAGACCGGTGTTCAATGCCTGGTTTGGGAAGATCCTCTGGAGATGGCAACGGCAACCCACTCCAGCATTCTTGCCTGGAGGATTCCATGGACAGGGTCTATGGGGTCACAAAGAGTCGGACATGACTGAGCAACTAATACACACACACGCATTTGAGAGGGGAACATCACTTTGTTTAAGCCCCCGGATCCAGCTGTGCCTGAAGCCAACACACCTTAGACTTTTCAGCTATATGAACCATTAAATTATTAATATTTTTTGTCCTTAAGTCAATTTGGGTTTGAATGTTTACTTGTCACTGAAATAGTTCTGACCAGCTCCTTCTCCCTGCTCCCTCTTTCCATTCCTTTCCTCTCCACTTCTTTTTTTCTCTTTTTTCCTTCCTTCCCTTCTTCATCTTTCTCTCCCTCCCTCCATCTCTTTCTGTCTTTCTCCCTCCCCTTTTTCGCTCCTATCCCTAATTTAATCCTTACCCCATCCTGGTCTAAACCATCATTCTTGCCACCCCTCCCGCAACACAGCCAACACAACCGAGTCAAACTGCACTTTTTACCTTCCCTCCTAACAACCCTCCTCCCATCACTGCCTCCTCAGCCTCACCCCTCCCTAATTCAGGGCCTGTATGTTAGTTGCTCAGCCATGTCCAGTTCTTGGCAACCCCATGGACTGTCTGTACTTCACCAGGCTCCTCGGTTCATGGAATTCTCCAGGCAAGAGTACTGGAGTGGGTAGCCATTCCCTTCTCCAGAGGATCTTCCTGATCCAGGGATCAAACCTGGGTCTCTCTCATCACAGGCAGATTCTTTACCATCTGCACCACCAGGGAAGCCCCTGTGGGACTCTGCCAAATGTGGGTCTGAAATCCAGCTCTCCCACTAGAGGGCTTTGTGCCCTGGGTAACTGCACCTCCTTAAGCCCCAGTTTCCCCACCTGTAAAACAGGTGCAAAACAGCCTGATCATTGTCCTCAGGTCTGCCTCCTTTCTAACTTCTAACTGTGCACCCGAACTTCACTTCGCCTGCCCTCAACTCACTACCCTTGAGCATTGCTCAGAATCTTCATCTCCTGGGAACTTGCAGAAGGATATCCCAAATCACCCTGAGCCCTAGGGGTCGCCACAGTCATGCTCCAAGACTCTGATGGGACTGCTGACATCACCCCTACTTTACAGATGAGGAAACGGAGCCCCGGGTCACCCAGCCTGCGTATAAACAAGGCAGTTTCTCAGAGGAGTAAAGCATGCTAGCCCGGAGCAGTCCAGGGAAAGAGTGGTGCCTGGGGAGACAGTGGTCAGGGAGGGTTTCCTGGAAGAGATGACATTTTGGGGTCAGAACTTCCCAGACACAGCACCATGGTTGGGGCGGTGGGGGGAAAGGAAGCCAGGTAGAGGGACCTGCCAGGGCCTGAAGTGGGAAGCAGTGGGTGTGTCTAGGGCCCTGGGAGGGCATCAGGAGAAAAGCAGGGAGGAGGGCAGTTCTTGATCTCCTGAGCCCAGCAGAGGGCTCTGGGAGGAACAGAGAGGCCCCAGGTGCTGAGTGAGCCCTCACTGATGGAGCCCCCTCTGGGCCCGCTGGGTCCCTTTTTTGCCCAGAAAGTGGATTCTCTGCCAGCAGACTGGTGGCTTCAGACCCTCCCTGTCCCACCACTCCGATCCGCCCAGCCCGCCCCACACCTCCATGCAAGGAAATTGAGAAGATTCGAAGTAGAGGGGGGCTTCTGGGAGGGGAAATATTTGGATTCTCCGAAGGCATGAGAATTGCCTGATTCCCAACCGATTAGGGGTAATTAACCCTTCGCAAGGCAGTAATTAAGTCTGTGCCTCTGAAACCGTAATTAGGAGCTCCAAGAGGCTCCGCCCCCCTCCCCAAGAGGCAGACAGTCCCCAACGCTGAAGCCAGCTGGGACTGGGGGCAGGGTTCTCTTTCCCTGGCAGTGTTGAGGGGTACTCACAGCCTCCCAGCCTCCTCAGCACCAACCCGTCCCATCCCATCCCAAAGCAGGGATGCAGGGACCAGTGCCCATGGAACCCGGGCATTTTCCTTTCGGGGTTGTCAGGCTACACAAGGAGATTTTGCTTTTGTGGGAGATGGGGCTGGGCAAGGGGCCTGGGGTGTGGGGCTGTCAACAACCCTTAAGGGTTTTTCTCTCTGGCCAAGGGGAGCGAAGCAGAGATCCCAACCTCAAAAGGGGTGAGGACCCCAGGGACATGGGCTGGCCACAGGGAGGATGGGGGCAGTCTTAGTGAGGACAGGAGATGCCCGCTCACCACGGCCAAGAGGCATTGGCCTCAGGAGTCAGGCTGGTTGTGTGCTCTCCGGGTCTCCCAGGGAGGTGACAGGAGATGAGGAGCAGAGATGATCCCATGCCTCAGTGCAGAGTTCCTGGTGTGGGGCAACTGGTGCACAATGATCCCTGGGACACACAGGTCCACAGAGACCCCCTGCTTTGCCCCTGGCCCATCTATCTAGCCTCCAACATCCCCCAATGAGACTTCTTTTTAAAAATAATTATGAATTTAAGCTGTCTGGGGTCTTAGCTGTGGCATGCAGGAAATTTGATCTTCATTGCAGCTTGCGGGATCTTGGTTCCCTGACCAGGGATTGAACTCAGGCCCCCTGCATTGGAAGCGCGGAGTCTTAGCCACTTGACCACCAGGGAAGTCCCCATCAGGAAGCTTTAGAGGCCAACTCTAGGTCCCCACGTAGAGTCCCATTCCTCTCCACTACACATGCCCTTTGGAGTCAATATCCTCAGAGGCAAATGCCTGGGAGAGGAAGGCAGGTCACATGGTCTGGGGTTTTTTTCTCTGGTGTGTGCAGGGGGGTGGGGGGGACACTTGCCCGCAGGTGTTCATGGTGGGTTGGAAGGATGGTATCTATGTGGAGCTGAGTGGTGATAGAGGGCTTTCGGATCAGTCTGAGGTTTATTCTTTTCCTCTCCAGCTCTTAGGAGATGACACCTCAAGGAGGGGCATGGAAGCAGGGAGACTTGTCGGATGGGGAGTGTAGGGTCGGATTTGTATCCAAAAGAGTATCTGACAGCTCCCTCCACAGCTGACCTCTCCCTCCACAGCTCAGCTCTGGCCTGATCCTTTCTTGTCCAACACCCCAAGCTCCTTTCTGCCTCCCCCAGGACCTTTGCACTGGCTATGTCCTCCACGGGATGCCTTGCCCCGGTCTTGGGGTGGCTGGGGCTTTATCCCTCTCAGTGCGTGCTTAATTGCTTTGGTCGTGTCTGACTCTTTGCGACCCTATGAGCTGTAGCCTGCCAGGCTCCTCTGTCCATGAGAATACTCAACTGGGTTGTCATGCCCTCCTCCAGGGGATCTTCCCGACCCAGGGATTGAACCCAGGTCTCTTATGTCTTCCGCGTTGGCAGGCGGGTTGTTTACCACTAGCGCCAGCCCCCTGAGAAGCCCATATCCCTCTCAGGCCTCAGTGCAAACGTTGCCGCCTGGAGAGCCCCGGCTCCTGCACTTATTCAGAGCAAGCTTCCGGTCCTCTTACACCCTCTGTTCACTTTCACCTTCAGAACACTCATCTCAACCAGGAATGGGCTCCTGGGCGGCTCTCCCCTTCCTCGTCTCCCCAGACTGAATGTTTCAGAATAGCAGGGAGTTTTACCTATTATGTTCCTTCTGTGTCCTCTGAACCCAGAACAGAGTCCGGTACAGGTAAGTGCTGATAACTGTTGGTAATGGGAAGTAAATGGGCGACAAGATTACAATGTGGAAACAGCGGCTGGGAAAAGCGGAACGTGGAGGAGAATTTGTAGACGGACGGCAGGGGCTGCATCCAAAACTGTTGAGTGGCCTCCCACCCCGCAAGTCCTGGGTGGGGAGAGATGGGAGGGGCGACCCACTTTCCGGGTAGTCGCACGCACCTCCCTCCGGTGGCCCACAGGTGGCGCTCGCTCCGCGCACTTTTAGCGGCGGGAAGCACAGGTGGGAAAACCTGAGCTTTTGGTGGTTGAAGAGGCACCTGCTGATTTAATCCCCGCCCCTATCTTCCTGGGGTCAGCCCCTGGCCGCAGTTTGGACGCCACCAGGGGTCTCAACTTCTGGGGGTGTCGGAGGCACGGGGAAGGTGGGGCTGAGAGGAGCTGAGGGCTCCGCCCCTCGTTTGCTGTTGCTCACGCATAACTAGTTAAACAGCCTCATGCCTGAGGAAGGGTACCTTGAGGGTAGGGGAAGTGCTTGCTCTGCGCTTGTCCTGTCTTAACCCTTTATAAACTGGATCTGGGTTCCGTGCTTGGCCTTGGTGGGCCCTCAGAGCCTACTTGTGGAATACTGAATGGAGGAATCCCCATTTTACAGAAGGGAAAACTGAGGCTCCAGGAAGCCCAGGTTCACAGAGTCGGAAAATGGTGGGGCTGGGGTTAGAGCCCTAGGTGTGTCCAAACTCCAGCATCAGACGGTAAAAATAAAGAAAGAAAGAATGGATTTGTTAGTTACCCACAGGGGTACAGGAATCTGTTTAGAAAGTCGAAATCTTCCCTGAACCTCATCTCAGGCCCCAGATGGTGATGGGGAAATTTCCCTTGCACCTTGCTTTCTGTCTTCACAGGTGCCTACACATACCAGTGGGGGCCCCTAGATTTCTAGCTGGGACCCCGGGCACAAACTCCTCTCTCAGGGCCTCAGTTTCCTCACCTGTAAAATGGGCTTAATTGTCAGGGATTTTTTTGTGGGGCGGTTGTTTTACTTTTTTTTTGCTGAGCTGTGTCTTCATCGCAGTGCATCAGCTTGGTTGCCCCATGGTATGTGAGATCTTAGTTCCCTGACCAGGGACTGAACCTGAGTCCCCCGCACTGGAAGATGGATTCTTAAACACTGAACATCAGGGAAGTCCCAGCTTAAATGGTCACTGACCTATCTCCCCAGATGGCTGTGAATGTCCAGTGGATTATTCCCATGAAAAGCTCTCAGAGCAGGGCTTGGCATGTGGGCTGTGTCCAGCCTGTGCAGGTCCCCTTTGGTGAGGCACAGGGGACCTGTGCATCCTGTTGGTTAACACACCATTCTTGAACGTTCCTGCTATTTGCCTGCTATGAGGGCCTGGTGCCTAGTCCATCTCTGATCTGAGGCTGCCTGCGAACCCCGTGCTGTCTGCACTGGATATGTGTGCATTCAGCTGTTTCCACATGGAGGTCAGTTCTACGTGGATGCCAAGGTATGCGAGGCAGTTGGGTTCCCATGGACTAGAATTTCTCAATCTCAGCACTCTTGACACAGGGGGCTGGATCCTGCTTTGCTGTGGGGGAGGGGCTGTCCGTGCACTGTAGGGTGTTAAGCAGCTTCATTTGCCTTGACGCACTAGATGCCAGTAGCACCTCCTCAGTTGCGACAAGTGAAAATGTCTGCAGACTCTGCTGAACATCCCCTGAGGGGCACAACCACCCCCACTGAGACCTACAGCTGTATACCCTTCTGGTAGGCACCCACCCAGTCAGTGTACAGATGTATATTTCTGCTTCTCTATGAGTGCCTTGGGCTGGCTTCCCTCAGAAGCAGACTGTGACACAAGGGGGGAAGGCACAGGGCTTGTCTGGGAGATAAAATGGACGCTTGTATTTCTGCCAAATTTCTATGTTGAAATCCTGATACTCAATGTGATGGTATTAGGAGGTGTGGCCTTTGGGAGGGATTAAGTCATGAGGGTGGAGCCATCATATAAAAGGGACTCAGAATGGACATGAGCACACTGCTGTATTTAAAATGGATAACCGACAAGGACCTACTGTAGAGCCCAGGGAACTCTGCTCAGTGTTACGTGGCAGCCTGGATGGGTGGGGAGTTTGGGGGAGAATGGAGACATGTACATGTATGGCTGAGTCCTTTTGCTGTTCACCTGAAACTATCACAACATTGTTAATCAGCTATGCTGCTGCTAAGTCGCTTCAGTCGTGTCCGACTCTGTGTGACCCCACAGACAGCAGCCCACCAGCCTCCTCTGTCCCTGGGATTCTCCAGGCAAGAATACCAGAGTGGGCTGCCATTTCCTTCTCCAGTGCATGAAAGTGAAAAGTCAAAGTGAAGTCACTCAGTCGTGTCCGACTCTTAGCGACCCCATGGACTGCAGCCCACCAGGCTCCTCTGTCCATGGGATTTTCCAGGCAAGAGTACTGGAGTCGGGTTAATCAGC
Organism: Capricornis sumatraensis; assembly: GCF_032405125.1. Taxonomy (NCBI): domain Eukaryota; kingdom Metazoa; phylum Chordata; class Mammalia; order Artiodactyla; family Bovidae; genus Capricornis; species Capricornis sumatraensis. Next base: position 11,821,898 of record NC_091077.1, read on the forward strand.
TATAACCCAATACAAAATATTTTTGGTGTTAAAAAAATAAATAAAATGGATAACCAACAAAGGCCTGTCATATAGCACATGGGTCTCTGCTCAGTGTTATGGGGCAGCCTGGGTGGGAGGGGAGTTTGGGGGAGAATGGAGACATGTACATGCATGGCTGAGTCCCTTTGCTGTCCACCTGAAACTATCAAAATGTTGTTCATCGGCTAGACACCAATACAAAATAAAAAGTTTTTTAAAAGGCACCCAGAGAGGTCCCTCTTCCTCTTTCTGCCACCTGAGGACAGAGCATGAAGTTGGCCTTGTATGAACCTCCAAGGGAGCTCTCACCAGAACTCCACCATAATCTCGGTCATCCAGTTTCCAAAACTGTGAGAAGGAAATTTCTGCTGTTACAAGCCACCCAGTCTAGGTATTTTTGTTAGAGCAGCCAGAACAGATGAAGACAGGAGATGAGGGGGGAAACTTGAGGGGGTGGATAGAGTGGGGAGGGGTGGAGAGACAGGGCTTGCAGATGCTCCGGGGCGCCGGGAGGCCCATGGACCAGGCAGCTGCGAGGAGAGGGAGCAGAGGTATTTATCCGCCAAGCCCCTTCCCGCCTGGACCACGGCCTGGTTGCTGGGGGCGTGCATCGGCGCACGTCTGGCTCCTGGCCACAAGCGCTGCACTGGTCAGGGGCCTGGAAGTGGTCCAGGCTTGGCAGCATCTGTGTGGGGGTGGGGTGGGGTTTCTTTACCTTCCCGTGTGGCCATTCCTGGAGGAGGGTGTGGGCTGTGGGATGACTGGAGCCAGGCTGTGCCAGCCCACCCCGAGTTCGGCAGCCGGCTGTGTGTATATTTGGTGTGCCAGTGTGTGTTTATCTGCCGTGCATGTGTTTGCGTCTGTATTTATCTGGCGGCAAGTGTGCGACGTCTTTGTTTTCCCTTCTGCTCCGTCTCCGCAAACGTAGGGGAGACTTCTGTTTTTAATCAGGGGCCAGGGAACCGTCTCGTTGCCACGTTTGTGATGGCGATATTAATTTAAGGCCGATCCAAAGCGATCTTTCTGAGTCTTCGGTGAAGTGGGGCCCTACCCTGGGAGCCTTCTAAAGGGAGGGGCAGCAGAAGGGAATCTTCCCTGCTCTTTGTGTGCATAAGAGGGGAAACTGAGGCCCGTGGCTGCAGAAATCCTCTCCCTAGGCAGCCAAGGAAAGGAAGTTTGCAAGCAAACCATTTTACAGGCATAAAATCTTTTATAAAGTTCTTTTTTTTTTTTGGCTGCACTGAGTCTTCCTTGCTGTGGCACAGGCTTTCTCTGGTTGCAGCAGGTGGAGGCTACTCTTCCTTGCCCTTGGTTAACTTCTCATTACTGTGGCTTCTTTTAGTCTAAAGCACAGGCTCTAGGCGGTTGAGCTTCAGTAGTTGGGGCTCGCAGGAGCTTCGTTTTTCCAGAGCATGTGGAATACTCCTGGACTAGGGATCGAACCTGTGTCCCTCTGCATTGGCAGGAAGGTTCTCATTCACTGCACCACCAGGGAAGTCCAACATGCATACACTCTTGATGATTCTCCTTGCATGTAGAAGAAAAAAGGACTATTGGCCCCATTTACAGATGAGAAATGGAGAAGGAAATGGCAACCCACTCCAGTGTTCTTGCTGGGAGAATCCCACGGACAGAGAAGCCTGGTGGGCTATAGTCCATGGGGTCACAAATAATCGGACATGATTGAAGTGACTTAGCACGCACGTACAGATGAGAAAACTAAAGCTCAAGGGATGGGACCCAGAGCTCATGTGAAGCCAGAGGCTCCTGGCCTCTTGCCAAGGCTGGTCGTGTTCTTTCAAATGAAGGGACTTCCCCAGTGATCCAAGGGTTAAGACTCTGCCTTCCAGTGCAGGGGTGTGCAGGTTTGATTCCTGGTGGGGGAACTAAGATCCTACGTACCATGGGGTGCAGACAAAAAGTAAAAGAGAAAATAAAGCAAATGGCAAACCCCTTCTGCAGCTGCCCAGGGCTGCTTGCTCTTCACCTGGCCTCTGTTTCCCTGCGGGCCACCATGAACCCTTCCCTGCCTGCCAGCCCTCGGCAGTCTGAAAATCCCCATTGCTTGAAAAGGTGCCAGCTTTCTCATACTTCTCTTCCTTGGATGCTCCAGGCCCAGGGGCCTGGCTGGCTCTGTGAACACAGATATTAATTAGCATTAATTAATTACCCCTTGTGGGGTGAGGGTGGTGCCTGTGGATTCCCAAGCTCTGAGACACCTAGAGGTTGACTTGGGTCCCTGGTATGGGTGATCTCAGCCTGAGTTGGGAAAGGGCTACCCGTCCCAAGATGCTCCAAGTTGTTGTTGAGGCACTAAATCATGTTCGACTCCTTTGCGACCCTATGGACTGTAGCCCACCAGGCTCCTCTGTCGATGGGGATTTTTCCAGGGAAGACTTCTGGAGTGGGTTGTCATTTCCTCCTCCAGGGAATCTTCCCAACCCAAGGATTCAACCTGCATCTCCTGCATCGGCAGCTGGATTCTCTACCACTGTGCCACCTGGGAAGCCCACACCAAAAACTAAACTCAAACCGCCTAATGATGCCACATTCTTGTGGAAACAGAGCTTCTGTGTTAGGGAGAGCTGCTGAAGCTTTCTTCACCCATCCCCTGGGTGCTGAGGACTGAAGTGATTCTCTCCGGGATCTGGTTTCCCTGGATCCTAAGGAGGTTGGGAGATCCAGGTTGTCGTTGATCTGGAAGGTGACCCCAGGAAGCAAGGTTAGGGGAGAGGCCGAATAAGGGAGGGAAGGCATTGGATGAAAGTGTCCCCGTGACCAAATCTCCACTGCGGGCAACTTCGGCTCAGTCCTGCCAGGGAAATGCTGAGACACCAGGTAGCACACACCTGAGTTTCCCCACGGGGGCCGTGGGAGCTGGGGTATTTGCCCCCCACTCTTCCCCGGTCACTGGGCAGGGACTGCTCCAGCAGTGTGTTTGCTTTCCATCACCTTCTGCCCAGCCTGGCAATAGTGCAGCAGCCAGGGGTGGGTTGTCGGAAGCTGTGGGGTCAGTGTGCCCAGAAGGGGAGTCCGTTGGGGATACAAGTGGGCACTGATGTTCCAAGGGAGCAGAGACAGACAATAAACAGAACAAGGAAACCACAGGGCATGTTTGGAGGGGTATGAGTTGGAGAGAAGAGGGGCAATGAGGACCTCCCTGATGGTCCAGTGGTTAAGAACTCGCCTGCCAATGCAGGGGACACAGGTTTGATCACTGGTCCGGGAAGATTCCACATGCCACGGGGCAACCAAGCCCATGAGCCGCAACTACCGAGCCTGCGCCCCAGGGCCCGTGCTCTGCAACCAGACAAGCCACTGCGATGAGAAGCCTGCACTGCAAGTAGAGAGGAGCCCCCACCCGACACAGCCGGAGAAAGCCCGGGCGCAGCAGTGAAAACCCAGCACAGCCACAGATAAATGGATAAAATGTGAAAGCGGGGAGGGTGCAGTGGGGTAGAGCAGAGCTAAGTCGAGGATGCTGGGGGTGTCAGTTACTGACTCCGAGCTCGGCCTCCCATCAGTTCGGTGCAGTCGCTCAGTCGTGTCTGACTCTTGCGACCCCACGGACCGCAGCATGTCAGGCTTCCTTGTCCATCACCAACTCCCGGCATCCCATAGGCGACTAATAAATGTTCTGTGATTCTGTCTAGTCCACGGAGATGGAGAGAGAGGGGAAAGGGTGGGGGAGAGAAGCCGGTGTGGGATAGGCACCTGGGCAGGGAGGGGAGGGAGGGAGGGGGAGGCTGGTAATGATGTGAAAAGTAATCGGCCCTTCTCTCTGGGAGGCGGTGAAACTCTAATTAGAATGAAAATGTGGTTTAATGAGGATGAAAACGGTAATTGTGCTGGGCAGCACTGTAGTCCCCCTAGTCCCCGCGGTGCCACCTTCCCAGGGGGCCCTTTCTGGGCCTCTGAAGACGATGTGGATGAGGGGGACTCGGGGCTGTGGAGGGGTGCAGTCGGGACCCCATCCCCACTCCCAGAAGGTCCTCCCAGGTGACACCATGTAAAGACACCAAGCAGAGCCCTACCTGCCCCGGGGCTGGTTCCAGGTGCCCTGGGGCCCTGCTTTTCCATCAAGCCCCTTATCCTCAGTGGTGGGCTTCCCTGGTGGCTAGACAGTATAGAATCTCCCTGCAGTGCCAGAGACCGGGGTTTGATCCCTGGGTAGGGAATATCCCCTGGAGAAGGAAATGGCAACGCACTCCAGTATCCTTGCCTGGAAAATTCCATGGACAGAGGAGCCTGGAGGGCCCCAGTCCATGGAGTCACAAAGAGTCAGACACGACTGAGCGACTAACACTTTAACACTATCCTCAGTGGTAACACAGTGGAACTGAGAAACAGTGATGTTGTTTATTGAACACCTACTACATGCCAGGCACCATTCCAATCCCTTTACAGATGCCAACTCATAGCATCCTTAAAATTCTCTCCATTTTACAGATGGCAATACTGAGGCACAGAAAGGGACTTCCCCAGTGGTCCAGTGTTTAAGAACATGTCTTGCAAGGAAGGGGAGGTGGGTTCGATCCCCGTCAGGTAACTAGGATCCCACATGCCGCAGGGTATGCCACAATGACAGACCCGCATGATGCAGCTAAGACCTGGCGCAGCCAAATAAATATTAAAAAACAAAACAAAAGAGGCACGGAGAAACAATAGGCCCTGATAAGACTATATTGAAGAGTGGTCAGTTCAAGCAGCCAAGGCTATTCTTTCTTCCTTAACCAGATGTTTGCTGGGGGCACCAAGGGATTGACTGCCATCAAGGTCAAGGGACCCTTCCTGCCTGCCTCCCTCCCTGTACAGTTTTCCCGTAACTATGTTTGAGGGACAGCCATTTCTATTTTGGGGCTTCCCAGGTGGTGCTAGTGGTAAAGAACCTGACTCCCAATACAGGAGACTTAAGAGACGTGGGTTCGATCCCTGGGTGGGGAAAATCCTCTGGAGGAGGGCATGTTAACCCACTCCAGTATTCTTGCCCGGAGAATCCCATGGGGAGAGGAGCCTGGTGGGCTATAGTCCATGGGGTCGCAGACCTAGCACCCATTTCTGTTTATCTGCTGCTTCCACTCTGCTAGAGGGGATGGGCGTGGCTGAAGAGGGAGACTTCGAGTTCAATGGGCGTGGCTTGGTGGAGAGGTGGGTGTGGCTGGATTTACCAATCACTCGGGGCCCAGGGGGTAAAGCATCTGCCTGCAATGCAGGAGACACGGATTTGATCCCTGGGTCGGGAAGATCCCCTGGAGAAGGAAATGGCAACCCACTCCAGTATATTTGCCTGGAGAATTCCATCAACAGTGGAGCCTGGTGGGCTACAGTCCATGGGGTCACAAAGAATCAGACGTGACCCAGGGACTAACACTTTGATTTTCACACTTTCCAAACTCGGAAGAAGCAGAAGCTGAAAATTGTACTGTAGAACCTGGACAAAAAGCTGGGGCTCCTGACTCCTAGGCCTGAACTTTCTTGCCATGAAAAGGCCAAGAGGTTTTTCAAATGTTGGTCTGAATAAAGACTGAGGTTTGTAAGATCTCACTGGTCCCCACTTTTGCTTCTGAAGACATCACCAATAAAGTGCTGCCTGTTATGAGGTCTTGTTGGTAAAGAAACCTTGGAGCTTCACTGGCGGCTCACTGGTGAAGAGTCCCCCTGCCGGTGCAGGAGACACGGGTTCGATCCTTGATCCAAGAGGATCATACATGCCACGTAGCAGCTAGGCCTCTCATGCGCCACAGCTGTTGAGCCTGTGCTCTGGAGTCTGGAAGCCCTGAAGCCTATGCTCTGCAACAGGATAGGCCACCGCAATGAGAAGCCCCTGCATGCCAACTAGAGAGGAGGTCCCGCTCACTGCAGCTAGAGAGTAGCCCTCACTCACCACAAGTAGAGAAAAGTCCGAGTAGCAACGAAGACCCAGCACAGCCCAAAATAAATAAAATAAAAACAGAAACATTTATTGAGGCCAGAAGTGCAACACGAACAGACTTGTGTGGCTTTTCAAAGTCATCCCAGGTCAAAGGAAATTGGGTTTTTGACCACATGTATGGCAGACAAAGCATTAAGAGCTTTAATATATAAAGAGTCCTTATGGTTCAATAAGAAAAAGACAAATGTCCCAGATATGATACTGGCATAGGGCTCACAAAGGAATGATAAAATTTAAACAACCTCTGTAAAGACGTGCCACCTGGTCATTTATCAGTTAAAGGATCTCTTTCACTTGTCAAGCTTACCAGCATGTGTGAAATTTTGAGAAGACACACGGGTGCACTCTCATAGGAGTGTAACGTGATACACTGGAGGCCAGTGCAGATATTTGTATTAAACATTTAAGTCTGTAAAACTCTCTGACCCAGGAAGTCCATGTCTAGGGATATGCCAAGGTCTATAAAGAGGAATGCAGAGTGGTTAAGTGCCCCAGAATCAGACGGCCATTGTTCCAATCCTGGTTCCTCCACCTGCAAGCTACGTGACCTCAGGCAAATGACTTGATGTCACGGAGCACATCATGAAGATTCCATGAGGTAATGTGTGCAAAATTCTCCTACTAAGCACATGATAGGTGCTTGCAATTATTATCATCATTGCAAAACCTTTAAGGAAAACTATTAAACTGCGGAAGAGTCTGTGCCTAGAAAGTTGCCCCCATATTGGGTTGGCCAAAAAATTTGAGTTTTTCTATGATGTTATGGGGATGGGAAAGATGAGATCTCATCAAGAAAATTAGAGATACCAAGGGAACATTTCATGCAAAGATGGGCTCTATAAAGGACAGAAATGGTATGGACCTAACAGAAGCAGAAGATATTAAGAAGAGGTGGCAAGAATACACAGAAGAACTGTATAAAAAAGAGCTTCATGACCCAGATAATCACGATGGTGTGATCACTCAGCTAGAGCCAGACATCCTGGAATGTGAAGTCAAGTGGGCCTTAGAAAGCATGACTACGAACAAAGCTAGTGGAGGTGATGGAATTCCAGTTGAGCTATTTCAAATCCTGAAAGATGATGCTGTGAAAGTGCTGCACTCAATATGCCAGCAAATTTGGAAAACTCAACAGTGGCCCAGGACTGGAAAAGGTCAGTTTTCATTCCAATCCCAAAGAAAGGCAATGCCAAAGAATGCTCAAACTACCACACAATTGCACTCATCTCACACGCTGGTAAAGTAATGCTCAAAATTCTCCAAGCCAGACTTCAGCAGTACGTGAACCGTGAACTTCCAGATGTTCAAGCTCCTTTTAAAAAAAGGCAGAGGAACCAGAGATTAAATTGCCAACATCCGCTGGATCATGGAAAAAGCAGGAGAGTTCCAAAAAAACATCTATTTCTGCTTTATTGACTATGCCAAAGCCTTTGACTGTGTGGATCACAATGAACTGTGGAAAATTCTGAAAGAGATTGGAATATCAGATCACCTGACCTGCCTCTTGAGAAAACTATATGCAGGTCAGGAAGCAACAGTTAGAACTGAACATGGAACAATAGACTGGTTCCAAATAGGAAAAGAAGCACGTCAAGGCTGTATATTGTCACCCTGCTTATTTAACTTATATGCAGAGTACATCATGAAAAACGCTGGGCTGGAGGAAAAACAAGCTGGAATCAAGATTGCCGGGATAAACATCAATCACCTCAGATATGCAGATGACACCACCCTTATGGCAGAAAGTGAAGAAGAACTAAAGAGCTTCTTGATGAAAGTGAAAGAGGAGAGCGAAAAAGTTGGCTTAAAACTCAACATTCAGAAAACGAAGATCATGGCATCCAGTCCCATTACTTCATGGGAAATAGATGGGGAAACAGTGGAAACAGTGTCAGACTTTATATTTTGGGCTCCAAAATCACTGCAGATGGTGAGTGCAGCCATGAAATTAAAAGATGCTTACTCCTTGGAAGGAAAGTCATGACCAACTCAGTTAGTATATTGGAAAGCAGAGATATTACTTTGCCAACAAGAGTCCATCTAGTCAAGGCTACGGTTTTTCCTGTGGTCATATATGGATGTGAGAGTTGGACTGTGAGGAAAGCTGAGCACCGAAGAATTGTTGCTTTTGAACTGTGGTGTTGGAGAAGACTCTTGAGAGTCCTTTGGACTGCAAGGAGATCCAACCAGTCCATTCTGAAGGAGATCAGCCCTGGGTGTTCATTGGAAGGACTGAAGCTGAAACTCCAATAGTTTGGCCACCTCATGCGAAGAATTGACTCATTGGAAAAGACTCTGATGGTGGGAGGGATTGGGGGCAGGAGGAGAAGGGGATGACAGAGGATGAGATGGCTGGATGGCATCACCGACTCAATGGATATGAGTTTGAGTGAACTGTGGGAGTTGGTGATGGACAGGGAGCCCTGGCGTGCTCCGATTCAGGGGGTCGCAAAGAGTTGGACACGGCTGAGCGACTGAACTGAACTGATGATGTTATGGAAAAACCGAAATGAAATTTTTGGTCAACTCAGTACATAGTAGAAAATGAAAATGACCAAACCTATATTCATTGATACCACATGACCACTGCAGTATATTCACTGAACAAGAAAACAGGTTTCACATGCTGTGTGTGCTGTGGTAAGTCACTTCAGTCATGTCCAGCTCTGTGTGACCCTATGGATTGTTGCCACCAGACTCTTCTGTCCATGGGATTCTCCAGGCAAGAATACCGGAATGGGTTGCCGTTTCCTTCTCCAGGGAATCTCCCCAACCCAGGGATTAAACCTCTCTTAGGTCCCATGTATGGATGTGAGAGTTGGACTGTGAAGAAGGCTGAGCGCCGAAGAACTGATGCTTTTGAACTGTAGTGTTGGAGAAGACTCTTGAGAGTCCCTTGGACTGCAAGGAGATCCAACCAGTCTATTCTGAAGGAGATCAGCCCTGGGATTTCTTTGGAAGGAATGATGCTAAAGCTGAAGCTCCAGTACTTTGGCCACCTCATGCAAAGAGTTGGAAAAGACATTGATGCTGGGAGGGATTGAGGGCAGGAGGAGAAGGGGATGACTGAGGATGAGATGGCTGGATGGCATCACTGACTCAATGGACATGAGTTTGAGTGAACTCCGGGAGTTGGTGATGGACAGGGAGGCCTGGTGTGCTGCGATTCAGGGGGTTGTAAAGAGTCAGACACGGCTGAGCGACTGAACTGAACTAGGTCTCCTGCATTGGCAGACGGGTTCTTTACACTAGCGCCACCTGGGAAGCCCCAAATGTCATATATTTCAAGCATTTCGATCAGGGGTCAACGAATTAATTTGTCACTTTGCAATGTCATCTACCCAGGTTCAGAATTGACAGGAAAAGTTTATGAAGTAATGTTTGTCCTTTCTCTGTGCAGTGGGTTCTTTTTAAAACTTATTTATTTCACTGCCCCAGCTCGTAGTTGTGTCATGCGGGATCTTTAGTTTCGGGACACAAACTCTTAGTTCTATGAGAGAACAAACTCCTGTTGTTTAAGTCACCCGTTTGTGGTCATTTGTCACAGCAGCCATAGGAAACAAATAAGGTCTATTTTTCTATATTTTAGCTTAAATGTTGTCAAAAGTAAAGACAACTTGAAAGACTTGTCCAGTGAATACACACCCACCACCTAGAGTCTAGAAGGGACGTCTGGCTCCATTTGTCATTATCTGTCTTTCTATCCGTCTATCCACCCACCTCTCTTTTTTCCTTTTCCATTTCAGTTTATTACAGAACATTGAATACAGTTCCCTGCGCTATGCAGTAGGTATACATATTGTTGCTTATCTGTTTTATACACAGTAGTTTGTATCTGTTAATTTCAAGCTCCTGATTTATCTACCCCCCACCCCCTTTCCACCTTGGTAACCACAAATTTGTTTTCTATGTCTGTGAGTCTGTTTCTGTTTTTATAAATCATTTCATTTGTGTCATGATTTAGATGCCATATATAAGTGATACCATAACCTATTTGTCTTTCTGACTTCAACCACCTCTGTAAAATTTTTTTCTAATTAATAATTTATTTTTTAGAGGGATTTTAGGTTCACAGCCACATTGTGGGGAAGGTAGAGAGGTTTCTCATATGCTTCCTGCCCCGCTCCCCAGCATGCTGCTTTCAGCATCCCCACCAGCATGGTGCAACTGTTGCAGCTGATGAGCCGCCATCATTACTCAGTTTCCGACAGGCTTCACTCCCGGTGCTGCACATACTACGGGTTTGGACAAATGTATAATAACGTGACTCCACCACTATAGTCTCATACAGAACCGTTTCCTTGCCCTAAAAATTCTCCGTGCTCCACCTACTCATTCCTCCCTCCACCCTCATCTTTTTAGTGTCTCCATAGTTTTGCTTCTTCCAGAAAGTCGTATAGTTGGAATTTTACTGTTTGTAGTCATCACATACTGCCTTATTTTCCTTAGTAATATGCATTTACGTCTTCTCGGTGTCTCTTCACGGCTTGCTAGCTCATTTCTTTCTAGCACTGAATAAGATTCCATGTTGTGGATGCACCATAATTTATTTACCCATTCATCTACTGAAGGCTATCTAGCTCACTTTTTAATGCATTTCAAGGTAAGACCCTGCTTCCTCCCCATTTCCTTTAGCACAGCACCCAAAGCGATCTTGTAACAAATCAAGTACCTGTCCTGTTCAAAATCTTCCTGGGGTCCTCGTCTCACTTGAGTGAAACCTGCCCGACTCCCTGTGTTCCCAGGGTCCCCGTATCCCTTTCGCCTGCTCCCCGCCATCCTCTCGCGCTACCTCAGCCCATAGGGTCACCATTAGCCACGTATCCTTCCTCAGCCTTTGAAAATGACTGATACAACCTAAGTGTGCATCAACGGATGAATGGATAAAGAAGATGTGGTATACACATATGTTGTTGTTCGGTTGCCAAGTCGCGTCTTACTCTTTGGGACCCCATGGACTGTCGTCTGCCAGGCTCCTCTCTGTTTGTGGGATTTCCCAGGCAGTAATACTGGAGTGGGTTGCCATTTCCTCCTCCAGGGGATCTTCCTGACCCAGGGATCCAGCCCGCGTCTCCTTCATTGGCAGGAGGATTGTTTCACTGAGCCATATATACCGTGGAATACTCCTCAGCCATAAAAAGAATGAAATCTTGCTATTTGCAACATGGGTGGACTTGAAGGGTATTAGGCTTAAGTAAAATATGTCAGAGAAAGACAAGTACTGTATGATATCACTTCTATGGGGAATCTAAAAAGTCAACAAACTAGTGAATATAACTAAAAAACGATTCACAGATATAGAGAACAAACTAGAAGTTATCAGTGGGAAGAGGGAAGGGGAGGGGCAATACAGGGGTCAAGGATTAAGAGGTACAAACTATCACGCATGAAATAATTCACAAGGATATACTGTACAACAGATGGCATACAGCCAACATTTTATAATAACTATAAAGGAGTGTAACCTTTAAAAATTGAGAATCACCGTACTATGCCGTACTGTGGTTAATCGCTCAGTCATGTCCAACTCTTTGTGACTATAGTCCATGAGATTCTCCAGGTAAGAATCCTGGAGTAGGTAGCCTTCTCCAGGGGATCTTCCCCATCCAGGAATTAAACCAGGATCTCCTGCATTGCAGGTGGATTCTTTACCAGCTGAGCCACCAGGGAGGCCCTTCACTACACTGTACACCTTTAAATTATATAATAGCGTACAAGTCCCTGGGAATTCCCTGAGGTCCATGGTTAGGACTGGGCACTTTCACTGGCGGGGCTCGGGTTTACTTTTTAGTCGGGGAACCAAGAACCTGAATGCCTGTGAGGAGGCTTAAAAGCAAATGAACAAACAAACCCATTCCAAACTGAGGTGTGCTATAACTGAAAACGTACAGGATTTCAAAGTACTTAGTACTGGGGAAAGGATGTAAAATATCTCATGATTTTAATATCGATTATGTGTTGAAATAATATTTCGGCTGTATTGGGTGAAATAAAATATATGATGACAATTCCTTTCATCTGTTTCTTGTTGACTTTTTAAAGAATGTGGCTACTGGAAACTTTTATTTTATTTTTGGAAAATTTTAAATTACATGTGTGCCCTTCTCATTTGTGGCTTCATCATATGCTATTCCAGCAAGCTCCGGGAGTTGGTGATGGACAGGGAAGCCTGGCAGGCTGCAGTGCATGGGGTCGCAAAGAGTTGGACACGACTGAGCGACTGAGCGGAACTGATTCCCGTTGTGGGCTCCAGGAGAGGAGGTGGTGCTGGTTTTGATCTTTAGAGTTCTCAGACGCTCAGTAAATACTTATTGAATGAATGAATGCATGCACGAAGGAAAGAACAGGAGCCTGAATGACGTAAAGGAGGTGGGTCTACGTCAAGATTGATTGGCGGCTCCCATAAGGAAGACCTTACCTTTCACCTTTCACCGGGCCACCCGGGCTCTCTGTGCCCCTAGTGAGTGGAGCGGGGGTTGGGCGTAGGGGCCCAGGCAGGCTCATCACAGTGCAGCCCGCAGGGGTGGCTGCCTGGGTGCCCCTCTCCAGTAACTGGACGAGATCAAGTCACAGTGGCTGGGACTTCTGGGGCTAGAGGAGCAGGGGCGTGTGAGGAGGGGGACCTGAGTCAGACGTGGGGCTGGGCGGAGCAGGCTTCACCCTAGCCCAGGTCCCTTCCCCGGAGCTGGGCTGGCGGGAAGGGGTTGGGCTGCCAGGCAGGCGGGAAGGAGCCGGGGTGTCTGCTATCGACCGCCTGGGCCTCCGCAGAGAAGCTTTTAGACCCGCCAGCGCATCCCACCCGGGGAGGGGCTGGGGGGCGGGGGAAGGGAGGCCTGGGCTTCCCCATCTCCTCAAGGGCGGAGGCCAAGGGGCCTCCTTTCACCCCCAGATCCTGCCCACCAGCAAGGCTTGCAGGCCTTGCCTTGGAACTGAGTAGGAAATCCCATTTGCTTCTCACCCCATTGTTATCACGCCAGGGTTGCAACCATTCCCCACCCACCCCCTGCCCTTTATCGAGAGATTATGTACATCCTGTAAGGTCGGATGACTGCGTGCAGGGCCCCCACCGCATCGAAGTATGGAACATTCTCATCCAGATGGTCCCAGAAGGTTCGCATCCCTCTCATCCCCAATCGTAATCACTATTCTGGTTTTTGTCAACATGAGTTAACCTAGCCTTTTGGAGAATTTCATACAAACGGAACCACACGGGGAGGCCTCTTTTGTCTGGTTGCTTCTCCTCAGTATCTAACATCCTGAGATCTTTATCCACTTCCCTTACAAGTTATAAGTAGCTTGTTCCTTTGTATTGCAGCAGAGTATTCCATGCTGGGCTTCCCAGGTGGCTCGATGGTAAAGAATCCACTTGCAATGCAGGAGACATGGGTTCCATTCTTGGGTGGGGAAGATCCCCTGGAGGGGGAAATGGCAACCCACTCCAGTATTCTTTCCTGGGAAATCCCATGGACAGAGGAATCTGGTGGGCTATAGTCCATGGGGTCCCAAAAGAATCAGACACAACTTAGCAACCAAACAACAATAACATTCCATGCTATGAATGGACCTCAACTTGTTTTTGTTTTTCTTAAATTTTAGTTTGTATTTATTTACTTGGCTGCACCAGCTCCTAGTTGCAACATACAGTACCTTTTTAGTTTGGCATGCAAACTCTCAGCTGTGGCATGTGGGATCTAGTTCCCTAATCAGGGAACCCACACCCCCTGTACTGGGATCTCGGAATCTGGGCCCCCAGACCACCAGGAAAGTCCCCAGACCTCAATTTGTTTATCCATTCTCTTGTCCTAGACATTTGGGTTGTTTCCAGTTTTTTGGCAATAACAAAAAAATCTGCTGGGAACATTGGCCAACAGATCTTTGCACCAATGTATGTTTTCACTTCAGTTGGGTAAATACCTATGAATTGAATGTCTGGGCTGTATGGTAACTGTGTAACTTTATAAACAAACAAACAAACCTGACACCTGCTTTGACACACTGGCTGAGGATGAGCATTCCAGTTCCTCCCCGTCTTATCAACACTTGGTATCATCAGCCTCTAATATTGGCCAACGTGTTGATGGCTTGTAGCCTGGACCATTGTAGTCACCTCTGTCTCAAACCTCTGCTTCTGCCCTCACTCCCCCACAGGTTGTTCACCCCTCAGAAACCTGATACATGGTTTGTTGTTAATATTTCCCTTTTTATTATACAAAAATTTCACACATGTGTTAAAGCAGAGAGAAGAGTATGAAGAGCCCATATGGTCCTCTCATCTGACTTCTATGATAATCCACATTTTGCCCATCTTGTTTCACCTCTGACTGCCCCTCCAACGTGTTTTCAAGGGAGTCTTTTAAAATCTTTTTTAAAACTGAAGTGTAGCTGATTTACAATGTCGTGTTAACTACCACTGTATAGCTAAGTGATTCCGTTTATACATGTATGTATACATCCTTTTTCCTTTTCTTTTCCAGTATGGTTTACCACTGGATATTGAATACAGTTCCCTGTGCTACGCAGTAAGATCTTGTTGTTTATCCAGTTTCTGTATACCAATTTGCATCTGCTAATTAAGGGAGTACTTTAAAGCAAACCCAGGTACCATATGACTTCCACAAGTATCATAGGAATCGCCTCAAACTATGAATTAGATGACCCATGCCTTGCCTTGGAATTGGCTGGTGGTTTCGCATTGCTTTCAGAAAAAAAATTCAGATTTCTTCCCATGGCCCTCAGGATGGCTGCTGGCCTGTCTGCCTTCACGCTGTATCCTTTCCCCTTACTTAGTCCCTGCTCCAGGCGCACTGTCCTTTTTCCCCCAACCACAGTCCAAGCTTGTTCCTGCCTCAGGACCTTTGCACATGCTGTTCCTTCTGCCTTGTATATTATTCCCAGATATCCACCTGACTCCGCTAGTCAGCAGTGTCAATGAGATGGCCTTCCATGGCCCCTGCCCTTCTTTAGCTTTTTTCATCTTTAGTGTCGACTGAACTGCTCACTTCTAATCAGTAGATGATGGCCAAAGTGACGGAGTCACACCCATGATTAGGTTTGAAGGCTGTGACTTCTGTCCTGCTGACTCCCCCTCTTGCTAGCACTCTCGTCTCTCTCTGATGAAACCGATAACCAGGATGTGTGCCATCCTATGGCGAGATCTGCTGGCTAAGAATGGAGAGTAGCCTTCAACCAATCACCGCTGGGGAACTGAACTCTGCCAACAGTCTTGGGCATGCTTCTCCCCATTTGAACCTTGAGATGACCATATAACATCAGTGGCTGCCTTGACTGCAGCCTCATGAGCCAGAGGACCGTCTAAGTGGTACCCAGATTCCCAACTCCCAAATCACGGTCATCCATGTTTTTTTTTTTAATGGTTGAATGCAGTATTCTTTTTTTTTATTTTTTTTTTTGGTTGGACTGAGTCTTTGTTGCTACATACAGGCTTTCTCTAGCTGCAGTGGTCGGGCTACTGCCTAAGTTGCGGTGCACAGACTTCTCATTGTGGTGGCTTCTCCTGCTGCAGAGCACAGACTCTGGGGCTCCTGGGCTCAGTAGTTGTGGCACTCAGCTCAGTTGTCTGGTGGCATGTGGAATCTTCCTGACCCGGGGATTGGAACCACATCCCCTGCATTGGCAGGCGGATTCACAACCCCTGGACCACCAAGGAAGTCCTGTGTTGTCTAGAGCCATTAGATTTTGGAGTGATTTGTTCAGTTCAGTTCAGTTCAATCGCTCAGTAGTGTCTGACTCTTTCCAACTCCATGAACCGCAGCACGCCAGGCCTCCCTGTCCGTCACCAACTCCCGGAGTCCACCCAAACCCATGTCCATTGTGTCGGTGATGCCATCCAACCATCTCATCCTCTGTCGTCCCCTTCTCCTCCTGCCCTCAATCTTTCCCAGCATCAGGGTCTTTTCAAATGAGTCAGCTCTCCACATCAGGTGGCCAAAGTATTGGAGTTTCAGCTTCAACATCAGTCCCTCCAATGAACACCCAGGACTGATTTCCTTTAGGACAGACTGGTTGGATCTCCTTGCAGTCCAAGGGACTCTCTAGAGTCTTTTCCAACACCACAGTTCAAAAGCATCAATTCTTCGGTGCTCAGCTGTCTTTATAGTCCAACTCTCACATCCATACATGACTACCAGAAAAACCATAGCCTTGACTAGACGAACCTTTGTTGGCAAAGTAATGTCTCTACTTTTAATATACTGTCTAGGTTGGTCATAAATTTCCTTCTAAGGAGTAAGCATCTTTTAATTTCATGGCTGCAGTCACCATCTGCAGTGATTTTGGAGCCCAGAAAAATAAAGTCAGCCACTGTTTCCCCATCTCTTTGCCATGAAATGATGGGACTGGATGCCATGATCTTAGTTTTCTGAATGTTGAGCTTTAAGCTAACTTTTTCACTCTCCTCTTTCACTTTCATCAAGAGGTTCTTTAGTTCTTCTTCACTTTCTGCCATAAGGGTGGTGTCATCTGCATATCTGAGGTGATTGATGTTTCTCCCGGCAATCTTGATTCCAGTTTGTTTTTCCTCCAGCCCAGTGTTTCTCATGATGTACTCTGCATAGAAGTTAAATAAGCAGCGTGACAATATACAGCCTTGACGTACTCCTTTTCCTATTTGGAACCAGTCTGTTGTTCCATGTCCAGTTTTAACTGTTGCTTCCTGACCTGCATATAGGTTTCTCAAGAGGCAGGTCAGGTGGTCTGGTATTCCCATCTCTTTCAGAATTTTCCACAGTTTATTGTGATCCACACAGTCAAAGGCTTTGGCATCGTCAAGAAAGCAGAAATAGATGTTTTTCTGAAACTCTCTTGCTTTTTCCATGATCCAGAGGATGTTGGCAATTTGATCTCTGGTTCCTCTGCCTTTTCTAAAACCAACTTAAACATCTGGAAGATCATGGTTCACGTACTACTGAAGCCTGGCTTGGAGAATTTTGAGCATTACTTTACTAGCATGCGAGATGAGTGCAATTGTGTGGTAGTCTGAGCATTCTTTGGCGTTGCTTTTCTTTGGGATTGGAATGAAAACTGACTCTTTCCAGTCCTGTGGCCACTGCTGAGCTTTCCAAATTTGCTGGCATGTTGAGTGCAGCACTTTCACAGCATCATCTTTCAGGATTTGAAATAGCTCAACTGGAATTCCATCACCTCCACTATTTGTTATGTAGCACTATATAACTTAAATGGCTCTCTCACCTCCTTCAACTCTTTGCTCAAAAGTCAACTTTTCCATGAGATCGTCCCTGGGCACCTGATTAAAACCGTAACCCGTTCCTGGCACTCCTCATTCCTCTTCTCTGCTTTACTTTCCTTCCAGAACTTATCACCTTCTGTATATATTTGTGTTTATTTGACTGTACTGAATCTTAGTTGTGGCACGCAGGATCTTTGATCTTAGTTGCAGCATGTGGGATCCAGTTCCCTGACCAGGAAATGAACCTGGGCTGCCTGAATTGAAAGCGTGGAGTCTTAGCCCCTGGACCACCAGGTAAGTCCCATCATCTTCTATTTTATTTAGCTAATTCATCGCCTCCCTCTCTGCTGGAACTTGGGCTCTGGGAGGACAGGGGCCTCTATTTGTTTTGTTCATTGCTGCCTCTCCAGTCCTAGAATACTGCTGGGCACATAGTAGGTCTTGCTGGATCTAAAGACATACTTACTTGATCCAGCAAACCCACTTCTGGGTGTATACCCAAAGGAATAGGAAGCAGGGTCCCAAAGAGATATTTGTGTACCCATGTTCCTACCAGCATTATTCATAGTAAAAGTGTTAACCCCTCAGTCATATCCGACTCTTTGTGACCCCATGGACTGTAGCCCGCCAGGCTCCTCTGTCTATGGAATTTTTCAGGCAAGAATACTGGAGTGGGCAGCCATTCCTTTCTCCAGGGGATGAGGGGATCTTCCTGACCCAGGGATCTAACCGGGGTCTCCTACCTTGCAGGCAGATTCTTTACCATCTGAGCCACTAGGGAAGCAATAGTAGCTAAACCATGAAAGCAACCCAAGTGTCCATGAACTGATGAATGGATAAATGTACCAAATGTGACGTATTCATACAATGAGGTTTTATTTGGCCTTAAAAAGGAAGCTTTGCAACATGCTATAACATGGATGAAACTTGAGGATGTTATGCTCAGGGATAATCCAGCCACACAAATATTGTATGATTCCACTTAGGTGAGGATCTTTGATTAGTCAACATCAGAAAGACAGTTGGTAGAATGCTGGTTGCCAAGTTCTGGGAAAGAGGGAGTGGGGAGTTATTATTTAATGGGTATACAATTTCAGATTTACAAGATAAAAAGACTTATGAGGATGGATGGTGGTGATGGTTGTACCAGGGTGTGAATGTACTTCATACCACTGAACTGTATGCTTAAAAACGGTTAAGATTAAAAACGGTAAGTGTAGGACTTCCCTGGTGGTTCAGTGATTAAGACTCCATGCTTCCAATGTAGGGAGTGTGGGAGGATTTCCTGGTTGGGGAACTAAGATCCCACATGCTTTGCAACACGGCCAAAAAACCTGATCCATGCTATGTTATATGTATCGTAACACGCATACACACAGGCTTCCCAGGTGGTGCAGGGTAAGCAACCTGCCTGCCAATGCAGGAGATGCAGGAGACCCGGGTTCAGTCCCTGGGTCAGTAAGATCCGCTGGAGAAGGAAATGACAACCCACTCCAGTATTCTTGCCTGGAAAATTCCATGGGCAGAGGAGCCTGGCGGGCTAGAGTCCATGGGTTGCGAAGTGTTGGACACGACTGAGCACACACACACACACACACGGATACGCTTGTGCATTCTGTCCTCCTGGGGGTGGGGCTTGTTTCCAGCTTCAGGTTTTATAGTCAAGTGTCACAGGTTGGGGTCCTGGGTCTCCCCTCCTCCCTCTGTTGAGCTGAGCAGTGTGTGCATCTTTCCTGCCTCCCATCAGCTCTGCATGCCTTTTATGTCTTCCCAGCTTCTCTGGAATGTTTTAGGGATGGGAAATCCCCTTCCTGCCCAAATATAGAACCAGAAAGCATCCATCTATGTCTACTGAATGTGAACTTGGAGAGCTGGAGACCTTGGCTTGGGCCCCATGTTTTGTCCGCTCTGCAGCTGCCTCCGACCAGCCTTGATGGGCAGAGGGGTCTGAGAACCCATGTGTGTGTGCATGTGTGGGGTCCTCCGCTGTGGGGACACTGTCCTGCATGGATCACGCTTTGGAGGGGGGCTTTGACAGCCTCCCTTCATGCCCCATCTGTGGATGCATCAGCCACTGCAGGGCCTAGCAAGCCCCACTCAGTCTTCCTGCTCTTTATCAGCAGCCCAGATTCACAGAGTGGCTGCGAGCCCAGCACCGAAATCTCTGGGAGCTCACAGTTTGGCTCCATGCTGGATGCCCCTCCATTTATCTTCTTATGGACTGGATTATGTCCCCCCAAATTAACGTGCTGGAGCCCTATCCCCCCACTGTGACCGTATGGGGAGACAGAGCCTTTAAGGAGTTGAGTGAGGCTAAACGAGGGCTTCCCCAGCGGCTCAGTGGTAAAGAGTCTGCCTGTCAGTGCTGGAAGCGCGGGTTTCATCCCTGGGTCAGGAAGAAGCCCTGAAGGAAGTGGTAATCCTCTCCACCTGGGAAATCCCATGGACAGAGGAGCCTGGTGGGCTACAGTTCATGGGATTGCAAGAGTTGGACAAGACTTGGCAACTAAACAACAGCAGCAGCATAATTTTAAATGAGGGAGTTCCCTGGTGGTCTAGTGGTTAGGATTCGGTGTTTTCACTGCCAAGGCCCTGGGTTCAATCCCTGATCAGGAAACAGATCCCACAAGCTGTGCAGTGTGGCAAAACAAAAAAAAAGGTTAAATAAGGTCATAGTTGTTGTTTAGTCGCTCAGTCATTTTCGATTCTTTGGGACACCATGGACTATATAGCCCACCAGGCACCTCCTCCTCCTCTGTCCATGGAATTTTCCAGGCAAGATTACTGGAGGTCATAAGGGTGAAGCCTGATGATCTGATATGACTGGTGTCCTTATAAGAAGAAGAGGCTGCAGAGACCTTTCTCTCTCAACGCACACGCAGAGGAAAGGCCACACGAGGACACAGTGAGAATGCAGCTGTCTGCAAGCCAGGAAGAGAGACCTCATCAGAAACCAGCCCTGGGACTTCGCTGGTGGTCCAGTGGCTAAGATTCTGCATGCCCAGTGCAGGGGGCCTGGGTTCAATCTCTGGTCAGGGAACAAGATCCCCATGCCGCAACTAAAGATTGTGCATGTTGCGAATGAAGATCCATAGGCCACAGCTAAGACCTTTGTTGTTCAGTCACTCAGTCATGTCCAGCTCTTTGTGACCCCATGGACTGTAGCCCACCAGGCTCCCCTGCCCTTTACTATCTCCCAGAGCTTGCTCAAACTCATGTCCACTGAGCTGGTGATGCCATCCTACCATCTCATTCCCTTTTCCTCCTGCCTTCAATCTTTCCCAGCATCAAGGTCTTTTCCAGTGAGTCAGTTCTTCGCATCAGGTGGCCAAAGTATTGGAGCTTCGGCTTCAGCATCAGTTCGTCCAATGAATATTCGGAGTTGATTTCCTTTAGGATTGACTGGTTTGATCTCTTTGCAGTCCAAGGGACTCTTAAGAGTCTTCTCTAGCACCACAGTTTGAAAGCATGACACAGCCAAATAAATAAGTTAAAAAATATTTTAAAAAAGAAAGGAAGAAAGAAAAAAGAAACCAACCATGCTGGCACCTTGATCTTGGGCTTTCAGCCTCCAGAACGGAGAAAATAGTCTGTCACTTAAGCAATCTGCTCTGCGTGATGGCAGCCTGAGCCTAAGGCAGGGTAATAACAGCTCCCAGCTCCCGGCAGCCCTGGGTGCATCACCACCTCCTGCTGATTTCCCTGGATGTGGCCCACACCTCCACTGAGAACTCCTCCATGGCCCGTTTTGGGTGCATCACCTGTCTCCTGCTGCTGGTCTCAACCTTAAACGCCCACTGGGTTCACCTGCGGAGCTTTAACAATGCTCATGGGACTCCCCTGGTGGTCCATTGGCTAAGGATCTGCCCTCCAATGCAGGGGCCACAAGTTTGATCCCTGCTTGTGGAACTAAGACCCCACATGCTGAGGGGCAACTTAGCCAGCACAACTGGCAGCTACAGAACCCACACGCTGAAACCAGAGAGAAGCCCGAGTGAGTCCACAAAATATCCCTCGTGCCACAACTGAGACCTGATGCAGCCAAAAAAAAAAAAAAAATTAATTAAAGCAACATCAACAAAAAACCCAAACAAACAGAACGAACAATGTTGACCCCTGACCTCTCCCTTAGAGAATCTAAGGCTCTGCAGCTGCCTCCGACCAGCCATGATGGGCAGAGGGGTCTGAGAACCCATGTGTGTGTGCATGTGTGGGGTCCTCCACTGTGGGGACACTGTCCTGCATGGATCACGCTTTGGAGGGGGGTTTTGACAGCCTCCCTTCATGCCCCATCTGTGGATGCATCAGCCACTGCAGGGCCTAGCAAGCCCCACTCAGTCTTCCTGCTCTTTATCAACAGCCCAGATTCCCAGAGTGGCTGCGAGCCCAGCACCGAAATCTCTGGGAGCTCACAGTCTGGCTCCATGCTGGATGCTCCTCCATTTATCTTCTTATGGACTGGATTATGTCCCCCTAAATTAACATGTTGGAGCCCTATCCCCCCACTGTGACTGTATGAGGAGACAGAGCCTTTAAGGAGGTGGGGCTGGCTTTGGGAAGCTTTCAGACTCTTGCTGCTGCTAAGTCGTTTCAGTCATGTCCAACTCTGTGACCCCAGAGAAGGCAGCCCACCAGGCTCCCCCGTCCCTGGGATTCTCCAGGCAAGAACACTGGAGTGGGTTGCCATTTCCTTCTCCAGTGCATAAAAATGAAAAGTGAAAGTGAAGTCGCTCAGTTGTGTCCCACTCTTAGCGACCCCACGGACTACAGCCTACCAGGCTCCATCCATGGGATTTTCCAGGCAAGAGTTCAGACTCTTAGGTGAACCTAATATGCAGACTGGGTGAGGAATCACTTACCTAGAACAGAGTTTCTCAACCAGAGGGGATTCTGCCCATGCCCGACACCAGGAGACATTTGGCAATATCTGGAGACATTTTTGGTTGTCACACTTAGGGGGTACCTGCGTGTGTGTGTGCGTGCTAAGTTGCTTCAGTCGTGTCCGACTCTGCGTGACCCTATGGACTGTAGCCTGCCAGTCTACTGTGTCCACGGGGTTCTCCAGGCAGGAATACTGAAGTGGGTTGTCATGCCTTGCCCTGACCCAGGCATCGAGCCCACGTCTTTTACATCTCCTGCATTGGGAAGGAGGTTCTTTACTATGCTGCAGCTTCCCTGGTGGCTCAGACAGTAAAGCATCTGCTTGCAATGCGGGAGACCTGGGTCGGGGAGATCCCTTGGAGAAGGAAATGGCAACCTGCTCCAGAACTCTTGCCTGGAAAATCGCATGAACGGGGGAGCCTGGCGGGCTGCAGTCCATGGGGTTGCAAAGCACTGGACGCCACTGAGCAACTTCACTTTCTTTCTTTACTATGAGTGCCCCCTGGGAAGCCTCACTTAGGGGGTGGGTGCTACCAACTTCTAGCGGGTAGAGGTTGGGAATGCTGCTAAACATCGGTATTGCCAAAGTCCAGAAACCCTGCTTTAGAAGTCCATGAGCCAAGTATTCTTCCTCTTTTTTTTTTTTAAAGATTTATTTATTTATTTATTGACTGTGGTGGGTCTTTGTTTGCTTCCCTGGTGGCTCAGACGGTAAAGAATCTGCCTGCAAAGCAGGAGACCTAGATTCAATTCCTGGAGTGGGAAGATCCCCTGGAGAAGGGAATGGCAACCCACTCCAGTATTCTTGCCTGGAGAATCCCTTGGACAGAGGAGCCTGGCGGGCTACAGTCCATGGGGCTGCAAAGAGTCGGACACGACTGAGGACTAAGCACGCATGCATGCACAGGTCTTTGCTGCTGCATGAAGGCTTCCTCTAGTTGCAGCAAGTAGTGGCTGTTCTTCATTGTGGTGCACGGGCTTCTCACTACAGTGATTTCTCTGGCTGCAGACCACAGGCTTCAGCTGTGCAGGCTTCAATGGATTCAGCTCGAGGGTTCTAGAGTGCTGGTTTAGTGGTTGTGGTGGATGGGCTTAGTTGCTCTGTGGCAGGTGGGATCTTCCTGGACCAGGGATTGAAGTGATGTCCCCCGTGGCATTGCAGGGATGATTCCTGACCACTGGACTACCAGGGAAACCACTCAAGTATTCCCTTCATGGAGGCACATGACACCTCATCAGGAGTAAGTTCTGTTATATGCCCATTTTGCAGAAGGGAAATCAGGCTCAGAAAGAGAAAGTGCCTTGGCCATGCTCCGAGAGCAGAGCCGGTGCTCACACTGGCCTCTAGCAGACAAAGCAGGAAAACATGCCCACAATGTGCTGAGGAAGAGATTAAGCTGGGCAGTAACAAAGCCCAGCGGTTGCGTGAACAGATTCAGCAGCCAGTCTATTGCTCTCTGATTCTGTGCCTCCAGCTCAGTGCTTTACCTCCCAGTGTCTCAGTGATCCCACTCATCAAATACGGATATGGCAGTAATGACATCTGCATGGCTAGCCACTGCACGGGGCTCAGAAGGTACTGGACTGCTTAGGGGGCAGGGCTGGCTGGAGGATGGGGTTTGCTTAGACTGAAGTTGTTATTCAGTCATTAAGTCATGTCTAACTCTTTGTGACCCCACGGACTGCAGCACGCCAGGCTCCTCTGTTCTCCACTATTTCCCAGAGTCGCTCAAATTCATGTCCATTGAGTTGGTGAAGTGAAGTGAAGTCACTCAGTCATGTCCAACTCTTTGCGACGCTATTGACTGTAGCCCGCCAGGCTCCTCCATCCATGGGATTTTCCCAGCAAGAATACTAGAATGGGTTGCCATTCCCTTCTTGGTGATGCTATCTAACTATCACATCCTCTGTTGCCTCCTTCTCCTTTTGCCTTCAATCTTTCCCAGCATCAGGGGCTTTTCCAGTGAGTCAGTTCTTTGCATCAGGTGGCCAAAGTATTGGAGTTTCAGTTTCAGCATCAGTCCTTCCAATGAATATTCAGGGTTGATTTCCCTTAGCATTGACTGGTTTGACCTCCTTGCAGTCCAAGGGACTCTCAAGAGTCTTCTCTAGCAGCGCAATTCAAAAGCACTCAGCTTTCGTTATGGTGCAGACATACATGACCACGGGAAAACACACAGCTTTGACTATGGGGAAGCTATGGTAGGGAGGACTCAGTTACCATTTGGAGAAAAATCATGCTAGACCAGGGAACAGTGAGTGCAAATGCCCTGGGATGGAAGGAAGGCAGGAAACCTGCTTCACCTTCCTCCTTTTCCTCTCTTTTTCTTGAGCCAAAATTGCAAAAGGGCTAATTCCCGGGCAGGAGATGACACCCAGTGGTGTAGCCCAGTTGGATCAAACTGGCTCACAAGAAACAACTTTTCCTAGCTCGTGGCTCAGGGATATCATATTCACAGCTTGAAATCTGCCAAGTTTGGCCACGGGAAAACACTATAAAGCATATTCCTTCCCCCCAGCTGGTTCACAAGCACACTGTAGCTTATGCCCACCCAGAGACCCCCTCATACTTCCTGTCTGAGTCCCCTGGAGCTGCTATAAGAAAGTGCCATAGACTGGGCGGCTTATAAACAATAAACACTGGTTTCCTACAGTTCTGGAGGCTGAAAGTCCAAGATCAAGACCCGGGCAGATTCATGTCTGGTGAGAGCTCTCTGCTGTTTCATGAATGGCATTTTCTTACTGCGTCCTTACATGGTAGACGGGGTGGCTCTCTGGATCTCTTTTATAAGGGCACTAATCCCATTCATGGGGACTCTGCCCTCATGGCCCCATCCCCGCCCAAAGGTCTTACCTCCAAATATGATCAATGTGGGGTTAAGATTTCAATATGTGAAATATTGTTGTTGTTTTTTTTTTTTCAATTTTTGACCACATCCTGTTGGGACCTTAATTCCCCAACCAGGGATTGAACCCACACACCCTGCATTGAAACATGAAGTCTTTACCACTGGACTGCCAGGGAAATCCCTCAACATGTGAATTGGGCGGGGCGGGGCGGGGCGTGGGTATAAACAGTCAGGTCCATCTAGTCAAAGCTTTGGTTTTTCCAGTAGTCATGTATGGATGTGAGAGTTGGAAACTATAAAGAAAGCTGAGTGTCAAAGAATTGATGCTTTTGAACTGTGGTATGAGAAGACTCTTGGTAGGTCCCTGGACTGCAAGGCTATCAAACTATTCAAACCTAAAAGAAATCAGTCCTGAATATTCATTGGAAGGACTGATGCTGAAGCTGAAGCTCCAATACTTTGGCCACCTGATGCAAAGAACTGACTCACTGGAAAAGCCCCTGATGCTGGGAAAGATTGAAGGCGGGAGTAGAAGGGGACGACAGAGAATGAGATGGTTGGATGGCATCACCAACTCGATGGACATGAGTTTGAGCAAGCTCCGGGAGTTGGTGATGGATAGGGAAGCCTGGCATGGTGCAGTCCATGGGTTCACAAAGGGTCGGACACGACTGAGTAACTGAACTGAGGCGAATAAGCACCTCCCTCTTCTCCTCAGAGAGGGCACTTTCACAGCTTGAAATTGACCGAGGTGAGAAAATCTACACCATGGAAATTGGCAAACATTATAAATCCCAACTGGTTTACTAGTACACCATTGCTCACATCCTGAGGACAACTGCCCTAGCTAATACCTTCCCACCCACCTTTCAAGACAGCCAAAAGCCCTTACTCTCAGGAGGGGCAAGGCAGGAGGCCAGCCTGGGGAAGGGAGCAGATGACACACAAGTATCATGTCAGAGAATGACAAAAGAAAGGACATGAATCCAACTGTGATGGGTAGAGAGAAAGTGAGGACAGGAGCTGCTGCTGTTTCTTTCCTGCCCACGCAGCATGCACGATCTTATTCCCTGACCAGGGAGGAACCTGCATCTTCTGTGTTAGGAGCCTGGAGTCTTAACCACTGGAGCACCAGGGAGCTCCCAGGGGCTGCTCTTTTAGATTGGACACCCTTCTCTGCCCCTTCGGGCTTCTCTGGTAGCTCAGCTGGTAAACAATCCACCTGCAATGCAGGAGACCCTGGTTTGATTCCTGGGTTGGGAAGATCCCCTGGAGAAGGGATAGGCTACCCATTCCAATATTCTTGGGCTTCCCTAGTGGCGCAGATGGTAAAAATCTGCCCGCAATGAGGGAGACCTGGGTTCAATCCCTGGGTTGGGAAGATCCCCTGGAGGAGGGCATGGCAACCCACTCCAGTATTATTGCCTGGAGAATCCTCATGGACAGAGGAGCCTGGCGGGCTACAGTCTATGGGATAACAAAGAGTTGGACAGGATTGAGTGACTAAGCACTATCTCTGCCCTTTACGTAGCTCCCCCACCTCCCAGTCTCGCATCTTCAAGCACCCACCGCTCCTCCATCAGCCACTTGGGTACCACATATGACTTTGCATGCCCTGAATCTTTCCTTTTAGCCCTTCCACCCTTTCCCCATCCTGAGTCCTTCTTAAAGCCCTTACCCAGATGCCCTGAGTCTGTCCTGCTCCCTGGAATTTTCATCACACAGAAATTTGTCAGGTCCAAGCCCATTTCTGCCCAAAGAACTCATCTTCACTCGAAATTGGCTTTGCTGCCTGTTCTGGGAAGGCTCTCTGCTCCTATTTGAATGGACGAACAGGGCAGTGATGAGAAGTTCACCCTGCTCTTTTGCAAGCTCTGTGGTCATCACCTTACTCCATCACCAACACCATAGCCACGGAAGGGGCTCCTCAAACTGGTGGTAGCCCCCTTTTTCCAACAGCCACCAGGCAGACTCAAGGATGATTTGTGAATGAGAGCAGTTTAGGGAGAGCATCAAGTACACACTCTATGATCTTGGCTTCCTCGCCTTTCCCAGCCTGTTACCCATCTGCTCATCCCAGCCTCTCCCGGAGGAGGCTTTGCAGAAGAATTCCCAGACACACAAGGATAAGGCCGTACCACCTCTCCACTGTTCCTCCTCATGACAGTGTGGGCCTCTCAAGACGGCCTAGGGGATCAGAGAATTCTACGTTTAGGTTTTTTTTTTTTTTTTTAATACCCTTTGACTTACAGAATCTTAGTTCCCTGACCACGGATTGAACCCCAGCCCTTGGCAGTGAAAGCATGGAGTCTTAACCACTGGACCACCAGGGAATTCCTGAATTAGGGAATTCTAGGTCTTTCTCAGATCCACTGTTATCAATCTGGGCACCCAAATGGTGCCAATTCCTGCTGAGCTTGGATCCGACTGCTCCCATCTTCCCAGCAGCTGGGAATCCTCCAAAATCTTGGAAGCCCAGCTGAGCCCCCCTCTCTGGCTGTGCCCACCCTGAACCCCCAAGATCTCGCAGCTGAAGCCAGAAGCCAGATCTTCTGTTTATAGATCAGTGAGGGGGGAAGGGGTGCTGGCAAGTTTTAAAAGCTCATTAAGGCCTGAATTCTTTTTATAGATGAGGGTTCCTGCGCCTTTCCTTTCCTCCTCCCCCCACTCCGCCCCTCCCAGCCTTCCAAACGCCGTATTTATTTGAGTTAGAAAAATAATGAGGTCCCTGAGGTCGTACACAACACATCAGCTCTCTAATCAAAGTATTGCTGTGGAATTAAAAACATATAGAAATCTCTGTGTGTTGGCTCGCAGGCCGCCAGCCATGGACGCAGGGCACCGTCACCCAGTGCCACCCTAGCCCCAGCAGACTGGCTTCAGGGGACGGACATAATTAGCTGTTTTCCAGCAAAGTCTCTGGGAGTGGAGAATGGGGTGGAAATGCCCAGGGGGCCAAGGGATGGAGTGTAACCCACTTGGAAGGCTTCGGGCCGAAAGGAGGAAAGATCAAGGTGCTGGATCCCACCAGGCTGGATGTGGTTTGAGTTGGGGCCTCAGGGGACAGGAGTCCCAGGGGTGGGGCAGAGGCCAGATTGGGTGCAAAAGGAAAGGAGATTGTCAGAGAGGGAGATCACCCAGGGGTGCATCTAGCCTGAGAGGCTGAGGGACCCCACTGTTTAAACTCCAGGGTATCAGATTGAATCCGGTTTCTCTCCTGCCGAAATTCCCGTCCAACAGGAACCTCAGAATGCGACCTTATTTGGGGGCTTCCTTGTTAGCTCAGTGGTAAAGAATCCACCTGCCAATGCCGGAGACTCAGGTTCAGTCTCTGATCCAGGAAGATCCCACATGCCGCGGAACAGCGAAGCCAGTACGCCACAGCTACTAAACCTGTGCTCTAGAGCCAGGAGCTGAAGCTACAGAAGCCCGTGCGCCTAGAGCCTGCGCTCTGCAACAGAAGCCGCTGCAATAAGCCTGTGCACGACTAGAGAGCAGTCCCTGCTCATCACAATCAGAGAAAAGGCCACACGGCAACGAAGACCCGGTACAGCCCAAAATTTTAAAAAAAAAGAAACGAATGTGATTCTATTTGGAAATAGGGTCTTTTTTTTTTGGCTGCCTTTGGTCTTCATTTCAGCCAGGAGGCTCAGTAGTTGCTGTGCTCAGGCTTAGTTGCTCCACCACATAGGGGAACTTAGTTCCCTGACGAGGGATTGAACCCACGTTCCCTGCAGTGAAAAGCAGATTCTTTTTTTGTTTTGTTTTTTAAAATGTTTTTATTCATTTATTTGGCTGTGCCAGGTCTTAGTTACGGCAGGCAGGATCTTTAGTTGTAGCATGGGAACTCTTCATTGTGCGGCATGTGGGATCTAGTTCCCTGACCAGGGATTGAACCTGGGCCCTCTGCATTGGGAGTGTGGAGTCTTAGCCCCTGGACCACCAGGGAAGTCCCTGGAAGGCAGATTCTTAACCACTGAGTTGCCAGCGAACTCCCAGAAACAGGGTTTTTGCAGATAAAATCAGTTAAGGAGCTAGAGATGATCCATCCTTGGGCAATGGGCCCTAATCCCAATGACAGGTGTATTTAGACTAGAGAAATGAGAGAAGTATTTAGACATAGAGAGACAGAGAGAGGAGGCCGTGCGAGGACCCAGACCGAGACGAGGGATGCGGCCACAAACCAAAGGCATCTGCAGCCACTGGAAGCTGAAAGAGGCCAGGAAGGACCCTCCCCTAGAACCTTCAGAGGGAGCATGGCCCTGCCCACACCTTGAACTTGGACTTCTGCCTTTCAGAACTGTGAAAGGATACATTTTCCTTGTTGTAAGCCAAATGGTTTATGGTTATTTGTTACAGTAGCCACAGGCCATAAAAACCCAGCTAGAACCCTAAAGCCCTCCATGGACCCAGATCACTTGGAATTAAACGCTGACCCCCGGCAGTGGGTCCCAGACCCATCCCGAAGCAGGTGGCTTCTGCCTTCCGTTGGCCTCCTCGTCCCCAGCTCTGCCTGTCACTCCTCTGCTCCGCACAGGCGGGTTTCCCTGCTGGCCGGTTGGACCCCCTCCTCTCGGCTTTGCCTGCGCTGCTTCCCCTGGCGGCAGCTCTTTCCTGGCCCTCCTCACTCAAATCTCAGCCTACAGATCTGGCCTTCCCTCCACCACGGTCCATTCCGGCTTTATTTTCCTCTAATATCCCTTATCGCGACCTCACACACACACACACGTGTTTGTTCAGTGTCTACCTCTCCAGGACGCTGGCCCCAGTCAGGCAGGGATTTTTATCTTGTTCACCCGGGCGCCCCCAGAGCACAGCGCAGGGTCAGACAGAGGAGACGCTCAATCAAATATGCAAAGTGAATCCGGGCAGGAACAATGACAAAGGAACTCGGTCGCCCTCATCATGGCCCGCCCCCTCCAGCCCGTGGGGCTGGTCCTTCTTCAGCCGGTAGCCTGAGGCCCGTGAGGTACCGGGATTGGCCAGTTCTGGTTACAGAAAGGCGGCTCTCCCTCTCTCTCTAAATCTGCCTGGTCCTTAATCAGAGGGGTCTGGTGGGGAGCTGAGGCATCAGGACTCCGCTCACTGTTCGCCTCCCACCCTGGCCTCCCCCCAGCCTGCCTGGGCCAGAGCATCACAGCCGGTGACATTTACAGAGTCTTAGGGTGGCTTTGGCGGAGGGGAGGGGGGCTCAGGCAGGGGAAACCACGAGTGTTTGTAGAGCTTCTGTGTGTGTGTGTGTGTGTATACACATGAGCCTGTGAGGATGTGTGAGTGTGTGCAACTGTTGTGACTGCGGGTGATTGCATGAACATGAGTTGTGAGCATTTGAGGCTGTGTGAGCTTTTGCATATTTGGCTGAGCACTTCCTGTGTATCTGACCCAGTTCTGGGGACCAGACTGAACAAGATAAATCCCTGCCTGGGGCTTTGCTGGTGGTGCAGTGGATAGGAATCCACCTGCCAATGCGGGGGACAACAGGTTCGATTCCTGGTCTGGGAAGATCCCTCATGCTACGGGACAACTAAGCCGGTGCACCGCAACTACTGAAGCCCGCATGCCTAGAGCCTGTGCCCCGCAGCAAGAGAAATAACTGCAATGAGAAGCCTGCACACCACAGCAAAGAGTAGCCCCTGCTCTCCACAACTGGAGGAAGACTATTTGCAGCAACAAAGGACCAGTGCAGCCAAAAAATAAATAAGTAAACATCCCTGCCTGCATTGGGCTGATGTCCTGGAGACAGACACGAACCATACAATCGTGCGTGTGTGTGTGTGTGTGTGTGTGTGTGTGTGTGTGAAGTTGACATAAGCGGACTGTGTGGGTGGGATTGTGTAAGAGTATGCGTGTGTGAATGTGTGTGAGTGTATAAGAATGTGTGAGTGAGAATTTGAGGTGTGAGAGTGTGTATGGGAATGTGTGTGAGTATGTGTGAAGATGTGTGTGGACGTGTGACAGTGTATGAGAATTTGAGAGTGTGATTAGGTGTGTGAGAATTTATGTGAGAGTGTGTCTGTGTGAATGTGAGTAAATGACTGTGAGAGTGACTATGAGCTTGTGAGGGTGTGAGGAGATGAACCTGTGTGAGTGCGAGGATTTGTGTGTGTGAATGTGTGTGACTGTGAGTGAATCTGTGTGAGTGAGTGTGAATGTGTGTGAGTGTATCACTGGTCATGTGTGACTTATGAGAATTTGAGGTGTGGGGCTGTGTGGGAACTTGAAGCGGGGGGGGGGGTGAGGGTGTGAGCACGTGACTGGGTGGTGGTGGAGTGTGTGTGTTTGGGGGCAAGGTGACCTGCTTGCCCTGGACGCGCATGGACACTGGGCCTGGGCCTCCCTGGACAGACCCACAGGGCTCGCTCCATTCCCACCCCTCTCTTATCGCATCCATCCCTTTCTCCTCGGGGCTTAGTTCCTCCGTCCTCTCAGCCTCTATTCCCGTCTTATAATTTCAGCACGCACACTTCACACTTAGGGCTTGTCTCCCCCGTCCGCCAACTCCATGCACCTCGGGAGAGTCAGGAGGCCAGGCCCCTGTACCCAGGGAGGTCTGGGGACCAGGGAGGTGGAAGGAGACCCTGGCCTGGGCCAGGGTCTGTGTGGGGCTGTTTCCCCACACGGATTCTTTCTGGCCCTTTGCTAACAGACTTGAGAGCCCTATAGAGGAAAGAGGGAGAGAGGCCTGAAAACCAACCCTCCCCACGTGGTTCTTGGCTGCACATTAGCAGCATCAGGGGGGCTGATATAGTGTTGGCCCTCCACCCGGCTGTACCCCAGTAGGAAGGCTGCGCCCCGAGTCTGGGAGTAGAGTCTCACTCTGGGAACTGCTGACATTTGGGACCAGGTCGTTTGCTGGGATCCCTTGCCCTGGAATGTGTTTAGCAGCATCTTGGCCTCCACCCACTATCTATGGATAGCAACACCCTCCTCCTTGAGTTGTGACAAGCAAATAGGGCTCCAGACGTGCCCAAGTTGTCCCCAGAGGGGCAGAATTGACCCCTGTGAGCCCCTCTGGGCTGGGGGGACAGGAGGGTCTTGGATGGTGCCCAAACACAGTACCCCCAGAAAACTCTGGCCCTTGCTTGGTGTGGGGATAGGGGGAGGGGAAAAGCTGGGTAGGGGGACGAGATTCTTCTTGCCACATCCTCCCCCAAAGCCCCTGGGTCAGGAGAGTAAGTGGGTGAACAGAGAATAAGCAGGACCCGGCTTGGCAGGGGCTGTGGGCCCAGGACTGCGAAAAACGGGGGGTGGGGGCTCCCCGTCAGATGCCCTTAGCGCCGGCTGGCGCTGAAGGAAATGATTTCCACCTGCCTTCTCAGCAGCACTGCCCCAAGGCTGCAGATTAAGAATCAATTAAGAGCGGGAAGGAGCTTTTGCCAGGCGGAGGTGGGCGGTGAGAGCTGGGGGCTCTGGGCCGCAAGATGGATGGGGGTGACTGGCAGGGGCGGGGGTGGGGGGCTCAGTGGGCCCCAGGTGGTGAGGGGAGGGTCCCTGAGACCGCGGTCTTGAGTGGTGGTGAAAACAGCGCTTGTTTTGTAAGTCACTGTGAAGATTTAAATGTGTACAGATCTTAGATTGGTGCCTGGCATGCTGAAAGATGAGAGATAAGTATTTGATAAACAAAAACGAGCTACACGATGGGGCTAAGCTGCTCGCTCCCTCTGCCGGCTATAAATGGCTGACAGCCACTTCCGGAGACATTGCTGGTGTCCCCACCCCAACTAGGTTCCCTTTTCTGGGTCAGCACACCCCTCTCCTTCCTGCTTTGGTGCTGGCTGCGAATGGCTGTCACCTGCCCCTTTTCTGGGGACTGTCTTGTGCTTGTGAAAGCCCCCTTCTCTAGAGATGCGGTGCAACCCACACCACCACCACTGGCTGTCTGACTGAGGGGTGCTAAGGGCCAGCCCTCGCCTCAGGGTGAACCAGCTATGTGGTGCAGTTCACACCAGGCTGTCCCTCCACGCCATGGAGCTGGACCACATCCTTCCTGCCTCTCTCGCCCTCTCTCTCTCTCCCGAGAGTCCTTCCCCCACAAAATTACAGGTGTCTGAGTCCCCATTCAGGATCTGCTGCTAGGTAGGTGCTTTGGGCTGGACCCTACGTATGTGTCCCTCCATCAAATCCACACATCATTGTCTATTACTACCAGGATGAATTGCCCCCAAACATAGCAGCTTAAAACAAACAGTTATTGTCTCACAGTCTCTGAGGACCAGGGACGTGAGAGTGACTTAGCTCAGGGTTCTCATGAGGTTGCTGTCAGGATGTGGTGGGGACTAGTCATCTGAAGGCTGGAGTGAAGTTGGAGGGTCCTTTCCAAGATGTTGCACCCACATGGCTGTTGGTAGGAGGCCTCGGTTCCTCACCATGTGGGCATCTCCAAAGGGCTGCTTGAGTGTCAGCACAGCATGGCCAGCGGCTTTCCCTAGTGATCCGAGAGAGAGGCTGAAACTGTCACGTGTGCCCCTGGTGCCACTCTGTTCATTAGAAGAGGGTCACTCGCTCCAGCCAGGACTCAAGACGGGACTGGAGGGCTTGGATGAGGCTTCACGTGTTTGCTTGTTTGATTAGTGAGTTGATTTCTGACTGCGCCAAGTCTTCGTTGCTGTGCTCAGGCTCTCTGTAGTTGCTGTGGCTGTTCTTCATTGAGGGGAGCGGGCTTCTCATTGCTGTGGGTTCCCTTGTTTGGGAGCACAGGCTCTAAGCTCGCAGGCTTCAGCAGTTGTGGCACACAGGCTTAGTTGCCTGTTGGCCTGTGGGATCTTCCTGGGCCAGGGATTGAACCCATGTCTCCTGCATTGGCATGTAGATTCTTAACCACTGAACCACCAAGGAAGTCCTGTTTGTTTTTTGTCATTTTGGCTTCTCCCTGTGGCTTCTCCCTGTGGCTTGAGGGATCTTAGTTCTGCTCCCAGCAGTTGAGCCCAGGCCCATGGCAGTGAAAATGCGAAGTCCTAACCACTGGCCCAACAGGGAATTACCAGGGGCTCTGGTTTTTGAAACGAAGAGTATCAGAGAATTTGTGGGTATATTTTATTTGCTTATTTGTTTTAAAATTTTTGAATTAATATATAATTGACATATAACATTATAATAGCTTCAGGAATACATACAACTTTTTTCCAGTAGTCATGTATGTATGTGAGAGTTGGACCATAAAGAAAGCTGAGTGCTGAAGAATTGATGCTTTTGAACTGTGGTGTTGGAGAAGACTCTTGAGAGTCTCTTGGACTGCAAGGAGATCCAACCAGTCCATTCTGAGGAAACCAGTCCTGAATATTTATTGGAAGAACTGATGTTGAAGCTGAAACTCCAATACTTTGGCCACCTGTTTTGAAAAACCAACTCATTGGAAAAGACGCTGATGCTGGGAAAGACTGAAGGCAGGAGGAGAAGGGGACGACAGAGGCTGAGATGGTTGGGTGGCATCACAGACTCGATGGACATGAGTCTGAGCAAGCTCCGGGAGTTGGTGATGGACAGGGAGGCCTGGTGTGCTGCAGTCCGTAGGATCGAAAAGGGTCGGACACGACTGAACTGACTGATACGTACAACTTAATGATTTGATGTATGTATATTCTACAAAATGATCACCACAGTAACTTGGTTTACATCCATTACCACACAAGCTACAATTTTGTGTTTATGTGTGAGGGGAAACTTTCAGAATCTACTCTCAGCAACTTGCAGATATACAGTATGTGATCGCTGACTACGACCACCATGCCGGACGCTCTATCCTCAGGCCTCATTTATCTTATAACTAGAAGTTTATACCTTCTGACTACCTTCACTCATGGGTGAAATGGATGTAAGGGGACATATTTTAGACACAGACGGAGAGAACAGACTTATGGACAAGGGGGTAGGGTGGGAAGGAAAATGCGGGATGAATGAAGAGAGTTCCACGGAAGCATATACACTAACATATGCAAAATAGATCGCCAGGAGGAATTGCTGTGTGACTCAGGGAACTCACACTGGGGCTCTGACCCAGAGAGGTGGGAGGTAGGAGGTGGGAGGGAGACTCAGGAGGGAGGGGACATAATGTGTGTCAATGGTTGACTCATGCTGAGGTATGGCAGAAACCAACACAATGTTGTAATTATCCCTCAATTAAAAACAAATAAATTTTAAAAAATACAAAAACTCCAAAAAATCCACCAGGACTTTCCTGGTGATCCAGTGTTTAAGAATGTCTTTCAATGCAGGGGATGCAGGTTCAATCCCTGGCTGGAGAACTAAGATTCCTCATGCCTCGGAGCAACTAAGCCCGTGCTCCACAAGTACCGAGAAGGCACACCACAGCTAGAGAGCCCGTGCGCCACAATGAAAGGTCCCGAGCGCTGCAACTGAGACCCGATGCAGACAAAGAAGGAAATGAATATCTTTTAAAAAAGCAAAAACCCCACACCCAGGAATTTGTTGGTAGTTCGGTGATTAGGACCCTGTGCTCTCACTGCCGATGGCCTAGGTTTGATCTAGGTCGGGGAACTAAAATCACACGAACCACGTGCTACTGCCAAAAAAAAAAATACAAAAGCCCACCACATCCTATTGTATTTTAATTCTCTTTCCATATAGCCACCTAAAATTTTACCTATATATAAAATTCTATACATACATATAGGTACAGAAAGATAGCTAGATGATAGCTAGCTGTCACTCATTTTGTTATTTGTGGGCCATCTCGTCTGCAGCTGCAATGTAAGGTCCCCAAGAGCAGAAACTGTCCTGTTTGTTCTCCAGCACAGAACACCTGCTTAATAACCAGGTTTTAATCCAGATTTCTCAGAGCAGAGTCTGAGATAATGGTTCAGAGACAAGTAGTTTATCTAGGCAGTGACCCCAGGAAACATCCGTCGGGGAGAAGGGAAGGAAAGAGCTGGTGATGAGTGTGTCCTCAAGTCAGTTATCGCTGTGACAGAGCCCTCCGGGAGGTAGTGAAGGACACTGCCCAGAGCGGAGCATGGTGGTCCATTTGACCGCCAACTCCCATCCTGTGGAGAGGTGCTCCTGGGGTAGGGAGATCCCCGCCTGGCGCTTTCAGCCTGCCGTGCTCACGGCAGAGAAGTCTTCAAAAGCTTTGGAGAGAGCCCTCCGGCCAAAAGCTGCTGCCGACAGCGGCAGCTGGACCGCAGCAGGAGCCTGTCGAAATGGTGAGGCCAGAGGGATGTGAATTGGGCATCAATAGCTTCTGCTACAAACTATTAGTGGAATAATTGAATAAAACTTTCTCAATTGTTCCCCATAGCCTAAAGGACAAAATCCACACTTCTGAGCTAGCACATAAAGCCACTGTGACCCAGCTTTATGTCCTAATGCTGCATCAGGGATGACAAACTCAAATGTCTGCAGAAGCCTCTGAGCAGGAAAGACAAAGGATAAAGCCAGTTGAGGGTGAGAAGCACCCTCGTTGCTCAGTAGTGTCTGATTCTTTGTGACCCCAGGGACTGTAGCCCTCCAGGCTCCTCTGTCCGTGGAATTCTCCAGGCGAAATACCGGAGTGGGTTGTCATTTCCTGAGAAACATGTAGTTCTCCTAGATTTCAAAAAACTTCCCCTTTTAAACTTGTATGTTTATTTAGGCTGTGCTGGGTCTTTGTTACGCTCTCTAATTGCTGTGTGCAGGCTTCGCGTTGCAGTGGCTTCTCTCGTGGCAGAGCACAGGCTCTAGGCATGCAGGCTCCATTAGTCAAGGCTCATGGACTCAGTTGCCCCAGGGCATGTGGAATCTTCCCAGACAAGGGAAGAACCCACGTCCCCTGCATTGGCAGGCGGACTCTCAACCACTGAACCACCAGGGAAGCCCTCCATTTTTACGTGGAGACATGAGTATGGCTAGTCTTGCTCTAGGGAAAGCAGCCAGTGCTGTGCATACGATGGTAATCTGGTAACGGGGCCTTCACCACAGATTTGGGAGGCGAATAGGAGTGGTGGGGGCTGTGGGAAATTGGAACACGCGTTTTCATCATGCCTTGTAGGAATGAAGGCCTAGAGTTACCAGATTTTCTGATTTTTGTAGAAAAACCAGGAATCTAGATTTTTATACAAAATCATTAAATGTTTAGATCTTGGCAATCAATGTATTTCTTAAAGCAAAGAACATCCATGGGCTGGTTTTGACCAGTTCACATCCTCTATACTAAACCTATTTTACAGTTCGGAAGCCTGCCATACCCTTCACAAACTCCAAGTCTTTATATGTGCTGTTCGCTCTGCCTGGTCTCCCTTCCTACTCTCACGGTAAACCCCTGTTCATCCTGCAAAACTCGACTCAGAAATCACCCAGGGCGTCCCCGGTGGCTCAGTGATGAAGAGTCTGCCTGCCAATCCAGGGGTCGCCGGTTTGATCCCTGGTCCGGGAGGATCCCACATGCCTCAGAGCAGCTAAGCCCGTGTGCCACAGCTCTTGAGCCTCTGCTCTGGAGCCCGGGAGCCGCAACTACTGAGTCCCCGTGCTGTGCCTGCTGAAGCCTGCACGCCCTAGAGCCTGTGTTCTGCAACAAGGGGGCAGCCACAGTGGGAAGCCTGCACACTGCAGCCAGAGAGAGACCACCACTCGCCACAGCCGGAGAAAGCCCGGGCAGCGACGAAGACCCAGCACAACCGAAAGTAAAACAAACAAATAAATAAATCATATATTTTTTTAAAAAGAAATTACCCAAAGCAAGAACTCTTCTGGAACTTCTACTGAGTATTTTAATTTGCTGAGGAGATATATTTGTCTCTTTCCCCCAACAATGTATGAGTTCCGTGGTGACCATCTCTGGGATGCAAGTAGAAGAGGCATCTTAAAGTGTAAATCGAACCAAAGGCCTTTGGGACTCCCTGTGGCTTTTAGAATGAAGTCCAAACCAACATGCCTGGTGGCCTCTGTTGGCCTTTTCCAGCTCCGCTCTCAGCACTCTCCCTTCCTCACGGCTCTCAGGCCATTTTCAGGTTAGCCCACCTCCAGGCCTTCTACTCAGTGTCTCTCCCTTGAAGGCTCCACCCTCCATTCTGTGTTTTTTAAATAATGTTACTTATTTATGTATTTTTGGCTGTGCGGGATCTTCGTTGCTACCTGGGCTTTTTCTCTAGTTTCGGCGAGTGAGGGCTCCTCTCGCAGCACATGGGCTCAGGAGTTGCAGCTCCCGGGTTCTAGAGCACAGGCTCAGTGGTTGTGGCTCACGGGTACTTGTTGCTCCACAGCACATGGGATCTTCCTGGACCAGGGATCGAGCCCATGTCTCCTGCATTGGCAGGTGGATTCTTTACCGCTGAGCCAGCGAGGAAGCCGTTACACCCTCCATTCTTCACCAGCTAACTTCTACCTCCACTTCACTCAGCTCAAATGCAAAGTGTTGAAGACATTCCCAACTTCCCTCCCAATCTAAATTAGCCCCTGGGGTTATTCTCCTAGCTCCCTGTCCTTTTGTTCTGAGGCATTTATCACAATTTAGTAGCGACAAATTTGTGTAATTTAGGTATTTATTCCATCAATGTCTAGTTATCAGTCATGTTCTATTTCTTAACCAGGATTGCAGGTATGTAAGTGCTTGTCTATCAAATTATACATTTTAAAATATGTTGAACACATATATTGCCCTTAACTCTCTGTTAATCTAATCAGTTTCAAATATGAATTCCTTTAGTTTAGGTGAATTCATTTCACTTTTCAATTATTAGCGAGATGAATGAATTAATTTCAATTTTCAAATATTAGTGCATTTCACCGGATCTTTGAAATAGCCTCATGAAGTAGAGTCTATTATCCTATTTCATAGATAAGGATATAAGGTACAGAGACAGTATCTTCTTCCAGCCCCAGAGGCTCAGCGTCCTCTCCTGCATCCTTCACATCTGATTGGCTAACTCATGATGAGAGGCCCTATTCTAGACACAGAGCAGTCACTTCCTCTGTATCTTATTGGCCAGAACTCAGCCACATGACCTGCTTAGCCACAAAGGAAGTTGGGAAATATAGTCTCCGAACTGTGGTGTTGGAAAAGACTCTTGAGAGTCCCTTGGACTGCAAGGAGATCCAACCAGTCCATTCTGAAGGAGATCAGCCCTGGGATTTCTTTGGAAGGAATGATGCGAAAGCTGAAACTCCAGTACTTTGGCCACCTCATGCGAAGAGTTGACTCATTGGAAAAGACCCTGATGCTGGGAGGGATTGGGGGCAGGAGGAGAAGGGGACGACAGAGGATGAGGGGCTGGATGGCATCACTGACTCGATGAACGTGAATCTGAGTGAACTCTGGGAGCTGGTGATGGACAGGGAGGCCTGGCGTGCTGCGATTCATGGGGTTGCAAAGAGTCGGACACGACTAAGCGACTGAACTGAACTGAACTGAACTGATGTGTACAGGAAGAGCAAACAGGTTTGGTGAGACCATGATTTTGTGGTTGCCATATTTCATGAGAACCTATTAAGTGCCAGGCATCTTATCCATGCTATCCTGTTCAGTGATGGTCAATACATGAATAAATAAAGTGACAAATAAGCAAATCCATAATAATAAGTCATTTAAAAATAAAAACATAAGTAAATTTTGAAATAAATTATAATAAAGTAATTACATAATTTGCGTGTGTGGAGTGGAGCATCGTGGGTTATGGATTGGGGATGACCCCGTCCTCTACATGGGGCCAGTGGTCCCAGACGGCAGATCCCAGTCCCAGATGGAAGAGATTCACCCGGCAAGGTGAATACTATTCATAGCTGCCCCCAGCATTCATTCTCCTCTTTCCTTTTAGTATTAGAGTGTTCTGAGTTTTAGCTGGGCACATGGCTCCCTTGCGAGAAACTGTATTTCCAAGTCTCCCTTATAGCTAGGTTTGGTCATGTGACCAAGTTCCAGCTTATGGAGTGTGAGCATAAGTGATCTGTGCCACTTCCAGGTATGTCCTTCAAAGGAAGCTTTGTCCTCCACTTCCTTTTTCCTGGTTCCTCTGGGAACCCCAGAGGGAATCCACAAGTGATGTGAGCGGCAAAGCTGTCCCACAACGCCTAACACCTACATGAGTAAGAAATAAACTCTCAACACTGTACTCTCAGGGACCATTTCTATATTTACGAAACAGAAATTGAGTCACAGATGTAACAAGCAAACTTGGGAGTGATGGGAAGCATAAATCGGGAGACTGGGATATACATACTACTATGGCTAACACAGATAACTAATAAGGCCCTACTGCACAGCGCAGGGAGCTCCTCTCAATACTCTGCAATGACCTATAAGGGAAAAGATCTGAAAAAGAGTAGATATATGTCTCACTGATTCACTTTGCTGTACAATAGAAAATAACACAGTAGTGTAAACCAACTATAGCCCAATAATTTTTTTTTAATAAACTCTTATCTTGTTGAAGTCACTGAATCTTGGGGCCCCTTTGTTACAGCATCTCGGCTTGTGCCAGACTAATGTGACATCAGTCCTCCCCTCCAAGCTAGTCCCTTGGGTCCTGACCTAGCTCCTAGAGTCCTAGCCCCACAGTATCTAACTCCCTCTCTCTGACTCTGGTGTCCTGAAAAATAATGCACAAATCTTCCTAGACCATGTGCTGTGTAAATATCATTAGGTAAGAGACAGGAGTCAGACAGAGAGGTTATGTCCAGACTTCATTTGTTCCAGGTCATAATGCTCTGGGCTGATTGCACTTTCGGTTTCAATTACCAACCTACACTGAATCTAGGCTCATAGAAGTCTGATGCTTTTGCCTCCCTGGCATCTCTTTCCTTTTCTACAGTTTTCCTTTGATGAACCACCTCTAAAATCACTTTTGGTCAATGTGGAACACCACGGCAACGTTGGATTCCCTTCACTTCTATTAGCAAATGTGTGGTCCAAGACGGGTCAGTCATAACATTCTCTCCCTCCAAGAAGGGTGGATGAGAGTCAGCCCTTACACTTTTTGCTGCAACTGTTGGGAAGGAAATGTTTTCTGTCTGCTAAGGTTTGCAAGTAACAGTCTCTAGTCAGGACAAGTAGGACTATCCTGCCACCACTTGTTGAGAGCTTGTCTGAGAGAGAGGCTAATATGGGAAATCTGAGTTAAGAGATGGACAGAACTGGACTCCTGGTGACATCATCTAAGCACCTGGATCCAGCCATGCCTGAAGTTACACCACTGTTGTGCTTTTCAGCTGTATGACCCAATGCCTTCTCCTTTTAAAATTAATTATGACAATTAAGGGTTCTGTCATGTGCAAACTGCACTTTTGGCTACTGCAAAGATTTATCCTCGAACCTCACCTAACCAGAAGGGTGATAGCCCAGTGTTTACCCCAATAGAGTGATCGTGCCCCTCCCACTCCAGACCTCACCCTCTATCAGAAAGGAAGAAGAAAACCCACTGCTCAAGCAAACGTAAACAATAACAGTCATATTCTAGTTGAACAGCAAATTCAGAGTCAGGGCAGCTCCTGGGTTGGTTATTCAGTCACCTGGTGACATTATCAGCTCAGGTTCTTTCTGCCTTCTCTTCATCTCAACTTTGTCCTAAGGTTGGCTCTCCTCATGGTGCCAAGACAGCTTCCCAAACTCCAGGCAACACATGCAGAAGTAACAGATTCCAGTGGAAGAAAAGATCATCTCTTCATATGTCTTTTTTCAAGGGACCCTTTCCTGGTTCTCTCTAGCCTGAAATTTGTCAATTCCGTCTGGGTTTGGAGTCCTCCAGAAGTACACCTGGAGGTATGAATTTGAGTGCAAGTGGTTTACCTGGGAAGTGACTCCAGGAAACACTAACGGAGAGAAGGGAAGTGAGATGAAAGAGGGAGGGCAGTGAACGCAAAGTGTAAATGTGGGTATACTGCTGAGGGCAATGGTGGCTCCGTCCCTCTGGGGTATGCTGCAGAGAACGGGTAGGACACACAGCTCAGGAGTGTTCCACCCAAGCGGAGAGGGAGCTGGGGAATGTATCCTTCTGTTCCCATCCATTATAAACAAAAGGCTGTTTGTAGGGCCATTTCCGACCTATCCCACCTGTGAGTCAGAAGAATGCTCCCAGGTGGAGAGTTACAGGTAATTAAAAATCCCGTCCTGGAGACTTCCCCTGGCGGTCTAGCCATTAAGACTCTGCCTTGGAACGCAGGAAACACAGGTTTGATCCCTGATCAGGAAACTATCATTCCACATGCCTCACAGCAAGTTAACCCAAGCACCACAACTATAGTCTGTGCACTGCAACCAAAAGATACACATGATGTGAGGAAGATTCTTCTTGCTGCAACGAAGATCCGATGAGGCCAAATAAATAAGTAAATGGTTTTTTTTTTTAAAAAAGAATGCTGTCAGCATAAACTTGCCCAGCGGTAAACAAACTCTGTAAAGTCCAGACAGTAAAGATTTTCAGCTCTTCTAGGGTTAGACAGTCTCTGTTGCAACTATTCAACTCTGCTATGCAGTTGTAACAGGTAGGGCAAAAGCAACCATTGACAATTTTAAAATGAACATATGTTCATGTTTGAAACATGTTTTGCACACATATGAGTGCCAATAAAACTACTTGGAAAGAGGATACTTTGCCCAGCCTTGTGCTGGAACAGTGCTGAGTGGAGCCTACAGCTCCGGCTGCTGTGCCTGACCAATCAACAGCCAAGGCGAGAGAATGCTGGATGGATCTATACCAATCAGGACCAGCCCTTAAATGAGTCGTGTCCGACTCTTTGCGACCCCACGGATTGTATAGTCCATGGAATTCTCCAGGCCAGGATACTGGAGTGGGTAGCCTTTCCCTTCTCCAGGGTATCTTCCCAACCCAGGGATCGAACTCAGGTCTCCCGCATTGCGGCCTGATTCTTTACCAGCTGAGCCACAAGGGAAGCCCGAGCATACTGGAGTGTGTAGCCTATCCCTTCTCCCCAACCAGGAATCTTCCCGACCCAGGAATTGAACAGGGGTCTCCTGCATTGCAGGCAGATTCTTTACCAACTGAGCTATGAGGGAAGCCCCCTCTAAATCACCTGACTATTCAAAATGGAAATGGATCGACCTCCCAGCACCTCCCTAGGCTGTCGTGAGTCAGGGGTGTGCAAGGCCGGGGAAAGAAACCAACTGCCCATGGTAATGATCATGTCCACAGGGCCGGCACTTGGCTCTGGGATTTGGTTTGGCTTTTTTTTTCCTCTACGGACTGTCAGCGGCTGGAGCAGGAGCCTGAAATCCTCTCACTCTGACTCAGACACAGCCTGTTTGTCCCCGTTCTGGTCGGACTGGCCAAAGACCATGCAGGTTTCCAGGAATTGGAAACAAAAGGAATTGG
Source organism: Capricornis sumatraensis (assembly GCF_032405125.1). Taxonomy (NCBI): domain Eukaryota; kingdom Metazoa; phylum Chordata; class Mammalia; order Artiodactyla; family Bovidae; genus Capricornis; species Capricornis sumatraensis. The sequence continues at coordinate 11,865,041 of NC_091077.1, forward strand.
AGTGTGGTCTCCCATCTCATTAGTTCAGGTCTGGGACTTCCAGGCGGAACATTCCAGAAAAGTCTTTTTTTTCTTCTTCTTCTTTTAAAGCCCATCTTCCAGTGCTCTGCAGCCACTAAGCAGAATGAGGCGGGTTTGGATGTGCTAATCTGGGGAGGGTGTCCAAGGTGTGTAATTAACTGGAGAAAAAGCAAGTGAGGGACAGCGCATCTGCAACGATCCCCATTTGTGAAAGGAGAAGAGAATATTTTCATACAGACGCTGGCGTGTGAATACAAGACGTCTGAGTGGATCCAACGGGAGGGACTTAGCAGGGCTATATCAAGGTAAAGGGGGCAGCAAAGAGGGAAACTCAGCACGCCCCCTTAATTCAGTCGGAATCGAGGACCTTTTCATCGTATCATGAGCGTGTATCATTTTTCCTTTCTGAGAAAAATTCTGTTCATTCTCTCGCTTATGCTTTTTTGCTACAAGGGTAAGAAAGAGGTTATAGTGGGAATCCCGTAGGTCTTAGGCTAAGTTCCCCTAAAGCAGACCCTGAGGCAGCCACTTAGGTGCAAGAAGTTTAATCTGCAAGGTGATTCCAAGAAACAGCACCGTTAGGAAAGAGGGAAAGGGAAGGCAGCCAGTACAGGTTATGTTGTTGAGTGGATGCAGTTCCACCGGGGACCTCTGGGAGGCAGAAGAGAGCACATACTGCAAAGTCAACCCAGCTGTAGGCGAAGAAACTGAGGTATTTATCCTCCAAAATTCTGTCTCTTGTTGGTAACAGTCATATCTGTGAATGATAGCTCCAAGCACTTCCTGCCTGCAAGACCCATAAAAACCCTCAGGCAAAGAAACACACAGTAATAGAAAACAAAGTAGCTGAGGAGATGCGATGGTTAATTTTATGTGTCAACTTGGCTGGGCCATGATGCCCAGATATTTCATCAAACATTATTTGGGATGTTTCTGTGAGGGTGTTTATTAGAATGAATTGTTGTTCAGTTGCTCAGTCGCGTCTGAGTCTTTGCGACCCCACGGACTGCAGCACACGAGGCTTCCCTGTCCTTCACCATCTCCCAGAGCTTGCTCAAACTCATGTCCACTGAGTCTGTGATGCCATCCAACCATTTTGTCCACTGTCATCCCCTTCTCCTTCTGTCTTCAATCTTTCCCAGCATCAGGATCTTTTCTGATGAGTCGGCTCTTTGCATCAGGTGACCAAAGTATTGGAGCTTCAGCATCAGTCCTTCCAGTGAATTAGTTCAGTTCAGTCGCTCAGTCATGTCCAACTCTTTGCGACCCCATGGTCTGCAGCACACCAGGCCTCCCTGTCCATCACCAACTCCCGGAGTTTATCCAAACTCATGTCCATTGAGTCTGTGATGCCATCCAACTATCTCATCCTCTGTCATCCCCTTCTCTTCCTGCCTTCAGTCTTTCCCACCATCAAGGCCTTTTCCAATGAGTTAGCTCTTTGCATCAGGTGGCCAAAGTATTGGAGTTTCAGCTTCAACATCAGTCCTTCCAATGAACACCCAGGGCTGATCTCCTATAGGATGGACTGGTTGGATCTCCTTGCAGTCCAAGTCTAGAGTCTTCTCCAACACCACAGTTCAAAAGCATCAATTCTTCAGTGCTCAGCTCTCTTTATAGTCTAACTCTCACATCCATACATGACCACTGTAACAACCATAGCCTTGACTAAATGGACTTTTGCTGGCAAAGTCTCTGCTTTTTAATATGCTGTCTAGGTTCGTCATAACTTGCCTTCAAAGGAGTAAATGTCTTTTAACATGGCTTCAGTCACCATCTGCAGTGATTTTGGAGCCCAAAAAATAAAGTCTGACACTGTTTCCACTGTTTCCCCATCTGTTTGCCATGAAGTGATGGGACCAGATGCCATGATCTTAGTTTCCTGAATGTTGAGCTTTAAGCCAACTTTTTCACTCTCCACTTTCACTTTCATCAAGAGGCTTTTTAGTTCCTCTTCACTTTCTGCCATAAGGGTGGTGTCATCTGTATATCTGAGGTGATTGATATTTCTCCCGGCAATCTTGATTCCAGCTTGTGCTTCATCCAGCCCAGCATTTCTCATGATGTACTCTGCATAAAAGTTAAATAAGCAGGGTGACTATATACAGCTTTGACATATTCTTTTTCCTATTTTGAACCAGTCTGCTGTTCCATGTCCAGTTCTAACTGTTGCTTCCTGACCTGCATACAGGTTTCTCAAGAGGCAGGTCAGGTGGTCTGGTATTCCCATCTCTTTCAGAATTTTCCACAGTTTATTGTGATCCACACAGTCAAAGGCTTTGACATAGTCAATAAAGCAGAAATAGATGTGTTTCTGGAACTCTCTTGCTTTTTCGATGATCCAGGGGATGTTGGCAATTTGATCTCTGGTTCCAATGAATATTCAGGGTTGATTTCCTTTAAGATTGACTGGTTTGATCTCCTTGCAGTCCAAAGGACTCTTGAGAGTCCTCTCCAACACTGCAGTTCGAGAGCATCAACTCTTTGGTGCTCAGCCTTCTTTATGGTCCAAATCTCACATCCATACGTGACTACTGGAAAAACCATACCTTTGATTATATGGACCTTTGTGGGCAAAGTGATGCCTCTGCTTTTCAAGACTTTGTGGAAATCAAATTACCCACATTTACATTTTTCCACATTTACACTTTGCGTTCATTGCCCTCCCTCTTTCATCTCACTTCCCTTCTCTCCATTAGTGTTTCCTGGAGTCACTTCCCAGATAAACCACTTGCACTTGTGGGTGGGCCTTGTCCAATCAGTTGAAGGCCTTAACAGACCAAAGACTGATGTTCCCTGAACAAGAAGGAGTTCTGCCAGCATTCTGCCTTTGGTCTTGAGCTGCAACTCTCGCTGCATCTCCAGCCTGCTGGCTTACCCTAGGGAGTTTGGACTTGACAGCCTCCACAATTGCATGAGCCAGTTTCTGAAAATCAACCTTTCTCTACACACACACACACACACACACACACACCCTGTTGGTTCTGTTTCTCTGAAGAACCACAATATAGTGGCACTTTATAAATTGTCTCTCTGGTTTACATCTACCCATTACCCCTACTTTATGGATGAGCAAATTGAGGCCCATAGAAGGGAATGATTGCTCAAGACTTCCAGAGAGACTGTCTGTCCCTAGGAAGAGTTTGACAACATTCTAGCTTTCATTATATTTCTTTTACACTTATAATGTATTCATGACCACTCGTGGTGGTTCTTTCTTTTTTAAAAAAAGAGGTTATTTATTTTTGACTGTGCTGGGTCTTCATTGCTGCACATGTGCTGCCTCCAGCTGTGGAGAGTGGGGGCTCCTCCCCGGTTGCCACGCATGCGCTTCCCACTGCAGCGGCTCTTCCTGTTGCTGCGCACAGGCTCGAGGGCACGCGGACTCAGTAGTTGCGGCACACAGGCTTAGTCGTCCTGTGACGTGTGGGATCTTCCTGGACCAGGGATCAAACAGGTATCCCCTGTACTGCAAGGCAGATTCTCAACCCCTGGACCACCAGGAAAGTCTCCATGGTGCTTTTCTATTCATGGCCCTGAAAGTTCCTTTCATGAGTGAATTAGTTTAAACTTAAAACAGAGTAAAGTCGATCTTATAAATAAAATTTAAAAAGTGTGACAAGGCATTCCTTCTTGCCCAGGAAGCGTCACCTTTGTTTGCTGAAGTCAAACTGATTGGATAAGGCCCACGCACATTATGGAGGGTAAAACTCTTTCCTCAGTCCACCAATTTAAATAAATGTTAACCTGGTTCAAGATGCACCCTCACAGAAGCATCCCCAATAATGTTTGACAAAATATCTGGGCACCATGGCCCAACCACACTGACACATAAAAAGCAGCGTGTCTCCACTGTGGCATGACTTTGCACATATTCCCACAGACCATGCTAGCGAAAGCTTGAATCGCAGTGAATCAGCCTTCTGTTTCATCCTTTCTTCTTTTATTCTGGAGTGTGGGACAGGCTATCAGGCGACTTCTCCTCCTTTCACTATTCATGAAAACAATAAGCCTAGAATTTTAAAATGACTTCTTGTGTTTTTACCAGGTGAATCCATCAGGTTGTGCCCGCTGGGTGCTTGACAAGGTGTTGTGCAGAAAATGGAGGTGAGTGGCTGAACTTTGGGGGACACTGGGGTGCCCACCTGGGCTACTTTAACCTCACACCTACTCCTTCTCTTTGTCCCAATCTATTTCTATCCTGTGTGGGTGGACATGGCCTTTGAATGCTTTGCATTCAGGCTTCCAAAATTTCCCACCCCTTCCTCTCTCCGCATGTTCTCTTTTCCTTTGTTGCCTCCAGGCTGTACAGAAAGGGTCACATGGAAGGTTGTTGTTGCTGTTTTTATCACACTTCAGAGCATGTGGGATCTTGGTTCCCTGACCAGGGATCAAACCCACACCCCGTGCATTGGAAGTACAGGATCCTAACAACTGGACTGCCAGGGAAGTCCCCACAAGGAAGGTTCTGAGGTGTAAGAAGGAGGTGGTACCACTGTCCACAGAAAGGCGAGGTTTGCAAGTGGACAGAGTCACCTGCCATGTAAGTGAGAAATAAGCCTGGAGTGTAAGTGGCTGGGATTTGGGGATTACTTGTTACAGCCACTGGGGTGTATTTATCCTGACTAATGCAGTATTTGAACTTGCTTAATCCTCAAAACAGCCCTCCAAGGTAAATTCCACGCTAATCCCTGGCCAATAGACAAAAAATTGAGGCCCAGAGAAGGTCAGCTATATACTTGAAGTCTTACAGGAGGTGAGAACGCTAGAATTCTAACCTGGACTCACTGACCGACCACAGTAACCAGATGGTACAACTCAGAACAAAGAAATTTCTCTTCCCTGGTCCCTGTGGTCTCTGTCGTTACAGTGGATGTCCTGTTTCTGTAGGGGTGCAGCCCTAGCCCCCAGCCTTGTCCTTCCTGTTGTATCAATGTTCAAAGGTGCTTTGACCTGCTCTTCTTCTAAAAGGAACTCACCTTGATCTGATGTAGGTGGGGGCTTGGTGCAGTGCTGCTGGACAAAAACTCTCAATAAATATTTGAGATTATTAATATCATCGACAGTGGCAGGGCATTGACCAGGGTAACTCGGTGCTTAAGCCAAAGGAACTGGATTCAAATCCTGTCTCCATCATTTGCTAGCTGTGTGACCTTGAGTAAGTTGCTCAACCTCTCTGTGCTTCGGTTTTGGAAATGGAGATGATGATGTTTTCTGTCTCACAGGTTGTTGCAAGGATTAAGATATAAAACGTTCCAACAGTGCCTGCCACTGATATTTTAGGTTTTACCATCATTCTACATTTCCCCTCTTCAGTCTCATCTCCCAGGTCCCCAGGCATGGCGACAGCTGTTTGGTGACCAGGGCCTCCCCAGACCGCCCACTCCCAGACTTCCCTGCCTCCCTCCTTCCTTGGCTCCTGGGCACCCCTGCCGCCAGCCGAGGTTCCAGCACCATCTCCTCCCCTCTCATTTGCCCCTCAGCCTCGGGGTGACCAGAACCCCTGCCTCATGGGACAGCTTTCCAGCACTTTCCCCCTTTTAAGAGATTGACTGCAATTTCTATAATAACATCACATTAGCAAGAAATTAATGTCCTCATTAAGACAGCAATTAGGCACATTAGCACAGCAATAAAAGAGAAGCTTATGAAATAATTGCTGGTTCCAAAATGCCTTTAATTTAGTATTTTATATTGTGCTGTGTTATTAATTTTTTCCCTCGGCAGAAGATAATAAGAGAAACATTTGAATTGTGGGGAGGTTTAAAAAAAATTTTTTTTAATGTTTAAAGGAAAGCAATGTTGATACCTGGGCTTCCTAGGTGGCACAGTGGTAAAGAATCCGTCTGCCAATGCTGGAGACATGGGAGTCTTGCTTTCAATCCCTGGGTCGGGAAGATCCCCTGGAGCAGGAAATAGCAACTCACTCCAGTATTCTTGCCTGGAAAATGTCATGGACAGAGGAGCCTGGTGGGCTACAGTCCTTAGGATCACACAGAGTTGGACATGACCAAGCAACTGAGCATGAACACACACAGTGTTGATCCCTATAGACAGACGATATTTTTTCTCCCTAAAGCCCCCTTCAGTTCCCGAGTCTATGGATGGTATGGTGATGGAGGTGCACCAAGGGTCAGGCTGTGTCCTGGGACTTTGGGCCAAGCCTGGAGTTCCGAGGAGGCTAGAGTTGGGTAGCCTTGGATCCCAGAAGCAGGAGTGGCACCACATTTCTTTGCCTTAAACAATGAATATCTATTTGATTTTTTTTTTCCAATGGGCTCCATCTTCTGAATTCAAATTCTTTCAGCCAGTGTTTCCCTGGTATCTGGCCACTCCATCTCTGGCAATGTGAGGTTTGCAGCCTAATGAAGAAGACAGAGGCTGCGTCGATGGGGAAATGCACTGATAGACTGGAATCGCAGTTTTGCAACTGAAAATGAAATCATGGGTCTGGGACGTGATCATCCATGGATGGTGACATCATTAGGGGAAAGGCAGATGAAGAACATATTCCTGGTGGGCTCTTTTGCCCCCATGGGAAGTCCAGGGTTGACTTTGGCATCCCTAAGTATGATATAACTAGTGGTGAACTGCCTTCTAGTGGGATCAACAGATGGTACCCAGCACTACTGGGCGTCCTTGACCCAAATCTAGAATCTCCTTTAGCTGTCTTGGCTTGGTTAGGATAACTGTGAGACAAGGATTTGAGGGCTAGTATATTGACCAGAAAGTGCATGGAGAAGTGAGACAGGGAGGGGAAGGAAATAATTTCAGGTAGTGTTAAGCGCTGGACTTCCCAGGTGGCGCTAGTGGTAAAGAACCCATCTGCCAATGCAGGAGACAGAAGAGACACGGCTTTGATCCCTCAGTTGAGAAGATCCCCTGGAGGAGGGCATGGCAACCCACTCCAGTATTCCTTCCTGGAGAATCCTATGGACAGAGGAACCTGGAGGGCTATAGTTCATGGGGTCGCAAAGAGTCAGATGCAACTAAAGTGATACCACATATGCACACGCAGTGTTAAGTGGTATAAAAACAAAGATTAAAGGAAAGAGTGGAATTTCCCTGGTGGTTCAGTGGCTAAGATGCTCCCAATGCGAGGGTTCTGAGTTCAATCCCTGGTCAGGGAACTTAATTCTGTACGTCACAACTAAAAGATCCTGCCTGCTACAAATTAAGATCCTGCGTGCTGCAACAAGATGGAAGATCTCATGTGCTGCAACTAAGACCAAGGGCAGCCAAATGATTTTTTTTGTAAAGGAAAGAACTCGGGAAGGATCAGAAGACAGCATACTTTTCTGAGTGAGGAAGGGCCTCTCAGTGGAGTGTACAGAGGAGGGACCCATGTGAAACTCTGAAGAAAGAGGGTTCCAGACAGGGAAGTAGCAGGTGCAAAGGCCCCTGAGGTGGAAACAAGTTTGGCAAGTGTGAGAAGGTTGATGTGAAGGCTGAATGGAAGCGAGAGAGGAAGGGGATGCCATCAGAGAGATGTCAAGTAATGAAAGAAGTGGGAAGGATTCCTAGCAGATATGAAGATAATGGCAACCAAAACAAGAATTCCCCAGGATGTGAGTCCAGCGCCTGCCTGAGGAGGGACAAGTTGTGCCCAGTGAACCTGTCAGTTCCCTATTGGCCACGGTGCTGTGTAACAGTTCAGTTCAGTTCAGTTCAGTTCAGTCGCTCAGTAGTGTCCAACTCTTGGAGACCCCATGAATCGCAGCACGCCTGTCCATCACCAACTCCCAGAGTTCACTCAGACTCACGTCCATTGAGCCAGTGATGCCATCCAGCCATCTCATCCTCCATCGTACCCTTCTCCTCTTGCCCCCCCAATCCCTCCCAGCATCAGAGTCTTTCCCAATGAGTCAGCTCTTCTCATGAGATGGCCAAAGTACTGGAGTTCCAGCTTTAGCATCATTCCTTCCAAAGAAATCCCAGGGCTGATCTCCTTCAGAATGGACTGGTTGGATCTCCTTGCAGTCCAAGGGACTCTCAAGAGTCTTCTCCAACACCACAGTTCAAAAGCATCAGTTCTTTGGCACTCAGCTTTCTTCACAGTCCAACTCTCACATCCATACATGACCACTGGAAAAACCATAGCCTTGACTAGACGGACCTTTGTTGGCAAAGTAATGTCTCTGCTTTTCAACATGCTATCTAGGTTGGTCATAACTTTTCTTCCAAGGAGTAAGAGTCTTTTAATTTCATGGCTGCAGTCACCATCTGCAGTAATTTTGGAGCCCCCAAAAATAAAGTCTGACACTGTTCCCACTGTTTCCCCATCTATATCCCACGAAGTGATGGGACCAGATGCCATGATCTTCGTTTTCTGAATGTTGAGCTTTAAGCTAACTTTTTCACTCTCCTCTTTCACTTTCATCAAGGCTTTTTAGTTCCTCTTCACTTTCTGCCATAAGGGTGGTGTCATCTGCATATCTGAGGTGACTGATATTTCTCCCGGCAATCTTGATTCCAGCTTGTGTTTCTTCTAGCCCAGTGTTTCTCATGATGTACTCTGCATATAAGTTAAATAAGCAGGGTGACAATATACAGCCTTGACGTACTCCTTTTCCTGTTTGGAACCAGTCTGTTGTTCCATGTCCAGTTCTAACTGTTGCTTCTTGACCTGCATATAGGTTTCTCAAGAGGCAGGTCAGGTGGTCTGGTATTCCCATCTCTTTCAGAATTATCCACAGTTTATTGTGTAACAACCCCCAAATTCGGAGGCTTAGACAATCAGCATTAATTACGGTTCCACAGCCCACGGGTGAGCTGGACCACTTTTCTGGTCTTGGCTGGGCTCCTTCCTGAGCGTTTGGTCAGCTGTGAGCCAGGGAAGCACATTCTGTTTACCCATGTTGGGCTCTCCACGTGTTTGGGGTTTGGCTGGTCTAGAGTGACTCAGCTGGTGTAACAGGTTTCTCCCCCATGTCCCTCCTCCACCAGCAAGCTAACTCCAGCTTTGGTCACGCGGAAGAGGCAACATTTTTTGTTTGTTTGTTTTGTTTCTAAGCAGCTAGTAGAAACACGCAGCATCACTTGAGACCCAGATTCAGGACCGCCCTCGTACTTCTGTGGCATTTGATTGGTCAAAGCGGGTCACAAGACCAGCTCAGATTCCAGGGCCGATGGGAGGAGCTACCCAATGAGGAGGCAGAGAGCGAGGATGTTGAGAGGGTAGAACTGGGTTCATTTAGCTGTCAATCCACGCCAGCTCTGTCTCTGGGGGCTTTTGCTATTCACTCCCTGTCCTTCCCTCTGCAGCCTCAGTCGGTCTACAGTCCTTGACCCAACCTTGGCCCTTTTAGAAGTTACTCCTGCACGTGTTTGCTCGCTGAGATCCTGAAGGATCTGTAGCTTGTGTTGTTCAAAACCCCCATTCTGTCAAGTCTTCGCTTCCTCCTCAGTTTTGGCGTGTGCTGTGCCGCGTCTTAGTTGCAGCATGTGGGATCTAGTTCCCTGACCAGGGATTGAACCCTGGCCCCCTGCATTGGGAATCTTAGCCACTGCATCGTCAGGGAAGCCCGGAATTTTTTATGGACATAGTTGGCTCTCTTAATAGTGAACTCTAGAGTCGGTGTCACCTAGGACAGGGCAGAGGTTAATTCCTAGGGTGCTCCCGAGCAAAAGAGAAATGGGCACTCGTGGCATGGCTTGAGTTCACGTTATGTCCTCTTGTGCAGTGCCCAACCTGCACAACCATACCAACCCACCCTGATTAGGGGATTGAGGAGGTAAAGAGAAGAGAAAAAGAAGGGGAAAGAAATTCCACCGGGAACCCGGGGCACTATTTAACTTTAGCCCTCTGGCCAAATTAAGGGGGACCTTCCTCAAACTGATGAGGGACCCCGGGGGAGCCACAGCCCAGCAGCCCATCCAGATAGGCTGCCTGGCCTCCGTGGAACAAGGCTGGCTCAAGCCCTTTGGGGAGGGGCGGGG